>NC_068935.1:16875335-17478116 GCF_023091745.1 Budorcas taxicolor
CTGGGTGCGGTGCGGCGGAAAAAGCTGGCTGGCACTGAAGTCGCTCTCCTGGATCTGCGCCCTCTGGGCAGGTGTAGTCTTCCTCGTCTGGAGCGGGGCACAGGCTCACTGGGTGTTATGTAGCGCCTGGCGAGGAGCATCTCGTCTTCCCCATCACCGATGGCCCAAAGGTGGCAAAACTGCTCAAAGCGGGACCTTCGGAGCCAGCCGCCGGGCTCGAGCGGCAGCATGTCCAGGTGCCTCCTAGTGGACAGCAGGGTTAACAGGTGGCCGCCGATGCTGATGCTGTAGCTGCGGCAGCGGGCTCTGTATTCGTCTGCACACAAGGCTCTCATCTTCTCCAAAAACAGCTCGTGCATGTTTTGGGCCACCACACAGTCATCCACTTGCATCCAGAGCTCCCCCGGACCGATGACAGTGGACCTACCGACTTCCAAGAAGAAATACTGCTCCGAGTGCCCACAGCGACGGATGCTCAGGAGCTGGACGACCACGCTGGCCACTTCTGTATTTAACCTCACGAACAGAACCTCCTCGTCGGTAAGACAGAGCCGGAACACGCCGCTCAGCTCTTTTCGGTGCCCCAGCCCCCTGGGTTTGACTATTACTTGCCACACATCTTTGTAGAAGGGTGGCTCCACCGCCGCTGCAGCCGCTAGCGCGGCCGGCTCTCCCTCCGGCTGCGCGCCGAGCGTGCCGCAGCGGCGGCGCTTGCTCTCGAGGATGAGGCGGCTGAGCAGCAAGTACCAGCTCTCTTGCTCCGACTCATTCTCGGCCACCATCGCGAAATACTCGTTTTGGGTGAAAAGAGCGATGAGGTGTGGGTACCTTGCGTCGGCCCGCTGGCTCACCGAGAAGCACTGGTACAGGGTGATCACGCGCCGCGGTGCAATGAGCGCGGGGACCGTGGCGCCGGAGGCGGCCGCCGCCGCTGCAGCCGCCGCGGTGCGGACACTGTGCCGGAACTTCCTGGCATTTTCGTAGTATTCCAGCCGAGCTGGGGCGTCGGCGGTCTCGAGTTTGAGCACGAAGTAGCGCCAGCGCCCATGCTTCTGCTTCCGCAGGTAGCCGCGTTTGCAGACTTCGTCCCCGACGGGAAGGTCCTCCTCGTCGGACTCCGAGTCTGACCGGGAGCCAGTGGCCGTGGAGAGCCACATGGCTCCCGGACAAGACGACCCGGTCCCAATGGGTGCGGTGGGGGTTCCCGAGGAAAGAAATGGGGTGGTCGCCGCCGCAGCTAGAGCCGCTGCTGTTGCCGCTGCTGCAGCTCGCAGTCTCCTTGTCGCTTGGTAGCGAGCGAAGGAGCAGCTAGCCATGGTGATGCACGAGGGTTTTAAGGTGAGCGAAAGGGAGGGGGGGCTCGGGGACGGGAGAGTTGGGGGAAGAGGCCGTCTACCCCCTCCGCCCGCCCCGCCCCCCCTCCGCCTAGGCCCGCGCCCCCGCCCACTCCACTCCAAGCGCGCGGCGGCGGGCAAAACAACACGTGACCGCTGCCTCACGCGGCGGCCGCTGCGGCTCCTGCTACAAGCTCAGCAGAGGGGCGCGAGCCGCCGCCAGCAGAGGTGTGCGAGGGAGGGGGTGGCCGGCCCGAGAGGTGGGGCGGCCTCCAACCCCTCCTAGACCCTCTGGGAGAATCTCCCGGCCTGTGGGCCTCGGGAGGACCCACGGGAGGAGGCGGGGCCCCTGGCCACGCTGGTCCTAACGGGGACTCCAAGGAGGCACGGACTGGGGGTTGGGGGAGTATCGGGAGAAGTTCGAGAGGGGCGGAGGAGAGAGCAGCCGGAGACGGCGGCGGGGCCGGGGCACCACGGCCGGGCTCGATTGGCTGGAGGGGGCGAGAGGTGGTGGGAGGGGGCGGAGCACAACGGTCTCGGGCGGCGCCCGGGAGGAGAGCTGGCAGGGTCCTGGGATGGCTTGTTTGTTTATTTGGGAAGTAGAAGCCAGGTGAAACTGTTGCAAGATTCTTATTGGATGGGGTGGGAGCCAATGGGAGGGCCTAGCAGGCAGACCGCCTCGAATTAATTAGTTTGGGGGACAGGAGGGGTGCTAAGGGGCAAGGGGGCGTGGCTTGGGGTGCGGAGTGGGCTCCGCTGTACGGTTGTCGCGCGTTCGGCGGTAAACAACCCTCTGCAAATAGCTGTTAATAGTACTGATAAATTCGTGCAAATCCCCGAGCCACGCTGACCCGGGGACCCTGTCGGGCGCCCTCTCTTCTTCCCGTCCCTCACATAAATTCTCTCTTTCTGTCACAGTCTGGTCCACTAGTTCCCACCGCGCCCGGCGAGCCGAGACTCTCGGGAGAAAGTGTGGGCAACCCCTGGAAACGTGTTAACGACCGGGGCCCTCAGACCTGCCGCCCGCCGCGCTGCAGGCACTCGCGAGCCTGCTCCAGTCCTGATAAAAGCCCGCGAGTGTGGGGCACAGAAATAACAGCGAGGGTTTCAAAATGAGCCTGCTCTTTCATCAGCGTGCGTTTTTAGTCCACGAAACGTAGGTTGGCTAAAGAGGGTGGTTCCGGCTGTTTGATTAATGCTGACTATGAAAGCACAAATTTGGGGGCCTGCAAAGTATACAGCCATGTTGAAAAAAAAAATCAGACTCGATTCTTACTCAAATACAGCAGTGTTGAGCTGTGGTGATCTTTTCCCGTGGGAGAGACTTTGAAAGGCGCCTTTAAGAGAATTTCAAAATAATTTTGTTTCCCTTTGCTTGATCGAGACCGAAAAACTTTAGAAAAAGAAAAGCTCATACCTAGAACAAAGGATCATACTTAACACATATCCTAGAATATATTTCACATTCCTCGCATCAAGAAAGGAAGCTTTTTGCTGAATCTCAGTGTACAGCTTGACACCACAAAAATAAGAACTATTGCCTCCTCTTTTTCTGGACAAACTGCTGAATGTGGAGTGTAAGTGCAACCTCCTGAAATGTTTCTCAGTTTCTCTCTATCCCGCTCTCTCTTACTAGGATTTCAGCTTCCTAAGGGTGGCAGTGGGTTGATGTTACATTAAAATGTCAAAGGAGTGACCACAGTTGCAAAGAGGGATTTTGGAGAGGGAGGGTGGGATGTGGTATTTCTAAAAGAATGGAATGTCAGTTCACCTTTGTCCTTCGGTAGATGCTGCAAAGCGTATCATTTATAAAATCTAACAGTAAACCAGGCAAGGTATATGCATCATAAAAAATAACCCCCAACCCTGCCCTCTTAAGAATTTGTTCTCTGTTAGAAACAGAGTAAACACATTTGGATGAATAGCTCCTTTTTGGTGCTCCCATTTTGAGAAAAAAAGATTTGGTTTCGGCTATCTCAAAAAAAAAAACCAAAACAAAACCAAAAACAAAACAACCATTATCATTCCCTCCGCTGCCACCAGTTTATAAACACAGTATATTCACAGGTGCTAGAAGCAGCCGTGATTTCTGACAGGGGCTGAGGTAGGAGGAGAGTGGATGCTGACAGAACTCTGACTGGAGCTGCTACCCACGTTTCGGCTGCTTGGTCACATTATGTAGAAGATTCCCTACTCTTATAACCAAAATGATAATTAATAGAATCATTTGAGATTTTTATGATAGGTGTTATAATATTTCACAAGCCTTTACAAGCACCGGGTTTTGCTTTAGATAGACGTATTTTGAAAACAAAGCAGTACATTTGAAAGTGCTTTGAGTAAAAAAAATTTGACATTTTAAAATGTACTGAAAAACATTAAACTGAATGTTGAATATTTGGGAAATACTGAGAATAGTAGATTTAAAAATCCTCATGTCTTTATAGAATTTTATCATAGAGTGGTATGCTTACAATGTATATAATATTTTATCTTTTTTTTCACTTAACATTACATGATAACATTTGCCCATATGATTATAGATTAGCCTAAACATCATTTAAAATGCAGTAAAATATTCTAGGCAGTTGTATATTAATGTAGTTAATCATCCCTCTGTTTGAGGTATTTAGATTGTTTTCATTTTTTCCAATATTAGAAATAATGTTGCAGTGAACATCTTGGAACCTATAATTTTTTTTTTTAATGTTGAGAATTATTCTCTTGGGTAGAAACCGAGGAGTGGAATTACTGAGGTAAAATATATGAATCTCTATCTCATGTATTGTTTTTCAAAAATGTATCAGTTTACCTTGTCACCACACTGATTGCCAGAGTTGTATATTGCTTTTTTAAATAAAATCACTGATAAGATGGGTGAAATGGTATTCCATGTTTTTTTTTTTAACTTGCAATATTTTATACTAGTGAGAATTTAAAACTTTTACATGTATTTGTAGACAATAGATTATCGTCTGTAAAGTGTCTTTTGTGTCCTTTGCCTTCCTTAGTTGTTGGATTCTTAGTGTTTTTTTTCTTATAATGTGTGATTTGTTTACATAATAAAGATATTAAAACTTCGCAATATTTGTTGCAAATTTCCCCCAGCCTGCTGATGAAAAACCATTACTTTTAAACTACATTCTCTTCTGTTTTGAAAGATGTGTAAATTTGACATAAGGAGGTCTGTAGTGCAGTTGAGAAGGGAGATATTGACACACACATCTCACCATGATCACTTCTAACCTTCTTTTAAACAAATGCACATATCTAAGCTTATCTGCTATTTTGAAGGCAGAACTCAATTTATTCTCACATCAACAAACTATAAGAGGGCATCTGTACTTGTTAAATGTTATGCAGCACTCAAATAAGCGATACTTCGTGTTAATAAGACATAATTCTCTAGGAGAGAACCCTTAGGACTTATCAATGTATTTAAAAAAAAAAAGCATGAAAATAATTTTAGACAACTGCTGTGAAAGTTTAGGAATGCTGATTATTTGTATCCAAAGTGTGTTATTTGATTGCAGCAGAATGGAACTAGAGATGTAATGAAATGTTTCATAGAGGGATTGATTTTACTTTGTATGTTTCCTACAGTGGGAGAGGATGTGGCAATATTAGTATTTGTGAACAGGGAGAATGTATGGCTTGAGGAATGTTTTTTCCTTTACATGGGTTAACCAAATCTCAGTTCTAAAACTTGTTCCAGTACTGAAGCTCTCTGGAGGAGACAATCATTACTGAATTGCACCAGGTGCTGTAACTTGTCTGACATATATTTAAACTTTCATTTTCCTGGACAACTTAATGATATAGAATAGTTGTTTAGTTTAGATCAGGTTTCCATAGGCAAAATAAAGCAGAGAGCTGATACAGACCTCTAGATGGTTCAAGCAAAATGGAGAGACTTTGTGTTTAGCCTGAACTTACCAGATGGTTGCTTTTAACGTCCTACTCTACTTTGGTTGTAGATTCTTATCTCTTAAATTTTCTGTTTTTATATTTAGGACAAATTACCCCAGAAAGCTGAAAGTGTCATAATTTCTGTAAAGTTTGGACTCGGAAACAAGAGTCTCCAACACAGATTTTTAAAGCAGCAGATAAGAAGTAATAAAACCTATATTTCTTATTTGTTTACTAGAATAGCTAAGGGGGGGGGGGACTCACGCATTTCAGCTGAAATTTTACACTTAGAAACTAAGGTAAATGGATAAATACAGCCACACTACCTTTGAAATAGTTTCTATTGAAAAAATGTGCCTTGAGTGGGGTTTGCCTTTAAAAGAAATTTCCTGTGAATCCTGTTTTAAGGCAATTGTTTGACCGAATTGAGTAGTCAGTAGTAATAAAACCTCATCTGCTTTTTTTTCCTTATACACATGATCATCAGTCTTCTAAACTCCACTTGTACTGAAATCAAAATGGATGAAAGAAGTGTGAATTTACTTAGCTTGCAAACTGTTACATTAAATATGGACATTATTCAAGAGAATAAAGCCTAAAAAGAAAAAGTAAGCACTATAAAAGCACTATTATTCTTGCCCAATATACAAATTGTCCTTTAAGTACTAACTCTATAGTCTTTGTGAGCTAACATCCAATTATGTTGATAAAAATGTGGTGCTACCTTGATATTAAAAATGATGCTAGTGATGCTAGTGATGATTGCTTTCTTTGTGTTAGGACATGAATAAAATCATGCATGATAAATGATGTTTTCTACATTATTTAGGAAAAAAGGGCTGCCCTGTGATTTCTAGCTGCAGTCACCACTTGCAGATGATGGCTTTTCGTCTCAGCTTAACTTCTGTGCTACTCAAAATCTCTGCTGGAGAAAACAACTGTCAAATGCCTGGGTGTTGCGCACAGAGCAGGTTTGTTTGCTGCTTTTGTTTCTTAGCAGTCCGCAGCTAAAGTAATTAGAGCAAATACATGGCTTAATTAGGCTCCTAAAGCTTCCCTGTTATCTTAGGAGTCAATTGAAAATTAACTTAGTTAAAAACCAAGCATTTCTTCCCACCTTCAAAAGATAAAACTCATTTGGAAGTGACTTTTAGTAAGTAAACAGAACATCAGAACAATTAAATCTAGCAGAAGTCAGATACATGTCAATGATTTCATACTATATGCATTTTCTATGTTAATATCAATAAACAGTTAAAAAAAAAAAGCTTAACATTCTTCCTTGTTGGTATAATACAGCAGCCTCACTCTGAGTGTCAAAAGATTATCAATTCATACTGCCCCATCATCAAAAGTCAGGACGTTTATTTTGTAAATTAAATAGGATTCATATATGGCTAAATTGCTGTTCTTTAAGAAATTAGTATTAGAGACTTGTATTTTTCTTTGGGGATTTAGAAAACCAGCTGTCATATTTAAGATAATAGATTGTGCTTATCATCTGTTCCTCTTTCTCCAGTCCTCACATGGTCTTGCAGTATCTATCAGGTTGAACCCTTCCTTTCATTTTTGTAGTTACCACACTGGTTCATGCCCTAATGAACTTTACCAGGGCTGCTGAGGTAGCCACTTAAACTGGCTTTATGCTTCTTCAGTCTACATATAGTCAGCGGAATATTTTTCCTCATATGTCATATTCATCATTTTAGGACAGACAGAGTAGCTCCCCCTTTTTTTCCTGCTATGTCAGAACTAAGCTTGTAACCCTAGCACCACAACCACCGTTCCCCCCTCTCCCTTGCTGCTTGCACACAACCCATTCTTCCAAGTGCACTCTTCCTTCTAACGTAATACATTCTCACTGCCTGCATTTCCAGTTAAGTAGATCTCTTTAATGACATTCTGTATATGATTTATCCATTTCCACTGCTACTTGGGTGAGTTCTCATGTCTGAATGTCCTCCCCGTCCTGGTCACCAATTAATGGCAATCTTCTTTCTCAAGACTAAGCTCAGGACTCAGTCAGGAGAGCTTCCCTCACTCACTACAACCACTTCCTTCTTTTCCTAAGCATTGGATGTAGGTAGAGCCAAGGATTTAATTGGTACTCATTGATACAGTCATATCATCATTAAATGACAGTCATTGTTAACATGACTAATACTTTTATAGCATCTGGTAAATAGTTACTATGGTGACCCTCCCCCCCCCACTCCGCCAAGTACCATTACCTCCCAATTATCCTGGTTACTCCAGCTCCTCGCTCAGGAGCTCCTCCCACCTCTCCACTATACAGCCATACAAAGCTACCTACAGTGCATTTCCAGGATTCTACTCTGGCACCTTGACTGGCATATATTTTCATTGGTAGGCTTGTACTACATGGGTTGTTAAGTAGTTAAAAGTGCTTCCCCTGGATATAACTAATCCCTGAGTTGGGAACCCTCTTTTAGACTCTTAAGTTGCTTCAGGACCAGGCCAGGACTGTGTCATATGTTTTTATCTCTAATGCTTAGGATTGTGCCTGGCAATCACCAGTATATGTTTGCTTCAGAAAAGGAAGGAGAGAAGGAAAGAAGGAGAAAAGGAAGGAAGGAAGAGAGAGAGGGAGGGGAGGAGGGAGGGAGGAAGGAAGGAAGAGAGGAATGGAAGCACAGAAGGAGGAAGGGAGAGAAAGGAGAAATGTCCAAGACAGGTTTAAATGGTCAATGAAAACTATCATCTCCTCTAGATTGCTTTTAACAGTGCCCAAGCTCACCAAGGCTTGGTGATTTCTGCCTGATGTAAAATAACACCCTTCCCATCAAATGAATCACACTCATTTTTTTTTCCCTCTCATTGATCAAAACAGAGGTAATCTCTTCCAACATACTTCCCTTTCCCATCTTGTGGTTGTTGCCAGAACCCCCAGGAAATGTCTGCACCCTATATTTTCCCCTCCCTTCTTTAGTTCCATTTAGGACAAAGAGACATTCCAACCCTAACCATGAAGGTAAATATAAAATTAATATTTGTCATAATCTTGAGTAATGTTCAAGATGAAGCAAGGAAAAACACATATTTCTTCTTGACACTATTGTTTTTTCCTCCCATCCCCCACTAGAAGGGAAGCTCTGAGTTTACCATGCTCTCTCCCCCATGTGTTCCCAGTGCCTAGAACAGTGCCTGACACATAGTAGAGATTTTCAATAAATACTTGTTGAATGAGTGAATGAAAATGAAAAATGTATATTTTGAGTTGAAATAGAGCTATGTCTTGGACCACAAGTGCTCCTGATAGTGATGCCTTTCCAAATCTCTACAGCAGTCTTCATCTACCTGCTTTAATTAGTAACAAATACACTCCTTCTCAAGCATCAGCATTCAGAATATGTCAAGATGTATTTTACAAACCTATTTCATACCCATTTTTGTTTTCCAATTTTTGTCTAATAGTATTATGACACTTTTCCTTTCTACTGTATTTTCTTGGCAAATATACAGAGAGAATTTCCATATATTATGAATTAAATGAGTTTCTCTTGGCAAACCTATAAATCCAGTCAGCATGTATTTATAATATTTCTGTTGGTAAAAAGTTTGAAATTCAAAACAGCACCCTTGCAAACTCCTTTTGAAATACAACCAATTTTTTAGTTTCGTGAGTTTCTATAATCACTGTGTGCTTTACTCTCAGACAATTGATTATGGATTGTAAGTATTTTTTCAGTTGCCTCATTAGTGAATGCTCTAGCTTCCCCAGTGTTTTTAAGCTCTCCTGAAGGCAGGGATTATGTTTTTCTACTTTTGTTCACTTCTTCATGGTGCTTAGTACTGCACTGAACTCAGTAACTACTTATTGAATTCAGGATTTTACTTTAATGCAAAATATTGCATAAGATGATAAGCCCAGAAGACAATGGATTATTTTTTGCAAAAGAAGAAACAGTCATTCAATGCACTTTTCAGTATTTAGGGCCACTGTACTTAAGAATCATGTTAGAGACCACATTTTATTTAGGCTTGTTAATCATTCTTCATGGTCAAACATTTTCACAGGAGGCTTTAAAAACATTAGCAACAATATAGAACAATAAATCACAATTATAATTTATAAACATCAACAGCATAGGTTTAAAATAATTTGTTCTTTATTAATTATATGTTGCCTCTTCCCTTAAATACATCAAGTAGCATCATAAACTATTATGTAAAAAATTTAATTTGAATTTAGAATGTAAGATGTTTGCACTTGTTTACTGTTTACTTCAGTAAACAAATTTGGGACTAACATGTCAAAAGAGAAATGATTAGGGAAATTTTTCATTTTTGATTAAAGAACAAAAAGGAAATTTAGACTCTCTCATCATAAATTGTTCCCTTCCTTCTATGCAATGCATTAAAAAATACCTAGGATCTTATTTCTTAACCTGAGTGATGGTTACATGAACGTTCAGTAGGTAGTTATTTAAACAGCACATATGTATTTTGTACAGCCTTCTGTATATATGATATATTTTACAATCAAAGAAAAGATATCTTAAAGAAAAATCTGAGCCTGAGAGGAAAACATCAATATTTCACATTGATTCAAAATCAAGAACCAAGTATCAACCATTTCTTCTTTTTGTTAATTAGCATTCAGAAAGGTATAATGTTAACATCTGAAAGGAGTGTTTAAGGAATAGTTATATTTGCATCTGAAGAGAGGTGTCTGTTGTAAAATAAAATAGGTGCTTTTAAAATTAAAAAACAAAAGCCAAATGAAACAAAGTGTTTTGCCTACCTGAGAAGATTTCTTTAAAGATTATTTCAAGATCCACCTGAAGACTTTTGTCGCATGATTCAACACTCTTCTGGAATCTTTGAGGTGTTGTAGAATCAAAGCTGAGAGCGCTCCAAAAATTGAGACATGTAAGCTGAGAAGCCTATTCATAGTACCTAATAGTACAAGCCGTTATTTATCAGGGAAGAGTTACTTTTCTCTAAAAGTTTAATTTACTTTCTATGATTTTTCCCTCTGTGTATATGCGTGTACAATACAGTTGTAGTTTCTGATATAAATTTTTTCTCATCAACAATTGTAAATTTATTGGGGACAGGGGTAATCTATTATCTTTTACACTGAGTGTCCTAGCTCTGTGATAGTCACCTAATACTTTTGCTTGATTTCATATGCATACATGTCATATTCTGATAGCTTGTGACTCCTTGTCTCATCCATTTTATACCCAAAAGAATTTGTGCTGGCGAATATAAGGATCAGCCTCCTGTCCTGTGATGCATATGATCTGGAGACATTATAATCATTAATTGTATGTTTCAGGGGGTTTGTACAATGAAAATGATTGAAGTATAAATGTGGAAGCATGCTGTGATCTGGAAATCTTTTAAAATAGTATTAATTCTATAAAACAATTTTGAAGATTTTCAGATATGTAGGTTAAGTTTTTGTGACTCTGACCCTAATTTTAAAAAAAATCTCACTCAACTACTAGAACTATTGGCTTATGCCCTTTCAAAACTTCTGTTACTTGAAGTGGAAATTGATTTACTATATACAATCTTTCTGTGAGTTGAAAACGTAATATGTTAAAATTTAATCATCTGTCACATTTTGCAATGTTACAAATTAGTTTTAGCAACTGTATTGCAATACATCTCTAACTTTTAGATGTCCTCATTCAGTTTTAGCTAAGTGTTAGTTTTTCATGAGGATTGAACATGTGTGATTTATTTTTGTTTTACAATGTTAAGTTCTCACCCATAGCAGACCATATACTCATAAGTAAAGCATTCTTTAATTCATTAATTCTTTTCATGAAAGACCTATCTTTTAAGTTTTGTTATACCATTGTAGAGTATTTGAAAAAAAAGAGAACAAGTATTTGATAATGACCAAAGTATTTTTAATAATAAGAAAGGTATGGAAAGAACACTATGTCAGAACCCAGGTGAGATGGGTTCCAGTCCTGTTTCTGCAACTTACTATCTGTGTGTTCATTTAATCTTATTTATCTGTGTTTACCCATTTGAAAAATGAGAAGTTAGGAACAAGTGATTTCTAATGTTTCTGAGACAGATGTATATATCACAATTGTTATATATTTAGAGTGTTATTTTGAACCACCCACAGAGAGTAAGCTTCACTGTGTGCCCTTGGATCAACAAATTTTAACAATTGAATATCTCTTTAAATTATTAAACACAAATTTGTTTCCATCTTCTTTTTTCATTCACTTAAGAATATTTATCATAACTTAGATATGTTATAGATAGTGCTCTAGAAGCTGCAAATAAAGCAGTGAATAAGATAATGTCTTTAATCTCATGGAGTTTGCATTCTAATAGGGAGTAGCCAAATAAATAAATGCATAAGAAATACCAGGTGGTGAAAAGTGCTGTTTAAAAAATGGAATTGGGTGATATGATAGAGAACATAACTGAGTTGGGTGATCAGAAAAAAGTGTCTCTCAGAGGAGAGGACATTTGTTCTGACATGCAAATACCAAGAAGAACCGAGCCATGCAAAGATCAAAGGAAGGATTCCATGCAGAGGAACAGAAAGTACAAGACATAAAAGCAGGCATGAGCATGGAGTGTTGGGGGAACAGAAAGAATGCAGGATTCTGGACCGTAGTGGGGTCCGACAGCCAAGGGAGGGGTTTATAAATTAGGGTAAGGAGTCCAGAGAGTTTTCTAGATAGATGGGGCAATCATTGGAGAGGTTTGAGCTGAAGAATGACATTACCTGATTTATGTTTTAAAATGGACACCATGCGACTGTCACTTGGATTAATGGTGGTTAAAAGTGAAACTTGACGACCAACTAGAAGAATTTTTTAGTGTTCCAGATAAAGGTGGATGAAATAGTGGTGATAATAGTGGAGACAGAGATAAATGGACAAAGTTGGGATGTATTTTGGAGGGAAGGTCTACAGAAGTTGCAGAGGAATTGGATTTAGAGTGTGAGAGATAGGGATGAATCAAAGGTAACTCCTAGGTGTTTGGCATAAACAGGTTTAGTGAAATTATTTTTATAGAAAATAGAACAATTGAACTTTATACTCTATAGGATTTCATAACTTTTTCCATCTTTTAATATACTCTCATGGTTTTGCATAACTGTAATAAATGAGGCAGAAAGTTTGAAAAGTTAGATGTTACTTTTTAACTTGACCTTATTTTCAACATGACTATCATTCTCATACATTCCTCTGTTTTATGGACACACCTTGTACTTCACTTTATTGAGCTTCAGAGATCCTGTGTTTTGGTTTTACAAACTGAAGGTTTGTGGCAACCTTGCATGGAGCAAGTCTATCAGTGCCAATTTCCAGCAGTATTTGCTCTCTTCTTATCTACACATTTTGCTAATTCTCACAATGTTTCATACTTCATTATTTAATTCTATTTGTTATGATTATCTCAGATAAGTCATCTTTGATGTTACTATTGTAATTGTTTGGGGGATGCCATGACCCATGCCCATATGAGATGACAAACTTAATTTATAAATGTTGTGTCTGTTCCAGCTGCTCTACTAACTGGTTGTTTCCCATCTCTCTCCCTCCACTTGGACCTCTCTATTCCCTGAAACACAACAGTATTGAAACTGGGCTAATTAATAACCCCACATGGTCTTTAAGTGTTTAAACTAAAGGAATAATTGCACATTTCTCACTTTAAATCAAAAGCTAGAAGTAATTAAGCTTGGTGAGGAAGGCATGCCAAGATAGAGCAAAAGGTAAGCCTCTAGCACCAAGCAGTTAGCTAAGTTGTGAATGCAAAGGAGGCTCTTGAAGGAAATTAAAAGTGCTAACTCAGATGAACATATGAATAATAAGAAAGTGAAACAGGCTTTTTGCTAATATGGAGAAAGTTTCTGTGGTCTAGATAGAAGATCATTCCCTTAAGCCAAAGCTCAAACCAGAGCAAGGCCCCAACTCTCTTCAATTCCATGAAGGCTAAGAGAGGTGAAAGTGAAAGAAAGTGAAGTCGCTCAGTTGTGTCCGACTCTTTGCGACCCCATGGACTGTAGCCTATCAGGCTCCTCCGCCCATGGGATTTTCCAGGCAAGAGTGGATTGCCATTTCCTTCTCCAGGGGATCTTCCTGACCCAGGGATTGAACCCAGGTCTCCCGAATTGCAGGCAGACGCTTTACTGTCTGAGCCACCAGGGAAGCGGCAAAAGAAATGTTTGAAGATAGCAGAGGTTGGTTCATGAGGTTTAAGGAAAGAAGCTGTTCCCATAACATAAAAGTTCAAGGTGAAATAGCAAGTGCTGATGTAGAAGGTGCAGTTTATCTGTATCTACCCAAGGTCATTAATGAAGGTGGCTACACTAAACAGCGGATTTTCAGTATAGGCAAAACAGCCTTCTATTGAAAGAAGATGCCATCTAGTACTCTCAAAGCTAGAGAGGAGACATTAATGCCTGACTTCGAAGCCTCAAAGAACAGGCTGACTCTTACGGGCTAGGGCAACTGGTGACTTTAAATTTGAAGCCAATACACACGTGTTGTTGTTCAGTCAGTAAGTCATGTCAGACTCTTTGTGACACCCATGGACTGCAGCATGCCAGGCTTCCCGGTCCTTCACCATCTCCTGGAGCTTGCTCAAACTCATGTCCATCAAGTTGGTGATGCCGTCCAACTGTCTCATCCTCTGTCATCCCCTTCTCCTCCTGCCCTCAATCTTTCCCAGCATCAGGGTCTTTTCCAATGAGTCAGCTCTTCGCATCATGTGACCAGAGTATTGGAGTTTCAGCTTCAGCATCAGTCCTTCCAATGACTATTCAGAACTGATTTTCTTTAGCATTGACTGGTTTGATCTCCTTGCAGTCCAAGAGACTCTCAAGAATCTTCTTCAGCACCACAATTCAGAAACATCAATTCTTTAGCACTCAGCCTTCTTTATGGTCCAACTCTCATATCCATACAGGACTACTGAAAAATTCATAGGTTTGACTATACAGACCTTTGTCAGCAAAGTGATGTCTCTGCTTTTTAGTATGCTGTCTAGTTTTGTCATAACTTTTCTTCCAAGGACCAGGTGTCTTTTAATTTAGTGGCTGCAGTCACCATCCTCAGTGATTTTGGAGCCCAAGAAAATAAAATCTGTCACTGTTTCCACTTTTCCCCCATCTATTTGCCATGAAGTGGTGGGACTGGATACCATGATTTTAGTTTTTTGAATGTTGAGTTTTAAGCTAGATTTTTCATTCTCCTCTTTCACCCTCATCAGTAAGCTCCTCTTGCTTTCTGCCATTAGAGTGATATCATCTGCTCACTTACCATTCTGAAAATCCTGGGGTCCTTAAGAATTGTGTTAAATTGACTGTACCTGTACTCTGTAAATGGAATAACAAAGCTCAGATGACAGCACATCTACTTACAACATTGTTTACTGAATATTTTAAGCCCACTGCTGAGATATACTGCTCAGAAAAATATATATATACCTATTAAATATTACCTGTCGTTGACAATGTATCTGATCATAGAAGAGATCTCATAGAGATTTACAATGAGATTCATGCTATTTTCATGCCTACTAACACAGCATCCATTCTGCAACTCATGGATCAAAGAGTCATTTCAACTTTCAAGTCTTATTATTTAAAAAAATACATGTCCTAAAGCTATAACTTCCATAGATAGTGATTCCTCTGGGTGGATCCAGTCAAAGTAAATTGAAAACATTCTGGGAAGGATTCACCATTCTAGATGCCATTAAGGACATTTGTGATCTGTCGGAAGAGGTCAAAATATCCACATTCACATGAGTTTGGAAGAAGTTGATTCTGATTCTCATGGATGACTTGAGGGGTTCAAGTCTTCAGTGGAGATAGTAACTACAGATGTGGTGGAAATAACAAATGAATTAGAATTAGAAGTGGTGTTTTAAGATGTGAGTGAATTGCTGCAGTGTCATGAAACTTAAATGGATGAGGAGTTGCTTCTTATAGATGAGCAAAGAAAGTGGTTTTTATTTTTGAGACTGAATCTACTCATGGTGAAGATGCTGTGAAGATTGTTGAAATGATCACAAACGGTTTAGAATATTATGTAAACTTAGTTGATAAAGCGGTGGTAGGTGTTGAGAGGATTAACTCTGATATTGAAAGAAGTTCTACTGTAGGTAAAATGTGATTAAATAGCATTACATGCTAAAGAGACACTATTCATATAAGGAAGAGTCAGTTGATAAGGCAAAATTCATTACAATTTTAAAGAATTGCCACAGTTACCCTAACCTTCAGCAACTACCATCCTAATCAGTCAGTGGTTATCAACATCAAGACAATACCTTCCACCAGCAAAAAGATTATGGCTAAAGGCTCAGATAATTGTTAGCAATTTTTGGTGATAAGGTATTTTTTCATTAAGGCATTTACATTGTGTATAAGACATAATACTACTACACTCTTAAAGAACTACAATATAGTGTAAACATAACTTTTATGTGCACTGGAAAACCATAAAAATTATGTGACTCAATTTATTGCAATATTTGCTTTATTGTGGTAGTCTGGAATTGAATTTGTAATATCTCCTATTATCACCCCAATCTTAAAATACATGTTTTTGAAAACACCACCACTCTAATTCTGGGGCCCATTCCATACTACTCTCCCAGGTTTGCTTTTCATCTTTATCAAGCGTTTATTGAACACCTTTACCTAGTAGGTAACTAACCACATCATTTTATTTACAATTAAAAAAAAATACTGTACAACTCTGGAGGAGGTTAGGTACATGCAACACCTAAAAGCAATTGAGGAAGTTTTATCCTACTTAATTCAAAATACAGTATTAAGCCATTTTATAACTAATATTGTCATACATGATATGAATTAACTGGTGGTTGTAGCTATTTTCATGTGTGGCTAGACCTGTAGGACTGTTGCACAAAACCAGTACACATACAGAGATGGTTCCCACCTTTATGATAATCCTTTTTTCAGATTATAGTGGTGTATGCTAGACACTTTGTTTGGAAGCAGTCATCTCTGAGAGCTACACAAACCAAACTGATATACCTTCTATTTCTATTATTTCTCAGCTGAACATAGAATGCTACATTGTTTGAAGTTTTGATTTTTTTATGTAATTCAGAATGCCCTTGAAGTGTTTCTTCTGTTCTTCTTCTTATTTCCTTTCTGAAGATTGCTATGTCTGCTTTCATCCATCCTTCTCATTTGCTTTGCAAAGATTCTTTCTCATAGAAGAGACTAATGAAAAACTCCCAAAGGCTATCAGGCTCTTTATAGTAGTCTGTGATTGATAGTCATAAAAACAATTGAGTGCCAAATTCTAGAGCTTCTGTTTAATCTGAAACTAGTCAGCCCTCCATATCCACAGGATGTGTATCAGTGGATTCCACAAACCACAGATTGAAAAATTTTAAAGAAAATTCCAGAAAGTTCCAAAAAACAAAACTTGAATTTGCCAAGCACTGGCAACTATTTACTTAGTGTTTACATCATTTTTAAAACTATTTACATAGCATTTATAGGGTGTTAGGTATTATAAGTAATCTAGAGATGATTTAACAAGTATATTGGAGGATGTCCATAGGTTATACAAAAATACTACATCATTTTATATAAAGACTTAAGCATCTGCAGATTTTGGTATCCTTGGGGCTCCTGGAATCAATCCCCTATGAATACAGAGGGATGACTGTATACTTAAGTTGTAGAATCCTGGTAGGGTGGTAGGGTTACATCTTTGTTCTTGTTGCATTTGATCACATGGCTTAAAAAATAAATATCTCTACAAGCTTCTTGTAAAAACAGAAGGGCTCTTCCATTTTCTCCTCTCCAGTGGAACGACATTTACTCTTTATAGCTTAACTTTTGCTACTTATCTCATTATTTCTGAGCTAAATGTTTGTTTTCCTATTCTTGATTTTTCAGTTTTAGACATCTGCTGGCTTTTTTCTATGCCATATAAGAATTTTGCTCTTTTTCACATACATACTCATACCCACACCATAGACATACACTCTTCCCATTTCTTCATTTTCCCATTATAAATACAATGTATTCACAGTACTGCTACTATGTAAATGCAATTAACAGGTGAGTGAGGTACTATAATACTTTCAATGTCATCTATAACTTTGTTTATCCTGTTATATTAATAATTATTTTGTTGTTTAATTTTCTATGTTATTATCTCTAATTCATTCATACATCCTCTACCTAGTTTTTATTTTTTAATTTTTATTTATTTTATTTATTTATTTTCTTTTTTAATATAAATTTATTTATTTTAATTGGAGGTTAATTACTTTACATTATTGTACTGGTTTTGCCATACATCAACATGAATCTGCCACAGGTATCCTGAACTCTCCTCCCTCCTCCCTCCCCTTACCATCCCTCTTTTAAATATGCTTTCAGTTCATTTAGATACAGGGAATCATTGCATTTTCTTTGCTGTCTCACTTTTCATATTTTTGCTCTTTGCTCTTACTGTGTTTATAGTTCTGTTTCCATATTTTTAATTATCCTAGAGTTCTTTGTTCATCCTCTAAATCTTCCTTTTAAAATAGCATCATTTTATTATTTCATAGTTGCAATATCTTCTCTAATATCACTGGAGATATTGATTAGAGCTATAATTATTCTCTACATGTGACAGAAAATTCATGGCCTCTTCATATATTGACAAAGTGGGAATGGCTAAGCAACAGGTGTCAAGGGCAGATTTTTCAGACCAAAAAGACAATAGACTTTCATTAAAGGGGAAAGAGTCGCCTAGGATATCTTGGAAGTCAGACCGCATGCTGCTGACTGAACCTGCAGGGTTACAGGAAATGATTTTTAAAATTCAGTATGTTGATATGTCTTTTGCTTTGTGCTACTTTTAGCTACTGGGTTGTCTTCCAAGGGAGACAGTGCAGTCCAGAGAGAGGCAGAAGGAGGCATGCTGTACTCATGGTTTATAATCTGATTTTCTAAGATTCCTATAATTTGCCTACCTTTCAGGGTTAAAGAAACCCAATCACTTTTAATATCCCAAAAGAAATCAATGGTAATCAGTAAGACAATACAAGCAAGAGATAAAATTTTGGCCCCAAGTAGTTTTCAGGAAACTCCACTTAAGCATTCTCTTTCCTGACAATGGGATCTAGCAAAAATCAAAGAGAATTTCCTTTACTCTCAAATTTATTTTTAGATGACCTCCATGTGTCCACCATTGCATTGAGGTAGAGTCAGGCAAACCACAGAGGCAAAAACAGAAAAAAAAAAAGAAAAAAAAAAACCCCAATCAAAAGCCTTCATCACAACCCCCCACCAAAAAACAAAACAAAACAAAAAAACAACCCCAAACTAAAACAGGGAAAGGATTAAAAACTAAGTCTAGAGAAGATCTTTGTGCTTACTCCCTCATGGGACTGACCAAAAGTAATGAGACTAGAAACCTTTAAGCTTTGTTTCTTTTTTTTTTTTTTTTTTCTGTTGCTGTTGTCCTAGTTGTTCCCCAGCTTTTTTGACATATAGTAATAACTGACATATAACATTGTGTAAATTTAAAGTGTACAATGTGTTGATTTGATACAGTTGTATATGATAATATGGTTACTTTCATAGTGTTAAGTAACGCCTTCATCAAAACACATAGTTACCATTTCTTTTTTGTGGTGCTGGTGCTGCTGCTACTAAGTAACTTCAGTCCAGTCCAACTCTGTGAGACCTCATAGATGGCAGCCCACCAGGCTCCCTCGTCCCTGGGATTCTCCAGGCAAGAACACTGGAGTGGGTTGCCATTTCCTTCTCCAATGCATGAAAGTGAAAAGTGAAAGTCAAGTTGCTCAGTTGTGTCCAAGTCTTCGTGACCCCATGGACTGCAGCCCACCAGGCTCTTCCGTCCATGGGATTTTCCAGGCAACAGTACTGGAGTGGGGTGCCATTTTGTGGTGAGAAGCACTTAAAGATCTCTCTTGGCAACTTTGAAGTCTATAGTATTACACAATATCGTTAACTATGCTCACAATACTGTATATTAGATCCCCAGAAATTATTCATCTTTTAACTGGAGGTTTGAATCCTTTGACCAACATCTCCCCATTCCTCCCTCCACCCCCAGTCCATGTAACCGCTGTTCTACTCTCTGTTTCTATGAGTCTGGCTGTTTTAGATTCCACATATAAGTGAAAACATATAATATTTGTCTTTCTCTGCCTGATTTATTTCACTTAACATAATACCCTCCATCCATGTTGTTGCAGATGCAAACTTCATTCTTTTTTATGCCTGAGTAATATTCATGTGTGTGTGTGTGTGTGTGTGTGTGTGTGTGTGTGTGTGTGTGTATGCCACATCTTCTTTATCCATTCATCTGTTGATGGGCACTTAGGTTGTTTCCATATCTTGACTGTAATTGTAATTAGTCCTGCTATGAACACTGGGATATATGTTATCTTTTCAGACTAGTATTTTCATTTACTTCAGATACAAACCAAGGAGTAGAATGGCTGGATCATATGGTAGCTTTATTTTTAGTTTCTTAAAGAACCTCCATAAGCTTTTCCAAGGTGACTGTACCAATTCACATTCCCACCAACAGTGTATTAGGGTTCCATTTTCTCCACATCCTTGCCAACATCTACTATGTGTTCTTTTTGAGGACAGTCCATGGGGTTGCAAAGAGTGAGTAACTTCACTTTCCTTCCTTTCCTTTCCTTTCACAGCCTATCACAATGACTTCTCATTTGGGGATTTGAATCTCTCTAAGGATTTGTGATGTTGAGCATCTTTTCATGTGCCTGTTGGTCATCTTTATGTCTTTTTTGGAAGAATGTCTATTTAGGTCTTCTGCCCATTTTTTGTTTTGGTTGTTTGTTTCTTTGATATTGAGTTGCATGAGCTCATTATGTATTTTGGGTATTAGTCGCTTATCAAACATGTGTATGTGCTCAGTCGCTCAGCTGTGTCTGACTCTTTGCGGCCCCATGGACTGTAGCCCACCAGGCTCCTCTGTCCATAGAATTCTCCAGGAAAAATTATTGGAGTGGGGTGCCATTTTTTACTCTGGGGGAATCTTCCCAACCCAGGGATCGAAACCTTGTCTCTTGCATCTCCTGCATTGGCAGGTAGATTCTTTACCACTAGTGCCATGTGTAAAGCCCTTATCAGACTTAATGCTTGCAAATGTATGCTTCTATTCAGTGGGTTGTCTTTTCATTTTGTTAATGATTTCTTTTACTGTACAAAAGCTTTTCTAAGTTTAATCAGGTACCATTTATTTATGTTTGCTTTTGTTTCCCTAGCCTGAGGAGACAGGTCCAAAATATATTGCTAAGACTTAGAGTATACTGCCTGCTTTCTTCTAGGAATTTTGTGGTTTCCAGTCATAAATTTAGATCTTTAATCCGTTTGAGTTGATGGATGAAAAGTGAAACCATGGAACATATTTGCAAGATATCTATTTGACAAAGGGCTCATATCCAGAATGCCTATGAATCTATAAAATAATGGGCATGAACATGCTCTTCCAAAAGCAGGACATCCAATAAATGTATAAAAATTGTTCAACATCCTTAGTTATGAGGAAGTAAATAAAAACCACAATGTGATAACATAATTGATCAAATAAAATGGTTAACACCAAGTGTTTACAAGGATATGTATGGGTTAATACTAGATATGTTATCTGTTGAATTTTTTCTTTAAGCAAAAAACAAAAGAAACACTAAAGACATTAGTCTTGTACTCCAAACATGGCAGAAAAAACTCAATTTATAGATTTTAGATAGATATACATGGCAAAGAGTTCTTTTATCCAATTGATCAAAGTTTATTTGCAGACGATTAGTTAGGTGTAAGGAGAAGGCAATGGCACCCCACTCCGGTACTCTTGCCTGGAAAGTCCCATGGACGGAGGAGTCAGGTGGGCTGCAGTCCATGGGGTTGCTGAGAGTCGGACACGACTCAGTGACTTCACTTTCACTTTTCACTTTCATGCATTGGAGAAGGAAATGGCAACCCACTCCAGTGTTCTTGCCTGGAGAATCCCAGGGACGGGGGAGCCTGGTGGGCTGCCGTCAATGGGGTCGCACAGAGTCGGACACGACTGAAGCGACTTAGCAGCAGCAGTCAAAACTCTCAGTGCTGAGGGAATGTATATTGGTACAGTATTTTGCAAAATTACTTGATCTTACCCACTAATTTAAAAATATTTGTATCTTTATTTAAAAATATATCCAGCAAAGATGTATTTCCAGTAGATACGTATGCATATATGCATAAAAGGAACATGTACAAGAGTATTTATAGCAGCATTATCTAATTAGCTAAATTAGAAACAGTCCAAATGTCCATTAATTAATAGTAGAATGGATAAACAAGCCATGGCATATTCACACAATGGAATATTACATAGCAGTGATTCTTAAAGTGTGATTCCTGGATGAGCATAGCAGCATTACCCATAAAGTGAATAGAAAAGCAAATTCTTGGTCCCCACCTTTTGAATGAGAAACTCTGGAGGTGTGGGCCCATACATTTGTGTTTTAAGAAGCCTTCTGGATGATTCTGACACTTGAGTGTGAGAACCATGTTGTTGTTGTTCAGTTGCTAAGTTTTGTCTGACTCTTTGCAACCCTATGGACTACAGCATGCCAGGTTCCTCTGTCCTCTACTATGTCCCAGAGTTTGCTCAAATCCATGTCCATTGAGTTGGTGATGCCATCTTACCCTATCATCCTCCGCCGTCCCCTTCTCTTTTTGCCTTCAATTTTTCCCAGCACCAGGGTCTTTTCCAATGTGTCTGCTCTTTGCATTCAGGTGGCCAAAGTATTGGAGCTTCAACAGCAATCCTTCCAATGAATATTCAGGGATGATTTCCTTTAGGATTGACTGGTTTGATCTGCTTGCAGTCCAAGAGACTCTCAAGAGTCTTCTCCAGCAACACAACTCAAAAGCATCAATTCTTCAGCACTCAGTTTTCTTTCTGGACCAAATCTCATATCTGTACATGACTACTAGAAAAACCATAGCTTTGACTATATGGACCTTTGTCAGCAAAGTGATGTCTCTGCTTTTTAATACACTGTCTAGGTTTGTCATAGCTTTCCTTCTAAGGAGCAAGCGTCTTTTAATTCAGTGGCTGCTGTCCTCATCTGCACTGATTTTGGAGTCCAAAAAAATAAAATCTGTCACTGTTTCCACTTTTTCCCCATCCATTTGCCATGAAGTAATGGGACTGGATGCCATGATCTTAGTTTTTTGAATGTTGAGTTTTAGATGGCTTTTTCACTTTCATCAAGGGGCTCTTAGTTTCCTCTTCACTTTCTGTTATTAGACTGGTATCTATCATCTCCATATCTGAGGTTGTTGACATTTCTCCTAGCAGTCTTGACTCCAGCCTGGCATTTTGCATGATGTAATCTGCATATAAGTTAAATAAGCAGGATGACCTGCCAGGCTGCTCTGTCCATGAGATTTCGCAGGCAAGGATACTGGTGTGGGGTGCCATTTCCTTCTCCAGGAGATCTTCCTGACCCAAGGATCAAACCCATGTCTCCTGCATTGGCAGGCAGATTCTTTATCACTGAGCCACCTGGGAAGTCCTTGAGAACCATGGGTCTACCATAATGAAAATGAATGAGCTATAGCTATATACAACAACATAGGTGAATCTCACAAACATTATGTTGAGTGTAAGAAGCCACATGTAATGTATGCTATGTGATTTTTGTTTATATGTAGTTTAAACAGGCAAAACTAAACTATTTTTTAGAGGTGTATACTGAGATAGAAAGAAAAATCAAGAAAATACTATAGAAATCCACATAGTGGTTACTTCTAGGTAAGGAAGGAGCAAGTAGACATTTAAAAGGGGCTTTGAGGAGATTTCTGGGGCTGGTGGCAAGTTTTCTTCACTTGAATGGTGGTTACTCAAATGTTATTTGTGATCATTCACTTGTTTGTTTATCTATTATATGTATTATATCTAATAATATACATAAAATATTTCACAATACTTTAAAAAAAAGTGATTATAAGTTATAGGTAATTTTGGTGAGAAACACCAATGTTTCTTTCTCTAAAACAGTTCTTTTGGAAAGTCACATTTCTGAGAAGAATTTTTAAATCTCTTACCTTGGAGCCCTAGGCCTGGCTTCCAGTATTCTGAGAATTGAGTCAGGAAAGAGCACTTTCCTCATGATTAGCAGTTACCAATTTTCTATCTGCTTGCCTGACCTCCTGCAGCATTTTATCTACTCTTGATATAAATTTGCATGTCTCTGTAAGTTTAAACCTTTGCATAATTCTTAATGTTGCTCTAGTGGGGTTTGAGGAGGAAGAAAAATAAATGTATGCATTCAATTATTCATCTTTGCTTGGAATCCCTCTCTCATTAGAACTTTATTTTACATGCTTGAAGACTTCATAAGGAAGAGTTCCTTGGCTATGTTGATAACTTAAATATTAAATACATTCCCATTGGGTAATAATTCCCATGAGAAAATCATAAGTATAAACAAGAAATTAAAAATTAGTCTTCTTTAATCTTTTTAATATTTTTCTTAATTAGAAGCATATTACAACTGCAATTCTATTTTTTTCATTTAACTTTGTGTTTTCTCATATTATTTAAACTATACAGAGTGACATCAGCAAAATGGTAGAGTAGTTCCTCTCTTCTTATATCCGCTCGGTGACAATAGTTTGGCAGTCACCCACAGATAAAACTTTCTTTGTGGGAGCCTTGAAATCCAGGTAGTAGACTGTGACAGCCCAGTGGAGACAAAGTCTGAGGAGGACCACTTTCACAAGACTGGCCTTTGCCAGAGTGGCAGGCTCAACCCACTGTGGTCCTGGCAATAGATTGTGCAATAACCCTGACCCCCTGTGAACTCAGATACAGCCCCATTTAGCCTTGCTCTTACCACGAAGTGGTACCAACTTTCAAGGGACTTGGAAGGAGTCACATCTACCCATGTCTCATGTAACAAGCCCAACAGCCTTTGCCCTGTGGTTGTGGACTTGAAGTGGCTAGTGGCCTGACTCCAGTCCCTTTTAGCCATGGTCAGGGAACAGTCCTGCCCACCCAGGGATCCACAGGAGACACACCCATCTGTGTTTTTAGAGGTAGGCACACAGGCCTCGGCTCAACTGCAGATCTTGAAGTGGTATTGTAAGCTAGCTTCAGCCCCTCCAAACTAAGATCCAGGAGCAGTTCTGCCTGCCCAGCAACCCTCCTGGAGACTCATTTTTCAGTGCTCCCAGAGACAGGCCCACCAACCTGAAGTCTAAGCGCATATTCTTAAGGAGCCCAGTGAACCAGCTCCAGTCCCACTTAGCCCAAGTCCAGGAGAATTCCTGCCTGTCCAGGGACTCACTGGGTCCTCTTCTGGCATGTAAGGACACAGCAGGAAACCAATTGTTGGCAACTCAGAACAGGGCTTTCATGAGAATCTCCCCATGTTGGCATACTGATCTCAGACTTCCAGAACTTGAGAAATAAATTTCTGCACTCCTGAATTCATTGCAGCATTATTTACAGTAGTGAATATATGGAAATGACCAAAATGTTTGTCTGTTGATGAATGGATAAAGAACATGTGGTATATAAGTTCAATGGAATATTATTTAGCCATTGAAAAGAAGGACATCCTGCCATTTACTACAACATCTATGAACTTGGAAGACAGTATTTGAAGAGAAATAAGCCAGAGAGAGAAAGACAAATACTATATGATCTCACTTCTATATGAAATCTAAAAAAGTTGAACTTATAGAGCTAGAGTTATGGTAAAACAGTAATTGTCAGGGACAGGGAGGTGGTGAAATGTAAAGATGTTGATCAAAGAATATAAACCTACAGTTATAAGATGAATAAATTTGGGGGATTTGATGTATAGCATGGTCAGCAGAGTTGATAATACTGTATTGTATGCTTAAAATTTACTTAGAGGTTAGATTCTAAGTGGTCTTACCATACGGACAAAAAAGTTACTATGTGAAGTGATGGGGTGTTCATTAACTTGATTGTGGTCACCATGTCACAACGTATATGTATATTAAATCACATCATTGTACAGCTTAAATAATCACGATTTGACTTGCCATTTATACCTTAATAAAGCTGAAAAACAATAAAAGTATCAAATCATGTTATTTTTAACAACTATATAATATTTCATCACAGAGACAAACCAGAAATTTACCTGTATGTTACTACTATTGGTTTCCTAGAGTTACCCCTACCCCAACTTCCCTTTATTATAAAGAATGCTGCCACGAATAGCTTACTGATCCTGGTCATTCCCTTAGGAAATATTTCAAGAAATATAGCAAAGAACAAAAAAAAATTTTGGCTAGTTTTCTTTCAGAAAATGAAATAATTGATTGAGTTTCTCTGGTTATAGAACCAACACATGCTTGTAGAAGTTTGCAAAAAGTGGACAAAAGTAGGACAAAGCAAGCAAAAACCACCCACAATCCCAGAAGCTCGTCCTAGAAATAAGCACTGTTAAAATTTTGGAATACCCTTCTGCAAATATTCACAAATAGAAATATAGATTTAGACATGACTCTATTCTTATACTTCTTTTAAAGACTGAGATATAAATGATGTATAATACTGTAATTTTAAGGTGTACAACATGTTGATTTGATATATTTATATATTTGCAATATGGTTACCACCATAGTGTCAGCTAGCATCTTCATCATATCACATAATTATCATATTTTTCTTTTATAGTGACAATATTTAGGATCTAGCCTCTTAGCAACTTTGAAGTATGTAATGTAGTATTGTTAACTATAATCACAATACTGTGCATTAGCTTTCTAGAACTTAGTTACCTTCTAATTGCATAACTTACATTTCTTAACCTTCTGCAGACTCTATACACCACTGTCCAGCAGAACAATTTGGAATGATGGAAATGTTCTGTGTGATCCAATGCAGTAACCACTAACCACATGTGGCTAGTTCAACTGAGAAACTGGATTTTAAATTGTATTTAATTTTAATTAATTTCAATTAGATAGCCACATAAAATTAGTGGCTATTTTATTGGACAGCACAGGTATATAATATCTACCTGTTCATTTTAATAGTTCGCAGAGTACTTCACTTTATGGATGTCCTATAACTTGTTTAGTTACTATGGAACTGCTAGGAATAAATTTCTTGCAATTTTTGCTATTATAAATAACAGTTCAGTGAATTCTGCAAAGAAAGAATATGTTGAAAGACTACTGGGCTAGTTCACGTTTCTGGTATATTATCAGTTCATAATCTTTTGGCAGTGCTATATGTAATTTGTTTAATTACTCTCTTAATTCCATTATGGAAATATTTTGCTATCCCTGGATAAATGTTTCATAACTTTAACATTCTGAGTATTTCCTCTTGGAAGATTTTCTTAATGTTCAGATACATTTTCTCACATAGGTTCCCTGGCATGACTAAATATAATATTTTTATTCCACACCAATTTTAAAACACTCTCCTTTGATGGCAAAGAATGGACCAGTCAGTCAGTCAGTTCAGTCGCTCAGTTGTGACCAACCCTTTGTGACCCCATGAATCGCAGCATGCCAGGCCTCCCTGTCCATCACCAACTCCCAGAGTTCACTCAGACTCATGTCTATCAAGTCGGTGATGCCATCCAGCCATCTCGTCCTCTGTCATCCCCTTTTCCTCAGGCCCCCAATCCCTCCCAGCATCAGAGTCTTTTCCAGTGAATCAACTCTTCACATGAGGTGGCTAAAGTACTGGAGTTTCAGCTTTAGCATCATTCCTTCCAAAGAACACCCAGGGCTGATCTCCTTTAGAATGGACTGGTTGGATCTCCTTGCAGTCCAAGGGACTCTCAAGAGTCTTCAACACCACAGTTCAAAAGCATCAATTCTTCAGGGCTCAGCCTTCTTCACAGTCCAACTCTCACATCCATACATGACTATTGGAAAAACCATTAGCCTTGACTAGATGGACCTTAGTCGGCAAAGTAATGTCTCTGCTTTTCAATATGCTATCTAGGTTGGTCATAACTTTTCTTCCAAGGAGTAAGCGTCTTTTAATTTCATGCCTGCAGTCACCATCTGCCGTGATTTTGGAGTCCAAAAAAATAAAGTCTGACACTGTTTCCACTGTTTCCCCATCTATTTCCCATGACATGATGGGACCAGATGCCGTGATCTTCGTTTTCTGAACGTTGAGTTTTAAGCCAACTTTTTCACTCTCCACTTTCACTTTCATCAAGAGGCTTTTTAGTTCCTCTTCACTTTCTGCCATAAGGGTGGTGTCATCTGCATATCTGAGGTTATTGATATTTTTCCTGGCAATCTTGATTCCAGCTTGTGTTTCTTCCAGTCCAGCGTTTCTCATGATGTACTCTGCATAGAAGTTCAATAAGCAGGGTGACAATATACAGCCTTGACGTACTCCTTTTCCTATTTGGAACCAGTCTGTTGTTCCATGTCCAGTTCTAACTGCTGCTTCCTGACCTGCATATAGGTTTCTCAAGAGGCAGGTCAGGTGGCCTGGTATTCCTATCTCTTAAAGAATTTTCCATAGTTTATTGTGATCCACACAGTCAAAGGCTTTGGCATAGTCAATAAAGCAGAAAGAGATGTTTTTCTGGAACTCTCTTGCTTTTTCCATGATCCAGCAGATGTTGGCAATTTGATCTCTGGTTCCTCTGCCTTTTCTAAAACCAGCTTGAACATCTGGAAGTTCATGGTTCACGTATTGCTGAAGTCTGGCTTGGAGAATTGTGAGCATTACTTTACTAGCGTGTGAGATGAGTGCAATTGTGCGGTCATTTGAGCATTCTTTGGCATTACCTTTCTTTGGGATTGGAATGAAAACTGACCTTTTCCAGTCCTGTGGCCACTGCTGAGTTTTCCAAATTTGCTGGCATATTGAGTGCAGCACTTTCACAGCATCATCTTTCAGGATTGGATAGTTTACTAAATTATCCAGCCTTAGAATATTAGTGAAATTCTCAGAGAACTAGCTCTATGTAATATACTTTAATATATTTTTTCCTTTATATGGTAGTAGTTTCAT
This sequence comes from Budorcas taxicolor, assembly GCF_023091745.1. Classification (NCBI taxonomy): domain Eukaryota; kingdom Metazoa; phylum Chordata; class Mammalia; order Artiodactyla; family Bovidae; genus Budorcas; species Budorcas taxicolor. The sequence continues at coordinate 16,903,606 of NC_068935.1, forward strand.
TTCATATTTTTCTTAATTTTGAAAATTGACATATATGGAAATGTGTTTGTATAGTTGATGGAAAAAGTAAAAAAATCAACATTCATGTATGTACTACTCAGTCTAAAAAATAGAATATTACTGTACCCCCAAAGCCCTGTCCAAGGCTGATTTTGTTAATCAGTCTTTGTCTCTTTAAAGTTTTTAACATTTACATATGTATAATTAAAAAAAACATTGTCTAGTTTTGCCCGTTTTTGAACTTTACACATATGAAATCATAAGTATGATTTCTATGTGGCTTCTTTTGCTGAAATTATGTTTTGTTATTGATCATGTTATTGTTTTCATTGAAGGATAACATATACACAGTAAAGTACATAAAGTGCATTAATTTTTATTTTTTAAATTATTCCTGTGGCATATTCATGTTGATGTATGGCAAACCAATACAATATTGTAAAGTAATTAGCCTCCAATTAAAATAAATAAATAAAATATAAATATAAAAAAGCTAAAAAAAAGACTAAAATTTAACCTTAAAATTAATTTTTTAAACTTATTAATTTTTAAAAATTTATATTGACACCCATATAACCATAACCCTTATAAAGAAATTTTAATGCCCTATGGTATTCCCTATAATTTAGTGGTTGTGATACCATTTGCATGTCATTCTTCTTATTTTCCAATAGGATTGCATTTTATGAATATACCACAGTTATTTGGCAACTTTTTAAATATGAGTATTTGGGTTGATTTCAGTTTTTTGCTTTTATAGAAAAGGTATTATGATCAATCTTGTGCATGTCTTTTTGTGGATAAATGCATTCATTACTTTGGGATATGTTCCCAGGAATGAAATTGCTAGATCTCAGAACAGCAGTATGATTAGCTTTGGCAAATACTTCCAAAGAGTTTTCCAAAGTGGCTATACAGTTTTCCATTTCCAAGAGAAGTGTATGAGAGTTCCAGTTCTTTACATCTTTTCTAACAATTAATATTGTCAATATTTTTAGTTGGAACCGGTCTGTTTGTGGCATTAATTTGTATTTCACTGAGGACTGATGATGATGAGTACCTTTTAATATGCTAATCGGTCATTTTTATCCTCTTTATAAACTGTTGCTCAAGTTTTTTTCCCACATTTTTGTTGTTTTCTTTTTCTGAAATAACTTGTAGAAATCACTAATTGGTATAAATTGAATTTTTTAATATATTTAATATGAGTCATTTGTCAGATATGTGCATTGAAAATATCTTTTGGAATCCCCTAGTTTGCTTTTTCATTTTGTAAACATGTCCTTTTAAACAGCCTTACTTAGATAGAATTCACAGACCACACATTTAAAGTGTATAGTTCAATGGCTTTTAGAGTTGTGTAACCTGCAACAAAATACATTTTAGAACGTTTTATCACTCCATAAAGAAATCTATTACCCATTAGCAGTCACTCTTCACTGTCCCTCAGTATTCTCAGCCTTGGCAACCATGATCTGCTTTCTGACTCTATAGATTTGCCTTTCCTGCATATTTCATATAAATGGAATCATACCATATGTGATCTTTTATGACTGACCTATTTCATTTAAAATGTTTTCAAGGTGCATCTATGTTGTAGCATATATCAACGCTTCTTTCCTTATTATGGCTAAATAATATTCCATTGTGTGGACATATCATGTTTTTTTGTTATCCACTAATCTGTTTATGGACATTTGGAGTGTTCACACACTTTGTCTATTATAAATAATGCTATTATGCACACTCATGTACACAATTTTGCATGGACATATGTTTTAATTTCTCTCAGGAATATATCCAGGAGTGAAATCACTAAATTATATTTTAACTATGTTTAGCTGTTTGAGGAGCTGCCAGATCATTTTCTAAAGTGATTGCACCATTTTTCCATCCCCAGTAACAGTCTGTATAGGTTCCAGTTTCTTTATATCCTTACTAATACATGTTATTGTCTGGTATTTTTGGATTATCGCCATTCTAGAAGATGTGAAATAGCATCTCATTATGGTTTCAATATGTATATCTCTGATGGCTAATGATATTGAACATCTTTTCATGTGCTTGTGTATCTTCTTTGGAGAAATGTGCATTCAGATTCTTTGCCATATTTAGTTGGATTTTATCTTTATGATCGTGTTGTAAGATTGTTTATATGTTCTAGATATAAGTCCCTTGTCAGATGTATGATATGATACTAATATCTTCAATTCTGTGAATTATGTTTTCACTTTCTTCTTGGTGTCCTTTCATGCACAAAGATTTTATTTTGATGAATTTAATGATGATATTTTGATGAGCAGCACAGGACTTTTAATGTCAGTAAAGTCCAGTTTGTAATTTTATGTACATTCTGTATCCTACTTAAGAAATCTTTGCCTATCCAAATGTCACAAAATTATTTCTTTGTGTGTTCTTATAGAACTTTTTGGTTTCATTTTACACTTTAAAATAAGATCCATTTTGAATTCGTTTTCTCTATAATAGTCATCAAGGCAGTCTATTTCTGAATTCTGTTCTCTTACATTGATCCATTTGTCTGTGTTTCTGACAATAGCACACTATCTTAATGCTATAGCATTTTTTGGAAGTCATAAAAATCAGTAGTATGAATCTTTCAACTTTGTTCTTCTTCAAGATAGTCTTGGTTATACTAGATTCTTTGCATTTTAGATTTTTTAAATTAGCTTATCAATTTCCACAAAAAAATCTTCCTGGGAGTTTGATTTGGATTAAAATGAATCTGCAGGGGTAGGAGGTGGGAGGGGGGTTCAGGATTGGGAACTCATGTACACCCGTGGCGAATTCATGTCAATGTTTGGCAAAACCAATACAGTATTGTAAAATAAAGTAAAAAAAAAAAAAGTAATAAAATGAATCTGCAGGGAATTCCCTGGCAGTCCAGTGGTTAAGACCCCATGCTTCCACTGCCTGGGGCCCAAGTTTGATCCCTGGTCAAGGAACTAAGATCCCACAAGCCACAAGGTGCAGCAAAAAAACCAAACTCTGTAGTCCAATTTGAAGAGAATTGATATCCTAACAATGTTGAGAATTTCAGTTCATGAATGTAATATAACTCTCAACTCATTTATGTCTATTCTGAGCAGTGTTTATAATATTCATTGTAAAAGCATTTGTACATCTTTTATTATATTTACCCCCAGCTATTTGAAATTTTTGTCCTGTACATTAGAAAAAGCATTTAAAAACACATTTTCCATTTGTTTTTTCTGGTTTATAGAAATGCAATTTATTTTTGTAGATTGATTTAATGTTCAGCTACCTTGCTAAACAATTTTATTTATACTAATGATTTATTTATAGTTGCTTTTTTCTTATTTTTGGTATACTATATATCTGTGAATAATGACAATTTTGTCTCTTCCTTTCCAACCCTTATGTTTTATATTTTAAATAGAAATGGTAATAATGGGCAATTTTTGTCTTGTTCATAATGTTAAAGGAAACGTCTTCAAGTTTTAAATAAATTAGTATGATCTTTTCTTAAGAATTTTTACTGATACCCCTTATCAGGTGGCAACCCACTCTAGTACTCTTGCCTGGAAAATCCATGGACAGAGGAGCCTGGTAGGCTGCAGTCCATGGGGTCGCTAAGAGTCGGACACAACTGAACTACTTCACTTTCACTTTTTACTTTCATGCATTGGAGAAGGAAATGGCAACCCACTCCAGTGTTCTTGCCTGGAGAATCCCAGGGACGGGGGAGCCTGGTGGGCTGCCGTCTATGGGGTTGCACAGAGTCGGACACGACTGAAGTGACTTAGCAGCAGCAGCAGCAATATCTATAATTAGGTACTCCACTTCATTCTTATTATTGTTTATTTATTTCTTCTATCATATTATTCTTGATCAATGTTGACAGTAATTTTGTTAGTTTTATTAGTTTTTTCAAAGAATCACCTTTGCCTTTATTCATTCTCTCTACTGTTTGCTTTGATCTGTTTCATTAATTTATGCTTTTATTCATGATCATTCCCTTCTTTCTATCTTACCTGGATTTATTTTACTGTTCTTTTACTAAACTTTTAAGATATGTATTATATATATAATTTTCAAACCACTTAGGAGTACACTGTAGATAGGATGACTGTTTATCCCTAAATATTTCAGTATGTATTTTCTTAGAAACTTTTTTCTTATATAACCACACTGCAGTTATCAAAATCAGGAAATTAACACTAGTTCATTTCTATTATCTAATCTATAAACTTCATTCAAATTTTGCCAATTATGCTAATGTCATTTATAGAAAACGATTTCTGTTTTCTGGTCTAGGTTCCAACCCAGGATCACATATTGCATTTATTTGTGATGTCTTTTTAATCTCCTTTAGTTTGGAATAGTTCCTTATTCGTTCATAGTCTTTAATGACCTTGTTATTTTTGAAGAGTTTAGGCTAGTTATTTTTGTAAATTGCTCTCAAATTTTGTTTATTTGATGTTTTTCCATGGCTAGATCCAAGCCACACATTTTGGCAGGACTACCACAGAAATAACATTGTGTTTTCCTCAGAACATTATATGAGGACTCAACTATGTTTATCTGTCCCCCTCTGTTGATATTAATTTTAATTACTTGTTTAAGGTATAATCTACCAAGTTTCACCACTATAAATTTCCAGTTTTTCAATTTGTGAGTAATGAATATCTTAAAGAGATATCTTTGTAAAATTTTTCACATGGATCATTTTTAAAGTCTTTATTGAATTTGTTACAATATTGCTTCTGTTTTATGTTTTGGATTTTGTCCATAAGATATGTAGGATCTTAGCTCCCTGACCAAGGATCAAACCTACACCTCCTTCATTGGAAGGCAAAATCTTAAACCACTGGACCATCAGCAAAGTCCCTCTAATTGCTTCTAAAATGTTCAGCCATTTGTGTTAATATCCACTGAAAATTCTGGCCCAAGCCAATTATAATGATGATGATTTGATTGCCAAATTCAGATTTTCTAATCCCATCATTAATTTTACATTTGTTGGTTGATATTCTAATGTAAGAATGAGATAGTTTGTTCTTTATTTATGTGTTTACTTGAAGTAGTATGAATTCATATATTCTTATTTAATAGGTTATAATTTATAACTGTGATTATTTATTTTGATATTCAAGTAGTGCTAGATTTGGCCAGTGAAAGCCATTTCATACAGACATTTGTACCCTTGGAGTGTATTCATAGTTCTTTGAGCCCTTCCATACTTTCTGACTCTATAGGCTACCCCAGGCTCATCTTTTAATTTCTCAGTTCCAAGTCTGGAATGAGACGTATCTTCAAGGAGTCCTGGGTGCTATGTGTGCTTGTTGCTACTGGAGTGTCACTGCTTCTAGGCCCTGTATATCTATATAGGCCAAGCTATATACATACACATACATATATTTGTTTAGTTATATACACAAAATATAAGTTTGTTACAGTAACAACAAAGTGATAATTTTACACATATTTTATTATATGTATGTGTGAAAATCAAGAGTTCATACTGATACCTCTAACTCTAGTCCAATAACACAGGGTTGGTTCTAGACTACTCCCTGTCCATAGTTGTAGCTCTCTTTTCCAACAGTGAGAAATCTGACTCCAATTATCTGTAATATATTTACTCATTTGCTCAATTCTAGAATGCACAGAAAGCAGTTTTATGATTGCTAACCAATTCCACTGTGAAAAACAAGGCTATAACTCAAATTCAAGATTTGTTTATAGGTTGCTTTTTTTTGTTTGTTTGTTTTTAGTCTGAGGATATATAATCAAAATACTGCATTTACACATTACTTGGGTTTGTTCTGCCCCCTCCTTCAGTTTGGTTATAAACTTGATTCATTTGTTTTTATTTCCATTTTATGTTTTTCCCTATCCCTTTTTATTTTAGTTGTTTTCTTTTTTGGAGTTTGTGAAATATTAACATGGTTCCAAAAGTCAGAACTATAGACAAAAGAATGCTCAAAGAAATGTAGTTACCTCCATCCTTTATATCCCATTCACATCCCCCTCCTTTCTACCCTGCCCCACCCCGATATATGTATAAATTTCATTATTTCTGCTTTTTTCTTCCTATGTTTCATTTTGCATAAATGAATAGACATTTTTTAAAATCTTCCCTTTTTGTTTACACAAAAGATGACATAATAGACAGTCTTCAATGCTTTGGTTTTCCTGTCTACTTAGTGTATCCCAACTGATTTCATTCCTTTTAAAAAATTTTAATTAATAGATTTTTAAAAGTAGTTTTAGGTTTATAGAAAGAAATTAGTCAGAAGTACAGAGAGTTACCATATGCCCCTTATGTCCCAACAATTTTCTCAATTTTTTACATCTTACATTAGTGTGGTACATTTACAAATGATGAGTCAATATTGATACCCTATTATTGAAATCCATAGTTTTTGTTAAAATTCACTTTTGTGTTGTACATTCTATGGATTTTTGATAAATGTGTAGTAACATGTTATCTATTATTACAGTATCATGCAAAAAAACTTCATTGTCTTAAAAGCCTCCTGTGTTCCATTACCATATAATTAATCCCCATCACCCATTTTGCCCAACCATCAACCCTGTGGTCCCTACTAATAACTAATGTGTTCTCTGTATGTATGAGGTGTTCTTTTTTGTTTTATTTTGCGCATTCATTTTGCTGTTTTTAGATTCTACATGAGTGAAATCATACATTATTTGTCTTTCTCTGACTTACTGCACTTAGCATAATATATTCAAGATGCATTCATGTTGTCAAAAAGAAGAGGATTTCATTATTTTTTATGGCTGAATAGTATTCCATTTTATCAATGACCATATCTTCTTTATCCATACATCCATTAATAAATGCTTAGGTTGTTTCCGTATCTTGGCTATTGTAAATAATGCTGCAATGAACACAGAGGTGCAAATATATATATTTCAAATTAGTGGGGTTTTTTTGTGTTCTTCAGTTAAATGCCCAGATGTGGAATAGTTAGATCATGTAGCAATTCTATTCTTAATTTTTTGAGGCATTTCCATACTGTTTTCCATAGTGGCTGCACCAATTTACATACAGTCTCACCAGAAGTATATGAGGGTTCCTGTTTCCCTACATCTCCCACATTTGTTATTTCTTGTGGTTTTGATAATAGCCATTCTAATAGGTGTATCTTATTTTGTGTTGATTTGCACTCCCCTAATAATTAGTGATATTAAATGTCTTTAATGGGCCAATTGGCCACCTATATATCTTCTTTAGAAAAATGTACAGATCCTCTGCCAATTTTTAATCAGATTGTTTGTTTGTTTGTTTGTTTGTTTTTGGTTGTTATTGAGTTGTGTTTTCTATAGATATTTTAGATGTCAGCCCCTTATAAGATATATGATTTACAAATATTTCTCCCTTTCAATAGTCTGGATTTTCATTTTGATGATCGCTTCTTTCACTGTGTGAAAGCTCTTTGGTTTGATGTTTTCCCATTTGTTTATTTTTATTTTAATTTCCCTTGCCTTTGAAGTCAGATACACAAAATAATTGCTAAGACTGATGTCAGTGAAGTTACTACCTATGTTTTCTTCTAGGAATTTTATAGTTTCAGGTATTACATTCAAGCCTTTAATCCATCTGAGATGTTTTTTTGTTTGTTTTGTTTCTTTTTTGTATGGTGTAAGATAGTGGTCTAATTTCATTCTTTTGCATGTGCCTGTCCAGTTCTCCCAACACCATTTACTGAGGTTTTGCCAAGAAAATGCACTGGTCATAGCAAACACCCTCTTCCAACAACACAAGAGAAGACTCTACACATGGACATCACCAGATGGTCAACACCGAAATCAGATTGATTATATTCTTTGCAACCAAAGATGGAGAAGCTCTATACAGTCAACAAAAACAAGACCAGGAGCTGACTGTGGCCCAGATCATGAACTCCTTATTGCCAAATTCAGACTCAAATTGAAGAAACTAGGGAAAACCGCTAGACCATTCAGGTATGACCTAAATCAAATCCCTTATGATTATACAGTGGAAGTGAGAAATCGATTTAAGGGCCTAGATCTGATAGATAGAGTGCCTGATGAACTATGGAATGAGGTTCGTGACATTGTACAGGAGACAGGGATCAAGACCATCCCCATGGAAAAGAAATGCAAAAAAGCAAAATGGCTGTCTGGGGAGGCCTTACAAATAGCTGTGAAAAGAAGAGAGGCAAAAAGCAAAGGAGAAAAGGGAAGATATAAGCATCTGAATGCAGAGTTCCAAAGAATAGCAAGAAGAGATAAGAAAGCCTTCTTCAGCGATCAATGCAAAGAAACAGAGGAAAACAGCAGAATGGGAAAGACTAGAGATCTCTTCAAGAAATTAGAGATACCAAGGGAACATTTCATGCAAAGATGGGCTCAATAAAGGACAGAAATGGTCTGGACCTAACAGAAGCAGAAGATATTAAGAAGAGGTGGCAAGAATACACAGAAGAACTGTATAAAAAAGATCTTCATGACCCGGATAATCACGATGGTGTGATCACTCATCTAGAGCCAGCCATCCTGGAATGTGAAGTCAAAGTGGGCCTTAGAAAGCATCACTACGAACAAAGCTAGTGGAGGTGATGGAATTCCAGTTGAGCTGTTTCAAATCCTGAAAGATGATGCTGTGAAAGTGCTGCACTCAATATGCTAGCAAATTTGGAAAACTCAGCAGTGGCCACAGGACTGGAAAAGGTTAGTTTTCATTCCAATCCCAAAGAAAGGCAATGCCAAAGAATGCTCAAACTACCGCACAATTGCACTCATCTCACATGCTAGTAAAGTAATGCTCAAAATTCTCCAAGCCAGACTTCAGCAATACGTGAACCGTGAACTTCCTTATGTTCAAGCTGGTTTTAGAAAAGGGAGAGGAACCAGAGATCAAATTGCCAACATGCGCTGGATCATGGAAAAAGCAAGAGAGTTCCAGAAAAACATCTCTTTCTGCTTTATTGACTATGCCAAAGCCTTTGACTGTGTGGATCACAATAAACTGTGGAAAATTCTGAAAGAGATGGGAATACCAGACCACCTGACCTGCCTCCTGAGAAATCTGTATGCAGGTCAGGAAGCAACAGTTAGAACTGGACATGGAACAACAGACTGGTTCCAAATAGGAAAAGGAGTACGTCAAGGCTGTATACTGTCACCCTGCTTATTGAACTTCTATGCAGAGTACATCATGAGAAACGCTGGGCTGGAACAAGCACAAGCTGGGATCAAGATTGCCGGGAGAAATATCAATAAACCTGAGATATGCCGATGACACCACCCTTATGGCAGAAAGTGAAGAGGAACTAAAAAGCCTCCTGATGAAAATGAAAGTGGAGAGTGAAAAAGTTGGCTTAAAGCTCAACATTCAGAAAACGAAGATCATGGCATCTGGCCCCATCACTTCATGGGAAATAGATGGGGAAACAGGGGAAACAGTGTCAGACTTTATTTTGGGGGGCTCCAAAATCACTGCAGATGGTGATTGCAGCCATGAAATTAAAAGACACTTGCTCCTTGGAAGAAAAGTTATGACCAACCTAGATAGCATATTCAAAAGCAGGGACATTACTTTGCAGACTAAGGTCCGTCTAGTCAAGGCTATGGTTTTTCCTGTGGTCATGTATGGATGTGAGAGTTGGACTGTGAAGAAGGCTGAGCACCGAAGAATTGATGCATTTGAACTGTGGTGTTGGAGAAGACTCTTGAGAGCCCCTTTGACTGCAAGGAGATCCCACCAGTCCATTCTGAAGGAGATCAACCCTGGGATTTCTTTGGAAGGAATGATGGTAAAGCTGAAGCGCCAGTACTTTGGCCACCTCATGCGAAGAGTTGACTCATTGGAAAAGACTCTGATGCTGGGAGGGATTGGGGGCAGGAGGAGAAGGGGACGACAGAGGATGAGATGGCTGGATGGCATCACCAACTTTATGGACGTGAGTCTGAGTGAACTCCGGGGGTTGATGATGGACAGGGAGGCCTGGAGTGATGTGATTCATGGGGTCGCTAAGAGTTGGACATGACTGAGCGACTGAACTGAACTGAGTGCTATATATGAAAGTTAAAATGTTGGTCACTCAGTCATATCCAACACTTTGTGTACCACATGGACTGCCGCCCACCAGGCTCCTCTGTCTGTGGAATTCTCCGGTCAAGAATGTTGGAGTGGGTTGCCATTTTCTTCTCCAAGGGATCTTCCCAACCCAGGGATTGAAACCAGTTCTCCTGCACAACAGGCAGATTCTTTATTGTTTGAGCCACCAGGGAAGCCCAATGCTATATATAATATGATATATGATATCATATATTATGACATACAGACTTCTAAGTATTTTGCATGTATTTCTTTTTTTTTTTAATTTAGAAATTTCCATTTATTCAATAGAGTTGGAAATATTTAAGAGAGGTGAAAAACTAAAACTCCATGTTGTCCACAGAAACTTTCCTTAAACAGACTGAATTTCTCTTTTTCATTTGTAAAAGCTAAAAAAAAGTAGCTTTTAACTTCAAAATTAGTATAGGCCCGTGGTTAAAACATCTCAACAGCAAAGAAGTTTGTAAGGTAAAAAGTAAAATTTCCGGACACACTCTCTAGAATTAACCTCTGTCTAGCCTTCCAGAAATGTTGGACACACTACAAAGAGTAGCAGTATCTCCCTCTCATTTTTAAAAAATGGTATTAAATTACACGCATTGTTGTGCACGTTTTTCAATTAACAATATGTACTGGATATGACTCCATTTTCGTTGTATGTGGAACCCTCTCCTTCCTTCAGTCTTTTTTTTTTTTGTAAATTAATTTATTTAATTGGAGGCTAATTACTTTATAATATTTTAGTGGTTTTTGCCAAACATTCACATGAATCAGCCATGGGTGTACATGTGTCCCCCATTCTGAACCCTCCTCCCACTGCCCCCCCCATCCTATCCCTCAGGGGCATCCCAGTGCACTGGCCGTGAGCGCCCTGTCTCATTTTGCATGTATTTCTACGTTTAATCATAGTGACAACCTTAAGATATTAGGTACTATTTTTATTCTCATTTTGCAAATGAGAAAATTGGGGGGAAAAATACTAAGTAACTTACAAAAGATATGTAATCTCCCTAAGATTAAAATTTCAAATCATAATGAAATGATATGACTAGCTGGATAGAAGTAATATGATTTTTATTCAAAATATGGGAATGTAGAGTATAAGTAGCAATAGTAGATTCTAAATTCTAACTCAGGCAGTTTCCAGAACTCACGTTATTAACAAAAATACTTCTCAGTCCTTTTCTCTATTTTTCCATCACCACCACCATAGACCAGGCCCTCAAATCCTCCTAAAGGATTTCCCTGCTGTCTTCTTGTTGTTTTCCCTGCAATCCATTAACTTTACCTCAATCTGATCAATATTCCTAGGTTACCACTTCATTCATATCATTATCTTTTAATGAAATGTAATGATTCCTAATTGCCTATCATATCCCAAATCTTGTCTCTGTCACTTGTTTCTCTACAATATAGGCTCTCTTCATTATCCACTATGATTGCTCTCTATTCACCAACATGAATCCTTTGCTCTAGTCACATGAATGGCTGGGCAGAACTTGATTTTATTCAAACAAAGAGAATTTAGTAGCTCACATAACTTAAAAAATCCAGAGATTGAACTGGTGTCAGGCAAGGAAAGATCTAGCAATTTAGTGATGTTACTAAGGGTACAGGTATACTCTGAGTCTCTTCCATTCTTTCAATGGTGTCCATACCAACCCACGAGGACCACATAGTAGATCTTTCTCAACTCCAGGTCACTCCTTCGCAAAACACCTATGTGGTTTGGTTTTAAATGACTAGAAACTTTAAGTCTTCATAATATAATATTCAGTAGAAGAGAAACCTGTGTCCCAGCATTCTCAGAACATGTGCAGAAGTCTACTCTGGTAGGAGCTTTCAGGAATCTTTTATATTAATTACTAAAGCCAGAGGAGAATAAGGTGCAGCAGTTCATTTAGGCCTGGGTTACATGCCCGTCCCTAAGGCAGTCACTGGTGCCAGGAGGATATAATATCTTGATTGACTTAATACAATTATCATGCACACTTACAGCGAGAGTCAACTTGGCCTGAAGCACTTGGCTGAGAGTTGCTGATGCAATGGTTTCCCAAACAAGAATTCAGCATTATTTCAAGGAGAAAGGAGAAATAGATTTTTGAGGGGAGGCACTCAAAAAATGTGTGATATACTTTTTCTCTCTTTCTTTTCAGCAACTCAAATCCTATCTTTTCTTTGATGTCCAACTTAATTTTGCTTACTCCAGCTCACTGATCTCTGAAGCCATATAGCATAAACTGAAAATATATGCTATAGTTAGGTTTATATTGCTTTGATAGTTTATATATTTAGAACTTGTGACCCCAACAAAACTGTAAGTTCATAAGCAGACACTGTGTTTTCTTACTGTAGCCCCAACAGAATCTAGAACGTTTCTGGGCATACAGCCAGTGCTATGCAAGCACTTGTTCACTTGATTTGCTTACTTGTTGAGTTAGGTTACAGCAACTTTGTTCATTTTGGCATCCTCAAGATTGATGCTGATTGCTCTGGTTCAGTCAATCATTTGGCTCTCCACATCAATCATGAAGAAAGCCAAAATAAATGGATTGACTAGGCTTCAGTTCATTCATTGTGCATGTATAGATAGATGTAGCCTTGCTGGTAAATAGTACTTATCTGTATGTACCCAAACCATGCTCCATAGCTTTGTGTATGTTTTTGAAAATATATCTTTTTGTTTAGCTGTAGTTACTGTTAATACCATTTCTATGGGAAATATTCTCAAATAATTGGTTACATCTGAGTTACTGGTAAGTGCTTTCTATTTTGCAGTGTTTACTTGTATTAACTATTATATGCTATTTGGTGTTCATCTACCTTAATCTTTTTCTATTTTGTTTTATTATATTTTTCATGTCCCACAATCAAACTTCTGGAAAACAGCATTAACCATTGTGAGTGCAGTTCATCTTGTACAAAAACCCCACTATTAGCATGATTTCCCCTAAGTGGAATGCTCAACTTTTTCTCCAGATCCATGAGACTTTTATTTTCCTGACCAAAGGGAAAAAAAAATTAAGTGGATTACAAAGAGTTGTCTTGTCCTGCTTTTAAATTTAACGCTTCAAAGTTAATGAAAAGGTAATGTGGATAGTTGAATACCAGTGATATGATTAGTATCCAAAGTAGGGCAATGGAGAATATAAGATTTGGTATAGGAAGACCTCAACTAGAGTCTTGACTTTGCCCCTTAACTACATGATCTTAGTGAGTCCAAGATGTCTGGCTCTAGATTAGTGATCACATCATCATGATTATCTGGGTCGTGAAGATCTTTATTGTACAGTTCTTCCGTGTATTCTTGCCACCACTTCTTAATATCTTCTACTTCTGTTAGGTCCAGACCATTTCTGTCCTTTATTGCACCCATCTTTGCATGAAATGTTCCCTTGGTATCTCTAATTTTCGTGAAGAGATCTCTAGTCTTTCCCATTCTGCTGTTTTCCTCTGTTTCTTTGCATTGATCGCTGAAGAAGGCTTTCTTATCTCTTCTTGCTATTTTTTGGAACTCTGCATTCAGATGCTTGTATCTTTCCTTTTCTCCTTTGCTTTTTGCCTCTCTTCTTTTCACAGCTATTTGTAAAGCCTCCCCAGACAGCCATTTTGCTTTTTTGCATTTCTTTTCCATGGGGATGGTCTTGATCCCTGTCTCCTGTACAATGTCACGAACCTCATTCCATAGTTCATCAGGCACTCTATCTATCAGATCTAGGCCCTTAAATCTATTTCTCACTTCCACTGTATAGTCATGCTGCTGCTGCTGCTAAGTCGCTTCAGTCGTGTCCAATTCTGTACGACCCCACAGACGGCAGCCCACCAGGCTCCTCTGTCCTTGGGATTCTCCAGGCAAGAGTACTGGAGTGGGTTGCCATTGCCTTCTCCAATGCATGAAAGTGAAAAGTGAAAGTGAAGTCGCTCAGTCGTGTCCGACTCAGCGACCACATGGACTGCAGCCTACCAGGCTCCTCCGTCCATGGGAGTTTCCAGGCAAGAGTACTGGAGTGGGTTGCCATTGCCTTCTCCCTGTATAATCATAAGGGATTTGATTTAGGTCATACCTGAATGGTGTAGTGGTTTTCCCTACTTCAATTTAAATCTGAATTTGGTAATAAGGAGTTCATGATCTGAGCCACAGTCAGCTCCTAGTCTTGTTTTTGTTCACTGTATAGAGCTTCTCCATCTTTGGCTGCAAAGAATAGAATCAGTCTGATTTCGGTGTTGACCATCTGGTGATGTCCATGTGTAGAGTCTTCTCTTGTGTTGTTGGAAGAGGGTGTTTGCTATGACCAGTGCATTTTCTTGGCAAAACTCTTTTAGTCTTTGCCCTGCTTCATTCCTCATTCCAAGGCCAAATTTGCCTGTTACTCCAGGTGTTTCTTGACTTCCTACTTTTGCATTCCAGTTCCCTATAATGAAGAGGACATCCAGTTTAAGTGTGCAATTTAGAGGCATTAAGTACATTCACAATGTTGTGCAACCATCGTCACTATCCATTTCCAGTACTTTTTCATCATCCCCAGAAGAAACTCTGTACCCATTAAATAATAATTCCCCACTCCCTTTTCTCCCTAATTTTGGGTAACTTTTTTGTTTCTATGAATTTGCCTGTTTTAGGTACCTCATATAAGGAGGATCATACAATATTTTTCTGTTTGCTTCTGACTTATTTCCCTTAGCATAGTGTTTTCAAGTTACATCCATGTTTTAACCTATATGTACTTTTTTTTTCCTATTTAAGTAATTAGCCTGCAATTAAAATAAATAAAATAATTAAAAAAACACAGAGAACAAGGAAAGCATATTGTGATTCTCTCTCTCTCTCATTCTCTGTTGGTAACACAGAAATAAAAATTTTAGTGGTTGCATAACATTCCATTATAAGATGGACTTATATAATTTAACCAATTCTTATTGAAGTTACTCCCAATATCATGCTTTTATAAATGACACTTTGCTGAATATTCTTAAATATACATCTTTTCACCCTTGTCTGATTATTTTCTGAAAGCAGAATTCTTGGATCAATGGATATGCACAAGGTACAGATTTTTGATCCTTATTGACAAAAAGTCCTTCAAAATGTTGATACCATTGGAAAAAGCCACCTTTGGTAGAAGAGTACTATTTTATAGCTCCACCTGATTATTTTGGTTGATCTGATGTGCTAAAAAAAAAAAGTGTATTGCTTTGTTTGCACTTATTTAATTACTAGGATGTTTAGTATTTTTTGTTGTTGGCTATTGCAATGTTTACTTGATAAATTGCCTGTTTATGACTTTTGCTCATTTTTCCCTAGTATCAAAACTATTTTGCCTTTACATATTGGTTGATAAAAATTCTTTGTGTGTTAATATGGTATAAATTTCATTATGCACATTGTATATTATCATTCTAAAAATATAAGAAACATGGATGAGCAAATGGCAAAGAAAAGCAAACAAAATTCCACCACCCAGAGTCAACTACTGTTGACATTTTGGTGTATATCTTCTGAAAAATTTTCCATACAAATGTGATCATAATATGCATAACTTTAAAACTTTACTGTGAATCTTTGCATATCAATAAACATACACATATACAATTGTATTAGTGACCTTATAAGTATTTAACCAGTATCGAATTGATAATTTTCTTTCTAATTTTTTGAATGAAAAATAATGGTATGTTAGACCTACTTATCCACCAGTCTTTTTACATTTGTCCAAATATGTCCTTAGAAAACTTCCTAGCAAAAGGATTGCAAAGTAAAATAGTATGAACTTTTGAGGACTCTTAATACATGGTTTCAAATTGCCACCCTGACAAATTGTGACAATTTATCTGCCCACCATCCAGCATCTGAGATAGTGTCCATCTTCCTCCGTTTGCTCAACATTGACTGTTCTCATATTTTGGTAAGCTTTGCCAATCTGATAGATAGAAAATGGTATGTCATTATTTAATTTGCATTTTTTGATTACATGCCGGGGTGCCCCCGGTGGATCCAGGGAATTCGAAGGTGGGGACAGCGTCAGCGTCTTTGGAAATAACTTATTTAATTACAGATAGAAAGGGATTAGAAAATTAGCAGAGAAAAAGAGGCTGAATAACTTGGGTTCACATGGAATACCAATCACCACCTATGCAGGCCTTCTCCGAGAGAAACGGTTATGGGGGAGAGCCCCCCGTAAAGTCAGAGGTGTAGGTGAGAGCATAAAACAGACTCTGGTTTGGGGGTTAGATGCTCGGGAACAGGGGGTTTCCTGAGGCTTGATCACCCCTTTGCGTATGCCAAGCCTTCTTCTTCATGACCTTTGCCATGGGTGGAGTTCCTCACGGTGGCCCCTGGCAATTAAAGGCAAAGATGAATTTTTCAAATTTTCTTTTACAGTTTATTGACCCTTTGTATTTCTTATTTTGTAAATTACCTGATCTTGTTCTTTGTCAATTACTTTCACCTATATCTTTCCGTATTAATTCATAAGATTTTATTCTATGTTAAGAATATTATTCTTTTGGCAATCATATATATTTTAAATATTGCTTTTTATTTTGGTGTTGGTCATTTGTATTTCATCAAGATTTTCCAGTTTATTGCATACAACTTTATTCTTATTTTTTAAAGAATCCTTATTATTCTATTAGTTCAGTTCAGTTCAGTCGCTCAGTCGTGTCCGACTCTTTGCGACCCCATGAATCACAGCACGCCAGGCTTCCCTTTCCATCATCAACTGCTGGAGTTCACTCAAACTCACGACCATCGAGTTGGTGATGCCATCCAGCTATCTCATCCTCTATCGTCCCCTTCTCCTCCTGCCCCCAATCCCTCCCAGCATCAGAGTCTTTTCCAATGAGTCACAGTCTTTTCCAATGAGTCACCTCTTTGCATGAGGTGGCCAAAGTATTGGAGTTTCAGCTTTAGCATTAGTCCTTCCAAAGAACATCCAGGACTGATTTCCTTTAGAATGGACTGGTTGGATCTCTTTGCAGTCCAAGGGACTCTCAAGAGTCTTCTCCAACACCACAGTTCAAAAGCATCAATTCTTCGGCACTCAGCCTTCTTCACAGTCCAACTCTCACATCCATACATGACTACTGGAAAAACCATAGCGTTGACTAGACTGACCTTTGTTGGCAAAGTAATGTCTCTGCTTTTGAATATGCTATCAAGGTTGGTCATAACTTGCCTTCCAAGAGTAAGCATCTTTTAATTTCATGGCTGCAATCACCATCTGCAGTGATTTTGGAACCCAAAAAATAAAGTCTGACACTGTTTCCACTGTTTCCCCATCTATTTCCCATGAAGTGATGGGACCTGATGCCATGATCTTCGTTTTCTGAATGTTGAGCTTTAAGCCAACTTTTTCACTCTCCACTTTCACTTTCATCAAGAGGCTTTTTCGTTCCTCTTCACTTTCTGCCATAAGGGTGGTGTCATCTGCATATCTGAGGTTATTGATATTTCTCCCGGCAATCTTGATTCCAGCTTGTGCTTGTTCCAGCCCAGCGTTTCTCATGATGTACTCTGCATAGAAGTTAAATAAGCAGGGTGACAATATATAGCCTTGATGCACTCCTTTTCCTATATGGAACCAGTCTGTTGTTCCATGTCCAGTTCTAACTGTTGCTTCCTGACCTGCATACAGATTTCTCAGGAGGCAGGTCAGGTGGTCTGGTATTCCCATCTCTTTCAGAATTTTCCACAGTTTATTGTGATCCACACAGTCAAAGGCTTTGGCATAGTCAATAAAGCAGAAATAGATGTATTTCTGGAACTCTCTTGCTTTCTCGATGATCCAGCGGATGTTGGAAATTTGATCTCTGGTTCCTCTCCCTTTTCTAAAACCAGCTTGAACATCTGGAAGTTCACCATTCACGTATTGCTGAAGCCTGGCTTGGAGAATTTTGAGCATTACTTTACTAGTGTGTGAGATGAGTGCAATTGTGTGGTAGTTTGAGCATTCTTTAGCATTGCTTTTCTTTGGGATTGGAATGAAAACTAACCTTTTCCAGTCCTGTGGCCACTGCTGAGTTTTCCAAATGTGCTGGCATATTGAGTTCAGCATTTTCACAGCATCATCTTTCAGGATTTGAAATAGCTCAACTGGAATTCCATCACCTCCACTGGCTTTGTTCATAGTGATGCTTTCTAAGGCCCACTTGACTTCACATTCCAGGATGGCTGGCTCTAGATGAGTGATCACACCATCGTGATTATCCGGGTCATGAAGATCTTTTTTGTACAGTTCTTCTGTGTATTCTTGCCACCACTTCTTTATATCTTCTGCTTCTGTTAGGTCCATACCATTTCTGTCCATTATCGAGCCCATCTTTGCATGAAATTGTCCCTTGGTATCCTAATTTTCTTGAAGAGATCTCTATGCTATAGTAATTGTTTAACTTTTGAACTGTAAACTTTGGTTGGATTTCTCTTTTTTTTTTTTAATATTACTGTTTCTCAACAGTTTATTTTGAAAATTGTTAAACCTTTCAAAAAATTGCTAGAGTATAATAATGACCACTTTCTATATTTACCAATTTCACTATGTTTGCTTTCTCTCCCCCCCCCATATGTGCGCATGTACAGCTGTCGTTTGCTTATTAAGTTTATTTGTAATTTTGCTCCACATAAAATTTGAAATTTTTTATAGTTCATTCTGTCATCTTTTTCCGTTATGAATTCTGCCTTTAAGTTCATATTGGAAGCCTCTCCTCATCACAAGATTATGTGTATATTCACCAGTATCCTATTCTTTTATATTCACATTTTAAATTCATATAGAATTCATTTTGGCTTATGGCTTTGGGTAGGAACTTTTTTCCAAATGGTGAGCTAACTTTTCTTACTATATAAATTATTCTTATAAATCAACAAGGGAACAGACCAATAATATGCAAAAAAAATAGGCAAAAGATATAACTAGATAATTTGTATAAAAGGAAATAAAAAGAATAGCTTATAAACATATGAAAGCATGTCAAACTCACTTATAAAAGAAATGCAAATGAAATAAGTTCATGATAACATTTCTAATCTATTGACACCGATCAAAAAGCTTCTAGTACTCCGTTTTGGGAATAGTCAAGGGAATCAGGCACTTCCATGCATTGCTGATGTGAGTTTAAACTGGTACATCCTCAGTAAAATGTCAGAGAAAGACAAATTCTGTATAATCTCACTTATATGTGAAATTTTAAAAAAATGAACTAACAGAAACAGAGGACAGTTTGGTGGTTACCAGAGGAAAAAAAGAGTTGGGGAGTGAGGGGGTAGGGAAAGTGAGTGAAGGTGGTCAAAATGTACAATCAGTGATAAGTGCTGAGAGTGTAATGTACGGCGTGGTGACTATAAGTAATGATCCTGTATTGTATATTGGAAAGTGGATAAGTGAGTTGATCTTAAAAGTTCTCATAAGAATGTGAGGTGGTGGATGTTAACCAAACTTATTATGGTAATCATTTCACAATATATAAATACATTAAATCATTATGTTGTACAACTTGATCTTACACAATTTTCTGTCAATAATATTGCAATAAAACTGGAAAAAATACATTGACATTTCCTCTATGAAGGACATTTTGAAAAGAATCTATCAAAAATAAAAAGAGACAAACCTTCTGACTTAGAAATTGTACTCTAAATTACTCATCCTATAAATACAGTCATGTTTGAGTGAACTAATTATTACAGCCTGATTTATACTTTCAAAAGATTGGAAATAACCATCACTGAGTGAAAAGTAAAAATGTGAGTCACTCAGGCATGTCCAACTCTTTGCAACCCCATGGACTATAGCCTGCCAGGCTTCTCTGTCCATAGAATTCTCCAGGCAAGAATGCTGGATTGCCATTTCCTTCTCTGGGGGAGCTTCCCAACCCAGGGATGGAACCTGGATCTCCTGCATTGCAGGCAGATTCTTTACCATCTGACCCACCATGGAAACCCCAACCATCACTGAGAACTAGTTTTAAATTATGTTATGTCTATATAATGGAATATTATGCAGTTATTAAAAGGAATTTGGCATATCAACATGTAGTAATATAGAAAGATGTCCAAGACATTTTTAAGCAACAAAAGGCAAACTGCATAACAATGTGGTGGGGGGAAAAAGGGATGTATAAATGTAAAATCTTTGAAAGTGCAGAGATTATCTCTGGTAGGATATACAAGAAGCTGTTAACACTTCAGGGAGGTTGTAGTACATGGGAAAAAGGGAGACTTAGTTATCTGCATGTTATTAACATTATTTATTGAATAATTTACCATTCACTACTGGTAGTGGTTCATACAAAATGCTGCCTTTGTCATATATTAAATGTTTATATGTATTTGGCTCTGGTCTGGACTTTCTTTTCTTCGGATCTACCACTTCAATCCCTCAACAGGACTGCACTATTTCAATTATTCATTATCCAATTTTTAACATTTAAAAATTCCTACTATGGCAAATTCTCCTTCTTTACTCTTTCTGTTTTCCTCAAAGATTTCCTTACTATACCATTATGCTTACTTTTCCCCAAACAACTGAATTGTCTCTTTGTCAAGGGCCCCTTTTCTCATATTATTGGGATATGACTGAAATTATTTAAAATTTATACATTATTTTTCCTTCCTTCATTCTATAAATATTCATTGAGCATCTGCTCTGTGTCAGGCACTATAATACATGCTGGAAATAAATGAACAAGTCAATGAACAAATCAAACAAGATCATTGCTCTTGAGCAGTTTATATTTTAGTCAGTAGTAGTAGTGAGGAGATGGTTACTAAACAAGTAAATATGTATAGAAATTAATTCAGATAATAATGAATTCCATGAAGACATTTAAAACCAGGTAATATGATATGAGGGACTTCCCAGATGGTACTAGTAGTAAAGAACCCACCTGCCAATGCAGGAGACATAAGAGACCCGGGTTCCATCCCATGGTCAGGAAGATCCCCTGGAAAAGAGAATGGCCACTCACTCCAGTATTCTTGCCTGGAGAATTCCATGGACAGAGGATTCTGGTGGGCTATAGTCCATAGGGTCACAAAGAGTTGGGCACAGCTGAAGCAACCTAGCACACATGCAATGTGATATGAATATCTGTTTCAGCAAATGGACAGGAGTATTTTAGATCAAGTGTCCCGGGGAGTTGACATTTGAACTGAGATCTAAATGAGAAGAAACCTTATGAGGATCTAGAGGATAGGTGTCCCAAGCTGAAGTTAGACATCAAGAGTTCTGTTTTGTACCTTTGAAGTTTGATGTACATAAGAGTCATCAGTGTGATAATGTCAGATAGGCAGTCAGAGGAGAGGTCAGTACTGAAGTCGTCAACATATAAATGGTATTTGACACCACAGGAGGAGGTGAATTGGCTTAGGGAGAATGCAAATAGAGAAGGGAAGATCCTTAAGGACTAAATGCCACAGAGGTTCCTGGGAGGAGGAGAACCCAGGAAAGGAGACTGAAAAGAAGCAGGCAGTAAGGTAGGAATGAAAACAGAAGATTATAGCATAACTGCCAAGAGAAAAATGTGTTTCAAGGGAAAGAGAGCGGTTCTATCTTTACACTGTTAAGTCTTCCCATTGAGAAACATAATATGTCTCTCCATTCATTTATGTCTTCTTTTATGCCTTTTCTGTTTCTCAGTGAAATTTTGTGGTTTTCTTCACAGAGGGCCTTAGCACACTCACAAAATATTTCGTTTTTCTCTGAGTAAGTCACTTTAGACTTGATCTGGGCTTGTTTTGCTAAACGATCCTGCTGCAACTTGATATTAATGTTTTTATTACTGACTACTTGAATTATCTGTTATACTTGTCTATATTGTGTGTGTGTTTTAAACTGATTTTAGTTTCTTATATTACTTCATTTTGAATGATTTGTTCTTTATCTTAGAATTCAGAAGATGTCTACCCATGTGAATTCTTTTAAGTGGAAAATATTTTCAATATTCATGAAAGTAATTCAAGTTAATTGTAAAAATACAAGCAGTACAGAAAAGTATAAAGTAAAAAAAGTTTTTATGAAAATATTTCCACTTTTCAAAGAGAAACTTTAATTGTTTTGTGTATATCCTTCCACATATTCATCTATGCATACATGAACCTACATACAGGTATTTTTTTCTTTACAAAATTGGATACTAGTTATATACCACAGTCTGCTTTTCTTCCCTTAAAATATATGATGAACATATATTTCACCATATATATATTAAAAGACAGAATTTTAATTCATTCTTATCCTTTAACCAAATAGAGATTCACCTATTTAAAAATATTTAAATTTATTTTAATTGGAGGATAATTAATTTATATACTATGTTGGTTTCTGCCATACATCAGCATGAATCTGCCATAGGTATATATATGTCCCCTTCCTCCTGAACCTCCCTCCCACCTCCAACCCCATCCCACCCTTCTAGGTTGTCACACAGCACTAGCTTTGGGTCATATATCAAATTTCTACCCACTATCTCTTTTACATATGGTAATGCATGTGTTTCAATGTTACTTTCAATTCATCCCTCCCTCCCTCCCCCCAACATGTCCACAAGTCTGTTCTCTATGTCTGCATCTCCACTGATGCCCTACAAATAGGTTCATCAGTACCATCTTTCTAGATTCCATATATATGCATTAATATACTATATTGATTTTCTCTTTCTGACTACTTTACTCTGTATAATAGACTCCTAAAATGCCTGGAAAATCCCATGGATGGAGGAACCTGGTAGGTTACAGTCCATGAAGTCTTGAAGAGTCGGATATGACTGAGCGACTTCACTTTCACTTTTCACTTTCATGCATTGGAGAAGGAAATGGCAACCCACTCCAGTATTCTTGCCTAGAGAATCCCAGGGACAGAGGAGCCTGGTGGGCTGCCATCTATGGGGTTGCACAGAGTCGGACACAACTGAAGCAACTTGGCAGCAGCAGCAAAATGTCCTGTAACTTTAACTCCTGAAATAACTCTAAAAATAATTTAACTTTAACTCCTTTAAAAATTCAGCATGTGTTTCTTAAGAATTTGTCTTATGTAATAGTACACTTTCCAACTTCAGGAAATATAGCATTGGAACAATAATTTTTCTAGTCTTCTATGGCTTCCCTTGTGGCTCAGCTGGTAAAGAATCCACCTGCAATGCGGGAGACCTGGGTTCGATCCCTGGGTTGGGAAGATCCCCTGGAGAAGGGAAAGGCTACCCACTCCAGTATTCTTGCCTGGAGAATTCCATGGAGTGTATAGTCCATGGGGTCACAAAGAGTCAGACACAACTGAGTGACTCGCTCTTTTATCCGTGTTACACTTATGTTAATTGATCCCCAAATGTCCTTCTAGTAGAGGACTCAGTCTTGGGTCAGGTATTGCAGTTAACAGTCATGCTATTTTTGGTTTTGTTTGCACTGACAGTTTTGAAGAATACAGTCTCATCCCCTCTTTTGTCACAAAAGATTTCTCACTTTTTTCTGATATATTCTCATAATTGGATTTAGTCTATGCATTTCTGGCCAGAATAGTACTTAATGATGGTGTGTCCTTCTTGGGGTACCATTCAATAGGCATACAATATTTAGGTATGTTTAACAAAAGAGTCCAAAATGCAGTACTTGGATGCATCTCAAAAACGACAGAATGATCTCTGTTTGTCTCCAAGGCAAACCATTCAATATCACAGTTATCCAAGTCTATGCCCCAACCAGTAATGCTGAAGAAACTGAAGTTGAACGGTTTTATGAAGACCTACAAGATCTTTTAGAACTAACACCCAAAAAAGATGTCCTTTTCATTATAGGGGACTG
Organism: Budorcas taxicolor; assembly: GCF_023091745.1. Classification (NCBI taxonomy): domain Eukaryota; kingdom Metazoa; phylum Chordata; class Mammalia; order Artiodactyla; family Bovidae; genus Budorcas; species Budorcas taxicolor. The sequence goes on from NC_068935.1 coordinate 16,927,488, forward strand.
GAATGCAAAAGTGGGAAGTCAAGAAACACCTGGAGTAACAGGCAAATTTGGCCTTGGAATGAGGAATGAAGCAGGGCAAAGACTAAAAGAGTTTTGCCAAGAAAATGCACTGGTCATAGCAAACACCCTCTTCCAACAACACAAGAGAAGACTCTACACATGGACATCACCAGATGGTCAACACCGAAATCAGATTGATTCTATTCTTTGCAGCCAAAGATGGAGAAGCTCTATACAGTCAACAAAAACAAGACCAGGAGCTGACTGTAGCTCAGATCATGAACTCCTTATTGCCAAATTCAGACTCAAATTGAAGAAAGTAGGGAAAACCGCTAGACCATTCAGGTATGACCTAAATCAAATCCCTTATGATTATACAGTGGAAGTGAGAAATCGATTTAAGGGCCTAGATCTGATAGATAGAGTGCCTGATGAACTATGGAATGAGGTTCATGACGCTGTACAGGAGACAGGTATCAAGACCATCCCCATGGAAAAGAAATGCAAAAAAGCAAAATGGCTGTCTGGGGAGGCCTTACACATAGCTGTGAAAAGAAGAGAGGCGAAAAGCAAAGGAGAAAAGGAAAGATATAAGCATCTGAATGCAGAGTTCCAAAGAATAGCAAGAAGAGATAAGAAAGCCTTCTTTAGCGATCAATGCAAAGAAACAGAGGAAAACAGCAGAATGGGAAAGACTAGAGATCTCTTCAAGAAAATTAGAGATACCAAGGGAACATTTCATGCAAAGATGGGCTTGATAAAGGACAGAAATGGTCTGGACCTAACAGAAGCAGAAGATATAAAGAAGTGGTGGCAAGAACACACGGAAGAACTGTACAAAAAAGATCTTCACGACCCAGATAATCATGATGATGTGATCACTAATCTAGAGCCAGACATCTTGGAATGTGAAGTCAAGTGGGCCTTAGAAAGCATCACTACCAACAAAGCTAGTGGAGGTGATGGAATTCCAGTTGAGCTGTTTCAAATCCTGAAAGATGATGCTGTGAAAGTGCTGAACTCAATATGCTAGCAAATTTGGAAAACTCAGCAGTGGCCACAGTACTGGAAAAGGTCAGTTTTCATTCCAATCCCAAAGAAAGGCAATGCAAAAGAATGCTCAAACTACCGCACAATTGCACTCATCTCACATGCTAGTAAAGTAATGCTCAAAATTCTCCAAGCCAGACTTCAGCAATACGTGAATGGTGAACTTCCAGATGTTCAAGCTGGTTTTAGAAAAGGCAGAGGAACCAGAGATCAAATTTCCAACATCCACTGGGTCATGGAAAAAGCAAGAGAGTTCCAGAATACATCTATTTCTGCTTTATTGACTATGCCAAAGCCTTTGACTGTGTGGATCACAATAAACTGTGGAAAATTCTGAAAGAAATGGGAATACCAGACCACCTGACCTGCCTCCTGAGAAATCTGTATGCAGGTCAGGAAGCAACAGTTAGAACTGGACATGGAACAACAGACTGGTTCCAAATAGGAAAAGGAGTGCGTCAAGGCTATATATTGTCACCCTGCTTATTGAACTTCTATGCAGAGTACATCATGAGAAACGCTGGACTGCAAGAAACACAAGCTGGAGTCAAGATTGCCAGGAGAAATATCAATAACCTCAGATATGCAGATGACACCACCCTTATGGCAGAAAGTGAAGAGGCTCTAAAAAGCCTCTTAATGAAAGTGAAAGAGGAGAGTGAAAAAGTTGGCTTAAAGCTCAACATTCAGAAAACGAAGATCATGGCATCTGGTCCCATCACTTCATGGGAAATAGATGGGGAAACAGTAGAAACAGTGTCAGACTTTATTTTTTTGGGCTCCAAAATCACTGCAGATGGTGATTGCAGCCATGAAATTAAAAGATGCTTACTCCTTGGAAGGAACGTTATGACCAACCTAGATAGCATATTCAAAAGCAGAGACATTACTTTGCCAACAAAGGTCTATCTAGTCAAGGCTATGGTTTTTCCTGTGGTCGTGTATGGGTGTGAGAGTTGGACTGTGAAGAAAGCTGAGTGCAGAAGAATTGATGCTTTTGCACTGTGGTGTTGGAGAAGACTCTTGAGGGCCCCTTGGACTGCAAGGAGATCCAACCAGTCCATTCTGAAGGAGATCAACCCTGGGAATTCTTTGGAAGGACTGATGCTAAAGCTGAAACTCCAGTACTTTGGCCACCTCATGAGAAGAGCTGACTCATTGGAAAAGACTCTAATGCTGGGAGAGACTGGGGGCAGGAGGAGAAGGGGACGACCGAGGATGAGATGGCTGGGTGGCATCACGGACTCGATGGACGTGGGTCTGGGTGAACTCCGGGAGATGGTGATGGACAGGGAGGCCTAGTGTGCTGCGATTCATGGGGTCGCAAAGAGTCGGACACGACTGAGCGACTGAACTAAAATGAACTGAACTGAACTATGTTCCTCCTTGGTGATGTTACTTGTGATCACCCAGTCAAGGTGTTATCTGATTTATCCACTGTATAATTAGTATTTTCCCTTGAAAATAATAAGCAGTCTATAGAGAACCACTTTTATAACGTGAAAATATTCTTCTTTTCATCAAAAATTTTCCATAGACTAAACATCCATTGATGATTCCTGCCTGGACCGATATTTAGCATAATGATTGAAAAATGATAATCTTTCAATTTATCACTTCCTTCACATTTACCAGTTGGCACTCAGCATTCTAGGAAAGTAAAATACCTCTTTCCTCTCCAGTTTACTTCTCTGTCTATTTGTTATCAATATGAATTCCCGGATTCTTACTTTTTCAGTGTTTTATAATTAATTGCTGCCCCCCCCTTTTTTTTTTCCTAATCCTAATTTTGTTTCAGACTTGGCCAATAGTGGCTCCTTCAAGGTGGCTCCTGTTTCCTTTAACATGTTCCCATCACTTTTCTAAAGTACTTCCTTACTTTCTTCAATACCAGGCTCCTCTTATGCCTACCCTGCCACATTTCTGAAATCAGCCTTTTCTTTCTGGTTCCTAGTACTATTTATTTTCTTTTCAAAGACTGCATATTACTCAACTCTACAACGTAGCATATTTATTTAAACTTTCCCCTATGATTGGACAATGTAAGTTGTTTCCAGTTCTCTCATTATTATAAATGCAGCTGGGTATTCTATTTGTACCTAATTTGGATGACAGTTTGTACAACCAATGAGTGCTACAAACCCAGGATTTGTAGAACCAAATACCTTTGAGAGGATCTATTTGCATGAGTTGATATGCATGAGGGTTTAAAGAAATTGCATTTTGTTGCCTGATCAAGGTCTTTTTGTTAACTAAGGTAGAGGGAGGGAGAAGATAATGTGGATAGGTAGGTGCACTTAGAAAATGCTGTACATCATTATACAGAGCCCCCCAAAATTTTGTGGCACCGTATTTTAGCAATGTCAAAGAGGAAACAGAGAAGAAATTATAAATCAAACAAACTCTATATTTGATCAGAGAAGGCCACTTCGTATAGAGGGAGCAGAAAGGTAGAAGGATCATTACAATACTCTTTTTTTATATAGTTTACAGTACAGGAATATTATCATGAGGTTTAAATTATGGGATAATGACTCATATGCTGAAAACCATGGAACCTCTTTATTTGTGAAGTTGTGTGCCTACTCTTGAAATCCCCTGATCCTTTGAGGTTTGGAGCCTGTATTGAGTCCAATGACCTATTTTTCTCCTTGATCCCTTCTTTAGTAAATTTAGTACTATGAACAGGAGATGGAAGAGTGTACTGCCTTAAAACTATTTAATAAGGGGGGACCACCCCATCAGCACATGGATAAAAGCAGGTGAGTGTGAATTTGATCATATGATTTATAGAATTCGCAATTGAAGCTTATATAAAGTGAATTGCACTTTTGTGAATAGGGCTGAGATCAAGAATTACTTCTTTAATGTGTAACTCACGTAAGGAATTGTAAAAAGGAATAAGGATAGCCAGACTATTATGTATAATATCTTATAATTCTTTCTGATGTCTTTTAGGAATACTAATAAATATTCCTAGAAATAAGAAGGGGTCCTCGCCAATAACCAGCAGCTCTCAAGAAAAATGCCCTCCCAGTCCTGAAGTAAGGAAAACTAACAAAATTTTATTTTCCTAAATTCTCAGGTGGCAAGTATATCTCATACTTGTTCATTTAGAATTAATTATTCAGTTACTGGGATCTTAGTTTTAAAACAGTTCAGTCTTTATTCTTTTTCAAACAGTGTGCACTTCAGAAAAGAAGAAAAGGTTAAGTTAAATCAAGGTCAATATTTCCTAACTCCATGCCTTCAAATTCTTCTCTTTATGCACCATACCATTGGAAGGAACTGAAACCATTCCCTAGAACATATCATGAATAAGCAGTTATATACCAGGCTCACTAGTTCCATGTACAAGAAAAGAGATATTTTAGTCTAGAGGCCTTGGTTATTTGATGACTTTCCCCAAATCTAAAGGTAAGAAAATGGACGTGGGAAAAAACACTGCCTTGATTTGAATCCCACTTCAGCCATTCCCTAGCTTACAACCTTTGACAAATACCTTAAAATTTATAATATAGTCTGCTCCTCTATAAAGTAAGAATGAGAATCTATCATATGACTAAGATAGTGTAGACTTGTCTCTGCCTGCTCCTCCCTATTAAACATAATTTCAAATCCAGGAAATATTGCAAGCTAAGTTTGAGTACTGGTAAGAGGAAAATATATTGGTTTGGGACATAAGGAATAGAGGAAAAACAGCAGCAATGCATAGAACCACCCAACAGAAGAAGATGACCCAGGCCCAGAATTTCCTGACTCCCACCCTAGAAATAGAAGAGAGCCTAGGTAGGCTCATTCTTCCTTCAATGATGCAAGTTCCACCAATAAGACCAGGCAAGCCCAGAAAGTAGTGAAGAGTGATGCACTGGAAGTCTTGTTGACAATAAGCAGCTTGGTGAAGTGCCCTTTTTGAGACTGGGCCCAAAATTCTGTTCCTCCCCTGAGAAATACTGAGGTGACAGGCACCAGGGAGTGGCCTGACATGGGAAGCCTTTATGTCCCTGCAGGTCAGAGACTTCCTTCTCCTTCCCCAAGGCTGTTGGACAGATGGATGACACCAGCAAGAGGGACTATGCCACAAAAAGTAGCCAGGTCTGTACCCCTTTGATTTCCTGGGCCTAAGACTCCCCTCTCCCTCAGTGAAACTCACTGGATGAACTTGTTAGTAGAGTGAAGATGATAAGAGCACAGAATCAGTTGAAGATAGATTGAAGATACATTGATAGAAGATAGATTGATAGATTCATTGATGGAAATTACCTAATCAGAACAACAGAGAGAAAATATTCTGGGGAAAAAAAGGAAAACAGCCTCTGTCTGGGACCAGTGCTGCAATAACAAAAGATTCAACATTTGTATCATTGGAGTCCAGAAGGAAAGGAGAGAATGGGACTGAGAGTATTTGAAAAACTAAGGCAAAAAACTCCCCAAATTTGACAAAAGACAAAGATTTACAGGTTCAAGAAGCTGAATAAATCCCAACCAGGATAAACCTAAGAAAATCCATGTCAAGAAACATCATAACTAAACTTCTGAAAATTAAAATGGTGATAAAAAATGTTGGGTCATTTTGAGGATTAACTGATATAATTCATAGAAATTACTTGGGGCATAGCAAATACTCAAAATATATGAACTATCATTATAAGATTCTTTCTTCATTATCTCCTAGATAGTCAAAGATGATCCTTGAATCATTAGAAGAGTATATATATCACTATGTCCAGAAACAGAGGTTTCTTTCCCTATCTTATAGTTCTCATAACCTTTCAGAATTGGGATGTCTAATTTATGTTTCTTAGAAAAGGGGCAGGGCAGGAAGAAAGGAGGGTAAATTACTTGGGAACCCAGTTAGTGTCCTAATAAGAAAGAGATGACATGCTTAAATGGTATAATTGAGGAAAACTTATTAAAGGTGCTATTAGCAAATGTGTAGGCAGGGTTAGGGAAATGTAACCCTAATACCATCATAAAGAATGGTATGAGATCCTAGGACTAGAAACAGTGAGGAGTCTATAGGCACAAGGGAGCAAGTGAAAGTCACTCAGTCATGTCCAACTCTTTGTGACCCCATGGACTATATAGTCCATGGAATTCTCCAGGTCAGAATACTGGAGTGGGTAGCCTTTCCCTTCTCCAGGGGATCTTCCCAGCCCAGGGATCAAACCCAGGTCTCCTGCATTGTAGGCCAATTCTTTACCAGCTGAGCCACAAGGGAAGCTCAAGAATACTGGAGTGGGTAGCCTATCCCTTCTCCAGCAGATCTTCCCGATCCAGGAATCGAACCAGAGTCTTCTGCATTGCAGGCGGATTCTTTCCCAACTGAGCTATCAGGGAAGCCCCAAGAGAGCAAGAGGACTGCACAGCTGACAAAATCCGTTAAAAGTTGTATAAGAGGGCACCCAGACAGAAGGTATGGCCCTTGTTCAACTGACTTAGACAACCATTATAATGCAGCAGAGAAGAAATTGAGGAAATAAACATGCTGATTTCACTATGATGCCCTTAAGTCATCTGGCAGTATTTCCCATTGGCCAAAACTAATGTGAAGCCAGAGGACAAGATGACCTGTTGATGCAGCCTATAAAGTCCAGTTTCCCAGGTCACAGATCAGGATGAAAAAGGGAAGAAATGGATCTGGGGGCACAATGGAAAATAGCTAGGGCAAGAAGTTTGAGTCTATCAATCACTCATACTGTAATTAATATGAATTATTTTATTCAATAACCAGAATTATTTCCTTTTGGCTAGTCAGCTGAGGGAACAAGATCTTAGGGAAAGGGAAGAGCAAGAAAGAAGATTATTTTCTAGTATAAATCACTTTTTTATTGAGGTATATTATTGATGGACATTGTTACATGTTTTGGGTGTACAACATAGTGATTCACAATTTTTCAAGGTTATATTCCATTAATAGTTATTATAAAATGTTGGCTATAGTCTCTGTGTTGTATTATATACCCTTGTAGTTTATTGATTTTATACATAGTAGTTTGTACCTCTTAAACCCTACCCCAATCTTGCCCCCTCCCCTTGCCTTTCCCCATTGGTAATCACTGGTTTGTTCTCTATGTTTGTGAGTCTGTTTCTCTTTTGTTATATTCACCAGATAGTTCTATTTTTTTAGATTCTACATATAAGTGATATCATATAGTATTTGTCTTTGTCAGTATAAATCACTTTTGAGGAGGGCATCTTGGGTTACTTTGAACTTACCGAGGCCACAGGATAATATAATGGTCCTGAATAGTGGCGAAGAGAGTCTAACTAGAAATGAGAGTGGGGATCAGAAAAGAAGGTGAAGTGAAGTGAAGTGAAAGTCGCTCAGTCATGTCCAACTCTTTGCTCCTCCATGGACTATACAGTCCATGAAATTCTCCAGGCCGGAATACTGGAGTGGGTAGCCTTTTCCTTCTCCAGGAGATCTTCCCAACCCAGGGATCAAACCCAGGTCCCCTGCATTGCAGGCGGATTCTTTACCAGTTGAACCACAAGAAAAGATGAGAAGTGTCAAAACCAACTGGGCATACTCTGCAATTTGGCTTCAGCCCTAGTGGTCATCTAAACCTCCCTGCCTCATTTCCTCTGGCACCTTTACTGATATATCATACAAAATTGAGTGAAGATAGCCATCTGAATCTTGGCTCAAAGCTTTCAAAGCTTAGCAGTACCTTAGGAATGACTAATGTCAGAGCTTTTCAAATTTTGAAAAGATAGGTTTATGGGTTTATGTCTGCCAATGCAACTGAAGTGTATAGATTTATATAATCAACTGTTTTAAAGCAGGAATTTCCTGTATTCACATATTATCAGAGCGCAGATTTCATTTAATATACCTAAATGCACTCACTTGAACACTGATTGTTATCTTAAAACCAAATGATTAGAAATACATCATGGCTATTTGAAAGACAGTTTCTCATATGGATTAAGGGATTCTGAAGCCACATTTGTAACCATCATTTACCAAAAGAGCCACAGGATTGAATGCTGTATATCCTGTAGTACCTCTTGCAATCTAATATTTTAACAGAGAAACCAGAGGTATAGAAGCGTGTAAAACAGTCAAAACTCAAGATAGCTTATAAATTTTTGAGTGTCTGTCCTCTAATAACATGTAAAAAAAAAACACAGATTTTAGCTACTGATAAAAATACTGAATTCTAAAAATTTTGGCTTTCCTCAGGTCTCCTATCCTGGAAATAATCTCCTTTGACTCTGTGTGGTTTTAAGAGCAAAGAAAACTATAACTCTGTTCTCTAAGCATTGATTCTAACTGGCTCTTTATTGTTTTACTGCAAATCATGGATAAGGCCACACTGTTAGGCTCACAATTTTAAATAAGAAATAACTGTACTGTGTTCCCCCCCTGCCCCTTTCAGAGGTGAGAGGGAATGTTCTTTGCAAGGTTTTGTTTTATATTTTATATGGAGGCCAGATAAAAAAAGAGACATCAAATGTTTTATGAATTTTTTTGTGACAGCACTATTCAAAATGCATAAGCTTTTATTTTCTGTGGATAATCAAATGTAAACAAAATATCTATACTGAACAAAAGCTGAAAAGCAGAGCAATATATGGAAATTTTAACTGAATTTCTCAGAATTAATTTTAAGATGAGAAGCAGAATGCATTTATATTCCCTAATTTCTTTCTTTCCCTAAAGTCTGTTCTTTACTGTCTACAAACATAGATCTCCAATAGGAGATGTTACTGAAATCTTAAAATTTTGATCAATGACATGCTTTGTGGAAAAGTCATTTTTACAGCCATTTTAGAAAACAGTTTGTATATTTCTTAATAGGTATTTACCTAAGGGAAAGAGAAACATATGCCCATACAAAAACCTGTAAGTGACTGTTTATAGCAGCTCCATTCATAATTGCCCAAACTGGAGACAGCCCAAATATCTATCAGTGAGAGCGTGGAGAAGCAAGCTGATTCACCGATCCATGCAACAGAATACAATTCAACAATAATAGGAATAAACTACTAATACATGCAACAACATGGATAAATCTCATATTTGTGTTGCTATGTGAAAGAAACCAGACTCAAAAGGCTACATACTGTATGATTCTATTTATATAATATTATGGAAAAGGAAAAAAAAAGACAAGAACATAAATCAAACCAGTGATTGCCAGTGGCCTGGGAAGGGGTAAGTGTTGACTACAAAGGGAATATTTGTGATTGTGATACAGTTCAGTTCAGGCGCTCAGTCGTGTCTGACTCTTTGCAACCCCATGGACTGCAGCATGCCAGGCTTCCCTGTCTATCACCATTACACAGCTGCATACAGTTGTTAAGGGCTTTCCTGGTGGCTAAGCCAGTAAAGAATCCGCCAGCAATGCAGGAGACCTGGGTTCAATCCCTGGGTCAGGAAGATCCCCTGGAGAAGGGAATGGCAACCCACTCCAGTATTCTTGCCTGGAGAATCCCATGGACAGAGGAGCCTGGCAGGCCACACTCCATGGGGTCACAATGAGTCGGACAGGACTGAGTGACTAAGCACATAGTACAGTTGTTAAAATCCATAGAATATACACTGAAAGGGTGAAATTCACTGTATCTCAATAAAGCTCCCTGTAATAAAACAAATTGTGAGCTATTAAATTAATTATTATGGCTAATAATTAGCCGACTATGGTCCGTTTAGTCAAGGCTATGGTTTTTCCTGTGGTCATGTACGGATGTGAGAGTTGGACTGTGAAGAAGGCTGAGTGCTGAAGAATTGATGCTTTTGAACTGTGGTATTGGAGAAGACTCTTGAGAGTCCGTTGGACTGCAAGGAGATCCAACCAGTCCATTCTGAAGAAGATCAACCCTGGGATTTCTTTGGAAGGAATGATGCTAAAGCTGAAATTGCAATACTTTGGCCACCTCATGTGAAGAGTTGACCCATTGGAAAAGACTCTGATGCTGGGAGGGATTGGGGGCAGGAGGAGAAGGGGACGACAGAGGATGAGATGGCTGGGTGGCATCACTGACTTGATGGACGTGAGTCTGAGTGAACTGCAAGAGTTGGTGATGGACAGGGAGGCCTGGCGTGCTGCGATTCATGGGGTCGCAAAGAGTCAGACATGACTGAGCAACTGAACTGAACTGAACTGAACTGAATCATATAAGGAAATTTTCAGGCCCTTTGCATCTCTTCTTGCACACATCTTTGTTGGTTCTTATCATATTCACACTTTTACCAAAGAGTGATAGAAGCCAAAAGAAGAATGTGGTAAAACTTAAGTCTGTTGGTATATATTAAACATGAAAAGTGTAGAGATAAGTTTAGGAAACGCAGTCTAAAATTAGATTTAAGAGCTTCGTTTTTGTGAATGAATTATATCCATCAATGTTTCCCATATTAGAAATTAAAACTGAGAAAGGTTAAAATATTTATTTCTTAATTCATTTAAAATGAACAATACTCTTGCTCAGTCACTCAGTCATGTCCGACTCTCTGAGACCCTGTGGACTGTAGCTCTCCAGGCTCCTCTGTCCATTGGATTTCCCATCAAGAATACTGGAGTGGGCTGCCATCTCCTTCTCCAGGGGATCTTCCCGACCCAGGGATTGAAGCCATGTCTCTTGCATTGCAGGTGGATTCTTTACTACTGAGCCACCGGGGAATCCTTTTGCATACATTGCTTGTTATTTTTCCCATTTTATAGATGAGGAAATAGATGTTCAGGGGATTTCCCTAGCGATCCTGTGGTTAAGACTCCATGCTTCCAATGCAGGGGGTGTGAATTTGATCCCTGGTCAGAGAATTAAGATCCCACATACCGTGTAGTATGGCCAAAACATAAGTAATTATTTAAATTAAATAATATTTAAAAAAGAAAAGAAACAGATGTTCAGGGCCATTAAGAGGTTGAGATCACACCGGTGGTAAATGGCAGAGTTAAGTTTGAACCCGAGGCCTTTCTGCCTATAAAACAGGGGTTTTCTTCACCTTTTTTCTTTTTTTACTAATAAGTGAAGTGTGCACACAGAACCTGTTTCCATCCTGTAGTTGAAAAAATAGTATTTTATATTATTGGAGCAAGTAGATATTTTATATAATTACTGTTTTATTTCATGTGTTTAGAATTTGTTCCCAATGAAATTGAAAGGGATTATTGACTCAGAGGAAAGGCATGAATTAATGCTAGTAGAAGTGCATTCCAAACTCCCTTTAAAACTCTCCTTTTCCCTTTTTATCCCACAGGATCTCTTGCAGGAGGGGATCGATAAAACTAATTCTCACTTAGGTCTTAGGAATTTAACGATACTCCTCTGAGGAGTGTTTTTACTACCTAAGGGTGGAGAATGGCTCTTATTTATCTTTGTAACCCCAGCAACCTGTATGCTGTCTGGAACAGTCAGTATTCAATAAATATTGGTTGCCTTTATAGACTAATGGGAAGTAAAAAGCCAAAGAGGTTCGATGCATGATACTGGATGCTTGAGGCTGGTGCACTGCGACGACCCAGAGGGATGGTACGGGGAGGGAGGAGGGAGGGGGGTTCAGGATGGGGAACACGTGTATACCTGTGGTGGATTCATGTTGATGTATGGCAAAACCAATACAATATTGTAAAGTAATTAACCTCCAATTAAAATAAATTTTAAAAAAACACAACCAAAGAGAGAGCAGAATTTCAGTCATCAGCAGAGGAAATATATTTATTGGATTCAACAAATCACAGCATCCAGAATACTATGTATCTAACTGCAGGCAAGGACAGCAACAGCTACTTTCATGTAAATGTCCTGTACATTCAGTTTTGATGTGACTGTTCTAGAAACTCTAGAAGGTAATTACTCTTTTAAAATGTTAAAATCAGCTGTTAATTACCAACATTAACATTTTGGGGGGCCACATTGTTTTTATGCTGTTGGTTTTCCTCATGGGTGTTAGAGAAATGGACAGAGGAGAACACCAGTTCAACTCATAGCGATGTTAATTACTCTCCTCATCAATGGTTTGTCTTGATTGTAGCTTCTGTAGTAATTAAAATAAAGCTCCTAGTCATATTTTCCATTTGTCCCATTTGGCTGTTTGACCTAAACTACAAGGGAAGAGGCCTAGTCATTGTGGAGAGGATCAAAAGCAGGGCACAGTGCGTCGTAATCTGTGTGTTCTCCTGTCAACTAGTCTCTGCCCGATATCAATATCAGTTTTGTCTGTAGGCAAATTATGTTTACATTGCATGTAGTTTTTTAAACCTGCAGAGAAATAATGCAAATGATAATTGTGTGTAATGATTAAGGAAATACGTTTTTAATTTAAAATTCGAAAATAACTGTGTTCAAAGTAATAGCTTCCAGCTAGAGCTCATGCTGGGAAAGATTGAAGGCGGGAGAAGGGGACGACAGAGGATGAGATGGTTGGATGTATCACTGACTCAGTGGACAGGAGTTTGAGTAAACTCCAGGAGTTAGTGATGGACAGGGAGACCTGGTGTGCTGCAGCCCATGGGGTCTGAACTAAGCTGACAGCTAATCCTAAAAAATGCTGAAGGAGATGGGCTCATTCAATCTTTGTTGTGTTGTTTGCAATTCTTTCAAACTTCCTCTTTCATAATCCTAAACCCAATACTGAATTTGTCCATCTGTAAATAATGATTGATAGACAGGGTTATTGAGTTTTGTTTTCTAGGTGTGACTGCTCTCTAGAATAAGGAAAAATATTAATTACCTTTCAACCTCTATGAGAGATGACTGTTGTTATAAAATCCAAGGGACAACTTGTCCTACCATGTGCTTGTCAGTAAAAGATCAGTCTAAGGGGAATTCAGGTATTAATTATACCAATTTCTTAGATATTTGGAATCCATTATCACTGGCAGCCACTTTCTATGCATATTGATGTATTATTTCCACTCTGGGCATTGGATCTCTAATTAGGATAGTCAAAATAAGTCATCACATGTGTACTAAAGTTCAGTTCAGTTCAGTCACTCAGTAGTGTCCGACTCTTTGTGACCCCATGAATCACAGCACTCCAGGCCTCCCTGTCCATCACCAACTCCTGGAGTTCACTCAGACTCTCGTCCATCGAGTCCGTGATGCCATCCAGCCATCTCATCCTCTGTCGTCCCCTTCTCCTCCTGCCCCCAATCCCTCCCAGCATCAGAGTCTTTTCCAATGAGTCAACTCTTCACATGAGGTGGCCAAAGTACTGGAGTTTCAGCTTTAGCATCATTCCATCCAAAGAAATCCAGGGCTTATCTTCTTCAGAATGGACTGGTTGGATCTCCTTGCAGTCCAAGGGACTCCCAAGAGTCCTCTCCAACACCACAGTCCAAAAGCATCAATTCTTTGGCACTCAGCTTTCTTCACAGTCCAACTTTCACATCCATACATGACCACAGGAAAAACCATAGCATTGACTAGATGGACCTTAGTCGGCAATGTCTCTGCTTTTGAATATGCTATCTAGGTTGGTCATAACTTTTCTTCCAAGGAGTAAGCGTCTTTTAATTTCATGGCTGCAATCACCATCTGCAGTGATTTTGGAGCCCCAAAAAAAATAAAGTCTGACACTGTTTCCAGTTTCCCCATCTATTTCCCATGAAGTGATGGGACCGGATGCCATGATCTTCGTTTTCTAGGTTAAGATGGTTTTTATAATATAGACAATATTTAAATGTGATCAGGACTCTCTTTTTTCATCACTATAGCATATGGCTCTGAATTACTGAACTAACTAGATTCAGATAACTTATTGTAGGTTGAAGTAATAGCATGCTGTGGATCATGCTAAGAGTATTTCTCACGTGGAAAATAAAAATGGCTAATATTTTGGGTCAGTTTTCTAACCATTAATTTTCTCGCTAAAAGGCCATGTTGTAGTGAAGGTGGGTATGAAATGCTCCTTCTCCATCTTGATGTTTCTCTATCATGTGGAGGGTTGGCTATCACTGTCATGCATTTGGCTTCTCTCCACTCTTTACTGCACCTTCCCATGAGAGGTGGAGTGACATGGCTAGTGAGTTTGGGAGCAAAAAGTGGATTTGAATAGTGCCCTCCTTCCTTCTTGGGAATGAACTGCAACCTCTTTTGTTCTTCCTTTACTCTTATAAGAAAAGGACTCTTAACATATCCCATGAGGAAAGGCCTGGTCTCATAGATGATTGCCTGTGCCTGGGTGGTTATCTCTGTTAATTCTGGAGATTGGTATCAGGAAACCCTCTTGACTAACATTATGAGCTACATCTTCCAGCCTATCCCTTATGAGTGATAAAAGCTCATTGTTTTGTCTTATTTCACAACAGATTCTGAATTCAGGCAGTGAAAGGATGACCTATCTAACATGCCAACACCAATTTCCATCATCTACCTACTGAGCCATTCTTTCTAGTACCACCTATTCTCCATTCATCTGTTCCATTCTCTTTCTATCTACATGCCCACTAATCCATATACCATCTGAAAGATCTTCTGTTATCACTGTTTTCTGGTAAGTGGTATAACCTTATATCATACCTAGGAAGAACTCAATATCCTAGCAACTAAATAAAAAATCAATAAAAATTTGAGGCAACATTTTCCCTAGGGCACTGTGAATTCAAAATTGCCCAGGTCTCCTTGCTTAAGGACGTAGGTAGTGAAGAAGTAATTCCCTTCGTGAGTACTAACATTGTTAGAGACTTTTATACAAACAGTCTCATAAAAACTTCCAGTTATCTCCAGTGTGAAGTAATTGGGCAATTCCTCCTTACTTCCAACATATTTTCTTTTCACTTTATTTTCCTTATTGAATTCTACCTCCAATGTACACTGAAAACTTATTTACCTGTAAGTAGATTTAGGAATATGAAGAGAGGTTGGGTGGAAACATGTGGTGTGATTTCCTCCATGACTTCCTCCTCTGGATGACTCTGAGTTCATGCCACCCTAAAAAATGCCATGATAGAGGGGGAATAGTCAAGTAAATTGCCAGACCTATGGATACAACCTGGCCAAATGTTATCACCAGAACACTATGAATTTCAGGGATGACAGAAAGCGGGTATTCTGTGACAGCTTTGGATCTCAAAGTTCAAATGCAACAAGCATTCATTCTGTTCTTAACATGTGCATGACTGTACCAAATATAGTGAGGAATATGAAGATACTGCCTACCTATGGGCAATGTATTCCATCACACAGTGCTGAAATTATCTTAAAGCTATCCCAGTGTACAGTGTGTATAACAGGGATAACAAAAATGCCAGACATTCACAACACATGCAGAGGGCCCCCAGAGCCTAGGACTTAGCACTCATATAACACGGGGTATACCCTCTGAGGGTTCGTTTTTTGAACATGCAATTTTAGAGTTGGAAGAACCTTAGAAGTTATCTAGACTAGTCTCCAACTCTGGAGAAGGCAATGGCAACCCACTCCAGTACTCTTGCCTGGAAGTTCCCATGGATGGAGGAGCCTGGTGGGCTGCAGTCCATGGGGTCGCTAAGAGTCGGACATGACTGAGCGACTTCACTCTCACTTTTCACTTTCATGCATTGGAGAAGGCAACGGCAACCCACTCCAATATTCTTGCCTGGAGAATCCCAGAGACGGGGGAGCCTGGTGGGCTGCCGTCTATGGGGTCGCACAGAGAAGGACATGACTGAAGCAACTTAGCAGCAGCAGCAGCCTCCAACTAAATGAGGGGTGGGATGGGATGGGAGGTGGGAGGGAGGTTTAAGAGGGAGGGGACATATGTATACCTGTGTCTGATTCATGTTGATGTATGGCAGAAACCAATACAATATTGTAAAGCAATTATCCTTCAATTAAAAATTAATACATCTCAACAATAAAAAAAATAAAATATATCTCAACAACAAAAAAATGTAGGAATCTCCGTTACAGGTGGTCATACAATTTCAAATGTTCCCGGTGATGATGAGTTAATCTTAAAAAGGCAGTAAATGTTTATAAACTTTTGGTAAAATTGCATGTTACTTGGGTGTTTTTGTATGTAATTTAAGTGTTTATTTTGAAAAAACATTGTTTTTCTACGAAGTGCTCAGCGAAAGCTTGTATTACCAGGGCAACAGAAAATGTGGCATAATTACGGTTGTGAACCAGTTGGTTACCAATAGTGCCCATAAAAGATGAGGCTTTACATAAAATCTCAACCCAAAACAAGAGGAGAAAATCCTAGGGGACTTCTCTAGTAACCTAAAGCTACTGTACTTGTTGCTGGAGTGGCTACCAAAAGCCATCTAGCTGCCACATCTTGAGAACAGGAAAAGTTGTACAAAGCATCTCTCTGGACTCCTTATTATCAGGAAAGATGGAAAGCATTCACAACAATTGAGGCAATATGATTAAAAGCAAACAAGTAATTTTTAGATTCTAATAACAGAAAGATCTCAAAGCTAAGGCAAGATTGCCAGCCTTTCTTTTTTAAAATTGGAGGATAATTGCTTTAAAATGTTATGTTGGTTCTGGCATACAACAATGCAAATCATTCATAATTATACAGATATATGTAGAATATTATATATATTTATATATATTCCCTCCCCATTGAGCCTCCCTCCCTCTTCCACCCCAGCCATCTAGGTCATCACAGAGCACCAGCCTGGGCTCCCTGTGTTAGGTAGCAACTTCCCACCAGTTATCTATTTTACATAAGACAGTGCGTATATGTCAATGCTACTCTCTCAATTTGTCCTAGCCCCTTCTTCCCCTGCTGTGTCCACAAGTCCATTCTCTATGTCTGCGTTTCCATTTCTTCCCTGTAAATAGGTTCATCAGTACTGTTTTTCTAGATTTCATATATATGTGTTAATATATGATATTTCTTTTCCTCTTTCTGACTGACTTCACTCTGTATAGCAAGCTCTAGGTTCATCCACCTCACTACAACCGACTCAAATGCATTCCTTTTTATGGCTGAGTAATATTCTATTTTATATATATGCCACATCTTTATCCATTCATCTATCAATGGACATCTAGGTTCCTTTCATGTCCTGGCTATTGTAAATAGTGTTGCAATGAACATTGGGGAACATGTATCTTTCTGAACTGTGGTTTTCTCAGGGTATATGTCCAGTAGTGGGATTGCTGGGTCATATGGTAGTTTTATTCCTAGTTTTTTAAGGAATCTCTATACTGTTATCCATAGCAGCTGTATCATTTTATGCCAGTGTTTCTATCTTTAACAACTATAGATTTGTATTCACTGTCCCTAAACCAATGCCTTGCTCATAGTTGAATTTTCATTGAATTTGTCAGTGATGAGGAAAAGAAAGAGAAATAAAACTCCCTGAACCAGTAAAGTATATAACATTTTCATTAGGTGTAAGGCCTTTTTACCCAGAGAATGAAGCTTGAGTTTTTTAAAAAAAGCAGCAACATCCCAGGATCTATGGGGAAAAGGTGCCATGGCTAAAGGTATCAAAGACAGAGTAAATGGAGGATGGTAGGAGAAAGGTTCACAGAAAAGAAAGAGAAGGAGGGGAGTCATTGTACAACTGTGAATTTGTTGTTTAGTCACTCAGTCATATCCGTCTCTTTTGCAACCCCATAGACTGTAGCCCACCAGGGTCCTCTGTCCATGAGATTTCCCAGGAAGAATACTGGAGAGGGTTGCCATTTCCTTCTCCAATGCCACCTAGGGTTTGAACTCGTGTCTCCTGCATTGGCAGGCAGATTCTTTACCACTGAGCCACCAGGGAAGTCCACAACTGTAAGTAAATAAATATAAATATATATAAGGTATAATAATAGATGTGTGGTGTGACTCTTATAACAATGGAGTCCACTAGACTATCTTGAAAAACATAAATTACATGGATTCCTGAGCATTATTAGAAGCAAGACAACGTGCTACAGACCTTCAGGGGAGCCAAATCTTAGCTGGTAGGATTTCCCACTGAAGGTGTAGAGGAAGTTGGGAGTAACTCAAATACTGCCAACCTGAAAGTGTGCCGTATTCTAGGAGCACATATCTAGGATGTGCTGTAGATCCTGCAGAGACTTACCGAAGCTATGATGATTACCCATTCCTGCTGATTCTTAGGATACCATCAGATGATCAGAGAGATATCTTTAAAGATTGTGAAATTTGTGGTAGTAAATTGAATGGCCCGGGAATTGAGGAACACAGATGCTTTGCTTGTTTATCTGTTTCTCCTTTTCAAAGCCTGGGCCTTTGGAAAGTGTCTGCCTAATTATGCAGATTGTGTCAAATAACAGAGAAAAATGCTTAGATACTAAATCTAGTTTCAGTGGGGGAAATCAGGTATGACAGGAAAAGGGAAAAAAAAAGTCAAAGTTTAGGACTTACCTGCTGATTAACATGAGAAAGCACTTAGGGAGAGGGCTAGTCAGTGTTGTGTTCACAGCTGTTTGTTTAATAATGCTTAGAGATTGTATGTGCAGTAAAGTGAAATTTGTATTAGAACTCAGGACATTAAATGTGCTCATCAGTGTAACTGAGACCTGATTAAATAGAACTTCTAGCTGGAAGTTGGAGTGGATGGGTAACAGGAAAACCTACTGTGAGCGGACTTGGAGTACAATTATATCACCTGTCTGATATAATAGACACCTGTCTGAAAATTCATGAATGGTGTTGTTAGAAGACATGCTGGCATTCTTGGGTCAGTTACACCACTCATTCTTCAAACAGATACAGACCAATGTTTGAGGAAAGCCATCAGGATGAAGGGACTCAAATGAAGCCTTCTGAATGTCAGATGAGGGAACTAGGAAGGTGGGAATAATGAAAGGATAGCAGGCTTTGGATTGGAAGTTGAATCCCAGCTCCACCACTTACTGGCTGTGTGACTTAGGCACTGGATCACACTCATTCAATTCAATGAACACCTGCTATGTGTCAGGCACTCTGCTAAGCATTGAGTCTATAATGGTGATATAAATAGGCACAGGCCTTACTCTTGGGCTTCCCAAATGGCTCAGCAGATAAAGAATCTGCCTGTAATGCAGGAAGCACAGGAGACCCGGGTTCGATCCCTGGCTTGGGAAGATCCCCTGGAGAAGGAAATGGCAACTCACTCCAGTATTCCTGCCTGGAGAATCCCATGGACAGAGGAGCCTGGCTGGCTACAGTCCATGGGGTCACAAAGAGTCGAACACGACAGCACACATGCACATGTGTGCCTTGACCTAAGAGAGTTTTAGTTTCTTCACTAGTAAAATGGAGTTAATATTCATCATATATCTTATACAAGATTACTGTGAAGATTAAATGAAATGGTGGGTGATGTGGCTCAGTACAAAGTGCTGGGGCTTTGTTGATGTGTAATAAGTGATAACTTTATGTACCTGTGGGGATGCATAAGTGTTTTACTTATCTTCAAATATTGAAAGAAATGTCCTGTTGAGGATGAGATAGGCTTAGCTGTGTGTTAGAATCAGGAGCTATGGGTAGAAGCCTTGGAGAGGGACAAGTTACTGCTCAGTGATGAAAGATGTTTCTCATAGAGCTGACCAAAGATGAAATGAGTTGCTTGAGAAGCGTAAGAGTTCCCCACTGTGAGAAGAAATTAAGCAGAAGGTAAATTGAAAGTGAAAGTGAAGTCTCCCAGTTGTGTCCAACTCTTTGCAACCCGTGGACTGTAGCCCACCAAGCAAGAATACTGGAGTGGGTTGCCATTTCCTTCTCCAGGAGATCTTCCTGACCCAGGGATCAAACCCAGGCCTCCCACATTGCAGGCAGACGCTTTAACCTCTGCACCACCAGGGAAGCTCTTAAATACAAGAACCCAAGTACTAACATCAAAGATTTCAAGGGAGGAAAGGAAGCCAGGAGGAAAGAAGAAGGGGGAGGAGGCGGGAGAGGGGGTGCAAAAGGGGTGGCCTTACAGATGTCTCCTGCCACCTACAGATACCCAGGCGTTACGGGACTTTTCCCTGGGCCTCCAGAGAAGGGAGGACTGGAACTCGGGCCTACCAGAAATCAGAACCAGAATTCCAGTTCTCTGCCAAGAGGAGGTGATCAGTCTCCAATCCTCAGCTCAGGCTGAGGGCCCTTCGACCAGATTCCTGTGTCCAGGACCGGGGGTCTAGAAAAACAAGGAAGGATAGGAAGGGTTAAGGAGAGGAAAGAGAGAGGGAAGGGGAGAGAGGTCAATAAAGTCTCTTGTTCCTTACCGGTCGGGGCACTCTGGCCAGTTGTCCGTGTCAGGAGGAGACCAGGGACAAAAGGGTCCCAGTTGCGGCCGCTGGGTCTGGTCCATTGGCAGGCAAGCTGGCCCCTGAGTACGCCGAGTGGTCAGGATGTCAGTCTCAGCGAAGAAGAGTCCCTGCCAGAGTCACCATTTGTTGCAGGAAGAGGGACCCCTTCCAGGGCCCGAAACTGGGCTCTTGTCTAACACTCGGAAATGAATTGTCCAAGGAGACACATTTGCTGACAAAGCAAGAGATTTTATTGGGAAAGGGCACCCGGGTGGAGAGCAGTAGGGTAAGGGAATCCAGGAGAACTACAAACATGTGCCCTGTCTTAATTCTTGGTTGTGTGGTCCCTATGTTTTGTTGGAGTTCCTTTGCCTGTGTAAACTGAATAGTACAGTCAGATGCAGTGAGACAATGGGCTTCCTTCTGAATTTCCCAGTCCAGATGAAGCCTGATGGAATTTTCTGTTTAGAGTAAGATACAAGGCCAGGAATAGGATAAGACAAGATAAATGTCTAAGGTGCAAAATTTAAGGAGGCACTTCTCCTGGCACTTCTCATGCATGGTTAGTAGCTGCCTGACCCTGAGAGTGAATGCCTTATTCAGTTTTGCACCTTAGGCATTTTTCTTGCTTCACTGTAATCTTGGACCTGTTGAGATATTAGGACAGTAAGGAGTGGGTTTGGTTGGGAGTTCTTTCCAATAATAATGATATCAGCATTCTTGGGTTTGGGTGTATAGCTTGCTGGTTATAGTACTCCCAGATCCTTGAGTCGGGAAGATCCCCTGGAGGAGAAAATGGCACCTCACTCCAGTATTCTTGCCTGGAGAATCCCATGGACAGAGGAGCCTGGCAGCCTACAGTCCATGGGGTCACAAAGAGTCGGACACGACTAAAGCGACTTAGCTTGCACAAATCTGCTTTTGAACTAGGCGACCAGTGAGCTAGAGGCATCTCTTCTTCCTGTACGTCTCCATCTTGTTCTTGTGCTGCTCAGGTGCAAATGCTGCCAGGACATGGAGTGCACAGCGTGTCACACCTGGTGAAAGCTTTGGGTCTCAAAGAAGTCTCCAGGGGAACACTCCCTGAAATAAATAACGTTGAAAAAAAGACATGTTTATGGCTTTCCTCTCATACTATAGGTATGTGCACATTTCTCTCTGTCACCAGAGAAGCTTCTAATCTATGGTTTCATAGTTTTCATCTTCTCATCCATCTCAAAGAATCCTTTCTTCCCCACTCCCTTTGTTTAACCTACTGCTGAAGATGCACTACTGAATTCTTCAATTCCCTAGTCTAGCTGCCTGGAATCCAGGATATGGGCACCCAGAACCCTGTTAGGAACACCTTTTCCAGGATTCAAAGAACTTGGAGATATGGGTGAGGAATCTCCCCAGGAAGAAAAGTCCTGAGAATAAACGTATTGTGGAAGGTAGCTAGAAACCTCTATGACATGTAGCTTGGCTTATCTGTACATTTCTGGTGGGTCAGGCAGGGAAGGATGCCACCCACGGAGTCTAGCGTGTTTGGGATGTGGAAGCTTGCTTCATCCTAGGAACCAAGTCTTGGGGTTATCCGGTTGCTGTATTTAGAATACTGGGCTTCCCAGGTGGTGCTCACAGTAAAGAACCTGCCAGCCAAGGCAGGAGACATGGGTTTGATCCCTGGGTAGGAAAGATTCCCTGGAGAAAGGCATGGAACCCACTCCTTATTCTTGCCTGGAAAATCCCCATGGACAGAGGAGCCTGGCGGGCTACAGTCCATGGGGTTGCAAAGAGTCAGACATGACTAAGGTGACTTAACATGCATGCATGCACATTTAGAATACTATTCACTTCCTTATTTTTCCCTATGACTGTCTGTAGGATTGCAGGGACTCCAAGAGGAATATAGTGAGGGTCCGGGTTGGCATCCATTTGAGAGGGAGGTCCTCATCACATATCCCCATCCCTACATCCTTCATGATCAATTGTTGTCAGTGAACATAGTTGGATCAGAACTATCAGATTTTTTTTTTTTTTTTGTAAGCGGTGAAGAAGACTTGGGGATTGGTGGCCAGGATGTAAGACTATAAGTTTAATACTATTGATCAAAGAGAAGACAAAAAATGTCCCTTACTCCTCACCTTCTGGGGAAGGGGATCATGGTGTCAAGAGTGAGACAGGATTTTATCCAGAGGTAGATAGGTGTTGGGGCTTCTCAGGTGGTGCAGTGGTAAAGAATCCTCCAGCTAATGCAGGAGATGTGGGTTCAATACCTGGGTTGGGAAGATCCCCTGTGAGAAGGGCATGGCAACCTTCTCCAGTATCCCTGCCTGGAGAATCCCATGGACAGAGGAGCCTGGCGGGCTACAGTCCATAGGGTCGCAAAGAGCCAGACATGACTGATTGACTTAACAACAAGATGAATGCTGAGAGCTCTGGACGGTATCTTGACTTGCTGTTTCATTTTCAGGAAGAGCATTTTTGAGTAAGACGAAAGAGCAAGTAAGTAAAATACTGTCCCTCTCAGCTCCTGACAACCCACCCCAAGGTCTTCAGCAGATGAGTCTGTGAATGCAAAAAGCCAGATTACCCTCTGGGAGCCTCAGGAAAAGTTGCAAATATTAGTGAGGTGAGTCCCTGTCCCACCTCAGCACCAGAGCAGAAGTCCCAGCCTGCTGCTTTGCTCTGTGCCTCCCCAGCGACCCCAAGGATCTACCACATTTGAGAGTAGCTTCACAGCTGGGCCCCGACACACCCACAAGCTGCCTATACAGCAGCAGGTTTTTGGTTTTTTTTTTTTTTGCTATGAAGCCAGGATTGGGGGGTGGAGTATCATCTGGCTGCTTCAGAGGACTGAGTGGTTGGAAAGAATTTGGAGGGGCGGTTCCTTGGTGTGTGCGGAGGTGGGGAGGGGGGGAGGTTGTCGGAGAGAAATGAAGAGAAAACAAATCAATCAGCGACGTAGTGCCTAAGTCATCGGGGTGATGTTGGGAAATGAAAGTGGAGTATATACGGTCACAGGCAGTTATGCTGGATGGTTTTAAGTCTGCTCCAAGTAGCTGAGCGATTTCAGGCCCTCTCCAAATAAAGCAGGGCAGTGTTTGTGTGCTGTCTTTAAGTGTGCATGACTGCTCGTGGGCAAAATGGTGAGGGAGGCACAGTTTATCTTTAGTCTTACCCATATTTTAAGAGAACGAAACAAATTTGAGTAAAGTGTGTTTGTGTGTGTGTAAAATTCCTAGAGGCACAGAGTATTCAGCACAGTATTCAGGCTTTGAATACCCCCCATTGCTTCCTTCCTGGGCCTTTCCTCCTGCAGCCCCTGCTCATTACCTCTCATGTTGGGTTTCCCATTACACCCCCCACCCCCATCCCGCTCCCACCTCAGTTCCCTGCTTCCCTCCACTTGGGTCCCTAGCCTCTTTCCCTCTCAGCTTCTCTCTCCCTGCTGCTTTCCCCTCTGGTGTCAGGTTCTCTGCACTCCCCTTCTCTGTACCCCTCTCTCCCACTCTCCTCCCTTCCCTCTAATCCCCCTCCTGTTTTTCTTCCTTCTGATCCATCTGTTCAGACCTCCCAGATTTCTCCCCTCCAGGGCCTCAATGTTGACATTCTCCTCTCTCCCTTACTTTCTTCTAGTACAAAGCAGAAAAGGATAAAAACCTTAAGTCTTTACATACACTGAAACTGCTCTAAGTCATCCTAATTGTGGAGTGGAGGTAGGGGGTGGGGCGGGGGGAGAAAGGGAGGAGTTAAGGTCAGTCTGAATTAATGAAAAATCTAAGTAGTAGAACATTTGAAAGACATGTAATTGTATTTTACTTTCAAGTACATCCAGTAATACTGCTAACTGGAACAGAATCTAAGAGACTCATATAAGTGCTGTAACAAAGAGATAAGAATCATGGATAATTAGGATTATTATGCAGCTGTAAGGCCCTCACTTTTAAATAGGCTGATGTTTCCCCTATTTTTACGCTAAATCTGTTAGTAGACCTCTTTTCTTAGCTAGAGGTAAAAATCCTATTATAAGGGTTCTTTATAACCCTGATTTCCATGTCACTGCAGATGGTCCATTATAATAGTGCTTTGTTGACCTGGTTATCAAAATTACTGACAACAATGATGTACAACAAATGATTATTCTGGTCCCTATCTATTTAATAGTTATTCTCTATAAAGAGAGCTCTTTTCCACTGCAGATGGTAAATAGGAGACAGGAGTGAAGATGAATTTTCTGGAGCTAAGCCATGTAGATGTGTGTGCGTGTGTGCACAGATACATGGAGAAGGCAATGGCAACCCACTCCAGTACTCTTGCCTGGAAAATCCCATGGATGGAGGAGCCTGGTAGGCTGCAGTCCATGGGGTCATGAAGAGTCGGACACCACTGAGCATCTTCACTTTCACTTTTCACTTTCATGCATTGGAGAAGGAAATGGCAACCCACTCCAGTGTTCTTGCCTGGAGAATCCCATGGGTGGAGGAGCCTGGTGGGCTGCCGTCTATGGGGTTGCACAGAGTTGGACATGACTGAAGCGACTTAGCAGCAGCAGCAGCAGCAGCAGCAACAGCAGCACAGATACATGGCTGTCGATTTGTGGGAAAGGGTTTAAGGGGATTGTGTGCACAGTAGCATATATAAGGGGGTTGGCTGTGTGTCTGTGTGGATGTGTGCTGTCAGAAAATGGGTATCAGGGTGTGTGCATCTGAGATTTGTCTTTTTATGGGTATGGGTGTGTATGAGAAAATTTGTTTAAATGACTGTGTGAAGGATAGAGTTTGGGAAAATTGTAGCTTAACCCTGTGAGTGTAGCTGGGTTATTTGTATGTGTATGTAGGAAAAAGAAAGAACATGTGCTCTGTATATTAGTAATTCTCCAAACAGGCTTATGAGATACTCCTTAAACCCTACTCTTCCCCTAATATAGATCCTTTCAGTTCTCTCCCACCATTTTTCCTTTCAGTTTACTCTCTCCTTTCCCTTCTTCCTCCTTCTCCCCACCCTCCTTTTCCTCTCTGGTTTCAAAACATAACCTCCTCAAGCCTCAGTCAGTTATTCCTATCTTAATACTGTCATTTATTCTCCATCCATAGCCTTGTCAGTTTTTTTTTCTTCAGGAATATTCAACCATGATTAATTCAAAACAGCATTCAGGAATGTGCTCAGCACCCTACTTGCTGATAAGGAAGGGCAGGTGGGGGAAGGCTGCAGAAAAAAGCCTTATAAAGGTGTAGTATGGAAGAGAGTGGGCTTCCCTGGTAGCTCAGCTGGTAAAGAATTGGTCTGCAATGCAGGAGATCCTGGTTCGATTCCTCAGTCGAGAAGATACCCTGGAGAAGGGATAGGCTACTGACTCCAGTGTTCTTGGGCTTCCCTGGTGGCTCAGATGGTAAAGAATCCACATGCAATGTGGGAGACCTGGGTTTGATCCCTGCATTGGGAACATCCCCTGGAGAAGGACATGGCAATGCACTCCAGAATTCTTGCCTGGAGAATCCCCATGGAGAGAGGAGCCTGGTGAGCTACAGCCCATGGGGTCGCAAAGATTTGATACGATTAAGCAAGGCACAGCACATGGGAGAAAGCACAGTAGTTCCCCTGTTATCCTCCAGGGATATGTTCCAAGACCCCCAGTGGATGCTGGAAACCACGGATAGTACTGAATCCTATATATACTATGTTTTTTCCTGTATGTACATACACATCTATTATAAAGTTTAATTTATAACTTAGACACATTTTCCCTTTTGTGTTCAATCTTTCCCAGCATCAAGGTCTTTTCCAATGAGTCGGCTCTTCACATCAACTGGCCAAAGTACTGGAGCTTCAGCATCAGTCCTTCCAATGAATATTCAGGATTGATTTCCTTTAAGATTGACGGTTTTGTTAGGGGAAGCACACTGATTGAAACTGCCTACCCTGGCCAGGCACCATAGTAACTATTTGCATAAATTGTTTTACAGCAGGAGGTCCCAGTAAGGAACACAGAACTAATAAGCCTCCACCAACCTGAAGATGGAGTTTGAGTGAACTCCAGGAGTTGGTGATGGACAGGGAGGCCTGGTGTGCTGTGATTCATGGGGTTGCAAAGAGTGGGACACGACTGAGTGACTGAACTGAACTGAACCTGAAGAGTTCGGGAAAGGTCAAAAGGAGACACCACATGTCCGACCACCTCCCAGAATCCTCTCTGGCATCCATTTGGCTGAACAAGGTGTGCACCACCAGGAAGGACTCTGAGTCAGAACGATTGGCTAAAGACAACCCGGAAACTAATCCCATCACCATAAAACTGGAGACTGTGAGCCATGTGGCAGAGCTGTTCTCCTGGGTTCCCTTACCCTACTGCTCTCCACTCAGGTGCCCTTTCCCAATAAAATCTCTTGCTTTGTCAGCACATGTGTCTCCTCAGACAATTCATTTCCGAGTGTTAGACAAGAGCCCAGTTTCAGGCCCTGGAAGGGGTCCCCCTTCCTGCAACATTTGATCTCCTTGCAGTCCAAGGGACTTTCAAGAGTCTTCTCCAGCATCACAATTTGAAAGCATCAGTTCTTGGCACTCAGCCTTCTTTATGGTCCAACTCTCATATTTGAACATGACTATTGGAAAAACCATATCTTTGACTAGATGGACCTTTGTTGGCAAAATGATGTCTTTGCATTTTAATATGCTATCTAGGTTTGACACAGCTTTCCTTCTAAAGAGCAATCATCTTTTAATTTCATGGCTGCACTCACTGTCCACTGTGATTTTGAAGCCCAAGAAAGTAAAATGTGTCACTGCTTCCAATTATTCCCCTTCTGTTTGCCATGAAGTGATGGAATTGGATGCTGTGATCTTAGTTTTTTGAATGTTGTGTTTCAGCCAGTTTTTTCACTCTCCTCTTTTACCCTTCACTTTCTGTCATTAGAGTGGTATCATCTGCATACATGAGGTTGTTGATATTTCTGCTAGCAATCTTGATTCCAGTTTGTGATTCCTCCAGCCTGGCATTTCACATGTACCCTACATATCAGTTAAGTAAGCAGAGTGACAATATACAGCCTTGACGTACTCCTTTCCCAATTTTAAACCAATCAGTTGTTCCATGTGCAGTTCTAACTATTGGTTTTTGACCAGCATACAGATTTATCAGAAGACAGGTAAGGTGGTCTGGTATTCCTATATCTCTAAGAATTTTCCACAGTTTGTTGTGATCCACACAGTCAAAGGCTTTAGTGTAGTCAATGAAACGGAAGTCGATGTTTTTTTCTGGAATTCTCTTGCTTTCTCCATGGTCTAATGAATGTTGGTAATTTGATCTCTGGTTCCTCTGCCTTTTCTAAATCCAGCTTGTATATCTGATTCAGATGCACAGTTTTTGGTTTATGTACTGCTGAATCCTAGTTTGAAAGATTTTGAGCATAACCTTGCTAACATGTGAAATGAATGCAATTGTATGGTAGTTTTAACATTCTTGGCACTGCCCTTCTTTGGGATTGGGATGAAAACTGACCATTTCCAGTCCTGTGGCCACTGCTGAGTTTTCCAGATTTGCTGACATATTGCACTTTGACAGCATCTTTTAGGATTTTAGATAGCTCAGCTGAAATTCCATCACCTCCACTAGCTTTGTTCCTAGTAATGCTTCCTAAGGCCTACTTGACTTCACACTTCAGGATGTCCAGCTCCAGGTGCATGACCACACCATCATGGTAACCTGGGTCATTAAGATGTTTTTTGTGCTGTTCTTCTGTGTACTCTTGCCACCTCTTTTTAATCTCTTCTACTTCTGTTAGGTTCTTACTGTTTCTGTCCTTTATTGCCTATCCTTGCATGAAATATTCCCTTGATATATCCAATTTTCCTGAAGAGATCTCTAGTCTTTCCCATTCTGTTATTTTCCTCTATGTGTTTCCATTGTTCATTTAAGAAGGCCTTCCTATATCTCCATGCAATTCTCTGGAACTCTGCATTCAGGTAAATACATCTTTTCCTTTCTCCCTTGCTTTTTGCCTCCCTTCTTTCCTCAGCTATTTGTAAAGTCTCCGCAGACAACCACTTTGCTTTCTTGCATTTCTTTTTCTTTGGGATGGTTTTGGTCACTGCCCTCTGTACAATGCTACAAAGTTCCATCCATAGTTCTTCGTGTAATCTGTTTACCAGATCTAATCCCTTGAATCTATTTGTCATCTCCACTGTATAATCATAAAGGATTTGATATAGGTCATACTTGAATGGTCTAGTGGTTTTCCCTACTTTCTTCAATTTCAGCCTGAATTTTGCAATAAGGAGTTTATGATCTGAGCCACAGTCAGCTCCAGGTCTTTTTTTTTTTTTTTTTTAAGGTCTTGTTTTTGCTGATTGTGTAGTGCTTGGCTATCTTCAATTGCAAAGAACATAATCTATCTGATTTCATTATTGACCATCTGCTGATATCCATGTGTAGTGTCATCTCTTAGGTTGTTGGAAAAGGGTGTTTGCTGTGATCAGCATGTTCTCTGTTAGCCGTTGCTCTGTTTCATTTTATACTCAAAGGCCAAACTTGCTTATTATTCTGGGTATCTCTTGACTTCCTATTTTTGCATTCCAATCCCCTATGATGGAAAGGACATCTTTTTTGGGTGTTACTTCTATAAGGTATTGTAGATCTTCATAGAACCAGTCCATATCAGCTTCTTTGGCATCAGTGATTGGGGCATAGAACTAGATTACTGTGGTGTTGCATGGTTTGCTCTGGAAATGTACAGAAATCATGTCATTTTTGAGGCTACACTCAAGTACTGCATTTCAGACTCTTTTGTTGACTATGAGGGCTACTCCATTTCTTCTAAGGGATTCTTGTCCACAGTAGTAGATATAGTGGTCATCTGAATTAAATTCACCCATTCCTCTCCATTTTAGTTCATGGATTCCTAAGATGTCAATGTTCAATCTTGACATCTCCTACTTGATCATGTCCAATTTACCTTGATTAATGGACCTAACATTCTAAGTTCCTATGCTATATTGTTATTTATAGCATCAGACTTTACTTTCACCATCAGACGCATCCACAACTGAGCATCATTTCTGATTTGGCCAGCCTCTTCATTCTTTCTGGAGCTATTAGTAATTGTTCTCAGCTCTTCCCCAGTAATATATTTGACACTTTCTGACCTGGGGGCTCATCTTCCAGTGTCATACTGTTCTGCCTTTTCATAAATTTCATGTAGTTCTTGCAGCAAGAATACTGGAGTGAGTTGCTATTTCCTCCTCCAGTGAATCGCATTTTGTCAGAACTCTCTACTATGATCCGTCCTTTTTGGGGGGCCCTGCACAGCATGGCTCATAGCTTCATTGAGTTACACAAGCCCCTTCACCATGACAAGGCTGTGTGCTTAAGAAATAGTCTTGAGGATTTAAAGAGAAAATATTTATAAGGAGCTTGAAACATTATAGGTCCTTATGGAATGTTTTCTTCAGGTCCTTCCCACTCTCGAGTATCCCATGAAGGATTCCCTCAACAAAAGTGTATGGAGATTTAGTGAGAACTCCCATCGTTTCTGGCGGCTTCCCAGGTGGTGCTAGTGGTAAATAACCCACCAGCCAATTCAGAAGATGTAGGAGATGCAGGTTTGATTCCTGGGTTGGAAAGATCCCCTGGAGGAGAAAATGGCAACCCACTCCAATATTCTTGCTTGGAGAATCCCACTGACAGAGGAGCCTGGCAGGCTACAGTCCATGGGGTCACAAAGATTTGGACACAACTGGAGTGACTTAGGTCCAGTTACATGTACCATAGTTTCTATTTCAGAATGTTTGACTTCCTCTTCTCTCTCTTACTATATTCTGTCTTTATGGAAAAAAAAAATTCTTTTCTTCTTGCCATGGCTGATTCCTTTCATACCTGTATTTTGTCTTCCCATCTTTTCCCCCTCTTTATGACCCTTCTTGAATGCATTTTCAAACCTTTCCTTTCTTCTGGGGACAAGTATGCACATGCCTCCATTACCATAAAATACCTTCCTTCAACCCTACTACAAACTCCAGCAACAGCTTCATCTATCTCCCCTACCAAATTTCTTAAGTCTTGTCGCTTTTTCTGTTTCAACCTATATGCAATTTGACTTCCACCTTCATTTCTAACTAGAGACTGAACACAGGATGGTTAATAAATAACCTTTCTAACCAAATCCAAAAATGCATTTTTAATCCTCCTCATTCTTGATTCCTTTGCAATGGACTTCGATGAAAAGAGCACAGACTCTGGATGAAAACCAATGTGGTTTTGGATTAAAATCCTAGATGTGCAACTATGTAACTTTTTCAGCTACAGGTTTTTTTTCATCTTTAAAAGATGTTGGTAATAATATTTGGTTTGCCAAGAGTTGGTAAGCTTTAGAAACAATGGATATAAAATACATGGTATATACTAGACACTATTGAGTAATTTGCCTCTACCTTCTGTGATTGATTTTTAAAATCTCTTTTGCTGAATCTTCCTCCTTTTGCATCCTTAAAAAGATTTGCATAGCCCAAGATTTTGCCCCTGAATCTCTTCTTTCATCACACTTAACCTTCCC
The DNA here is from genome assembly GCF_023091745.1 of Budorcas taxicolor. NCBI lineage: Eukaryota > Metazoa > Chordata > Mammalia > Artiodactyla > Bovidae > Budorcas > Budorcas taxicolor. The sequence goes on from NC_068935.1 coordinate 16,958,192, forward strand.
AGTATGTTACCTACTTCTACCTCTTCAACTAATATGGATACCTGGATGACTTTTATATCTAGTTCTAGGTCTCTTATGCACACTGCTGTATTTAAAATGGATAACCAATAAGGTCCTGCTGTGTAGCACAGGGAAGGCTGATCAATGTTATGTGGCAGCCTGGATGGGAGGTGAATTAGAGGGAGAAAAGATATATGTGTATGTATGTCTGAGTCCCTTTGCTGTCCACCAGAAACTATAACAACATTGTTGATTAGTTATATACCAATATAAAATAAAAAAATTAAAAGAAACTTCTTCTAAATGTCTCTCATACATTTCTGACTTAAAGGTACCTTCTAATATATATTTTCTGTGATTCTACTTTGGAGGTAAATGAGAACAGAGTTTGGGAGGGCCATGGACAGGGAGACAACTGAAGTAGGGTGCTGAATTCTAGGCTGATGAGTTTAACTTGATCAAGTCAGCAGACTAAAGGAGCTCTGAGAAATGGAGTAACACAAAGAGGGTGACAGAGGATGAGATGGTTGGATGACATCACTGACTCAGTGGACATTAGTTACAGCAAACTAGGAGACGGTGAAAGACAGGAAAACCTGGTGTGCTGCTATCCATGGGGTCACAAAGATTCGGACATGACTTAGCGACTGAACAACAACAATGATTTAAATGTAGCATCTCTGAGAGTTGCACTGGAGCAAAGAGAAGCTAGGGCAAGGAAGCCATTTGAAAAGATATTATGATAGTCTTGATATTACTTGATGTCATTTTAGAAAGAAAAATTAAGCTGCAACCTAAGGAATTTTGCAGAGAAAGAATTAGAAAGACTTGGCAATATATTGGATGTAGTATAAATTTGAGAAAAATAAAAAGCATTTCACAGTTTCAGGGATGAGACACTGGAAAGCTAATGGTGTTGTTGGTGGTGGTGGTGAGATTAGGAGGAATTCTTGTTTTAAAAAGGATCCCGAGAATGAGAAGGGAGAATTATTAAAATTTTGACATATTAAATTTCAGGGGACAGTAGGAAAGCTAAAGGAAAAATATCTTGTGGGCAACTAGACCTAGAATACAGAAAAGAAAATAAGAAACTAGTGTTAGTCAGTGCTGATTCTGGACACATTAGATTCATTTGTATACAAGGAGTAGCCAAAATCAGAACAGGTTAGCTCCCCTAATGGAGTGAGTACAAAGGGGAATGGATGGGGGCAAGAACTGAATTTTTGGGGACAGCCAGAGGAAATAAGTGGGAGGAAGGAGGAGAGCTGGATGAGCCAGAGACAAACAATTCAGAAACATAAAAGGAAAAGCAGTGTGAGAGACATGTACTGACTTTCACACTAATCATTGGTCCCTGACTGACTCTTCCATTTTGTACCAGCTCCCTTTTACTCCCCAACCTGGTCCCAAGCTTTTCTTTCCATCTATTGTTTAGCTGGGCTTCCTGGGCCTCAGGGTCTAATTATTATTCCTACTGTTGAAATCACTCTCAATTACTGCTTCCCTGCACCCATCAGCTATTGATATTAACTCTTCTGTCCTAAGTAGTTAATACAGTCAAGAATATTCATTTACAAGAAACATACAAGAGATGCTATCTTTGCTAATTTGGTAAGTAATGCTGATGAACTGGAGTACAATAGCAGATCCTTCTTTCCCGATAAGGTGGTCTGTGAGAACAAATACAGATGTTCCAGTACACATTTATTTGTTTACAAACAGTGAATGAAATATCACGTTCTTATTAAGGCTCTATTGTGTATCCAGCTGCCCCAAGTAAATAAGAATGTTGTGAGCAAATTAATATCTTTGGAAGGAATGATGCTAAAACTGAAACTCCAGTACTTTGGCCACCTCATGCGAAGAGTTGACTCATTGGAAAAGACTCTGATACTGGGAGGGACTGGGGGCAGGAGGAAAAGGGAATGACAGAGGATGAGATGGCTGGATGGCATCACTGACTCAATGGACGTGAGTCTGAGTGAACTCCGGGAGTTGGTGATGGACAGGGAGGCCTGGCGTGCTGCGATTCATGGGGTCGCAAAGAGTCAGACACGACTGAGCGACTGAACTGAACTGAATGAATAATGACAGTAACATATTGTAGATTTGTGTGCACTCTTTTCCTATTTTTAAAAGAATTCTTTCCTCAACATACATCTTGCCTCCCCCATTCCCCCATTTTCTTGTTATATATGCAATCATATCTTTTTTCTTTCGCATGCTCACCTTCTACAAACATCCATAAGTACTCTCAAAGACTGAAGATTCTTCTACATTGCACTAACTTGTACACAGACGCTTCTATTCATATGTTTTTATACTTTTCTCCAACTTGAATATTCAACTCGACAAAGAAATGTCATCAACAACCCAACATAATTCAATCATTTATACTTTTCCATCTTTATATCTCTAATAACATTTTGCTAATGGAGGGTGTAAAATAGAGATCTAATATTGTCTTTGATTCAAAATTGGTATTTTCTACTGGAGTTAATCATGAGAAATGCTGGGCTGGAGGAAGCACAGCTGGAATCAAGATCGCCAGGAGAAATATCAATAACCTCAGATATGCAGATGACAGCACCTTTATGGCAGAAAGTGAAGAGGAACTTAAAAGCCTCTTGATGAAAATGAAAGAGGAGAGTGAAAAAGTTGGCTTAAAGCTCAACATTCAGAAAACGAAGATCATGGCATCTGGTCCCATCACTTCATGGCAAATAGATGGGGAAACAGTGGAAACAGTGGCTGACTTTATTTTTCTGGGCTCCAAAATCACTGCAGATGGTGATTACAGGCATGAAATTGAAAGACACTTACTCCTTGGAAGGAAAGTTATGACCAACCTAGACAGCATATTAAAAAGCAGAGTCATTACTTTGCCAACAAAGGTCCATCTAGTCAAAGCTATGGTTTTTCCAGTGGTCATGTATGGATGTTAGAGTTGGACTGTAAAGAAGGCTGAACGCTGAAGAACTGATGCTTTTGAACTGTGGTGTTGGAGAAGACTCTTGAGAGTCCTTGGACTGCAAGGAGATCCAACCAGTCCATCCTAAAGGAGATCAGTCCTGGGTGTTCATTGGAAGGACTGATATTGAAGCTGAAACTCCAGTACTTTGGCCACCTGATGCTAAGAGCTGACTCATTTGAAAAGCCTCTGATGCTGGGAAAGATTGAAGACAGGAGGAGAAGGGGACGACAGAGGATGAGATGGTTGGATGGCATCACCAACTCAATGGACATGGGTTTGGATGAACTCTGGCAGTTGGTGAGGACAGGGAGGCCTGGAATGCTGTGGTTCATGGGGTCGCAAAGAGTCGGACATGACTGAGCGACTGAACTGAACTGAACTTGGAGTTTTTACTTTATAATGGACTTGAATCCCACTCCAGTGTTCTTGCCTGGAGAATCCCAGGGATGGGGGAGCCTGGTGGGCTGCCATCTATGGGGTCGCACAGAGTCGGACAGGACTGAAATAACTTAGCAGCAGCATGGGCCTGACACATTTTTAATGCCTTTATTTTTTCATCTGATTACTCAAGCAATATATATATACATAGTAAAATATTAAAATTTAGAAAAGTATAATAACCAAACATACCCTGCAAACATGACAGAGTAACTGGCAATGGACTTGCCCTCCTGCCATAAACAACATAAAACTAGAAAAAGTATTTAAGGACACAATTTTCAGGAACAAGACAATAGGTGGTATAGGAATATGAACCTTGAGAGAGGGAGACAAATGAAGAGAGCCTCGCATTCTCCCATCTTTCTGCCTGGGGACAATTTTCCAGCAATGGCACAGAGACTAGACTTTGTGAGAGGGTTTCCTTTAGGTATTCAACTTAGGCCTGAATTGCACAAGTACAGAATAAGATGCCATGAGAACTAGCAGACTGTGGCTGTCAGAGGTGAGCAGAATGAAGATGAACAATTGTGCGCAGAATGGAGATTGCAGAGGTCACATAATGCAGGGAGATGTTAGAATTCAATTCTAGCCAGAATGGAGAGAACTTGTTAAAACCTAGGTACCAGAAGGGCCTTGCCTTAACAATAAATACCACTGGGCTACTCTAGACACAGAGTATCATAACAAAGCTTAAAACCAAGACTCCACAGTATAAAGGAGAACCACTAGTAAATAAACTGAATATCAGAACAAAAGTCATCATTCTTTAATGGACGTAAAATCCAGACTCCTTAAAATGTCACGATATCTGGTATGCAATAAAAATATCACTAGACATGTGAAAAAGCAGGAAAATACAACCAGAATCAAGAAAATAAATGCTGTCAATAGAAAACAGCTCTGTGATGATCCAGATATTAGAATGATCAATCACAGATTTAAATCAATAATTTTTAAAATATTCAAGGAAAAAGGAAAATGCTATTTTAAAGGACAAAACAACAACAACAACAACAACAAAACAGGGATCCATAGCATAATGTAAGTTCTAGAAACAAAAAACCCAAAAATATAACATGAAAAATAAGCTAGATGAATATAAAATCAGATTGAAGATGGCAGAAGGAAGGGACTTGAAGATACCATAGAAATGACTCAATATAAATAATGGAGAGAAAAAATGATTGGGAAGAAAATGAGCAGAGTTGTCAAGACCTGTTAAAATCCCAGATTGGAGAAGAGAGGGAGAAAAGGAAGCAGAAAAAAATATTTTAAGAAATAATGATTGGAAATTTCTCAAATTTGGTGATATTCAGCAATCTATATAGATTCATGAAGCTAAGTGAAGTCAAAGAAGAAAACAAAACAAAGACATCCACACCTACTTTCATTACAATCAACCTGCCAAAAATATAAAATAAAGAGAAACTTTGAAAGCAGGTAAAGAAAAATGGCACATTACATACAGAGGGAAATCAATAAAAGAGCTGATATTTAATCAGAATAAATGGAGGCCAAATGTCTATGGAATGGTATTAATAAAAAACCTATCAACCCAGAATCTGACACCCATCAAAAAATAATCTTCAAACATGAAGGTAAAAAAAAATACACGTTTGGATAAATGAAAGCAAAGAGAATCTGTCTCCAGTGGATCTTCATTATAAGAAGTATTAAAAGGAATTTTTTTAAGACAGAAAGGAAATTATACTAAATGTATATTTAAACAGGAAGAAATAAGGAACACCACAAGCGATAATGAATGAGATGTATGGGAAAATATGAGACAACCTTTCTAATGTTTTATTAAACTTTCTTAGTCACTCAGTTGTGTCTGACTCTCTGTGACCCCATGGTCTGTGGCTGGTCAGGCTCCTCTGTACATGGAATTTTCCAGGCAAGAATACTGGAGTGAATTGCCATTTCCTTCTCCAGGGAATCTTCCTGATCCAGGGATCCAACCTGGGTCTCCTGCATTACAGGCAAATTCTTCACCATCTGATCCACCAGAGAAGCCCTGAGGGAAGGATATGTTCCTATAAAGACTTATACATAAGTTTATAGCAGCATTATTTTTATTTTATTTTAATTTTGTGTTTGAGTATAGCTGATTAACAACGTTGTGATAGTTTCAGGTGAACAGCAAAAGGACTCAGCCATACAAATACATGTATCCATTCTCCCCCAAACTCCCCTCACATCCAGGCTTATAGTAGCATTATTTGTAATTGGTACAATCTGGGGAAGTCCAAATGTTCAACAGAAAAGTGGATGGATAAGCAAATTGTAGTTTGTCTATACAAGGAAATACTAGTCAGGAAAAGAAGAACTGAACTACTGATAACCCAAGAGCATAGATGAATCTCAAATAATCATTCTTAGTGAAAGAAGGCAGACAAAAAAGAGCATATTTTATTTATATAAAACTCTAGAAAATCTAATCCATAGTGACATACAGCCAGCTGGTAGTTGCTTAGATGGAGGTGGGATGGTGGAAGAGGTAGGATGGTTTGATTGCAAAGAAGCATGAAGAAACTTTTAGGGGTAATAGATGGGTTTATTTTCTGGATTGTGTTGATAGTTTCATGAGTGCATAAGTAGGTCAAAACTTATCAAATTGTACAATTTAAAAATGTACATTATTGTATGTTCATTATATCTAAATTCAGTTCAGTTCAGTCACTCAGTCATGTCCGACTCTTTGCGAACCCATGGACTGCAGCACACCAGGCTTCCCTGTCCATCACCAACTCCCAGAGATTACTCAAATCATGTCCATCGAGTCAATGATACTATCCCCCTGACTTTAAAGAATTCTAGACTTTAAAGAGGAGAAGGCAATGGCACGCCACTCCAGTACTCTTGCCTGGAAAATCCCATGGGCAGAGGAGCCTGGTAGGCTGCCATCTATGGGGTCGCACAGAGTCAGACATGACTGAAGCAGCAGCAGCAGTTGACAATATGCACCAAAAGCCTTAAAAAGAAAAATAAAAGAATGTCCTTTGACACAGAAATAAACTAGAATAATTTATTATAAGAAAATAATATAAAATTTGCAAGAATATATGTATAAGGATGTTCATCCCAGCTTTGTATGTAATAATAAAATATAAACCAATGTTAAAGTAGGGGAGCCACTGAATACAATACATGCATACAATAGAGCCACCAATAAAGGGTTATAACAACACATACCCTTGCCAGAAATGTATGAGAGTGCCTATTTCCAGTCATCCTTGAGTATATTCAGGTTTTGTTTGCATATCTGATGTGTGAGAAGTGGTTATCGCATAGCTATTTTAAATTATACTTCTTTGAATAATATTGAGGATGTATATTAAAAAATTTGTACTTGTATTTTTTTGTGAATTTGTTTACATCCTTGTCCATTTTTTATTAACGTTCTGTTTTCTAATTTATTTAGTGCAATTATTTTAATAGTAAGGATATTAATCCCTTATCTGCCATGCATATTTCAAATATTTCCCTCTTTAGCTGTTCATCTTGTCTTTTGACTTGTCTTTTGCCAATTAGAATCTGTCCATTTTATATTTGTAATATAATTTATATTTGCAGACTTTAAATTTTGTGATAAAAAACAAGAGTCATTTTATCATCTTGTGTCTTTCACATACATCGTGTTGTACTTATTTGACATTCATAAAATGTAAGAGTGCCTACCACTATACATGTATAGCACTAAGAACAGTGCCTCAGTTAAGTTCAGTTTAGTCTCTCAGTTGTGTCTGACTCTTTGCAACCCCATGGACTGCAGAACACCAGGCTTCCCTGTCCATCACCAACTCCCAGAGCCTACTCAAACTCATGTCCATTGAGTCAGTGATACTATCCAACCATCTCATCCTCTGTCGTCCCCTTCTCCTCCTGTCTTCAATCTTTGCCAGCATCAGGGCCTTTTCAAATGAATCAGTTCTTCAAATCAGGTGGCCAAAGTATTGGAGTTTCAGCTTCAGCATAAATCCGTCCAATGAATATTCAGGACTGATTTCCTTTAGGATGGACTGGTTGGATCTCCATGCAGTCCAAGGGACTCTCAAGAGTCTTCTCCAACACCACAGTTCTAAAGCATCAGTTCTCCAGTGCTCAGCTTTCTTTATAGTCCAACTCTCACATCCATACATGACTACTGGAAAAACCACAGCTTTGACTAGATGGACCTTTGTTGGCAAAGTAACGTCTCTGCTTTTTAATTTGCTGTCTAGGTTGGTCATAGCTTTTCTTTCAAGGAGAATGAGTCTTTTAATTTCATGGCTACAGTCACCATCTGCAGTGATTTTGGAGCCCAAGAAAATAAAGTCTCTCACTGTTTCCACTGTTTCCCCATCTATTTGCCATGAAGTGATGGGACAGGATGCCATGATCTTAGTTTTCTGAATGTTGAGTTTTTAGCCAAGTTTTTAACTCTCCTCTTTCACTTTCATCAAGAGGCTCTTCAGTTCTTCTTTGCCTTCTGCCATAGTATACATGTAGAGTACTAGGAACAGTGCCTAGCATGTAGTAAGTATTCAATAAATTTTAGCTACTACTATTAATATTATTAAGTTAATAAGTGAGTCTGATGATCTGGGGAATGAGATAGCTATATCAAAAATAAGGCTCCATATTGTGGTGTCTACTCAGAATGAGATATAAAGTTGACTTCATCCAAATATGAATCACATGAAGACTGAATGGCTTGATCTTTGGGGCTGATATAAATCACCCATCAAATCTAGTTGTTCATCCTTTATGCTTACAAATCTACCCTAAAGTTTCCTGTTGCTCTGACAATTCCGATAGAGTATTTTGGTAAAAGAAAGATTTCCTAGTTGGTGAACCTGAGTGTGAAGAAGAAATTTTCTAGCATCTTATCTTTTCAACTCCTCTAGCTACAGGCCTCATACAGAATGAAATGATGCCATAAAGAAGAACCTGCAGCAGTTGCCAAGCAGCTGAAGGACCCTGAGACCAGAGTGATACCAGGTGGAAAGAAGTCTGATATTGAAAATGGTAGCATGTGATTGATAGGTGAAAATTATAATTGACCATCTCTCTCTAGCAGGGCAAATAGTTGGTGGAGATGGGTTCTTATCATAATTATATTTGTGCTTGAGCCAAATTACATAGAGATGTTCAAAGCGTCTACAGTCCATGAATTCACAGTGTGTTATAATGAACATAATACATTAACAGTCAATTTATTCATTTTATGAATGAGATTTGGCATAAAGTATTACAGAAAGTGGATGCCTGGACCTAATATAGCATTGTAGTATTTAATCATAATCAGAAACTGTGCCTTATTTGGATCAGTGAGAAAAATAAAGTTAGCCATGGAAGACTAATGAAATTTGCATGAAGATTAAGACATGTACTTAACTACAAACAACATTTATGTTTTTAAGTGGGTTGTATTATACACATGTAAGATTTAATTACAAAAGAAAACAACCATATAGGTATCTCTTCTAAAAATATTGCCTCTTGGTCAGGGAGCCCCTATAGTTCATCACAAAATCCAACTTGGGTAATGCTGGGTTACGATGCTCCCATACCCTCAGCTCTCTACTTGAAATGCTAGTGTCTCTCTTGTCCCCTTCCCCCCTTTTTTTTGCTTCTCCTGGTAGATTCTGGGGAATTCTCAGAGGTTTCTGCATCTTCTGGTGTCAGCAGCAACTGTCCCTGCTGGTTTGGCTGAGAAATATAATACTGTCTCACCACAAAAAGCTTGGAGAAGATTGGATTTAGACTGTAAATGAAAATAAGCTGCAAATGATCTTTATTTTCTATTTTCTTTGGATTTCTTTTTTTTTTCAATAAGGATAAGGCCGATGAGATAGCATGAAAAGACCACGTGATGCTTCAGGAGCCTCTTGGACTCCATTATCCTTGATCTCTAGTTGCCTGTACCACTTAATGAAGATCATCCTCTCCCTTTTGAAATTTTGTGCTCTTGGTTTCCATGACACTGTATACTGTATTGTTCTTGTCTTAGTTCTCCCCCTGCCCCTTTCTATTTTTCTATCGTTGCTGATCTTCAAAATCTTGCTTCCCAAATGTGTGTGCTTCAGTTCAGTCTTTGGCACTCTTTGAATACACACTGTGTCCACATGGTTTCAAATGCCACCAAAATGTGCATGACTCCAAAATCTTCCCCAGGCCCTAGCATTTCTCCAAGCTCATTTCATCTTCAAATCCCACTTGCTTGTTTCACCTAAACTCAATACATTTTCGAATAAGCACATTACTTTTGCTATTCTTCATGTGAACTAACTTATCTTCTGATTGAATTATTTCTGTTAACGAGCTCTTTTTCCCATTACATAGTTGATGAAGCCTCTGGATCATCAACTTCTTTCTTTGTCAGCCTTCTACACCCAGTCATTTATCAAGTTCTGTCTGTTCTTCCTTCCCAGTTAGTCTCATATTCTCTATGCCTTTTACTTCTCACTGCCACCACCACACCTTACTATTTCACAGCTTGTTTACTGTGCTGGTCCTTCTACCTCTTGTATTTATTTCTTCTAAATCACTTAAACAGAAGTCCAGGCTCATCTTCTTAACATGCCATTCTCATTGTGTCATTAAATGTCTGAATCTATTGTCTCTTTATTGAAATCCTAACTCATTATCTTGGCATTTAATCTTCCTAATCGTTTAGTCTCAATTATCTTGTCCAAACTTATCTTCCATTATTTCTTAGAAGAATTTAACTCTGTTTTATCCGCATCTAGATTTCTATGCTATTGTTGCTACATTTTAATTCTATATTGTTAATACCCTCCAAAGGATAATTATTGCTTCAGATAGTCAGTATTCATTTAGATTTACTCATATGTTTCCCACTTTTTTTTTTGGCCATACCAGACAGAATGTAGGATCTTAGTTCCCTGACTGGGGATCAGACCCATACCTCCTACATTGGAAGCACAGAGTCTTAACCACTGGACTGCAAGGAAGTCCACAGATTTGCTACTTTCTTTACTCTTCACTCCTTCTTCCTTTTTCCTGGATCATATCCTTTGGAATACCTTTAATTCTAGTTCACTCTTCTAAAGATGATTTAGTTTTCATTGCAAGAGGGCATCAGAGGGCAGACACACTGAAACCATACTCACAGAAAACTAGTCAATTTAATCACACTAGGACCACAGACTTCTCTAACTCAGTGAAACCAAACCATGCCCACAGGGCAATGAAAGACGGCCGGGTCATGGTGGAGAGGTCTGACAGAATGTGGTCCACTGGAGAAGGGAATGGCAAGCCACTTCAGTATTCTTGCCTTGAGAACCCCATGAACAGTATAAAAAGGCAAAATAATAGGATACTGAATGAGGAACTCCCCAGGTCATTAGGTGCCCAACATGCTACTGGAGATCAGTGGAGAAATAACTCCAGAAAGAATGAAGGGATGGAGCCAAAGCAAAAACAATACCCAGCAGTGGATGACACTGGTGATAGAAACAAAGTCCGATGCTGTAAAGAGCAATATCGCATAGGAACCTGGAATGTCAGGTCCATGAATCAAGGCAAATTGGAAGTGGTCAAACAAGAGATGGCAAGAGTGAACATCGACATTCTAGGAATCAGTGAACTAAAATGGACTGGAATGGATTAATTTAACTCAGATGACCATTATATCTACTACTATGGGCAGAAATCCCTCAGAAGAAATGGAGTAGCCTTCATGGTCAACAAAAGAGTCTGAAATGCAGTACTTGGATGCAGTCTCAAAAACGACAGAATGATCTCTGTTCATTTCCAAGGCAAACCATTCAATATCACAGTTATCCAAGTCTATGCCCCAACCAGTAATGCTGAAGAAGTTGAACGTTTCTATGAAGACCTAAAAGACCTTGTAGAATTAACACCCAAAAAAGATGTCCTTTTCATTATAGGGGACTGGAATGCAAAAGTGGGAAGTCAAGAAACACCTGGAATAAAAGGCAAATTTGGCCTTGGAATGCGGAATGAAACAGGGCAAAGACTAATAGAGTTTTGCCAAGAAAATGCACTGGTCATAGCAAACACCCTCTTCCAACAACACAAGAGAAGACTCTACACATGGACATCACCAGATGGTCAACACTGAAATCAGATTGATTCTATTCTTTGCAGCCAAAGATGGAGAAGCTCTATACAGTCAGCAAAAATAAGACCGGGAGCTGACTGTGGCTCAGATCATGAACTCCTTATTGCCAAATTCAGACTTAAACTGAAGAAAGTAGGGAAAACCGCTAGACCATTCAGGTATGACCTAAATCAAATCCCTTATGATTATACAGTGGAAGTGAGAAATTGATTTAAGGGCCTAGATCTGATAGATAGAGTGCCTGATGAATTATGGAATGAGGTTCATGACATTGTACAGGAGACAGGTATCAAGACCATCCCCATGGAAAAGAAATGCAAAAAAGCGAAATGGCTGTCTGGGGAGGGCTTACAAATAGCTGTGAAAAGAAGAGAGGCGAAAAGCAAAGGGGAAAAGGAAAGATATAAGCATCTGAATGCAGAGTTCCAAAGAATAGCAAGAAGAGATAAGAAAGCCTTCTTCAGCGATCAATGCAAAGAAACAGAGGAAAACAACAGAATGAGAAAGACTAGAGATCTCTTCAAGAAAATTAGAGATACCAAGGGAACATTTCATGCAAAGATGGGCTCGACAAAGGACAGAAATGGTCTGGTCCTAACAGAAGCAGAAGATATTAAGAAGAGGTGGCAAGAATACATGGAAGAACTGTACAAAAAAGATCTTCATGACCCGGATAATCACGATAGTGTGATCACTCATCTAGAGCAAGCCATCCTGGAATGTGAAGTCAAAGTGGGCCTTAGAAAGCATCACTACGAACAAAGCTAGCGGAGGTGATGGAATTCCAGTTGAGCTATTTCAAATCCAGAAAGATGATGCTGTGAAATTGCTGTACTCAATATGCCAGCAAATTTGGAAAACTCAGCAGTGGCCACAGGACTGGAAAAGGTCAGTTTTCATTCCAATCCCAAAGAAAGGCAATGCCAAAGAATGCTCAAACTGCCACACAATTGCACTCATCTCACATGCTAGTAAAGTAATGCTCAAAATTCTCCAAGCCAGGCTTCAACAATATGTGAATCGTGAACTCCCTGATGTTCAAGCTGGTTTTAGAAAAGGCAGAGGAACCAGAGATCAAATTGCCAACATCCGCTGCATCATGGAAAAAGCAAGAGAGTTCCAGAAAAACATCTCTTTCTGCTTTATTGACTATGCCAAAGCCTTTGACTGTGTGGATCACAATAAACTCTGGAAAATTCTGAGAGAGATGGGAATACCAGACCACTTGACCTGCCTCTTGAGAAATCTGTATGCAGGTCAGGAAGCAACAGTTAGAGCTGGACATGGACCAACAAACTGGTTCCAAATAGGAAAAGGAGTACGTCAAGGCTGTATATTGTCACCCTGCTTATTTAACTTCTATGCAGAGTACAGCATGAGAAACGCTGGACTGGAAGAAACACAAGCTGGAATCAAGATTGCTGGGAGAAATATCAATAACCTCAGATATGCAGATGACACCACCCTTATGGCAGAAAGTGAAGAGGAACCCAAAAGCCTCTTGATGAAAATGAAAGAGGAGAGTAAAAAAGTTGGCCTAAAGCTCAACATTCAGAAAACGAAGATCATGGCATCGGGTCCCATCACTTCATGGGAAATAGATGGGGAAACAGGGGAAACAGTGTCAGACTTTATTTTTTTGGGCTCCAAAATCACTGCAGATGGTGACTGCAGCCATGAAATTAAAAGACACTTACTCCTTGGAAGAAAAGTTATGACCAACCTAGATAGTATATTCCAAAGCAGAGACATTACTTTGCCGTCTAAGGTCCATCTAGTCAAGGCTCTGGTTTATCCTGTGGTCATGTATGGATGTGAGAGTTGGACTGTGAAGAAGGCTGAGCACTGAAGAATTGATGCTTTTGAACTGTGGTTTTGGAGAAGACTCTTGAGAGTCCCTTGGACTGCAAGGAGATCCAACCAGTCCATTCTGAAGGAGATCAGCCCTGGGATTTCTTTGGAAGGAATGATGGTAAAGCTGAAGCTCCAGTACTTTGGCCACCTCATGTGAAGAGTTGACTCATTGGAAAAGACTCTGATGCTGGGAGGGATTGAGGGCAGGAGAAGAAGGGGACGATCGAGGATGAGATGGCTGGATGGCATCACTGACTCAATGGCCATGAATCTGAGTGAACTCCGGGAGTTGGTGATGGACAGGGTGGCCTGGCGTGCTGCAATTCATGGGGTCGCAAAGAGTTGGACACGACTGAGTGACTGAACTGAACTGAACTGTTTGAAAAACGTGTTTTACCTTTATTTTAAATGATATTCTTGTTGACTACAGATTTCTAGGTGCGGAGTTATTTTTCAACTAATTGAAGTTATTATTTTATTGTCTTCCTTTTTCCTCTGTTGTTTTTGAAAATTCAGCCATTGTCTAATTCATTCCTTTGAAAGTAATCTACCGTTTTATTTTATTTTATTATTTTTTATTAGCCATTATACTATTTTCTTATTGCATATAGTTAAGAAATAGTTATAATCTACCATTTTAAAATTAAGGATGCTTTCAAGATCACCTCTGTGTCTTTATTTTACTGCAATTTTACTGTAATGTTTTCAGGTGCATCTTTCTTTTATATTTGTTCATGTTTCCAGGACATTTTAAATTCATGGATTAGGTTTTTTCATTGGTTTAATGATATTGGCAAGTATTATTTTCTCTAATATTACCTCTGCCCCATTTTTTCTCTCCTCTCCTGGATTCCAATTAAACAAATGTCAAATCCTATCACTCTATCCTCTGTCTCTTATCCTCTCTTCTTTCTGTTTATTCTATCATCTATCTCTATGTACTGTATTTTGGATACTTTGTTTTGACTTATTTTAAGTTCATCAATTTCTCTTTATCTCTGTATAATATGCTGTTATACCCACCAAAGAGTTTCTAATCTTGACACTGAGTTGCTCTGTTCTAGAAGTATGTTGGTGCCTTTTCATATCTGCTGTATTGTTTTTTGTGGTTTTGTGTTCCATGCGGACTGCACTCATGCTGGTCTTTTACTTCTTAAATGTAATAACCATAGATATTTCTTAGTCTGTGCCTGATAAGCCACAAATCTGAAGTCCTTTGGGCTGGTTTCTGCTGTTTTTCTACTGGTTTATCCACATGATATATTGTTTTTATATGTGCCTGGTTGCCTTTGACTGTAGGCTGATAGTTAGCTCTTAATAACTATTAGTAAGAATAATTCAAAGTCAAGGATTATGGGACCCTCACCAGAGAAGATTTTTGATTCTTCTGCCAGGTGCCAGCATGTATACCTGGGCTTCCCTGGTAGCTCAGCTGGTAAAGAATCTGCCTGCAATGCAGGAGATCCCAGTTCAATTCCTGGGTCGGGAAGATCCCCTGGAGGAGGGCATGGCAACCCACTCCGGTATTCTTGCCTGGAGAACCCCCACGGAGAGAGGATCCGGGCAGGCTACAGTCCATGGGACTGCCAAGAGTTGGACATGACTAAGCGACTAAGCACAGGGTGCATTAGCAATCTGGAGACATGTTAACCTAAATTTATGGCTTGAGAGTCCCTGGGCTACTCATGTACTGGGTTGCACATCCACGGAAGGGCAAGTCCAGTACTCCCTTTACCCTGAGGATGTAGCCTGGTGGGGTTTGAGCTTACTGACAAAGGAAATTTATCAGAATTTCCACTTTGAGAAAGTATAGGACTTTGATTTCTGTTTCCCTCACCAAATGCCACTACAGAAACTACTACTCAATTTCACAGCTATTTATTTCAGATTGTCAAAAGATCTTAGGACAAAAGTAGCTTTTAATACTAGGCTTTCCTCTCTGGAATATTGCTTTCTCTGAGACTTTGAAAAAGCAATTCCTATCCAGTTAGTATTTTGATACTTTTAAGATGATTTCAAAATATTTCATCCTTCCTAACAGGGAGCCATCAGTAGGAATTACCTAGCCCACAATTATCAAAAGGAGAATTTCCTCTATGTTTTTTTCAGTGAAGATTTAAGCCAAACTGCCTTCTGCCCTTTTACCTGAAATGTGATCTGCATATTCCCTATTTCCAGCTCCTTTTTATGTTTAATTCCATCCTCTGCTTTTCCATTTAAACCACTCACCTGTCTGTCATTTGTCTCTTGTAATCTTCCCCATTCATTGCTGCTGCTGCTGCTAAGTCGCTTCAGTCGTGTCCGACTCTGTGCGACCCCATAGACAGCAGCCCACCAGGCTCCCCCGTCCCTGGGATTCTCCAGGCAAGAACACTGGAGTGAGTTGCCATTTCCTTCTCCAATGCATGAAAGTGAAAAGTGAGAGTGAAGTCGCTCAGTCATGTCCGACTCTTAGCGACCCCATGGACTGCAGCCCACCAGGCTCCTCTGTCCATGGGATTCTCCAGACAAGAGTACTGGAGTGGGGTTACCCATTCATTAGGCTCTGTTAATTCTCACCTCCTCTATGTAGTCTTTCCTTGCTACTGATTACAATGAATTATTCTCTGAAATATTAAGAGATCTCTTTACCGAACCTACTCCTTTGTCACATATATATAGTGCACTTTGTTTACTGAATTTAATTTACTCCAAGATATTCTGATTTCAGAAAAGTTAACATGAGAAAAAAGTACATATTAAAATGGATGAAATTTGATTTTGTATTAATTGTATCATTTCTTATGTACATGTCTAGATAGTAAGCTGCTCAAAGGCAGAATCTGTGTCTTAGACTTTTCTGTAATCCCTTGAAGTATATGTCACACGTTGTTGTTGTTGTTTAGTCACTAAGTCATGTCCAACTCTTTGTGACCGTATGGAATATAGCCCTCCAGGCTCCCCTGTCCATGGAATTCCCCAGGCAAGAATACTGGAGAACCATTGCCTTCTCCAGGGGATCTTCTCAACTCAGGGATTGAACCTGTGTCTCCTGCATTGTTAGGCAAGTTCTTTACCACTGAGCCTGGGTTCTAAATATTAATATATGTATCACTTGGCTTATTGATTACTCCTGTGATTTAATTGGAAAGTTTAAAATTGTGGCTCTAGAATAATCTTTCATATTTCTTGGTTAGTGTTTTCTCCAACAGTCAGAAGGATGCTGGAGGAGAAAAAGAGCTCTACTTAAAATCTTGAAAAATATCAATAACTATGTTGTTATAGTGCTTCCCAGGTGACACGGTAAAGTATCCCCCTGCCAATGCAGAAAGGCATGGTTTTGATCCCTGGGTTGGGAAGATCCTCTGGAGAAGGAAATGGCTACCCACTCTAGTATTCTGGTTGGGAAATCCCATGGACAGAGGAGCCTGGAGGGTTATAGTCCATGGGGTCACAATGAGTCAGACATGACAGAGTGACTGAGCGCCCATGCTGTTATAATTTTCAGCATTTTATGTAGCCTAATCTTAAAAAAAAAAAACTTTTAATTTTGAAATAATTGTAGATTCACATACAGTTATAAAAATCACAGAGGTTATATAACCAGGAGTGGAATTGCTGGGTCATATGGTAGTTCTATTTTTAGTTTTTTGAGAAACCTGCATACTGTTTTTTCACAGTGGCTGTGCCAGTTTATGTTCCTACCAACAGTATACAAGGGTTCCCTTTTCCCACATTCTTGCCAACATTTGTTATTTGTAGTCTTTTTGATGGTAACCATTCTGACAGATGTGAGATGATATCATATTGTAGTTTTGATTTGTATTTCCCTGATGATTAGTGATGTTAAGTATCTTTTTGTGTATCTGTTGGCCATCTACATTTCCTTTTCAGAAAAATGTCTATTCAGTTCTGCCCATTTCTAAGTGTTTTTTTGATGTTGAGTTGTATGAGCTGTTTATATATGTTGGATATTAACTCCTTATCAGTTGTATCATTTGTAAATATTTTCACCCACTTAGTAGGTTATCTTTTCATTTTGTCAATGGTTTCCTTTGCTGTGAAAAAGCTTTTAAGTTTAGTTAGGTTCCATTTGTTTATTTTTGCTTTCATTCCCTTTGTTTGAGAAGTTGAATCCAAAATAAAATATTGCTGTGATTTATATCAAAGAGCAATTTGCCTGTTTTCCTTTAGGAGTTTTATGGTATCTGGTCTTACAGTTAGGTATTTAATCCATTTGAAAATATACATGTACACCAATGTTCATAGGAGCATTATTTATAATTACCAAGATATGGAAACAACCTAAGTATCCATAAACAAATGACTGGATAAAGAAGATGATATATATATATATATATGCAATGGACTACTGCTGCTGCTAATTTGCTTCAGTCATGTGTGACTCTTTGTGACCTATAGACTCTAGCCCACCAGGCTCTTCTGTCTATGGGATTCTCCAGGCAAGAATACTGGAGTGTGTTGCCAGCCCTCCTCCAGGGAATCTGCATGACCCAGGGATCGAACCCATATCTCTTATGTCTCCTGCATTGGCAGGCAGGTTTTTTACCACTTGCACCACCTAGGAAGCCCAATGGACTACTATTCAGTCATAAAAAAGACTGAAATTTTGCCACTTGCAGCAACATGGAGAGACTTGGAGGGCACTATGCTAACTGAAATGAGTCAGACAGAGAAAGACAAATACTGTGTGATATCATTTATATGTGGAATCTAAAAAAAATACAACAAACTAGTGAATATAACAAAAAAGAAACAAGACTCACAGATTTAGAGAATGAACTAGTGGTTACCAGTGGGGAAAGAGAGAACTGGGAGGGGGCAATACAGGGGAAGGGGATTAAGAGGTGTAAATTATTAGATATAAAAGAAGCTATAAGAATATATTGTACAATGTGGGGAACATGGCAAATATTTTGTAACAATTATAAATAGAGTATGACCTTTAAAAATTGTGAGTTACTATATTGTACACTTGTAACTTATATAATATTATACATCAACTACACTTCAATAGAAGAATGCAGAGGGATCCCAAATACTTTTTTCTCAGTTTCCCTCAATGGTAATATTTTGTATAACTATAGTGCAATATCACAATTAGAATATTGACATTGACACAGTTAGTTCCATCACCACAAAAATTCACTATGTCACACTTTTATAATCACACCCACATTTTTGCTGCCTGACCATACTTAAGCCCCGGACACCATTAATCTATAACCATTTGAGTTAACATTTGAATAATTTATGAGAATTAAACCAATGTTCACTTTGTTTTTTGCCTATGAATGTCCAATTTCTCCAACACCATTTGTTAAAGACAAATTTTCTTGTACTGAATTGCTTTTCCTCCTTTGTCAAAAGTCAGTTTAGTATATGTATGTTACATCTGGGTTCTTTACATATGAATTCATGTATGTGTCTTCCTCTAAACTGGTACCATACAGTTTTGATTATAGTAGTTATACAAGTCTTAAAACCATATAGAGTTACTCCTCTATTTTATTCTACTCTCTCAAAATTGTTTTAGCTTTCTAGTCCTCTTGATTTTCCATATAAATTTTAGAATAATCTTTCCTATATCTACAAAAAAACTTACTGAGATTTTTATGATAATCTTATTTATTAATTTGGGAAAAATTTATATCTTTGCTATGCTGAGTCTTTCAATCTGTTAGCGCAGTATTAATCTCCATTTATTTAGATATTTTTTTATTTCCTTCATCAGTGTTTTCTAGTTTTCACATACAAATCCTGTACATGATTTTTACATTTATAAACGATTTATTTTTTAATTAAAAAAAATTTTTGGATGTGCCAAGCAACTTGTGTAACCTTAGTTCCCCAACCAGGGATTGAACCTGAGCCCTTGGCAGTGGAAGCATGGAGTCCTAACCACTGGACAGCCAGGGAATTCTATTTTTGACTAGTTATAAACATTATTGAATATTCATTGGAAGGACTGATGCTGAAGCTGAAACTCCAATACTTTGGCCACTTGATGCAAAGAACTGACTCATTTGAAAAGATCCTGATGCTGGGAAAGATTGAAGTTGGAAGGAGAAGGGGACGACAGAGGATGAGATGGTTGGATGGCATCACGGACTCAATGGACATAAATTTGAGTATACTCCAGGAGATAGTGAAAGACAGGGAAGCCTCCAGGATGCTGCAGGCCATGGGGTTGCAAAGAGTCAGACATGACTACTTAGCAACTGAACAACATGGTCTACTCTGGGCTTCCCTTGTGGCTCAGATGGTAAAGAATCTGCCTGCAATGCAGGAGACCTGGGTTTGATCCTTGCATCAGGAAGATTCCCTGGAGAAGAGAATGGCTACCCATTCCAATATTCTTGGCCTGGAGAATTCCGTGGATGGAAGAGCCTGGCAGGCTACAGTCCATAGGGTCTCAAAGTATGAGACACAACTTTTCATAGTCTACTTTGGTATATTCTGTGGGCAGTTGAAAAGTGTATGTATTCTACTCTTGTCAGGTGGAGTGTTCTATAAATATGTCCAAGGTCCTTTCAGTTAATGATGTTGTTGAGATCTATAAATTAGCTGATTTTCTGTCTAGTTTTTCTGTCACTTGTTGAGAGAATTGTTAAGTTTCCAGCTATAAATGTGAATTTGACTATTTCTCCTTCCATTTTTATTAAGGATCACTATGTCTTCTTGGTGGATTGATCCTTTAAATATTTTATGATGTCACTCTTTGCCCCTAGTAATTTCCTTTGCCCTGAAGTTTATCTGATATATTCACTCTTACTTTACTGTTATTAATTTTTGTATGATATATCTTTGCTCAGCAATTTACTTTCTACCAGCCTATATTTTTGATACTAATTTCTTTTAAAGAGTGTATAGTTTGGCCATGCTTTAAAATCCAATTTGCCAATTCCTGTCTTTTAGTTGGTGTTGGTGTCATTAGACCATTTACATTTAATGTGAGTGCTGATATTTAGTTGAATAACTTGAATTATTCGTCCCTTATAAGCAAGATGTCATTTTTCTTGGCTCTTTGACAATTTAATTTGTTATTAATTTTCAGAATTCTGACCATGATGTTTTGGTGTGGATTCTGTGGTACTATTCTGGTTTGAGGCTTGAAAATCTTCTTGAACCTGTAACTTTATGTCATGCGAAATGTGGCAAGTTTTCAACAATTATTTAAGTATTTTTTCAGTATAGTGCTCTTTTTCTTGTCTTCTAGGACCCTTAGTTCAGTTCAGTTCAGTTCAGTCACTCAGTCCTGTCCGACTCTTTGCGACCCCATGAACTGCAGCACACCAGGCCTCCCTGTCCATCACCATCTCCCAGAGTTCACTCAGACTCACGTCCATCAAGTTGGTGATGCCATCCAGCCATCTCATCCTCTGTCGTCCCCTTCTCCTCCTGCTCCCAATCCCTCCCAGCATCAGAGTCTTTTCCAATGAGTCAACTCTTCACATGAGGTGGCCAAAGTACTGGAGCTTCAGCTTTAGCATCATTCCTTCCAAAGAAATCCCAGGGCTGATCTCCTTCAGAATGGACTGGTTGGATCTCCTTGCAGTCCAAGGGACTCTCAAGAGTCTTCTCCAACACCAAAGTTCAAAAGCATCAATTCTTCTGCACTCAGCTTTCTTCACAGTCCAACTCTCATCAATTTACTTTCATACATGACCAATGGAAAAAACATAGCCTTGACTAGACGGACCTTTGTTGGCAAAGTAATGTCTCTGCTTTTCAATATGCTATCTAGGTTACTAGGTACATGAATAGTAGATCTTTTGTTACTGTCTCACAGATCCCTAAGGCTGTGTCTAATTTTAAAATCTGTTTTCTCCCTGTTGTTCAAATTGCATAATTTTAATTATGTTAGCCTCAGTTTTGCTACTTTTTTCATTTGTCCCCTCCATTCTATTCTTGAGCCTATTAATTATGTTTTTTTTAAATTTTATTTTGTTTACTGTTATTTCTTAGTTTTAAAATGTTCATTTTGTTCTTTTCTTTCATTGTGATAAAATATATATCACAGAAAATTTACCATTAGTGATATTTAGTACATTCACAATGTTGTACAGCCATCACCATTATCTAGTTTCAGAACATTTTCATAACCCCAAGGAGAACTCTCATACCTATTAAGTAGTTACTTCCCATTCTTCTCTCCACCAAGTCCCAGCCAGCCACTGTCTGCTTTCTGTCTCTATTGAGTTGCCTATTCTGGATATATCATATAAATGAAATAATACAATAACAATATGTAGCCTTTTGTGTTTGGCTTCTATTGCTTAGCATATTTCCAAAGTTCTTCCAAGATACCCCATGTTCAAGGTAAGGAGCAGTGGCTGTACTTTGCTGGAGCAGCCGTGAAGAGATACCCCACGCCCAAGGTAAGAGAAACCCAAATAAGATGGTAGGTGTTGCAAGAGAGCATCAGAGGGCAGACACACTGAAACCATACTCACAGAAAACTAGTCAATCTAATCACACTAGGACCACAGCCTTGTCTAACTCAATGAAACCAAGCCATGCCTGCAGGGCAACCCAAGACGGGCAGGGCATGGTGGAGAGGTCTGACAGAATGTGGTCCACTGGAGAAGGGAATGGCAAGCCACTTCAGTATTCTTGCCTTGAGAACCCCATGAACAGTATGAAAAGGCAAAATGATAGGATACCAAAAGAGGAACTCCCCAGGTCATTAGGGGCCCAATATGCTATGGGAGATCAGTGGAGAAATAACTCCAGAAAGAATGAAGGGATGGAGCCAAAGCAAAAACAATACCCAGCTGTGGATGTGACTGGTGATAGGAGCAAGATCCAATGCTGTAAAGAGCAATATTGCATAGGAACCTGGAATGTCAGGTCCATGAATCAAGGCAAAATGGAAGTGGTCAAACAAGAGATGGCAAGGGTGAACATTGACATTCTAGGAATCAGCGAACTAAAATGGACTGGAATGGATTAATTTAACTCAGATGACCATTATATCTACTACTGTGGGCAGGAATCCCTAAGAAGAAATGGAGTAGCCATTATGGTCAACAAAAGAGTCTGAAATGCAGTACTTGGATGCAATCTCAAAAATGACAGAATGATCTCTGTTCATCTCCAAGGCAAACCATTCAATATCACAGTTATCCAAGTCTATGCCCCAACCAGTAATGCTGAAGAAACTGAAGTTGAACGGTTTTATGAAGATCTACAAGACCTTTTAGAACTAACAAACAAAAAAGATGTCCTTTTCCTTATAGGGGACGTGAATGCAAAAGTAGGAAGTCAAAAAACACCTGGAGTAACAGGCAAATTTGGCCTTGGAATGCAGAATGAAACAGGGCAAAGACTAATAGAGTTTTGCCAAGAAAATGCACTGGTCATAGCAAACACCCTCTTCCAACAACACAAGAGAAGACTCTACACATGGACATCACCAGATGGTCAACACCGAAATCAGATTGATTATATTCTTTGCAGCCAAAGATGGAGAAGCTCTATACAGTCAGCAAAAAAAAAAAGACCAGGAGCTGACTGTGGCTCAGATCATGAACTCCTTATTACCAAATTCAGACTCAAATTGAAGAAAGTAGGGAAAACCGCTAGACCATTCAAGTATGACCTAAAAAAAATCCCTTATGATTATACAGTGGAAGTGAGAAATCGATTTAAGGGCCTAGATCTGATAGATAGAGTGCCTGATGAACTATGGAATGAGGTTCGTGACATTGTACAGGAGACAGGGATCAAGACCATCCCCATGGAAAAGAAATGCAAAAAAGTGAAATGGCTGTCTGGGGAGGCCTTACAAATAGCTGTGAAAAGAAGAGAGGTGAAAAGCAAAGGAAAACAGGAAAGATATAAGCATCTGAATGCAGAGTTCCAAAGAATAGCAAGAAGAGATAAGAAAGCCTTCTTCAGCGATCAATGCAAAGAAACAGAGGAAAACAACAGAATGGGAAAGACTAGAGATCTCTTCAAGAAAATTAGAGATACCAAGGGAATATTTCATGCAAAGATGGGCTCGATAAAGGACAGAAATGGTATGGACCTAACAGAAGCAGAAGATATAAAGAAGAGGTGGCAAGAATACATGGAAGAACTGTACAAAAAAGATCTTCACGACCAAGATAGTCATGATGATGTGATCACTAATCTAGAGCCAGCCATCCTGGAAAGTGAAGTCAAGTGGGCCTTAGAAAGCATCACTACCAACAAAGCTAGTGAAGGTGATGGAATTCCAGTTGAGCTGTTTCAAATCCTGAAAGATGATGCTGTGAAAGTGCTGGACTCAATATGCCAGCAAGTTTGGAAAACTCAGCAGTGGCCACAGGATTGGAAAAGGTCAGTTTTCATTCCAATCCCAAAGAAAGGCAATGCCAAAGAATGCTCAAACTACCGCACAATTGCACTCATCTCACATGCTAGTAAAGTAATGCTCAAAATTCTCTAAGCCAGGCTTCTGCAATACATGAACCATGAACTTCCAGATGTTCAAGCTGGTTTTAGAAAAGGCAGAGGAACCAGAGATCAAATTGCCAACATCCCCTGCATCATCGAAAAAGCAAGAGAGTTTCAGAAAAACATCTATTTCTGCTTTATTGACTATGCCAAAGCCTTTGACTGTGTGGATCACAATAAACTGTGGAAAATTCTGAAAGAGATGGGAATACCAGACCACCTAACCTGCCTGTTAAGGAATCTGGATGCAGGTCAGGAAGCAACAGTTAGAACTGGACAAGGAACAACAGACTGGTTCCAAATAGGAAAAGGAGTACATCAAGGCTGTATATTGCCACCCTGCTTATTGAACTTATATGCAGAGCACATCATGAGAAACGCTGGACTGCAAGAAACACAAGCTGGAATCAAGATTGCCTGGAGAAATATCAATAACCTCAGATATGCAAATGACACCACCCCTATGGCAGAAAGTGAAGAGGAGCTAAAAAGCCTCCTGATGAAAGTGAAAGAGGAGAGCGAAAAACTTGGCTTAAAACTCGACATTCAGAAAATGAAGATCAGGGCAACTGGTCCCATCACTTCATGGGAAATAGATGGGGAAACAGTGGAAACAGTGTCAGACTTTATTTTTTGGGGCTCCAAAATCACTGCAGATGGTGACTGCAGCCATGAAATTAAAACACGCTTACTCCTTGGAAGAAAAGTTATGACCAACCTAGATAGCATATTCAAAAGCAGAGACATTACTTTCCCGACTAAGGTCCGTCTAGTCAAGGCTATGGTTTATCCTGTGGTCATATATGGATGTGAGAGTTGTACTGTGAAGAAGGCTGAGCACCAAAGAATTGATGAGTTTGAACTGTGGTGTTGGAGAAGACTCTTGAGAGTCCCTTGGACTGCAAGGAGATCCAACCAGTCCACTCTGAAGGAGATAAGCCCTGGGATTTCTTTGGAAGGAATGATGCTAAAGCTGAAGCTCCAGTACTTTGGCCACCTCATGGGAAGAGTTGACTCATTGGAAAAGACTCTGATGCTGGGAGGGATTGGGGGCAGGAGGAGAAGGGGACGACAGAGGATGAGATGGCTGGATGGCATCACTGACTCGATGGACGTGAGTCTAAGTGAACTCCGGGAGTTGGTGATGGACAGGGAGGCCTGGTGTGCTGCGATTCATGGGGTCACAAAGAGTCGGACACAACTGAGCGACTGAACTTAACTGAACTGAAAGTTCATCCATGTTGTAGCATTTATAAGTACTTCATTTCTTTTAATAGTTGAATAATATTCCATGTAGGGATTTCTCACATTTTGTTTACCCATTAATCATTTATGGACATGCGTATTGTTTCTAACTTTTGGCTAGTGTGAATAATGCTGCTGTGAACACCTGTATATAAGATTTTTTTGAACATCTCTTTTCAGTTCTTTGGGTTATATGTCCAGGAGTGGAATTGTTGAGTCATATAGTAATTCTGTGTTAAATTTTTGAGGAATTGTCAAAACAGTTTTTCATAGCAGTCTCACCTTTTTACGTTCCCACCAGAAATGCATGAAGATTACAGTATCTTCACATTGTCACAATCACTTGTAATCTTCTCCTTTATTATTTTTATAGCCAGCCTAGTGGGGGTGAAGTGGTATCTCTCTGTGGCTTTGATTTACATTTCCCTCATATCTTTTCATGTGCTTATTGGTCATTTCTATGTCTTCTTCAGAGAAGAAGTCCTTGATCCATGTTAAGTTAATTGTTGTATAAAGTGTTAAGTGTATGCAACTTCATTATTTTGCATGTGGTCATCCAGCCATCCCAGCATCATTAATTGAAGAAAGTATTCTTTTCCTATTGAATGGTCTTGGCACCCTCCTTGAAAGTCAGTTGACCATATATTTGATGGTTTATTTTTAG
The DNA here is from genome assembly GCF_023091745.1 of Budorcas taxicolor. Lineage (NCBI taxonomy): Eukaryota > Metazoa > Chordata > Mammalia > Artiodactyla > Bovidae > Budorcas > Budorcas taxicolor. Next base: position 16,983,905 of record NC_068935.1, read on the forward strand.
TCTCTCTATTCTATTCTATTGCTCTATTTGTCTACCCTTATGCCAGTGCCACACTATTTTGATTAGGTTAACTTTGTAATATGTTTTGAAATTGGTAAGTGTGACTCCTCCAACTTTGTTGTTTCTCAAGATTGTCTTGATATTTGAGTACCTTGTAATTCCATATGAATTTTAGCATAAACTTTTCCATTCTTGTGGGGAAAAAAGCTATTGGGATATTGAAAGGTATTGCATTTGATATGTGGATTGCATTGTCATCTTAGCATTATTAAATCTTCTAGTTGATGAACACAGGCTCTTTTCCCATTTATTTTGTTGTTTTTGTTGTTTAGTTACTAAGTTGTGTCCAACTCTTTTGCAACCCCATGAACTGTAGCCTGCCAGGGTTCTCTGTTCATGGGATTTCCCAGAGAAGAAAACTGGAGTGGGTTGCCATTTCCTTCTCTAGGGGATCTTCCTGACCCAGGGATAGAACTCATGTCTCCTGCATTGGCAGGTAGATTCTTTAGTGAGCCACCAGGGAAGCCTCTTCCATTTATTTAAGTTTTATTTATTTTGGCAATGTTTTATAATTTTCAGTTGTACAAATCTTGTACCTATTTGGTTAAATTTACTCCTGTATATTTTATTATTTCAATGCTGTTTTAAATAGAATTTTTCTTAATTTCCTATTCTGATTGTTCATTGCTAGTGTACAGTGATATCAATGTGTTTATGTGTTGATCTTGTACCTTATAACTTTGCTGAATTCCGTTTGGTCCTATATTACATGTTCTGTTTATTTGCTGAGATCTTTTTCTTTCATGAGGCTTTCTATCTTGTCATTTGCTTCAAATGTATATTCATAATTGCTTGTTGAAACATTTTTATGAAGCCCACTTTAAAATCCTTATCAGATTATTCTGATATCTCTGTTATCTTGGCAAGACATTATTCATTGTCTTTTTTTTTTTCATTCGGTTAGATATCTTCCTGATTCTTGTTACAAAATATTTTTGATGGAAGTCTAGCTTTCAGGAATTATGCGACTCTTATTCCTATCAAAATGTTCTACTTCAGCTACCACCCCTAATACTCTCCCACCAGAGGAAATAAGAGTGCATTTAATTACTACCAGGTGTAAAGAAGTTCAGTTTCCCTACTTGGCCGCTATAACATATATATATATATATATATATATATGTAAAATTATATACTATATATTCTTTCTATATACAAGGTTGTTTTTAGTGGAAGAAATAAGGAAAAGTTGGTCTAATATCTCCTCAGAAAAATAAGTCTTGGCAGAGGTCTCAGAACATGCTTGTGTACAATTTTTCTTTCTTTTTAAAAAAATTTTAAAATATAAATGTATTTATTTTAATTGGAGGCTAATTACTTTAAAATATTGTAGTGGTTTTGCCATACATTGACATGGATCTGCCACAGGAGTACATGAGTTCCTCATCCTGAACCACCCCGCCCACCTCCCTCCCCATCCCATCCCTCTGGGTCATCCCAGTGCACCAGCCCCGAGCACCCTGTCTCATGCATCAAACCTGGACTGGCGATCTATTTCACATATGATATTATACATGTTTCAATGCCATTTTCCCAAATCATCCCACCCTTGCCCTCTCACACAGAGTCCAAAAGACTGTTCTATACATCTGTGTCTCTTTTGCTGTATTGCACATAGGGCTATCATTACCATCTTTCTAGATTCCATATATATGCATTAGTATACTGTATTGGTGTTTTTTCTTTCTGGCTTACTTCACTCTGTATAATAGGCTCCAGTTTCATCCACCTCATTAGAACTGATTCAAATGTATTCTTTTTAATGGCTGAGTAATACTCCATTGTGTATATGTACCTCAGCTTTCTTATCCATTTGTCTGCAGATGGACATCTAGGTTGCTTCCATGTCCTGGCTATTATAAACAGTGCTGTGATGAACATTGGGGTACACGTGTTTCTTTCAGTTCTGGTTTCCTCAGTGTGTAGGCCCAGCAGTAGGACTGCTGGGTCATAAGGCAGTTCTATTTCCAGTTTTTTAAGGAATCTCCACACATTTTTTAAGGTTCTCCATAGTGGCTGTACTAGTCTGCATCCCCACCAACAGTGTAAGAGGGTTCCCTTTTCTCCACACCCTCTCTAGCATTTATTTGCTTGTAGACTTTTGGATTGCAGCCATTCTGACTGGCGTGAAGTGGTACCTCATTGTGGTTTTGATTTGCATTTCTCTGATAATGAGTGATGTTGAGCATCTTGTCATGTGTTTGTTAGCCATCTGTATGTCTTCTTTGGAGAAATGTCTATTTAGTTCTTTGGCCCATTTTTTGATTGGGTTGTTTATTTTGTGGGAATTGAGCTGCAGGAGTTGCTTGTATACTTTGGAGATTAATTCTTTGTCAGTTGCTTCATTTGCTATTATTTTCTCCCATTCTGAAGGCTGTCTTTTCACCTTGCTTATAGTTTCCATTGTTGTGCAAAAGCTTTTCATTTTAATTAGGTCCCATTTGTTTATTTTTGTTTTTATTTCCAATAGTGAAAATGAGTATACTACCCAAAGCAATCTATAGATTCAATGCAATCCCTATCAAGCTAACAATGCTATTTTTCACAAAACACAAATAATCTCAAAATTTGTATGAAAATACAAAAAACCTTAAAGAGCCAAAGCAATCTTGAGAAAGAAGAATAGAACTGGAGGAATCAACCTGCCTGACTTCAGGCTCTACTACAAAGCTACAGTCATCAAGACAGTATGGTACTGGCATAAAGATAGAAATATAGATCAATGGAACAAAATAGAAAGGCCAGAAATAAATCCATGCACCTATGGACACCTTATCTTCAACAAAGGAGGCAAGAATATACAATGGAGAAAAGACAATCTCTTTAACAAGTGGTGCTGGGAAAACTGGTCAACCACTTGTAAAAGAATGAAGCTAAAACACTTTATAACACCATACACAAAAATAAACTTAAAATGGATTAATGATCTAAATGTAAGACCAGAAACTATAAAACTCCTAAAGGAAAACAGAGGCAAAACACTCTCCAACATAAATCACAGGAGGATCCTCTATGACCCACCTCCCAGAGTATTAGACTCTTTCTAAAGAACTTTTTATTTTATTCTTACCACATATTCATAATGGAAAGGCAAATAATATTCATGTATTAGAAATGAGGCCCAGAAGCATTAGATACTTCCCCATGCAAAGTAATGATTTTTAAGTGAGTGCTAGAGCTTCCCTGGTGGCTCAGAGGTTAAAGCGTCTGCCTGCAGTGCGAGAGACCTGGGTTCGATCCCTGGGTTGGGAAGATCCCCTGGAGGAAGGCATGGCAACCCACTCCAGTATTCTTGCCTGGAGAATCCTATGGACGGAGGAGCCTGGTGGGCTACAGTCCACAGGGTCGCAAAGAGTTAGACACGACTGAATGACTTCACTTTCACTCTCCTGTGCTAAGTCATTTCATTTGTGTCTTAACTCATTTTGACCCTATGGACTGTGGCTTGCCAGGCTGCTCTGTCAAGGCAAGAATACTGGAGTTGGTTGCCAGGCCCTCCTCCAGGGGATCTTCCCAACCCAGGCATCAAACCTGCGTCTCCTGCAGCTCCTGCATTGCAGACAGTTTCTTTGCCACTGAGCCACTGGGGAAGCCCCAAGTGAGTACATGGGAAGAACCAAACCCTGTTGTTCTGATCAACAACCTAGGATATTTCTATTAGGTCAAGCTTTATAATCTAAATAAACTTCCAGCGTTTTATGCACAGAGAAGCTATTTTGTTATAATAAGTGAATATATGCATGCTAGTGTATGTTGTGGAAACACTGAAAATTCTTGAAATTGTAGAGAAAATAAAGCCATTGGGAGCTTCAACCTATGAATTATGACAGATGGAACATAGCTTGAGTGTAAGCATCAGCTATTGCAAGATTCACATTGCAGACTCAGGTAAATGACTTAAGATCATTTTTTCTGGTAGAAATTCCTAGTCAGTATACATTTTCCATATATGGTTGCTGGTAAAAGCACAAATCTTCAACCTCAGGTCAATTTACAAATGTAAAGTTGAAAGGAGTCTCAGCTCTCTTAAATGAACCCTTGCTGATTCTTAGAGCTAGCAGTCTTAGAGGTTCCAATCTGTGCTGCATGGCTCTAGAGAGCAAAATAAAAGACTGTGGCAATTAGAGGAAGACAGGTTGAATATATATATATATATTTTTAGTTTTTTATTTTTTTAATTTTAAAATCTTTAATTCTTACATGTGTTCCCAAACATGAACCCCCCTCCTACCTCCCTCCCCATAACATCTCTGTGGGTCATCCCCATGCACCAGCCCCAAGCATGCTGTATCCTGCGTCAGACATAGACTGGCGATTCAATTCTTACATGATAGTATACATGATAGAATGCCATTCTCCCAAATCATCCCACCCTCTCCCTCTCCCTCTGAGTCCAAAAGTCCGTTATACACAGCTGTGTCTTTTTTCCTGTCTTGCATACAGGGTCGTCATTGCCATCTTTAAGACAATGGTCTGCTTTTCTGGTTGCCTGATGTCCTCTGCCAGCCTACAGAAGTTGTTTTGTGGAGTTTGCTCGGCGTTGAAATGTTCTTTCGAGGAATTTGTGAGGGAGAAAGTGGTCTTCCCGTCCTATTCCTCCGCCATCTTTATGCTGTTCCAGGTTGAATATTGATATAAGGCTTTTCCAATTTTCAAAGCTATCCATTATGGTATGGGTTGCCTCATTGGATATCCAGTCCTTTATCACTGGATAGATTCAAGCCAAAATATACTGTAGAATTTATTCTTGCACCCAGTGGGCTCTTGGCCAAGATGAGCTCAGAAATCCCAACTTATTCTAAGGTTTTATCATAACTTCTCGTGCAAAATCAGCCTAGCAATACCCTCTTAGTGTTCTCAGTCTGCCATAGCAAAACACTATTGATTGTGTGGCTGACCTGTATTTTCTAGTTCTGGAGCCTGAAAGTCTGAGATCAGGGTGCCAGCACGGTCAGATTCTGGTGAGAGCTCTCTTCCTGGCTTGCAGATAGCCACCTTCTCACTGTGTCCTCACAAGGTCTTTTCTTGGTGCATGGGCATGGGGAGAGTGATTTCTCTTTTCCTCTTCTTATAAGGGCACCAATCTTATTGGATTAAGACTTTCCCCTCCTCGAGGGGATCTTCCTGACCCAGGGATTAAACCCTCGTCTCTTGCACCTCCTTGCATTGCCAGGAGGATTCTTTACCACTAGCACCACACTTGAAATCATATATATGTATATATATTTTTTTACAAGAAATTGTGTGACATATGGAGGTGTCATGTTCCTGAAGGATTAGTAAATTTCATGTCTCAAAAGTTAAATAACGCTGAGGGATACTATATATGTATGCATAAACAAGCACTCATAGTTCTCTTTTTCTGATTCAGCATTATTTTGATTTTAACATATAGCCTTGTAAATGAACAGAATTAATATCCATTCTATCTAGATAAAGGTAGTAAATTCAACTTTCCAGTACACATATTAAATCTGCGATTTTCTCTAGATAGGCTTTATGTAGGCATATGTGACAAAGATCTGTACCTGTATTTCAGATGTTCCCACCTGATAATTCAGTTACTAAAGATGTTTTTCATTAAATTTTAAATTTCTAATATCAGTCGAGTAATGGAGATTGAGAAATATAGAACAATAAGAGAGCAGGGATTAAAAGGAAATTGACATGGTTTCATAAACACATAGGAAAAAGAACAAACAAAATTTAGAAATAGTTATCACTAGATCTCTATCTACATGAATTTGTCCTTGTGGACTAAATGAAAAATTAGAACAAAATATTGGTCAGTATGGCTAAAATATGAGAATTCTCTTTCTAATCTCTTGGTAAGGGTTTTTCAGTATGACCTGCACCAGCAATATGAGCTGCTGACAACTTGTTGGAAACTTAAATTCTCAGGTTCTCTCAAAAGGCTGATGAATCAGAAACTCTTAGCAATCTGGTAGGGCCTAGCAATCTGTGTTTTAATAAAACCTGCAGGTAATTCTGATATGAATTCAAGTTTGAGAACCACTGCTCTAGATTTCTGGCATTTATGAATTTCCTGGATAATTAAGGTTCTTCCTTCCTTATATTTTCCTTTATGGGGCTGATGATATATTGCTGCAGGTGTTAATCACTATTATTATTATAAAGATTGTCCCAGATTCCTTTGTCTTAGGGCTGTGCAATGCTTGGATTCCTAGTCCAGAAATCCTAGATTGGCTTTCCATCCTTTGATCCCTAATTTGGCCTCTTCTGTCTTAGAATATAAACTTTATCTTGCCAGCTATAGAAACCTGGAAAACACACTTTCAAATAACAGAAACCACACACACTGTTTTTGGGGTGTGCGGTCTGTGTATGGGAGTTAACTCTGCCTAAAAGTCCCCTTATCCCATATCTGGAACTCTATCTTAAGAATATAATAAAACAAATGAGATAAATATCTATACAGGTTTTCATTATAACTTTGTTCTCTATAGTGAAAAACTAGACATCTCAAACATTCATCAATAGGGGGACAATTATATAAATTATTCATATTATTGAATATTATGCATCTGTTAAAAGGATTTAGTAGCGCAGCATTACTGGTATGGAAAGATAACAAAGATATATTGTAATGTGATAAAAGTAAAACCATGGTGCAGAATGGTATAGTCTATATGATCTCACCACTTGAAACTTGAAAAGAAAAGATATTTGAAATTTTGGCTTGGATATATTTTACATTTACAATGTAAAAAGATATAAGATCTATATTTATTAGCAACAAATGATGATCACAATATGGTTTTAACTGCAAAATGAGTGCATTACAAAACAGTATGTCGTAAGAACTTTTGGAAATGATGTGTCTATTTCAGTGATTCCTGTGTTTCATGTGTGTATGCATTTTTTAAAGCTTATTAAATGGTACCCCTAAAATTTTTGTATTTCACTTTATCTGAATTTTATCTAATTAAAGTGTCATACAAAAGAATGTAACTGGATCCCTAACTCACACTCTATAGAAAAATCAACTCAAAGTGGATTCAAAAGTAATATCGACATATATACGTTACTGTATATAAAATAGAAACCTGATGAGAAGTTGCTATATAACACAGGGAGCCCAGGCTGGTGCTCTATGATGACCTAGAGGAGTAGGATGGAGGGTTGGGGAGGGCCAAGAGGGAGGTGATATATGTATAACTATGGCTGATTCTTAATGTTATATGGAAGAAATCAACACAAACTCTAAAGCAATTTTCCTCCAATTAAAAAAAAAAGACTTGAATGTAATATTTGAAATTATAAACCCCCTAGAAGAAAACATAGCGAGTAAGCTCCTTGACATTGGCCTTGGGAACGATTTTTTGAATTTGATACCAAAACAAAGACAACAAAAGCAAAAAAAATTTTTTAAAAAGTGAAACTACATCAAAATAAAAATTTATGCTCAGCGAAGGAAACTGTCAACAAAATGAACAGGCAACTTACAGTGGGAGAAAATATTTACAAACTATATATCTGATAAGGGTTTCATACCCCAAAACTAAAAGAAACTCATACAACTCAATATCAAAAAAGCCAAGTAGCCTACACCTAAAATATCTATCAATGGGTAAATGGATAAAGAATATTATTCATCCATAAAAATGAAAAAATCCTATCAGTTGCAATAACATGGATGGACCTTGAAGGCAGTATGCTACGTGAAATAATTTAGAGAAAGATAAATACTGTATGATTTCATTTACATGTGGAATCTAAAAGCAAAAAAAAAAAAAAAATCCTCACCAAACTCATAGAAAAAGAGATCAGATTTGTGATACTAGAGGCATGGAGTTAAGGGGAGGGGAAATTGGAAGAAGGTGTTTATTAATAAAAGGTACAAACTTCTGGTTATAAGATAAATTATGTGCTAGGGATATAATATACATCATGATGACTATATTAAGAGAGTGGATCCTAAGAGTTCTCATCACAGAGATAGATTTTTTCTTTTCTCTTTATTGTATCTGTATTAGATGATAGATGTTAGCTAAATCTATTGTGGCAATTATTCCACAATATATGTAAATCAAGTCACCATATACACCTTAAATTTCTACAATTATTAATATTTGTCAATAAAACTGAAAAAAATTTTTAAATGGGCAATGGACCTAAAGAGATATTTTTCCAAAGAAGACATACAAACGGTCAACAAGTACATGAAAGCATGCTCAACATCACTAATCATTTACAAATAAAAACTACAAAAGAGATATCACTTCATACCTGGTAGGATGGATATTATAAAAAAGACAAAAAATAAAAAGTTTGGCAAGGATGTAGAGATAAGGGAACCATTGTGCAGTATTGGTGGGAGTGTAAACTGGTGTAGCCTCTATGGAAAACAGTATGGAGTTACCTTAAGTAATTAAAGACAGAATTACCATATGCTCCAGCAGTTCTATTTCTGGGTAAATATATAAAGGAAATAAAATAATTATTTTGAGAAAACATGTTCTCTTATGTTAATAGCAACATTTTTCACAATAGCCAAGGTGTGTGTGTATGTATTTTTTGTTGTTGTTTAGTCACTAAGTTATGTCCAGCACTTTTGTGACCCCACAGACTGAGGCCCACCAAGCTTCTCTGTCCATGGGATTTTCCAGGCAAGAATACTGGAGTGGGTTGCCATTCCCTTCTACAGGGGATTTTCCTGACCCAGGGATCAAACCTGGGTCTTCTGCATAGGCAGGTGAATTCTTTACTGCTGAGCTACCAGGGAAGCCCATATACCACTGAGCCACTAAGGAAGCCATCAGAGAAGCCTTTAAATATATATATATATATATATATATATATATATATACACACATACACACACACACATATAATTCAGCCTTAAAAAAGAAGGAAGTCCTGTCATTTGTGACAAGATAGATGAACCTGGATGGCATTATACTAACTGAAATTAGCCAGACAAAGACAAATACAGCATAGTATCACTTACACGTGGAATCTAAGAGAGAGAGAGAGAAAAAAAAAAAAAACTTTGAACTCATAGAAATAGAAGAGAAAAGTTGTTGTCAGGCACTGGGTGAGGAAATAGGGAGAGGTTGGTAAAAGCGTATAACTTTCAGTTATAAGATAAATAAGGTCTGAAGCTCTAACATATAATATGGTGATGGTAGTTAATGACACTGTATTGTATACTTGAAATTGCTAAGAGAGTAGAACTTAAATGTTCTCACCAAAAATAAAAATAAAGAAAGAAAAAGGGAAATATGTGGAGTGATGGATGTGTTAACTCAATGGGAGGAATCTTTTCACAATGTGTATGTAATATCAAATCATCACATTGTACATGTTAAATATCTTACAATTTGTCAGTTATACTTCAATAAAGATGGATGGAAAAAAGTTTTTAAAAAATCACTAGACTCCAGTTAAAGATATTCATACAAAAATATTTATGGGTAAATTGTACTGCTATCTACAATTTCATGTGAAATGTATCAAAAATTAAGATGGATTGATGGACTGACAGATATGTGTAAAACAAGATGTTAACAACTGTAAAATCAAGGTGGTGAGAATTTTAGAATTCACTATATGTTTCTTTCAATTTTTCTAAATGATTGAGAATAATCATTTTAAGTGAAGTAAGCCAGACAGAAAAAGACAAATATCATGTGATATTGCTTACAAGTGGAATCTAAAAAAAAAAACAACCACAAATGAACTTATATATAATATATATATGCATATGTGTATATATGTATATATATAATTTTTCAGATTCTTTTCTTATAGGTTATTATAAAATATTGAGTATTATATATGTATGTATATATGTACACACACACATAAATGCATGTGTGTATAACTGAATCAGTTTTCTGTACACCTAAAACTAACTCAACATTGTAAAGCAACTATAATTTAATTTAAAAAAGTTGAAAAAGCAGCATGTGTAGGATAATCTTACTGTAACTCACTTTTTGATTCTCTATGATTTTGAATTTGGCACATAGTTTATAAATTAACAGAATTTATATAATGTACAGTACAAAAATATTTACTCTTGACATGGAAAGATATCCAACCTTTTAAATGGAAAGAACAGTTGGCAAAACATCATATATAATATGATCTCATTTGTGTAAAAACCAAGATGTTTACATGGACAAATTAAATGTCTAGATGAATGAACATGAAGCTGTTAACAGTGGGGATCCCTGGGGTTGAAATAATGAGGGCTTTCATTTTCTGTGTACAGTTTTAATGTTCTATCATGTTCATGTATATTCAGTAAAATAATAGATATTTCCATTTTAAATTTTAATTAATTGTTTTTAATGATGACAGATGGTATAATTTAGGAGAGAAATGGGAACTTTCTAACCTGTGCTTGAATGCCTCTGGGATTCAGGAGTTACATATGTCAAGAAATAGTCTGTTCCATGTAGAGAACAGACGTTTGGACACAGGGTAGCAGAGTGGAGGAGGGATGACATGAATTGGGAGACTGGGGCCAATGTGTGTGCACTGCTCTGTGTAAAGCAGATAGTAGGAATGTGCTGTATATCCGGGGAGCTCAGCTCAGTGCTCTGTGGTGGGGGGGAAGGGTGGGAGGAAGGTCCAAGAGGGAGGGGATATGTATGTATACATCTTACCGAACCAGGGATGGAACCCAGGTTTCCCTCATTGCAGACCAATTCCTTACTGTCTGAGCCACCAGGGAGAATCCTACTGCCAATGCAGGAGGCTCAGGAGATGCAGGTTTGATGCCTGGGTCAGGAATATCCCCTGGAGGAGGAAATGGCAACCCACACCACTATTCTTGCCTGGAGAATCCTATGAACAGAGGAGCCAGGTGGACTGCAGCCCATGGAGTCTCAAAGAGTCAGACACGACTGAGCACACATGAAAGGTTGTTGCTGAATGAAAAGACGCCGGGATTCTTGGCTTCCAGAGGAGAAGAATTTAATCCAGGGCCCGAGATGAGGCTTGATCACTCAGAGCTTTTGTGTAATAAAGTTTTATTAAAGTATAAAGGAGATAGAGAAAGCTTCTGACATAGGCATCAGAAGGGGGCAGAAAGAGTACTCACCTGCTAGTCTTCAGCTGGATGTTATATAGTCACTAACAATCTGTTAATGAAAGAAAGGAATGTCTTAAAACTCAGAATGGCATCAGGCCCCTCACCCATAAGATGCGTTTTGGGATAATCTTGGCACCAGAAGATTCATCCTAGGACATAAAATGATTAACTTGAATCTTGTAGAAGGACAGATTACCATACAAATAGTTTTGTTTACATAGATTAGGGGAACAATATCTGAGTATAACATATTGGTTTGTCAAGCAGGTTCTGAGCCATGAGGCGGAACCGACTTGAAGACACAGTTTGGGGTAAATGCATAGCACATTAGCATAGCTTAAGACAAACATTTCCATAAGAAAAATGCATTGGTAATCTCAAGGTTTGAGAATAGTTAACTTCAGGTGAAACCAGGTGTCATTATGGCAACGCAGTATTTTAAGAGAAACCTCCTTTTAAATTTGTATAGAGAAGGAAAAAAATATTGCTAGTTTATTTCTTCCTGCCACTTAAGAGAGATAAAAATGTCTGACACTTGCAGGCTATTTCCTCCATTTGGAGACCCCTGGCCTTCCTGCCTGTTACCCTCAAACACACACACACATACACACATGCATGTGTGTGTACCCCTATAACAACATGATAAAATATAAGAGGGAAAAATACAAATTGTTACTTTTAGGATGGACTGATGGTTAAGTGCATAAGTAAAAGGAAAAGACTGAGTAGGATGAAAAGGATCAGAATTTACCAGACTCCATAGCATAAAATTGTTGTGAGAAAAGAAGGAAGCATCACTACAAACAAAGCTGGTGGAGGTGATGGAATTCCAACTGAACTATTTCAAATCCTAAAAGATGATGCTGTGAAAGTGCTGCACTCAATATGCCAGCAAATTTGGAAAACTCAGCAGAGGCCACAGGATGGGAAAAGATCAGTTTTCATTCCAATCCCAAAGAAAGGCAATGCCAAAGAATGCTCAAACTATTGCACAATTGCACTCATCTCACATGCTAGCAAAGTAATGCTCAAAATTCTCCAAGCCAGGCTTCAGCAATACGTGATCCATGAACTTCCAGATGTTCAAGCTGGATTGAGAAAAGGCAGAGGAACCAGAGATCAAATTGCCAACATTCATTGGATCATAGAAAAAGCAAGAGAGTTCCAGGAAAACATCTACTTCTGCTTTATTGACTACACCAAAGCCTGTGACTGTGTGGACCACAACAAACTCTGGACAGTTCTTCCAGAGATGGGAATACCAGACCACCTGACCAGCCTCCTGAGAAATCTGTATGCAGGTCAGGAAGCAACAGTTAGAACTGGACATGGAACAACAGACTGGTTCCAAATAGGGAAAGGAGTATGCCAAGGCTGTATATTGTCACCCTGCTTATTTAACTTGTATGCAAAGTACATCATGAGAAACGCTGGGCTGAATGAAGCACAAGCTGGAATCAAGATTGCCAGGAAAAATGTCAATAACCTCAGATATGCAGATGATACCACTCATTGCAGAAAGCGAAGAAGAGCTAAAGAGCCTCTTGATGAAAGTGAAAGAGGAGAGTGAAAAAGCTGGTTTAAAACTCAACATTCAGAAAACTAAGATCATGGCCTCCAGTCCCATCACTTCATGGCAAATAGATGGGCAAACAATGGAAAGAGTGATAGACTTTATTTTCTTGGTCTCCAAAGTCACTGCAGAGGGTGACTGCAGCCATGAAATTAAAAGATTCTTGCTTCTTGGAAGAAAAGCTATGACCAAACCAGACAACATATTAAAAAGCACAGACGTTACTTTGTTGGCAAAGGTCCATCTAGTCAAAGCGTGGTTTTTCCATTAGTCATGTATGGATGTGAGATTTGGACCATAACGAAAGCTGAGCACTGAAAAATTGGTTCTTTTGAACTGTGATGTTGGAGACGACTCTTGAGAGACCCTTGGACTGCAAGGAGATCAAACTAGTGAATTCTAAGAAAAATCAGTCCTGAATATTCATTGGAAGGAGTGATGCTAAAGCTGAAGCTCCAATATTTTGGCCACATGATGTGAAGACTAACTCATTGGAAAGGACCCTGATGATGAGAAAGACTGAAGGCAGGAGAAGAAGGGGATGGCAGAGGATTAGATGGTTGGATGGCAGCACCAACTTGATGGACATGCATTTGGGCAAGCTCTAGGAGTTGGTGATGGACAGGGAAGCCTGGTGTGCTGCATTCCATGGGGTCACAAAGAGTCAGACATGACTGAGCAACTGAATTGAACCGATAGCATAAAATTTTGGGAAAAATACAAACCAAATACTGGGGTAAAAAGGTGTTGATAGTTCTGAGAGCTGGGCTTTTATATTATAAATTTATCAGAATTCTTTCATTCTCTTTCTCTGCCCCTTTGAAGTGAAGTCGCTCAGTCATGTCTGACTCTTCACGACCCCTTGGACTGTAGCCTACCAGGCTTCTCTGTTCATGGGATTCTCCAAGCAAAAGTAACTGGAGTGGGTTGCCATTTCCTTCTCCAGGGGATCTTCCCAGCCCAGGGATCGAACCCAGGTCTCCTGCACTGTGGGCAGATGCTTTAACCTCTGAGCCACCAGGTTATACCCTTCTTTGCCCAGAAATATAATTAGGCATCTTACAATGACATAGAATAAAATTTAATTTAAATAAAAATAGATGGCAAAGAAGAAAGATGAACAAGTACAAAGATATAAAAAGACTAGGAGTGAGGCTCAAACATGCAAGTTATAAAGACATATGTCTTTTCTGTTCATGGTAAGCAAATTTAGGTTTAAAATTATCAAAAACAGAAGAAATAAGAAGCAAAGCAGATCAGTTACACAGTTTAGAAATGTATGGTGCTTCTGGTAGGCCACTATATTAATAAAATGTAGACAAATTGGAAATGTGATTAAAGAAACAGAAATATGAGGAAAGGTTAAGATTAAAGAAACAGAAATATAAGGAAAGATTAAGAGAATTGTGGTAATTTAGCCCAAAGAAGAGAAATTTAGGGAGTGACTTGACTGTTTGTAAATATTTCAGAGGAGTTTATGTGAAAGATCCAAGGTAATTGTTTTCTGTTCCTGTGGAGAATAATAAAGAAAAGAATTGCACTTAATTTAATCCAGCGACACTTGCGATGTACCTAACAAATAAAGGTTTGTATCTGTAACATATAAAAGAACTTCTACAAATTTGTAAGAATACTTAAAAACAGATTAGCAGAAAAATGGCTAAACACCTGAACATGTATGCTACAGAAGAAGAAATACAAAAGACCAATACAAATGAAGAGATGATTTACTCCACTAGCAATCAGAAGAAAATACAAATTATGTCAGCATGATTTTCTTCCTCATTTGATTTGGAAAACAAACAAAAGTACCATGATAATGACAAGTGTCAAGGATAATATGGGGAGATACATATGCTCACAGTTTGATAATGGGAATGCAAATTGGTGTAGCTGCTTTGGAATTTAATTTGGGAGTGTACATTAAAGTAGGATAATTGTATACTGTATGACTTGTTGGTTTTCTGATAGAGTAAATGGTGATATTCATTGTTATTCAGTTCTCCTTTCCTTCTGGGCACAGAGTAGGACTGCACTCAGTGGTTCTTTTATGGTTAATTAGGGCCATGTCTAGTTCTAGTCAATGAATTACTAGTTTTGTGGTTAAGTGTGTAATTCTGAAAAGCTTTTTCCTTCCTGCAATGTAGATTGTCAGTGTTCAAAATGGTGACTGCCCTAGCAGCCTGAATCCTGAGTCCGATGTGCAGAGTCCTCTAACCCTCAATGGAAATGTGATTTGTCAAGACATAATGGCTTCTTATAATATTAATCATTGATCAATGTAGTGAGAGCTCAAAAATTTATGGTTAAGTTTTAAAAAGTTGCAAAATGACATATGTAATATGATACCATTTATGTATGAAAAAATCAGACCAGAAAGTATATCTATATCTTCTATAGCTCCACTTATGTATTATCAGTACACAGAAAAGAGTTGAGAGGAATAAATACTATATGGTGGTTACTTTGATTGTAGGACTGATAATATCAGATTTGGGAATGGTGGTCAAGGGGATTTAGCTTACGCTAAAATGTCCTAGAGAAGACTCTTGAGAGTCCCTTGGACTGCAAGGAGGTCCAACCAGTCCATCCTAAAGGGGATCAGTCCTGGGTGTTCATTGGAAGGACTGATGCTAAAGCTGAAACTCCAGTACTTTGGCCACCTCATGCGAAGAGTTGACTCACTGAAAAAGACTGTGATACTGGGAGGGATTGGGGGCAGGAGGAGAAGAGGACTACAAGAGGATGAGATGGCTGGATGGCATCACCAACTTGATGGACATGAGTTTGAGTGAACTCTAGGAGTTGGTGATGGACACGGAGGCCTGGTGTGCTGTGATTCATGGGGTTGCAAAGAGTCAGACACAAATGAGTGACTGAACTGAACTGAATTGAAAATGTTTTAAAGGAAGAATATATTAATTTTAAATAAAAAGTTATTTCTTATTTGAAATGTTGAAATGGCATAAGGTTGGGAAGATTTTTATTGCCTAGAAGGGAACAACAAACCACTTCAGTATTCTTGCTTTGAGAACTCCATGAACAGTATGAAAAGGCAAAAAGATAGGACACTGAAAGATAAACTCCCCAGGTTGATAGGTGAAATAACTTCAGAAAGTTAATGAAATTTCATTAATATTAATATTTCAGAGAGATGGAGCCAAAGCAAAAACAAAACACCCAGTGGTGGAACTGACTGGTGATGGAAGTAAAGTCTAATGCTGTAAAGAGCAATATTGCCTAGGCACCTGGAATGCTAGGTCCATGAATCAAGGCAAATTGGAAGTGGTCAAACAGGAGATGGCAAGAGTGAACATCAACATTTTAGGAATCAGTGAACTAAAATGGACTGGAATGGATGAATTTAACTCAGATGACCATTATAGCTACTACTGTGGACAAGAATACCTTAGAAGAAATGAAGTAGCCATCATAGTCAAAAAAGAGTCTGAAATGCAGTACTTGGACGCAATCTCAAAAATGGCAGAATGATCTCTGTTCATTTCCAAGACAAACCATTCAATATCACAGTAATCCAAGTCTATGCCCCGACCAGTAATACTGAAGAAGCTGAAGTTGAACTGTTTTATGGACACCTACAAGACCTTGTAGAATTGACACCAAAAAAAGATGTCTTTTTCATTATTGGGGACTGGAATGCAAAAGTAGCAAGTCAAGAAGCACCTGGAGTAACAGGCAAATTTGGCCTTGGAGTACAGAATGAAGCAGGGCAAAGGCTAATAGAGTTTTGCCAAGAGAACGCACTGGTGATAGCAAACACCCTCTTCCAACAACACAAGAGAAGACTCTACACATGGACATCACGAGATGGTCGATACTGAAATCAGACTGATTATATTCTTTGTAGCCAAACATGGACAAGCTCTATACAGTCAGCAAAAACAAGACCGGGAGCTGACTGTAGCACAGACCATGAACACCTTATTGCCAAATTCATACTTAAACTGAAGAAAGCAGGGAAAACCACTAGAACATTCAGGTATGACCTAACTCAAATCCCTTATGATTATACAGTGGATGTGACAAATAGATTCAAGGGATTAGATATGATAGACCAAGTGCCTGAAGAGCTATGGATGGAGGTTTGTGACATTGTACAGGAGACAGGGATCAAGACCATCCACAAGGAAAAGAAAGACAAAATGGTTGTCTTAAGAGGCCTTACAAATAGCTGTGAATAGAAGAGAAGTGAAAGGCAAAGGAGAAAAGGAAAGATATACTCATTTGAATGCAGAGTTCCAAAGAATAGCAAGGAGAGATAAGAAACCCTTTCTCAGCAATCAATGCAAAAAAAAAATTGAGAAAAACAATAGAATGGGAAAGACTAGAGAACTCTTCAAGAAAATTAGAGATACCAGTGGAACATTTCATGAAAGACGGGCACAATAAAGGCCAGAAATGGTATGGACATAACAGAAGCAGAGATATTAGGAAGAGGTGGCAAGAATACACAGAAAAACTATACAAAAATGATCTTCACAACTCAGATAATCATGATGATGTGATCACTCACATAGAGCCAGACATCTTGGAATGCAAAGTCAAGTGGGCCTTAGGAAGCATTACTACAAAGCTAGTGGAGGTGATGGAATTCCAGTTGAGCTATTTGAAATCCTAAAAGATGATGCTGTGAAAGTGCTGCCCTCAATATGCCAGCAAATTTGGAAAACTCAGCAGAGGCCACAGGACTGGTATAGTCACTTTCATTCCAATCCCAAAGAAAAGCAATGCCAAAGAATGCTCAAACTATTGCACAATTGCACTCATCTCACATGCTAGCAAAGTAATGCTCAAAATTCTCCAAGCCAGGCTTCAACAGTGTGTGAACCATGAACTTCCAGATGTTCAAGCTGGATTGAGAAAAGGCAGAGGAACCAGAGATCAAATTGCCAACATTCATTGAATCATAGAAAAAGCAAGAGAGTTCCAGAGAAAACATCTACTTCTGCTTTATTGACTACACCAAAGCCTGTGACTGTGTGGACCACAACAAACTCTGGACAGTTCTTCCAGAGATGGGAATACCAGACCACCTGACCAGCCTCCTGAGAAATCTGTATGCAGGTCAGGAAGCAACAATTAGAACTGGACATGGAACAACAGATTGGTTCCAAATAGGGAAAGGAGTATGCCAAGGCTGTATATTGTCACCCTGTTTATTTAATTTGTATGCAAAGTACATCATGAGAAACGCTGGCCTGGATGAAGCACAAGCTGGAATCAAGATTGCCAGGAAAAATATCAATAACTTCAGATATGCAGATGACACCACCCTTATGGCAGAAAGTGAAGAGGAACTAAAAAGCCTCTTGATGAAAGTGAAAGAGGAGAGTGAAAAAGCTGGTTTAAAACTCAACATTCAGAAAACTAAGATCCTGACATCTGGTCCCATCACTTCATGGCAGATATTGAGGGAACAATGGAAACAGTGACAGACTTTATTTTGGGGGGGCTTCAAAGTCACTGCAGAGGGTGACTGCAGCCATGAAATTAAAAGATTCTTGCTCCTTGGAAGAAAAGTTATGACTAAAAGCAGAGATGTTACTTTGCCAACAAAGGTCCATCTAGTCAAGGCTATGGTTTTTCCAGTGGTCATGTATGGATCTGAGAGTTGGACTGTGAAGAAAGCTGAGCGCCGAAGAATTGATGCTTTTGAACTGTGGTGTTGGAGAAGACTCTTGAGAGTCCCTTGGACTGCAAGGAGATCCAACCAGTCCATTCTAAAGGAAATCAGTCCTAGGTGTTCATTGGAAGGACTGATGCTAAAGCTGAAATGCCAGTACTTTGGCCACCTCATGCGAAGTATTGAGTCATTGGAAAAGACTGTGATGCTGGCAGGGATTGAGGGCAGGAGGAGAAGGGGATGACAGAGGGTGAGATGGCTGGATGGCATCACTGTCTCGATGGACATGAGTTTGAGTGAACTCCAGGAGTTGGTGATGGAAAGGAAGGCCTGGCGTGCTGCGATTCATGGGGTCGCAGAGTCAGACACGACTGAGCGAATGAATTGAACTGAACTGAACTGAACTAAGCACTGTAAAGAATATTGTGTATGTGGTATATTAATATTTATAGATATAAATTTTAAAAATTAACATATCCATATTTCTTCTCTCCAAACCAACAGACACAAAAGCAGAATGGTAATCTCACTGGACAAATTGTTAATCTTGTACAAGATAAGAAGGTGACAAAGGGTCTCGGCATGCATATGAGTCAGAAAACCTAATCTAACCCAGCCAAGAAATATAAAAAATGTTTTTACTTTATCCTAGAATATTTGCAAGTGTAATGATAGAAAAGGATTACTTTTGCAAGGAGGTCTATACAGAACTAAACAAGCAATGTCTGAGAAAGCAGTGATTACAAAGGAAACAAGATAAAATATAGGCAATGGGAAAGAAATGGTAAATGATAGGTGAAGACATGAACACCCCTGAGAGATAGCTGGAGGAGCCAGCCACTGAGGCTGAACAGGAAGAAGATTGCAAGAGTATAGGTCCTTTGCTAGAGAACACAATACAGGAGAACGTGGACCAGTGTTTCAAAAAATGAAGTCCTGTGATAGTGTAGTGTACCATCTTGTGTGTAGGCTGTGTAACCTCCTAAGATGGAACACTTGTTGTTCAGTTGCTAAGTTGCGTCTGACTCTTTGCAACCTCATGGATTGTAGCCCTCCAGGCTCCTCTGTCCATAGGATTTCCCAGGCAAGAATACCGGTGGGTTGCCATTTCCTCCTCCAGGGGATCTTCCTGACCTAGGGATCGAACCTGCATCTCCTGCATTTATGGAACATTATACTAGTTCATATTCTACATTATTGATACTCACAGGCATCTAGGTCTACTCTGGCATTAGATCCTGTTCTCCTCTGGCCTTGGATGCCTCCAGTCTCACAGATGAGGAAGTGAATAAGCAATTAAATGGTATGTAATGTAAACTGAAATTGTGGCCTCTCTATAAGTTTGCACAGGTGAGCATTCACAGGTACCCAATTACTATTAGTTGAATACAGCAGTTTATTACTAATATTAAAAAGTCTCAAATATGATGGAAATTAAAAATGAAAACAAGCTGAAGCCAGGCATTTATGGGTACATTTTGTAAATTTTACTTGTGGTATTACTATTGTTATCTGGGATCTTTGATATGCAGCTTCAGCCCTCAAGGGGCTATTTTTAAAAAAGAAAATTATTAGCACTAACTTCATCACCAATGTCAGAAACCTGGTTGTACTAGATTTCCTCCTTTTTTACAATTGAAAATAATTATTGTAACAGATTCCTAATTAACCTCCCTAAATATGTATGCTACTGCTGCTGCTAAGTTGCTTCAGTTATGTCCGACTCTGTGCGACCCCATAGACGGCAGCCCACCAGGCTCCCCCATCCCTGGGATTCTCCAGGCAAGAACACTGGAGTGGGTTGCCATTTCCTTCTCCAATGCATGAAAGTAAAAAGTGAAAGGGAAGTCGCTCAGTTGTGTCCGACTCTTAGCGACCCCATGGACTGCAGCCTACCAGGCTCCTCCGTCCATGGGATTTTCCAGGCAAGAGTACTGGAGTGGGGTGCCATTGCCTTCTCTGCTAAATATATATATTCTTCAAATTATCACCTGAGAATTACTTTCTAAAACCTAAGCCTGCTCATGTTGCTCCTCTTCACAACTCATCAATTGCTCCTCATTGATCTACTGAGTAAAATGCAGATTCCTTAGTGCCACAGGCAAGATTGTTTAGTCCTCAACTCTTCAGCCTTATCTCAAGGGGTTATTTTTTTCTTCATCAGGTACTTTGCCCACAATTAGAGTACAGGGCTGTTATAATGAGCCCAGTAGGTGTCTTGATTCATACTGTATCACAATTAAATCTACAAGACACATGTTTTATCTTCAAGTTGAATTGTAGACATTAACTTTTCCCTCAATATCCATGTATGGTCAAAAATATAAGCCTTTGCTAAAACAGTTGGATTTAAACATTAATAATAAAGTAAATAGTTCACACAGAACAGTGTTACAGGAGTGTGGTCCTTTGAACACTTGCATCAGAAACAAGTGGAAACTTAAAGCTGCAAATCTCTGAGCCCTATGCGAGCTCTATCAAATCAAGTTCTGTGGAGGTGGCACCCAGACATTGGTCATTTTAACAGGTTTCTCCACTTGTTCCTGGTGCACACATCAGTTGATGAACCACCTGTCTGTATGAGGATGGTGACAGCACAACTAGGAAGAATAAAGTAGGGAAAAAAAGCACTTTTTCTCAAAGAAGTGATAATCTACAAACTAAATGTGTGCAGGGATTATATGAGTTGAACATTAATTACCCTAGGTTACCTCACTGGGGATGTTAAAAAAATGATCAAATTTCCCATTTATGATAGGAAAGTTTAGCCTGAAGGAAGCCACCAAGGATAAATCTATGCTCACACTGATGGTGACACAGATAGACATCTGTTAGACCTCTTTTCAGTAAATTAAATTCAGTACAAGTAAAGGTGATTGAATTTTTGAATCTTTGCAAGTCTTCATATGAATAATTCACAGATCAGAAAAAAAAATCCTTTGTCAGGCCATGCATATATCTCCTGACTTTTGATGCAGAAAATATAGTAGCCTTAGTTATACAGGACTGAACCCATGGATTAAGCTCAGTGCAGACAAGTAGAATTATATGTCATCCACAGAGATGATAATTGAATCCAGGAGACAGATCATATTGACCCTGGTACAGTAAACCCACCATGTTCAGAACTGTGCAACTTGGTGGTTTCATAATTTCAGCAGAAACCAATGCTATGGGCAATCAGCACAAAACTGCTAATCTCTCTTGACAGAACTTTTAGCTTGGCTGATTTATTAATTCAGTCAAGGAAGATGTACCTCCATCTCTCTTGTTGATATCTTTTAGAATAACTTTTTCTCCTCTTCCTGTAGTACAAAGACCTGTAAGTTCCTTTAATTGGGGATCCCTGACAGCTCCTCCAAGAACAGACAAGGCCTCATTTGTATAGTAATAAAAATACCCAAATGGGCATCTTAAGGCCAGTGGGAAATGCTTTGATGTGAAAGTATGGAAACAGATACTATAGAAGAAGCCAAAGACATGCGATACAAACCGGATGAAGACTGATATTCCTGAGGCTCAGACTGGGGAGTGTGTTTAGAAGTATTCAGTGGTTTGTGGTATCAACAGCAACAGAGAAGTAGATATGAGAAAGAAAAACTGTCTTTTGATGTGGCACTGAGGTTTTCAGTGACCTTAACAAGCCAAGTTGAAGGTAGGAAAATCCAAATATTTTGAATACACAGTATTCAGAACTCACTCTCGAAATTTGGTGATGAAAAAGAAAGATTAAAGTTTATTGATGCCTACAATGTACCTGCCACTTTATATTTGTTATTTCATTCCTCACCCACCCAATGAAGGTGTGGAAACAAAGGCTGAGAGAAGTAATTGACTGAGGTTAAAACTAAGCTTCTAAGTGACAGAAATTGGATTTGAATCTAATTCTGTCTTATTCCAAATGTAGTGTGCATTCCACTACAGGAGACCGACCATGTGACATTTAGCAGGGTTCTGTGACCTATCAGCCTTTTAGCCTTTAGGTCCCAACTTTGAGCAGAAGAGTAACATCAAGGTTGAGGTCACAGTTGTGAGGAGTTGATTGGCTCTAGGTTGGAGGAGAGGAAAGAAGTCTTGTAGGGACTTAAAGAGTATTAACTCATTTCAGCCTAACAACAATCCTATGATGTAGGTAGTATTACCATTTTGCATCTGAGAAAAATGAGATACAAAGCATTGAAGTAACCTATTCAAAGTCACCCAGGTAGTACAAAGCTGTATTCAAACTAAGTTTGTTTGGCTCCAAAGCTGCCGTGTTTGCACTTTGCCATATTGAAAAGCAGAGACATTACTTTGCTAACAAAGGTCCGTCTAGTCAAGGCTATGGTTTTTCCAGTGGTCATGTATGGATGTGAGAGTTGGACTGTGAAGACAACTGAGCGCCGAAGAATTGTTTCTTTTGAACTGTGGTGTTGGAGAAGACTCTTGAGAGTCCCTTGGACTGCAAGGAGATCCAACCAGTCCATTCTGAAGGAGATCAGCCCTGGGATTTCTTTGGAAGGAATGATGCTAAAGCTGAAACTCCAGTATGTGAAGAGTTGACTCATTGGAAAAGACTCTGATGCTGGGAGGGATTGGGGGCAGGAGGAGAAGGGGACGACAGAGGATGAGATGGCTGGATGGCATCATTGACTCGATGGACGTGAGTCTGAGTGAACTCCAGGAGTTGGTAATGGACAGGGAGGCCTGGCATGCTGCAATTCATAGGGTTGCAAAGAGTCGGACACGACTGAGCTATTGAACTGAACTGATGTTGCTCGGAAATGAAGTCAAATGTTTGTCTGTGCTTGCAGATTGAAGAGGAGCCAGAAGAGAAGGCTGTTAGGTTTCAAGCTAACATCCTTGCAGTGGCCCTGATTTAATTCTCTCTTTCTCTCTGTCTGCCTGACTCTTGATCTTTACTGTGTTACTCAATAAAAGTCCCTCCTCCATCCCTCCTTTGCATGTTATTGTTCTTATTTCAAACCTCTCATTACTGTGGACCTCTCTTTAAACCTAGTAATCTCATAGCATTCTTTTCACGACATCCTGAAAACCATTGCTTATTCTTTATCATTTCCCCCTATATTCTTAATCCACTATGTAGGTCAGCCTCAAATCCCTACCAAATCTTAGAACTCGTTTCCTCTTATCTCTCCAGCTCACTCTGATTCTCTTCTGCAAACACAAATTTCTGTATGGACTCACCAAGGTGGTCTTTTTCAACTCAGTGGAGTTTCTTTCAACTCAGAGGACTTGAGAAGGTGTTTCAGTGATGCAGTCAGAGCTTCACCTTAGAATATGTACCATGAAGTATCAAAGCTGAATGGGGACCCTGCTGATAATTAGTCCAAACCTCCCATACCACCTTCTTCAGTAGAAAAATTTGAGGCCTAGAGACTTTCCCTTAGACTGCGTATATGTCAAAGGTCACTCACATACTAATCATAACTATGGTAGGCTAGACCCACTTCTCTCTTTGCCACCCCTTTATCACTTTCTCTTTTGTGGGTATCTGCATGAGAAATGCTGGGCTAGAAGAGGCACAAGCTGGAATCAAGATTGCCAGGAGAAATATCAATAACCTCAGATATGCAGATGACACCACCCTTATGGCAGAAAGTGAAGAGGAACTAAAAAGCCTCTTGATGAAAGTGAAAAAGGAGAGTGAAAAAGTTGACTTAAAGCTCAACATTCAGAAAACTAAGATCCTGGCATCTGGTCCCATCACTTCATGGCAAATAGATGGGGAAACAGTGGAAAAACAGTATTAGACTTTATTTTTGGGGGGCTCCAAAATCACTGCAGATGGTGATTGCAGCCATGAAATTAAAAGTCACTTACTCCTTGGAAGGAAAGTTATGACCAACCTAGATAGCATATTCAAAAGCAGAGACATTACTTTGCCAACAAAGGTCCATCTAGTCAAGGCTATGGTTTTTCCAGTGGTCATGTATGGATGTGAGAATTGGACTGTGAAGAAAGCTGAGCACTGAAGAATTGTTTCCTTTGAACTGTGGTGTTGGAGAAGACTCTTGAGAGTCCCTTGGACTGCAAGGAGATCCAACCAGTCCATCCTAAAGGAGATTAGCCCTGGGATTTCTTTGGAACGACTGATGCTAAAGTTGAAACTCCAGTATTTTGGCCACCTCATGTGAAGAGTTGACTCATTGGAAAAGACTCTGATGCTGGGAGGGATTGGGGGCAGGAGGAGAAGGGGATGACAGAGGATGAGATGGCTGGATGGCATCATTGACTCAATGGGCATGAGTCTGAGTGAACTCCGGGAGTTGGTGATGGACAGGAACGCCTGGTGTGCTGCGATTCATGGGGTCGCAAAGAGTTGGACACAACTGAGCAACTGAACTGAACTGAACTGAAAGAGCCAGAATATAGGCATGGAAAGCAGTTCTTGTGCTCCATAAGGAGAAGCAATTAGTAAATTTATGGTTTGGAGTTGAGGTTATTCTTATAATACGAAAATAACTATTTGTTAGCTAAAGTTAGTTGTTATGGCTTGATTACAGTGACAAACATATACAATTGTTAATGAAAGCTCATACCCCCTATAAAATACAAGACACATGAACTTCAAATATTGATGTAAATTCTAAACATGCTGTCTCTTAATCATAGGAATTAATAACTTTAATGAAGTCAGATTCTCTTTCTAAAACCAAACAAATGAATATTGTTAGTTATAACAAGGAAGACTATTCCTTATATATGAAAGTATTAGTTGTCCTTCAGTGTTGGTTTGCTGGGCTTCCCAGGTGGCGCTAGTGCTAAAGAACCTGTCTGCCAATGTAGATGTAAGAGACACGAGTCCATCCCTGGGTCAGGAAGATCCCCTGGAGGAGGGCCTGGCAACCCACTCCAGTATTCTTGCCTGGAGAATCCCATAGATAGAAGAGCCTGGTGGGCTATAGTCCATAGTGTTGCACAGAATGAGACACAACCAAAGCGACTTAGCATGCACACACATTGGTTTTGTTATATCAGAATCCTCATCTCCCGTCCTTTCTACTAAGGAAGGGAAGGTTACCTTTCTTACCCTCTCTGTTCTCCCCCAAACATCGTGCCACAACACCTAAATGCTTCTAACATACCAAACCAATCCTTTGTTAGTTCCTAAATATATGCTCTAATGTAAGTGGATAAGGCTTCCCTGGTGGCTCAGACGGTAAAGCGTCTGCCTGCAATTTGGGAGACCCGGGTTCGATCCCTGGGTCGGGAAGATCCCCTGGAGAAGGAAATGGCAATCCACTCCAACACTCTTGCCTGGAAAATCCCATGGACGGAGGACCTTGATAGGCTACAGTCCATGGGGTCGCAAAGAGTCGGACACGACTGAGCAACTTTACTTTCACTTTCAATGTAAGTGGAGCTTCAGAGAACTTTAGAGCTCTCATAACCTAATTACCCCTCCATAGCCATCCCAAATAAATACCCAACCTATGGAAACATGGGGCTTCTCTTGTGGCTCAGACAGTAAAGAATCTGCCTGCAATACAGAAGACCTGGGTTCAATCCCTGGGTTGGGAAGACCCCCTGGAGGAAGAAATGGCAACCCACTCCAATATTCCTCCCTGGAGAATCCCATGGACAGAGGAGCATGGCGAGGTACAGTCCATAGTGTCGCACAGAGTCAGACACAACTGAAGTGACAGCATGCATGGAAACATGATGTGTCTTCTGTGAAAAAATGTGCTTGTCACTTTAAGAGCAGTTTCCTAAACCTTCCTACCATTCAGCTTATCATTCCCAGTTTCCTCTGTATAAAATTTCCTGAGCTGTCATGGCCTTTAACAATGTCAGTCTCTATGCATGCACAATTATTTCTCACTCCCACCAAAATCCAACCAATTCCACTTTTCCTTTAAAAGCTACCTCAAATGTTGCTTTCTCTGAGAAGTCTTTTCTGATTCTGCACCCAAAATAGTGGATTTTTCTTTTGTTATCTTATAATGTTTTGCTAAAACTAAAGCATTTCTCAATGTATATTCCAAGGATTCACTCTCGTGACTGTCCCCCAGAGTAGACTGTCAGGTTCCATATGCAAGAATGATGTATTTTATATTCTGAGTTCCTACAACAATGACTGACATGAGTATTCATTATTTAATATATGAATGCATTATACTGTAAGTCAATAATTGCAAAATCTATTACATTGCATGTCTTCCTCAATATAAATTATTTTTATTAAGTACCCATTGTACTGAATGTTGTACAGAATGCATTATGAACTAATAAGACATGAGGTGCTCATATAATCTAGACATTTAAAACCTCATAAATTCTGATTATACTAATTTAGAAATTGAGACAATCCAGATGGACCAGCCTCAAGATTATCTTGGTTAGAAATTCCTCTCTTCATTTTTGCAAAATAATAGCAACCATATTCAAGTACCCTAGAACAATTTTAAAGTGATTTATACAAAATAATTGATATCTTAATTAATAATAACTCTTGTCTATTTTCATTAAAGAAGATTTCCTTAATGACCTCTAGGCATACAGTTTTTGTTAGCCTATGTTTAATTAATGTACTTGAGGGTAATGATACTTACCAAGGAAGAAACTGAAAGTGGAAAAGAGTATAAAATTGAACTTGAACTAGGCTCACACAAAAGGGGCATAGACTCAAAACAAATTACATTTATACAAAAGGTCTCTGAAATTCCTTTCTTCAATTAAGCCCTAGTATCTTAAAGGCCTCCCATAAATATGTCATTTTCTTGCTCACATTTTCCCTCATACAAATCTTTTCTCAGGAAAGTATCTGAAAGAATTTTAAAGAATGTTCCTTATACTGTGGCCTCACATACCCAAATTTAATTGCTTTGTTTGATTATTTTTCACAAAACATGAAAGATATACATAAAATATACATAAAATTTACTGCTTTAATCTTTTTAGGTATACAGTTCTCTGGCATTAAGTATATTCATGTTGTTGTGCAAACATCACAACCATACATACCCAAATTTAATTTTAATAGAGATCAAAACCTTAAAGTGGAAAATAAAGTTTGGATTACATTTTCAGCCAGTTGATAAAGAAATACGTGGCTGAGGTGGAGTGGACCTTGCTTAGATCTGTGAACTCACTGCCTTGTGATTCTATTTCCTGATAGTCCAATGATGACTTTTAATAGCGTTGCACTAGGTGAAGGGCACAGATGTTGGGATATTGGCTTGTGATAGTTTACATTTTTTCCTCACCCCGAACAAAGGTTCTGTCAAAGTTTAAAAAATTATGCTCTATTGTGAAGTCCATAAATGCGTCCTGCCCAACCCCTACAGGCTTCCAGGGCCTCTCCAGAGACAAAGCAAATCTTTCTTCTTTTCTAACATTTAGTGAATATTGAGTGAGCATCCGAAATCACATTTTTTCCCAGAAGTAGGTCTTCTGAGTATATCTGTCTCTTGCCTCAACTAACCTTAAAATTCCAGTGGCAACCCTTTGTCATGGAATTACAAGTTGCTGTACTTTTAATGTGTAAGGCACCTTTCTGCTAGTATTCCAGTTTCGTGTTATTATAAATTTGTTTAGTTGGTGACTGGTTTAATGTTTGTGTAATCTTTCCGGAAATACAGAATGGAGTGAAGAGCCAGAAACTGAGTTTGGTTATAGTTGACATCAAGATTGATCTTCCTCCTAGAGGAAACTAAATGTTAATTTGCAATCAAATTATATGTAGACATGTGGTTGTTGGAGAGGGTGGCAAAGGTGCTGAAGAGAGGAATCTAAAATAGAATCTGGTGTTAATGGAACAGAAACAGAATCAGGGTAATGACATTCCAGTCTTTACTTTAATGTCTTAACTTTTCTAATCGCTGTCCCTATCTATAAAATGGACAGAATTTCCTTCCCTTGCCTACTAAAGGGACTGGTTGAGGATAAGTTAGGTATTTGGATTGACTTTTTAAAAGGCCCTACTGGTGGATGGACCAAGACAGTGTCATACAAAGTAAAGTAAGTCAGAAAGAGAAAAACAAATATTATATGTTAATGTATATATGTGGAATCTAGAAAAATGGCATAGATGAGTTTCTTTGCAAAGCTGAAATAGAGACACTGATATAAAGAACAAATGTACACATACCAAGGGAGAAGGGCAGGGTGGGAGGAATTAGGAGATTGTGGCTGACACATACACACTATTAATACTATGTATAAGATAGATAACTAATGAGAACGTACTATATAGCACAGGGAACTTTACTTAATGCACTGTGGTGACCTGAATGGGAAGGAGTCCAAAAGGGAAGGAATGTATGTATATATATGGCTGGTTCATTTTATTGTACAGTAGAAACTAACACAACATTGTAAAACAAGTATACTACTCCAATAAAAATTATCTTAAATAATGAATAAAAGGCTCTATTGATATTTCCACAATTAATTGTCGTTGTAAAAGTAAGCCATAGAATAAGAGTTATTTGCAATTCACATATTCAAATAACAGAGGACACATCCAGAATGTATAAAGAACATCCAGAAATCAATTTTAAAACATACCGTACTCATAGAAAAATGGATAACAGATTCAAATAGGCACTTCTCCAAAGAGAATAGAAAGCAGTCAATAAATATACAAAGCATGTTCAATCTCAGTAGTCGTTACAGAAGTGCAAAATAAAGCGACACTGACATGCAAACACAAAACCCAGGATGGCTACAATGAGAAAGACACAAAAATCAAAATGCTTGGTACTCATACATTCTGGTGGGAGCATAAACTGAGATAACAACTCTGGGAAACTCTCTTAGTATCTTCTAAAGCTGAGCATATGTACACACTATAATCCAGCAAGTTCACTTCTAGGTAATTGTTGTTGTTCTGTAGCTAAGTCGTGTCCGACTCTATAAACCAACATAAATGCTTTTATATTGTCAACATATGAGATGTTCAAGAATCCTAATGGCAGCACTATTCATAAAAGGTAAAGGTGAATGTGTTAGTTGCTCAGTTGTGTCTGACTCTTGGCAACTCTATGGACTGTAGCTCTTCAGGCTCTTTTGACATGGAATTCTCCAGGCAAGAATATTGGAGTGGGTTGCCATTCCCTTCTCCAGGGGATCTTCCTGACCCAGGGATCGAACCTGGGTCTCCGGCCTTGCAGGCAGATTCTTTACCATCTGAGCCACTAGGGGACCATAAAATGTAAATACTGAATTCAAATGTTCATCCACACTATGAATAAATGCATTATAGTATGACAAAAGAGTACACAAAAGTGTGCATACAGTATGATTCCCTTATGTGAAGTACAAACACTGGCAAAAAATATATATATATGATGTCATGAGTCAGGAGAGTAGCCACCCTTATCAAGGGAATGACTAGAAGGAGACTTGAGGAGGGCTTCTGGGATGTTTTATTCTTTATCTATATTATTTTATTTTATTCTTTTTTAATCTGGATGCTGGTTACATGGGGGCCTTCAATTTGTGAAAATTCATTGAGCTGAAAGCTTATGTTTTCTTCATTTTAGTGCATGTATGTTTCAATAAAACTTTAAAAAGAATCACAACATTTTTATTCTTTTTTAAATTTTAATTTATTTATTTTAATTGCAGGCTAACTACTTTATAATATTGTAGTGGTTTTTGCCATATATTGACATGAATCAGTCATGGGTGTACAAGTGTTCCCCATCCTGAACCCCCCTCCCACCTCCCACCTCCCTCCCCATCCAATCCCTCTGGGTCATCCCAGTGCACCCTGTCTCATGCATTGAACCTGGACTGGTGATCTGTTTCACATATGATAATATACATGTTTCAGTGCTATTCTGTCAGATCATCCCACCCTTGCCTTCTCCCACAGAGCCCAAAAGACTGTTTTATACATCTGTGTCTCTTTTGCTGTCTCGCATACAGGGTTATCATTACCATCTTTCTAAATTCCATATATATGCATTATTATACTGTATTGGTGTTTTTCTTTCTGGCTTGCTTCACTCTGTACAATAGGCTCCAGTTTCATCCACCTCATTAGAACTGATTCAAATGTATTTTTTAAATGGCTGAGTAATATTCCATTATGTATATGTACCATTGGTTTCTTATCCATTCATCTGCTGATGGACATCTAGGTTGCTTCCAAGTCCTGGGTGCCCAAGAATTGATGCTTTTGAACTGTAGTGTTGTAGAAGACTCTTGAGAGTCCCTTGGACTACAAGGAGATCCAACCAGTCCATCCTAAAGGAAATCAGTCTTGAATATTCATTGGAAGGACTGATGCTAAAGCTGAAGCTCCAATACTTTGGCCACCTGATGCAAAGATCTGACTCATTGGAAAAAATCCTGATGTTGGGAAAGATTGAAGGCTGGAGGAGAAGGGGACAATAGCGGCTGAGATGTTGGATGGCATCACTGACTCGATGGACATGAGCTTGAGCAAGCTGCGGGAGCTGGTGATTTATAGGGAAACTTGGAATGCTGCAGTCCATGGGGTTGCAAAGACTCAGAGACGACTGAGTGACTGAACTGATCCTCCAGCTAGCTATTGATTCTCTGAATCTCTGATGATTTTCCAACAAATTCCTTATTTATCTAAGATCATCACAGGTAGTTTCTCTTTCTAGAAATCAAGAACCTTGACTGAACATCTTTCTCAGATGACATATGGTAATCTTTCTTATTTTTTTCTCTCCAGATCTTCATCCTCATGAAGATGTTGTTTTTTCATCACTAAGCCTTGTCCACCTCTTTTGTGATCCCATGGAATGTAGCCCACCAGGCTTCTTGGTCCATGGGATTTCCTAGGCAAGAATACTGGAGTGGGGTGCCATTTCCTTTTCAAGGGAATTTTCCCAATCCAGGAACTGAACCCACATCTCCTGCATTGGCAGGCAAGTTCTTTACCACTGAGCCACACGGGTCCTCTCATGAAGATCCTGGCATATAATTCACATCTAGTGATATTCTACTTTTTGCATGGGCAAAAATATATATATTTATATTAATAACTGGAAAGACCTTACATGATTTGTTTGATTTTCTTATTTTAAATAAAGGAAACTGAGACTCAGAAAGATGTTGAGCCCATTCTCCAGCTCTCTAGAATGTTGGTCTCTTTATTCCCATTGTAGATCATCATGCCTCTCTGTAGACTCCTTGTGAAAGTGAAGTGAAAGTGAAGTTGCTCAGTCATGTCCGACTCTTTGCGACCCATGGACTCTAGCCCACCAAGCTCCTCCGTCCATGGGATTCTCCAGGCAAGAATACTGGAGTGGGTTGCCATTCCTTCTTCAGGGGATCTTCCCGACCCAGGGATCAAACCCAGGTCTCCCACATTGCAGGCAGACACTTTAACCTCTGTACCACCAGGGAAGACTCCTTGAGGAAGTCCTAATTACATAACTCCAAAATGTCCTGAAGGTTTAAGAGTAAGATTACCTCACTTGCCTCACATTTCATCTTAGAAGATAAAGGAAGGTAATTCCTCCTCAGAGAACTCACTTTTCCTTTAGAATTTGCAGTATCTTTTGCATTTTAGAAAAAAAATGGTGAAAGAATACAGACAAGTGAACAATTAGTTATATTCCCACCACTATGAATTAATAGCTATTATCCTTTTGTGGTACTTACCTCTAGTTTTTTTTTTTTAATTGGAGGATAATTGCTTTACAATGTTGTGTTGATTTCTGCCAGACAACAACGTGAATCAGCCATAAGTGTAAATATATTCCCTCCCTCTTGAGGCTCCATCCCACCCCACACCCCATTTTACCCATCTAGGTCATCACAGAAGACCAGATTGGGTTTTTCTTATATATTGGGTTATATAGCAGCTTCCCACTAGCTATCTATTTTACACATGGAAGAGTATATATGCCAATCCTACTTTCTAAGTTCAGTTCAGTTCATTTCAGTTTCTCAGTCATATCCAACTCTTTGCGACCCCATGAACTGCAGCACACCAGGCCTCTTTGTCCATCACCAACTCCCAGAGTTTACTCAAACTTATGTTCATTGAGTCAGTGATACCATCTAAACATTTCATCCTTTCTCCTCCTGCCTTCAATCTTTCCCAGCATCAGGGTCTTTACAAATGAGTCAGTTCTTCACATCAGGTGGCCAAAGAATTGGAGTTTCAGCTTCAGCATCAGTCCTTCCAATGAATATTCAGGGCTGATTTCCTTTAGGATGGACTGGTTGCATCTCCTTGCAGTCCAAGGGACTCTCAAGAGTCTTCTCCAACACCACAGTTCAAAAGCATCAATTTTTCAGTGCTCAGCTTTCTTGATAGTCCAACTCTCACATCCAAACATGACTACTGGAAAAACCATAGCCTTGACTAGATGGACCTTTGTTGGCAAAGTGATGTCTCTGCTTTTTAATATGGTGTCTAGATTGGTCATAACTTTTCTTCCAAAGAGCAAGTGTCTTAATTTCATGGCTGCAGTCACCATCTGCAGTGATTTTGGAGCCCAAGAAAATAAAGTCTGTCACTGTTTCCATTATTTCCCCATCTATCTGCCATGAAGTGATTGGACTGGATGCCATGATTGTAGTTTTTTGAGTGTTGAGTTTTAAGCCAACTTTTTCACCAATATTTTGCATTTACAAATAATGCCCCAATTTTTAACATCTGGGGTATTTTTGAGGAATATCTTCAGTGTTAGTTTCTAGAAATTGAATTACTGAGTGTAGTTTTGTTAATGCCAAATCTCTCACATGCTATAAAAGTTGCACCATTTTGTATTCAATCCAGCAATGTATGAGAGTGACTTTTATGCACAGCCTCCTCAACAGCATTTTATTAAGGCTTTGAACTTTTGCCAATCTTATAGATTGGAAATGATATCTTGGATTAGTTTTAATTTGCATTTTTTATTATGAGTCAAATTGAACAGTGTTTCGCATCTTCAGTGGTCATTCATATCACTTTAAAAGTTATCTGTTCATGTCTTTTGCCTGTTTTTTAAAATTTTTCTTTGTTAATTTATGAGTTCTTTATATAGTAGAGATATTATGATATATGCTAAGAATACTTTCTCCCAGTTTGCACTTTGTCTTTAATTTTTCTTGTGTTGTTTTGCCTGCATGTTAAAAGATTTTATAGTTGAATTCATCAGTATTTTTCTTTATTGAATCTGGATTTTTGAATCTTAGATTAAAGGCCTTTCCCACACTCAACTTGTATAATTTCACTTTTTACATTGAATCTCTCACCTCCATGCAGTTTAGTCTTCTTGATGGTGTGAAATATGGATCCAATTTTTTTTCCAAATAGTCATCCAATTGTTGTAACATTATTTAATAAAAAGCTCATCTTTGACCCTAAAATTCAAAGTGCCACCTTTATTATATGCAAAATTTCCATGACTTTGTCTATTTCTAAACTTTTATTCTATTCCAGTGGTCTGTCTCTTCATTACTTTTATACAGTTTGTTGCCGGTATATGTTAAAGATAATTTCTCTAGCTGCCTCCTATCTCTGGGAAGGTAGAAAGACTGGAGCTTTGGGAATTAATAGATAAATTGAGGAGTTGGGGGAAGGAACTTGGAAGGAGCATGTGGAAGGAGGTAGACAATGAAGATTTTGTCAGTGTTACCCCAGAACATGAAAAGTGGAAGTTAGTGCTATCATAGCTTGTACTGATATTTTTGCCAAAGCCAGAGTGAGATAAAAGATTTGAGGTGTGGAGGAATAATAAACAACTGACCATTTAGTGAAGAATTAACACTGTTCTAAGTGTTTTCTATATATGACTCATTTTGTCCTCATAGCAACTCTGTAGTGTAGGTACTGTTGTTGTCCATATATTATAAATTAGTAAGAGGAGTCTAAGTGAGATTAAGCAATTTACCCAAGATCTTCCAGCTAGTAAAGTGACAGAACTGAGATTTGAGCCTTTTAGACTCTAGCTGTGGGTCTGTCTTAATCTACAGTCCATGTGTTATACACAGAGCAGCTTCTGCTCCTTGAAGGGAGCAGTGCACTCCTGACACAGTAACTTACTGTGGTATATATTTCTGGTATAGTGCCTCTGTGGTCTATGGAGGAGATTCCCAACTTGCCGTATTCTATGTTCTGTCCAGACCCTATAAAACTCCAATAGATGGGCAATAAAATTGTGTGCTATTGGTTGGCAAGTGTTAATTATTTTTAAAAAGGAAGCTATTTCTGTTTCTTTACTATAGATTTAGAAAGATTACTGTGTAGTGAGTTTAATTTAGAAGTCTTGGGTAATGGAAAAATGGAATAAAAATCCTTTTGGAATTAATCCCATTCGAGTGTCTTTCAGCTGGTTAGGATTTTTGCACAGGAAATTTCCCACTGCATTCTCATTCCTCAAAATAGAGAATTTCCAT
Organism: Budorcas taxicolor; assembly: GCF_023091745.1. NCBI lineage: Eukaryota > Metazoa > Chordata > Mammalia > Artiodactyla > Bovidae > Budorcas > Budorcas taxicolor. Next base: position 17,018,567 of record NC_068935.1, read on the forward strand.
TCCATGTAGTCACTACTGCATGCACAGAATGGAGGTGTGCAGGTGGAGAGTCAGGCCTTTAGTGTTTATCTGTGAGGAAAAGCCCAGTATTGTATTTGGAACATGGTATCCATGGCAACCTGCCCAACAGCTTTTTAACTTTTCAACCTATCAAAAAATGATTTCTTTAGTTTTCCCTCAATTTTATTCCTCTGTTTTTTTTGTTGTTGTTGTTTTTGTTTGGTCTGTAGCCATAATCTTTCCTGGTTCACATGGTATCATTTCTCACCACGCAGTAAAAAATCTTGAATGATCATATTAGATTGTCACTAAGATGTTTATCAGAGGTAAATACAAAAACCTTCATAATCCTGATTCCGCTAAAGATCTCTGAAGGCTGTGATAAGCCAAAGCTGGACTGAAGCTCATCTGTGCACTTGCTAAAGACAGAAAGCTTGCTAAACAGATACAATTGGAGATGGAATTTTTAACTGTATTCTTATACATGTAAACATTTGTTAGGCTCCCTGCAGCAAAATCTTGGTGACTTTTACTGCTTGAGGGTGGGAGGTTGTCATTGATTTACTTTCCTGGTAAACCAAAAGTTAAGCAGAAAACCATTATATTTCAACTCTCATTGCCAATTCCTCTGAAAGATGCCAGCTGACTTTCCTACTTTAGCAATGCAGTCTTCTGAAGATAACTGGCTCTTTCTTCAATGCCAGAGGATCCTGCGGTCCCCAAGGCTCATGACTCTGAAAGTCAAAGACCTTTGTGTGGAGCCACATATGTACCTGCAGAGACCGGAGAATGTAAAAGAGAGGGTTCAGTGTGTGCTGATGCCAAAACATACTCTGAAAATTTCTTTCGTTTTGAAAATAAATCCTTGATATCAAATTTTTAACCTGAGGCCAAAGGCTATTTATCTGAGGCAGCACAGTATCCTAGTTAATAGCATGGGCCCTGGAGTCAGCCTGTTTGGATTCAAATCTAGGTTCTAGCTCTTAAGTGACTATGATTTTTAATAAGGTACTTAATCTTCCTAAGTCTAAGTTTCCTCATCAATACAGTGAGGATAATCATCAAATATACATCACATACTAATAGTGAGGAATGAATGTGACAACCCAGGTAAACTGCTTAAAACAGTGCTTGCCTGGCACGTTTTGGTTGTTGTTAAGTTGCTCAGTCCTGTGCAACTCTGCGACCTCATGGACTGCAGCATGCCAGGTTTCCCTGTTCTTCACAGTTTCCCAGAGTTTCCTCAAATTTATGTCCATTGACTTGGTGATGTTAACCATCTCAACTTCTGCCACCCCCTTCTCTTTTTGCCTTCAATCTTTACCAGCACCAGGATCTTTTCCAGTGAGTCAGCTCTTCACATCAGGTGGCCAAAGTATTGGAGCTTCAACTTCAGCATCAGTCCTTCCAATGAACATTCAGGGTTGATTTCCTTTGGTATATAGGAAGTACAAAATAAACATGAGCTATTGTGGTTTCTCTGAAAGATGGAGTGCCAAGGTAGAATCTGCTTCATTGAAAAACTCTTGTAGCTGGGTTCAAGATAATTGCAATTGTTCTAATCAATCCATTCGAACTCTTTGTTAAAGCGGGTCCTTTACCAGGCAAAATTGTCTTAACCAAGTTGGAGTAACTGTTTGCACTTGGAAGTAATAAAAATGCATGTCTTTAAAAATATTGTGTATTTCAGATTTTCCACTACTTCAGCCTAGCCCTGCCTCCAGTGACTCACAATAGTGAGATTATATTGGACATTGATTTAGCCTTCTGTTTGTGTGCCTTAGAATGTGTCCCAACACAGAAAAAAATTTGAAAAGAAAAAAGATAGTAGGTAGTTTTTAAAATTCCCTTTGTCTAATTCCTGCTTTTCAATGTTTAGAAGATATTCTCAGTTTTACAGGATTTTTTTTTTCACTTTTCCGATAGCCGTGGTTGTTTTTGCATTTGCTTTCTTCTTTTGCCTATCACCTGATGTGCATGCTTATTTTCTTAGAAATCTATTTCCTAAATGTCTGAATGATTAAAATAAATATATATATTCTAATATGATCACTTTGCCCTTGCACAATTGTTCTGGGTAATGAATCTACTGGAGAATGTAGGGAAGGTGATTATAATTTGCTTTAATATATGGAATTCAGAGGCTTCATAGGAAATTCTAGCTTTGAAACATTAGTATTTGGGGAGATTTGTGTCTCATTCTGTTTTAATTCACCCTTAGGTGGAGTTTCTATCGGACCAGACTAACTCATTTACCCTCTCTTTTTCACACTTGACTGCTAATCCAGTCTCTCACCTCTACCCCTGCCTCTCTGACCACCTATGGCTTTCCCTACACTTTCTCCAATAATTCTCTTTTCTGCCTAACTAATTTTTTGAAGGCTTGAAAAACGTGTGTTTTTCTGGATGTCTGCCTTTGTCCCTTTGTTTCTGCTTGAAAGCATACACGTGTCGCAGTAGCTGCTGAGGTCTTTGTTGACCATTGTGTATGAACAGGTGGCTTACTGTGTCTCCCATTGAAGGCTAGGGGTTTGGGTATAATAGGCTGCCTATACTCTGTAAATGGTCCTTAAACAGGAGTGTAAGAACATCCTCAATCCCTGTTGCCTTCTTTCTTAGAGGTACCTTAAAATTTCTGGCAGGATTCCACATATGGAGGACCTGACTCTGAGAGAGGGGTTGAAGAGGCTTGGGTTTTCCCACTCTTGTTTCTTCTTTTTGTCTGTTTTGAGAGCAGTGGCTCCTGGTAACTTGCCTTTAACTCCCCCTTTGCCTACCCATTTCCCTCCTCCCTTTTCAAGGCTCTGCCAAAATCTCCCGAGCAACATCTAAAGGGAAAGGGGGTGGTGTGGGGAGTAGGGGGGGGGACACAACCAATCATTGGTTTGGGAAAAATATACAAGTTAATGAAATGTTGGCTCAGATATTGTTCTTGGATCTGTGGATGAATGTGAGTCTTCTATGTACTAAATGGACAGATTAGCAGTATCAAGCAATAGCATATTGATAAGAGACCTTTTGATTAAGAAGCAAAAATGCTACCCAACTTAAAACATTTTTTAAACATTTCAGAGCACAAAGTTTGTTTGATTCTACTCTCCCAAGGGTATGTTAAAATTGAACTGAGCACAGATTCCTCCAACAGGCAGGCTTACCTCTTAGTGACCTGCCATGAATTCTTATCATCCTGTGGAATCACACAGAAGGCTCTTTCTTCCAGCAGAGAACCCTCCCTTAATCATTTGAATGAGAAGATGGAGATCTGGATTCTAGTCTCATTTCTGCCATTGACTTACTCAGTGACCTAGATGCATTGCTTGCTCTCTGTGCCTCAGCTTCTCCACCTATAAAGGAAAACTCTCTCCACTTGCTCCTTTCATATACATTCATATAATACATGGAGAATACAGAGGAAAGCATGACTTATTCAGGAGGGAGTATTTTAGACATCTATAAGGAATACCATTTAACAAATCTGAAACAGTCAAATCTGAAACAGTTCTCTCCTCAAATAATTGGCCCCAAGTGGCTTGACATAACAAAGGGTTCTCAAAACATGAATTAAGAGAAAAATAACCCTTAATAGTCTTATTTGCCATCCATGTATCTTTTTTGCTGAAGTGTCTATTTAAGTCTTTTGCCAATAGGAGCAGTCTTCCTCTTAAAAGGGACTGCCCAGGAGGCTCAGTGGTAAAGAATCTGCCTGCCAAGCTGGAGACTTGGGTTCGATCCCTGGGTTGGGAAGATCCCCTGGAGAAGAAAATGGCAACCCACTCCAATAATTTTTAATTTAATTTTTAGTTGGAGGATTATTACTTTATAATATTGTGATGATTTCTGCCACGTACAACATGAATTAGCCATAGGTATGCATATGTACCTTCTTTCTTGACCTCCCTCCCACCTCCCTCTCCATCCCACTCCTTTAGATTGTCACAGAGTACTGGCTTTGGGTTCCCTGTGTCATTCCCACTGGCTATCTACTTTACAAATGGTAATGTATGTTTCAATGCTACTCTCTCAAATCATCATTCCCTCTCCTTTCCCCACTGTGTCCATAAGTCTGTTCTTTATTTCTGCATCTCCACCGCTACTCTGTAGATAGGTTCATCAGTACCATCTTTCTAGATCCCATATATATGAGCTAATACTCATATTTGTCTTTCTCTTTCTGACTTACTTCACTTTGTATAATAGACTCTAGGTTCATCCACCTCATTAGGACCAAGTCAAGTGCATTCATTTTTATAGATGAGTAATTTTGCATTATGTATATGAACCACAACTTTTTATCCATTCATATGTCGATGGACATCTAGGTTGCTTCCATGTCCTAGCTATTTTAAATAGTGCTGCAATGAACATTGGGGTACATGTATCTTTTTCCATTGTGGTTTCCTCAGGGTTTGTGCTCAGTAGTGAAATTACTGGGTCATATGGTAGTTTTATTCCTAGTTTTTAAAGGAATCTCCATACTGTTCTCCATAGTGGCAGTATCAGTTTGCATTTCCACCAACAGTGCAAGAGGGTTCCCTTTTTCCCACACCCTCTCCAGCATTTATTGTTTGCAGACTTTTGATGATGGCCATTCTGACCAGTGTGAAGTGATACCTCACTCTGATTTTGATTTGCATTTCTCTAATATGGGTGATGTTGAGCATCTTTTCATGTGTTTATTAGCCATCTGTATATCTTCTTTGGAGAAATGTCTAAGTCTTCTGCCCACTTTTTGATTGAGTTGTTTGTTTTTCTGGTATTGAGCTTCATGAGCTGCTTGTGTATTTTGGATATTAGTTCTTTGTCAGTTGTTTCATTTGCAACTATCTTCTCCCATTCTGAGGGCTGTCTTTTCACCTTGCTTTATTCCTTCATTTTACAAAAGCTTTTAAGTTTAATTAGGTCCCATTTGTTTATTTTTGTTTTTATTTCCATTACTTTAGGTCATTCCAGTATTCTTGCCTGGGAAATGCCATGGACTGTAGCCTTCTAGGCTTCTCTGTCCATGGGATCACAAAAGAGTTGGGCACGACTTAGTGACTAAACGATAACAATACCCAGAAGTGGTATTGTTGGATTGTATGGTATAATTCGTATAGTCCTCTTAAAAAATAAATGCTATTTTGGAGTATAATTGACATACTGTACTTTCTAAAGTGTAACATTTGCTAAGTTTTGACATATGTATACACCCATGAAATGATCACCATGATCAAGATAATGAAGATATCCATCACTCCCAAAAGTTTCCTCATGCCCCTCTGTAATCCTTCTCTCATGCCCTTCTCCACAGTTCATCCCCAGACAACTACTGATCTGCTTTACACCTAAACAGTTTAGTTTACACTTTCTAGAATTTTCTATAAATGAAATCAATCACTCTTTTATTACTCTTTTAATAATGTACTCTTTTATTACTGGCCTCTGTACTTGGTATAATTTTTAAAAGATTCATCAAAGTTGTTACGTGTACCAACAGTTTACTCCTTTTTATTACTGAGTAGTGTTCAATTGTGTGTTGATAGCACAATTTGTTTATTCATTCATCTGTTGATGGACATTTGGGTTGTTTCCAGTTTGAGCTCTTGTGAATATTGCTGCTATGAACATCCATGTACAAGTTTTTGTATGGACATATGATTTTGTTTCTTTTTCTCCTATGAGAGCTTCCCTGATAACTCAGTTGGTAAAGAATAAGCCTGCAATGCAGGAGACCCCAGTTCAGTTCCTGGATTGGGAAGATCTGCTGGAGAAGGGATAGGCTACCCACTCCAGTATTCTTGGGTTTCCCTTGTGGCTCAGCTGGTAAAGAATCTGCCTGCAATGTGGGAGACCTGGGTTCAATCCCTGGGTTGGGAAGATCCCCTGGAGAAGGGAAAGGCTACCCACTCCAGTATTCTGGCTTGGAGAATTCTGTGGACTGTATAGTCCATGGGTTGCAAAGAATCAGACATGACTGAGCAACTTTCACTTCACTTTCATGATTATATTTCTCTTATGAAGATACCTAGGACTATACCGGCTGAGTCATATGGGAAGTATAAGTTTATCTTTATAAGAAGCTGCCAAACTGTTTTCCAAACTGGTTGTGACATTTCACCCTCCCACCATCAATGTATGAGAATTCTAGTTGTCCCATGCATTTACCAACACTTGATATAATCAATCTTTTTAATTTTAGTGGTATTTTACTGTGATTTTGATTTCTATCTCCCTAATGACTAATACTGAGTATTTTTCATGGGCTTAACTGGCCATCTGTACATACTCTTTGGTGAAGTATTTGTTTATATCTTTTGTTCATTTTATTTGATTTTTTTTTCTTATAATTGAATTGTGAGAGCTCTTTATATATTTTATTTTATTTTTCTTTATATATTTTAAATATAAATCCTTTACCAGATATATGATCTTCAAATAGTGTCTCCAGATCTGTGGCTTGTTTTTTCATTCCCCTAAAAGTATCTTTGAAGAGCAGATGATCTTAATTTTTACAATCTGCAATACTTTCACTTTTCTTTTATGGATTATGCTTGTATCTAAAAAAAAAAAAACACAAAAAAACCTTTTGTTAGCCCTATTCTAGAATTCTCAATTTGAAAAAGTTCCCTAGAGATCTTCAGGTGTGTTATTTATCCCACCAGATGTTCTTAACCTGGAGCCCATGGAAAGAGTGGTGTACTTTAAAATATTTAACTATTGTCTGTGCAGGATAAAAAGCCCTGGTTTGTAACATGTGCTAGTTTTCATGGCTGATTTCAAGTTACCAACATGATGTCACTAAAAGTGAAGTTGGGAAGAGGTGACATGGCAGCATGCCATTATACAGTATTTTTAAAATATAGATACAGCAGATATAAATAACCTCAAGAGCATAGGCAATTGAGTGCAATGAAATAATTAGTAAGTGATGAGTTTTTAGTGTTTATTGACTATTTTTAATATACTTTATTGAATTGCAAATTTATATAATTTACTAACAAAGGATCAGTTCAGTCGCTCAGTTGTGTCCGACTCTTTGTGACCCCATGAATCGCAGCACGCCAGGCCTCCCTGTCCATCACCATCTCCCGGAGTTCACTCAGCCTCACGTCCATTGAGTCCGTGATGCCATCCAGCCATCTCATTCTCCCTGGTCCCCTTCTCCTCCTGCCCCCAATTCCTCCCAGCATCAGAGTCTTTTCCAATGAGTCAACTCTTCGCATGAGGTGGCCAAAGTACTGGAGCTTCAGCTTTAGCATCATTCCTTCCAAAGAAATCCCAGGGTTGATCTCCTTCAGAATGGACTGGTTGGATCTTCTTGCAGTCCAAGGGACTCTCAAGAATCTTCTCCAACACCACAGTTCAAAAGCATCAATTCTTCCATGCTCAGCCTTCTTCACAGTCCAAATATATATATTTAGCAATCAGCTTGCAAACTGCCTGAAAATTCAATAGTCATCCCTTGTAAGCCATTTCATGTCAACTACAACACACTGTTATATAGATCTCTGTGGAACATATCAGAAGGGGGCTTCCCTGGTGGCTCAGATGATAACATATAAGGGGGCTGTGGTCTGAATTTAAGGATCTTTCTAAAATTTTTATTAAGAAAAATTACATCTTACATAAATTGCAGCAAGATCTTTTGTGATCTATTTCCTAGAGTAATGAAAATAAAAACAGAAATAAATGGGATCTAATTAAACTTAAAAGCTTTTTGCACAGCAGAGGAAACCATAAACAAAACAAAAAGACAACAATCGGGGAAAATATTTGCAAACGAAGCAACTGACAAGGGTTTAATCTCCAAAATACACAGATAGCTCATGCAGCTCAATATAAAAAAACAAACAAACAACCTACTGCTAGATCTTATACTTAAAACCTTAATAAAAAAACACATATATTGTCATATATTTTAAAAATAATTTTGATAACTAAATTTTAATACAACTTTGATGCTATGTTTTTCATGAGTTTTTAAAAGGTTTTAATAGGCTTTCCATATATTAAAGAGGTCCATGGTGCACACACAAAAAAAGTTAGGAAATCTTGCCAGGGATTCCAGTAGAATAAGTAGTATCTTTGTCCATAAATAGGATGAATAAGATGTAGCCTTCTTGCTTAGATCACTATCAGAAATGTCTACCTCCTTCTTGTTACTTAGTGCCTGTGGTATAAGGCATTTTGGAACATATAGATATAAGTTCAAGCCCAAATTATGTTATTTATTGGTCGCATGACTTTGAGAAACTTTATTTGGCTCTTTGTGTCTCATTTTTTTTAACTGTAAAATAAGGATAATAGTTCTTGCCTCAGAGTTTTTGGGCTTCTCACATGGCACTAGTGATGAAGAATTTACCTGCAATGCAAGAGACCCAGGTTTGATCCCCAGGTTGGGGAGATCCTCTGGAGTAAGAAATGGCAACCCACTCCAGTATTCTTGCCTGGACAATCTCATGGACAAAGAAGCCTGGCAGGCTAAGGTCCTTAGAGTCACAAAGAGTCAGACATAACTGAAGCAACTTAGCACACATGCATGCAAAGGTTTTTGTGACGAGAATAAAATGAGTGCCTGGCACGCATTAGGTGCACAGGAAATTCCTGTTCAGTTCAGTTCAGTTCAGTTCAGTTGCTCAGTCGTGTCCGACTCTCTGTGACCCCATGAATCGCAGCACACCAGGCCTCCTTGTTCATCACCATCTCCCGGAGTTCACTCAGACTCACGTCCATCGAGTCAGTGATGCCATCCAGCCATCTCATCCTCAGTCTTCCCCTTCTCCTCCTGCCCCCAATCCCTCCCAGCATCAGAGTCTTTTCCAATGAGTCAACTCTTCCCATGAGGTGGCCAAAGTACTGGAGCTTCAGCTTTACCATCATTCCTTCCAAAGAAATCCCAGGGCTGATCTCCTTCAGAATGGACTGGTTGGATCTCCTTGCAGTCCAAGGGACTCTCAAGAGTCTTCTCCAACACCACAGTTCAAAAGCATCAATTCTTCGGTGCTCAGCCTTCTTCACAGTCCAACTCTCTCATCCATACATGACCACAGGATAAACCAGAGCCTTGACTAGACGGACCTTAGTCGGGAAAGTAATGTCTCTGTTTTTCAATATGCTATCTAGGTTGGTCATAACTTTTCTTCCAAGGAGTAAGCGTCTTTTAATTTCATGGCTGCAATCACCATCTGCAGTGATTTTGGAGTCTAAAAAAATAAAGTCTGACACTGTTTCCACTGTTTCCCCATCTATTTCCCATGAAGTGATGGGACCGAATGCCATGATCTTCGTTTTCTGAATGTTGAGCTTTAAGCCAACTTTTTCACTCTCCTCTTTCACTCTCATCAAGAGGCTTTTTAGCTCCTCTACACTTTCTGCCATAGGGTGGTGTCATCTGCATCTCTGAGGTTATTGATATTTCTCCCAGCAATCTTGATTCCAGCTTGTGTTCCTTCCAGTCCAGTGTTTCTCATGATGTACTCTGCATAGAAGTTCAATAAGCGGAGTGACAATATACAGCCTTGACGTACTCCTTTTCCTATTTGGAACCAGTCTGTTGTTCCATGTCCAGGTCTAACTGTTGCTTCCTGACCTGCATACAGATTTCTCAAGAGGCAGGTTAGGTGGTCTGGTATTCCCATTTCTTGAAGAATTTTCCACAGTTTCTTGTGATCCACACAGTCAAAGTCTTTGGCATAGTCAATAAAGCAGAAAGAGATGTTTTTCTGGAACTCTCTTACTTTTTCCATGATCCAGCGGATGTTGGCAATTTGACCTCTGGTTCCTCTGCCTTTTCTAAAACCAGCTTGAACATCAGGGAGTTCATGGCTCACGTATTGCTGAAGCCTGGCTTGGAGAATTTTGAGCATTACTTTACTAGCATGTGAGATGAGTGCAATTGTGTGGCAGTTTGAGCATTCTTTGGCATTGCCTTTCTTTGGGATTGGAATGAAAACTGACCTTTTCCAGTCCTGTGGCCACTGCTGAGTTTTCCAAACTTGCTGGCATATTGAGTACAGCAATTTCACAGCATCATCTTTCAGGATTTGAAACAGCTCAACTGGAATTCCATCACCTCCACTAGCTTTGTTGGTAGTGATGCTTTCTAAGGCCCACTTGACTTCACATTCCAGGATGGCTGGCTCTAGATGAGTGATCACATCATCATGATTATCTGGGTCGTGAAGATCATTTTTGTACAGTTCTTCCGTGTATTCTTGCCACCTCTTCTTAATATCTTCTGCTTCTGTTAGGTCCATACCATTTCTGTCCTTTATCGAGCCCATCCTTGCATGAAATGTTCCCTTGTTATCTCTAATTTTCTTGAAGAGATCTGTAGTCTTTCCCATTCTGTTGTTTTCCTCTATTTCTTTGCATTGATCACTGAAGGAAGCTTTCTTCTCTCTCCTTGCTATTCTTTGGAACTCTGCATTCAGATGCTTATATCTTTCCTTTTCTCCTTTGCTTTTTACCTCTCTTCTTTTCACAGCTATTTGTAAGGCCTCCCCAGACAGCCATTTTGCTTTTTTGCATTTCTTTTCCATGGGGATGGTCTTGATCCCTGTCTCCTGTACAATGTCACGAACCTCATTCCATAGTTCATCAGGCACTCTATCTATCAGATCTAGGCCCTTAAATCGATTTCTCACTTTCACTGTATAATCATAAGGGATTTGATTTAAGTATAGCGAATCCATGGACTCTACAGTGCATGGAATTCTCCAGGCCAGAATACTGGAGTGAGTAGCCTTTCCCTTCTCCAGGGGATTTTCCCAACCCAGGGATCGAACCCAGGTCTCCTGCATTGCAGGCGGATTCTTTACCAGCTGAGCCACAAGGGAAGCCCAAGAATTCAGTAACTAGTATTTAAGGCAGGAAAGAGTATCATTTTCTCTTCTGAATTAGAGATATCCTCACCACAGGGGAAAGAAAAAACTCTAATAATTATTATATGATGAATTTAATATTAATAAGGGAATTGCTTACCCATTCCTGATTGTCTACTGCTTAAATTCATCATATAATAATTATTAGAGGTTTTTCTGTCCCTGTGGTGAGGATATCTGTAATTCAGAAGAGAAAATGATATTCTTTCCTGCCTTAAATACTAGTTACTGAATTCTTGGGCTTCCCTTGTGGCTCAGCTGGTAAAGAATCCGCCTGCAATGCAGGAGACCTGGGTTCGATCCCTGGGTTGGGAAAATCCCCTGGAGAAGGGAAAGGCTACTCACTCCAGTATTCTGGCCTGGAGAATTCCAAGCACTGTAAAGTCCATGGAGTCGCAAAGAGTCAGACACAACTGAGCTACTTGCACCTCTGCAATACCTACTACTCTATTCTAGAAGCATCAGTTGTCCTGTGTTCATCTCAACTCAAAGTTGGGCACCAGGAAGATTTCTGGGGAAAGCATGTTGGATTCTGGTTCTCCAGCTTTTATTATTATGCTGATACAATCTGCTCCTGACTTTATGCCTTTATTGGTCAAGATTCTGAGTGTCACGTATTACCTCACTCAAATACACAGTCACTTCTTTAACTCAGCTCCGAGGGCAGGCCACAGCTACAGGGCATTGATGTAGTGGCTCTTGGTCTTTTTCAGTCTGTGGACCTCTTCCAGTGGTAAAATCTCTGTGGATCACCTGTACCCCAACTATCCCTTGCCACAGGCACAAAAAACAAAACCAAAACTTAAAACTAATGGGAACATTGGCACTACTTTAAATGAGACACCAATGAGATGATGTCTAGTTTAAATGTCATAAGCAAATTATTTACTCATGCTAGAAACCAAAATATAGGCCTTGCCATATTGCAAATGTTAACACACACAGGATCAGTCTGTGAACCTGCTTAGGATAACCTTTGGTGACTGTAATAGTCTCATTTGGAGACTCCATTTAGGGAAGTATTGTTTTCCAAGAGTACTGCATGCTCATTTGATCATGTAATAAATTCAATTATATGTTTTCTTTTTTATAAATATTCTTTTCTTCTTTTTTGGTAGAGAGACAGCAGGGGATAGTGGAAACACTGAATTTTCAATCAGACAGAACTGAATTTGAACTCCTTCTGTGTTCATTACTTGCTGTCATTAACTTTAGCAAATTCTCTCAACCTTTCTGAGCTTCAGTTGTGTCCTCTGCATAATGAATATATTTATTCCCTAGCATAGTGGTGAAGTGGCTTTCCTGGTGGCTCAGTGGTAAAGAATCAGCCTGCTATGTGGGAGACACAGGTTTGATCTTTCCCAGGGAAGATCCCCTGGAGAAGGAAATGGCAACCCACTCTAGCATTCTTGCCTGGGAAATCCCATGGACAGAAGAGCCTGGTGGGCTGCAGTCTATGAGGTCTCACGACTGAGCACACACATACACAAGCAACAACAAGCAAGAGAAGGTGGCGAAGGTTAATTAAAATAATGTATTTTCTGTAGCTAGGATATAACACACACTTGGCCCTCTAATTCATTTCTTTCCTTCCTCTTCCTAGGCCACAAAACTAAACTAAACTAAAATAAACCAAGAAGAAGCCAATACTTCATCAGGGCTACATTTATAAATTTTAGAGGAAGAATTTGTCCAATACTGGGATTTCCAGGCTCTTGATCACATCAATATCTTCAGTCTTGAGTCTGGGTCTCATAGTGCTTCACTGAAATGTCTGTCTTGAAGAACAATTTCTTCCACTTCTTGCTTTTCTGACCTAACTACTTTGCTAAATTCCAGTCTAGGATCATTCTAGCTACCCGCTTCTCAACTTCCACAACCAGTCTGTTGAAGAAACCGCACAGTTATGCTAATCAATATTGCAGCAAATTTGTTTTCTCCAATCTCAGCTTTATGGCCGTGATTAATGCCTTTGTCCAAGCCCCAGTGTGAAAATTCCAAAATGTCCTACTCCACCACCTTTCCACTCTCTTTAGAAGCTTATTTTAACTCTTATTTCTCAAAGAAAATTGAGACTAGTACAGATGAACTTTTTCAGTTTGCCTTACCTAAAGATTATCTTCCCATTCTCATTTTCTTCCCTCTGGTCTCAGAAGTTTCCTTCTCCTGACCAAGGTTAATATTTCTGTCTGGCTCTGGTGCCTATCTCTTAATATTTCTTCAAGAATTTCATTAGCTTTACTCTCTCTCCTTTCTGTCTTTAATACATCTTCCCCCTTTCCTTTGACATACAAACAAGTCCAAGTTGCTTTCATACTGAAAATTCTGTTACTGTCTCTGTACTCTGCATGCCTCTCAAACTACTACCTTCTCTCTTATCCTTTTTTCTCTCACCAGCTTCTTGAAAAGTGACTTACACCACTGTCTCCCGATTCCTTCCCAATTTCCCATCCTCTCATCAGGCCATTATAAATTGCTGCTGCTACTGCTGCTGCTAAGTCACTTCAGTTGTGTCCGACTCTGTGTGACCCCATAGACGGCAGCCCACCAGGCTCCCCCGTCCCTGGGATTCTCCAGGCAAGAACACTGGAGTGGGTTGCCATTTCCTTCTCCAATGCATGAAAGTGAAAAGTGAAAGGGAAGTCGCTCAGTTATGTCTGACTCTTAGCGACTGCATGGACTGCAGCCTACCAGGCTCCTCTGTCCCTGGAATTTTCCAGGCAAGAGTACTGGAGTGGGGTGCCATTGCCTAAATCTCCCTTGAGACTGCTCTTGCAAAGGACACTAATGATCTAACAGTCAGAGCCAATGGACTCTTCTGATTCTCACATTACTTAACATGCTGGGTGAACTTGGCAGTGTGTAAGATCCTCTTCTTGGGACTTCCTTGGCAGTCCAGTGATTAAGACTTTGCCTTCCAGTGCAGGGGGTGCCGGTTCAATCCCTGGTTGGGGAGCTAAGATCCCACATGCCTCTGGGCTAAAAAACCAAAACATTAAAAAAAAATCCAAAACAGAAGCAATATAGTAACAAATTCAATAAAGACTGTGAAAATGGCCCACAAAAACAACAAATTAAAAAAAAAAAAGATTCCCTTCTTGAGACTCTGTCCTACTCTGACTCCTTAGGCATTACTTTTAATCCTACCTCTTTGAGTGTTCCTCCTCAGGCTCCTTTACTGGCTTCTCTTCCTCTATCTGTTCTTTTAAGGCTAGTTTTCCCTAAAGCATAATCCTTGGCTTTTTTCTTCTTAATGTATGCTAAATCCCTGAGCAATTTATTTTCATACTGTTAACTGTCATAAATTATTACAATCTCTATCATCACTCAGCTCTACCTACTGTATTTTAACTCCCTGTTGGTCTTCTCCATCCTCTTGAATGTTTCACAGATACCTCACATGTAGTTCAAAGTCTAAGAAATGAACTCATCTTAAACTTATTCTACTCTAATACTTCTCAGAGAATAACCACACTAACTAACCAGTTATGCAAGTCATAAAACTAGGTTTTCTCTTCCCTACTTTCCACCCATAATGTGCCAATCATAGGCTTATCATTGCCCTTAGATCCATTCCTTACCTTTCTTTGCTCTGCTCTTTTTTTTTTGCAGAGGATTGATCACTGCAGGCTGTGTTTCCCATGTTTCTATATTAAGAGGTTCTGATTAAATTCAACCAATAGGAAACACCAATAGGAAACTGGATGATGGGAGGAAAAGACAATCCAGTGGTTTTGGGCAGCAGCTGTGTCTCCTCCATGTCTTCAGCTAACACTTGACAGGCTTGCAACGATTCCAGCTTCAATGGCGTGACCTCTGCTCTTTGTCTCTAGTGACAATATCTCTTCTTGTCCTTTTAGCCTTGGGAGTCTCAGGGGATTCCTGCTGTTGCTAATTTCTGTGTAGCTTCAACATCCCTGAGTGTCATCTCAGTTCTAACATCTTCAATGTTACAAATTGTAACACTGGTTAAATAGGTTAAATACCTAGAGTGGATTTTATTTTTACTTTCTCGTTTGGATCATGGATTAAAACACCTATTAACCAAGCATTATAGATGCTGTCTACTTAACTGCCTTCATATCTATATGTACTCCTGGTCTCACTGCTCCTGCCTTAGTTCAGATTTTACAGCAATACTCTCCTAACTTGTCCCCTCTTTTATCTATCCTCCATGCTATAGGCAATTGATCTTTCTAAATAAAACAATAAATCTTATAATACCCCCTATTTAAAACCCTCCAACAGCCCCCATGTAGAACTCTTTCCCAAATATCAGTCATTTGTTCATCACCCTCATAATTTTTCTTGCCATATCTGTGTACCATCTGTACTATTATTTAGGTAATATTTTTCTTTAAATTTATTCATTAAAAATAATTTTAGCTTTCCTCTGAGCAATTATACTGGTAAAGTCAAGTTTGAAAGTCTACTATTTTTCTAATATGTGTTGAAATAAATACTATTAAAATAACAAGGTAATCCATATATCACCTTATAGCATCCCTCATATGTATAAGCCTACTTTGGGACAAGCAAAGGATCAAGCAAAAATTTTTACTGTAATTTGTTGTTCAATCACTAAGTTGTGCCTGACTCTCCAACCCTGTGGACTGCAGTAGGCCAGGTTCTTCTGTCCTCCACTATCACCCAGAATTTGCCCAAATTCATGTCCACTGAGTCAGTGATGCTATTTTTGATTCTATCTATTATTGGAATGTATAAAGTCTTTTATGATCTGGCTCTTGAGGCTTACTCTCCCATCTTCCCCATGAATCCTTACTTACACTCTATTCTGATTACCCTTTCTTGCCTCCAGTTCAGACTGCTTCATAATCCTTCATAATCCCTTCTATGCCATATATAAACACAGGGTTTTTTGTTTGTTTGTTTGCACATACCTATTTACATGTCTTTTTTAAAAAAAAAAAAAAACTTTTTATTTTGTTTTGGGGTATAGCCAATTAACAGACTTCCCTGGTGGCTCAGGGGTAAGGAATCTGCCTGCAGTGCAGGAGCTGCAGGAGCTGCAGGAGACTTGCATTCAATCCCTGGGTGGGAAAGATCCCCTGGAAGAGGGCATGGCAACCCTCTCCAGTATTCTCGCCTGGAAACTCCCCATGGACAGAGGAGCCTGGCAGGCTACAGTCCATAGAGTTGCAAAAAAGCGGACACACTGAAGCGACTTAGCACGTATAGCCAATTAACAATATTGTGATAATTTTAGGTGAACTGCAAAGGGACTCAGCCATACATATACATGTATCCATTCTCCCCCAAATTCCCCTCCCATCCAGGCTGCCACATAACATTTAGCATGTCTTTTTGTCCCTACTAAACTGGTTTAAGAAAATCATTGCAGATTGCTGTCCATGGTCTATATGCCTATGTTTGCTCAGTCATGTCCGACTCTGCGACCCCATGGACGGTAGCCCACCAGGCCTCTCTGTCCGTGGAATTCTCTAGGCAAGAATACTGGAGTGAATAGTCATTCCCTTCTCCAGGTGATCTTCCCAACCCAGGGATCAAACTGGGGTCTCCTGTGTTGCAGACAGATTCTTTACCATCTGAGCCACCACAGAAGCCCAGGTGATACCAATTCATTTTTTCCAAATATGTAAGCTCTTCTTAAACAAGAATAACATCATTCTCTTTACTGAAAAAGATGCTGTTTGTTTGTTACCAAGACAGTGACTCAGCACTGTAAAGTGGTATTTTACTCTTTGTAGTTTCTTTTAACATATGGACTCACCTGGGTAAAATTTGTTCGACTACCAAGCATAGAGATTGGACTGGAGCACAGAAAGTATAGTTAGTACCCACATTAATTCCAATATTTATTTTTGGTTTTCAAAGTATAATAAAAGTGCCCAAAGGAAAATATAAAACTATACTGCTTTTTATAAAAAGAAAGTGCAGCAATATAGCATGAACTGACTTTCAACTTTTTGATTTTTCTGCTGAGGGCAAGGCTTGAAGTAAGGAAGAGAAAGGGTAAAGTTGCAAGTTTTTACAAGCAGCATCAGAAACTCAGAGTTAGATGGTACCTTAGAGATAATCCAGTCCAAACTCCTCGTTTTACAGATAGGAAGTGAATAAGGTCAAGAGAAAGGGAAATTCCAATCTAAGTAAGGATTCTTTGGCAGAAATGGGAAAAATACTCCCATTTTGAGCTATCTTATTTATGAGCACACAGTTCACATATGCACTTGCTTTGACTATTTGTGCCAGGAAGGGGAGACCAACATGCAGTCCTGGGATCACTCACAACCCCCAGAGAAGACAGCAGAATGACCCGGGCACACATTGAGGATATATTTCTTTCTTTCTTTTTTAAATCAAATATGCTCTTTAGTAATTAGAGTTTTTCTTCAAACTAACCCTAGAGTAGTTTGAAGGAATCCCTCTTTCATATATTGGAAATAAAAACCAGGGAGCAAAAAAAAAATTACTCAGGAAAACAAAAGCAATTTTAACACCAAAACTGCCTACATTGGTAGTTTTGGATGCTAGACCTATGTATCTAAAGGCTATATTTCATGCGTCTGATGTGATTCTGGATTTTAAAAAATTTGCTGTCTCGCATACAGGGTTATCGTTACCATCTTTCTAAATTCCATATATATGCGTTAGTATACTGTATTGGTGTTTTTCTTTCTGGCTTACTTCACTCTGTATAATAGGTGCACTGAGACAACCCAGAGGGATGGTACGGGGAGGGAGGAGGGAGGGGGGTTCAGGATGGGGAACATGTGTATACCTGTGGCAGATTCATGTTGATGTATGGCAAAACTAATACAATATTATAAAGTAATTAACCTCCAATTAAAATGAATCAATTTATATTTTAAAAAAAAAGAAAAAAAAAATTGACCACAGCTTTGTTCTGATTCCTGATTTGGGGCTCAGTCTTAATGATGAAAGCTTGGGACAAACACATGAAAAAATGCTCAACATCACTTATTATCAGATAAATGCAAATCAAAACCACAATGAGATACCATCTCATGCCTCTCAGAATGGCTGCTATCAAAAAGTCTACAAACAATAAATGCTGGAGAGGATATGGAGAAAAGGGAACCCTCTTACACTGTTAGTGGGAAGGCAGACTAGTACAGCCACCATGGAGAACAGTGTGGGGATTCCTTAAAAAACTGAAAACAGATCTGCCATATGACCCAGCAATCCCACTGCTGGGCATACACACCAAGGAAAACAGAATTGAAAGAGACATGTGTACCCCAATGTTCATCACAGCACTGTTTACAATAGTCAGGACATGGAAGCAACCTAGATGTCCATCAGCAGATGAATGGATAAGAAAGCTGTGGTACATATACACAGTGGAATATTACTCAGCTATTAAAAAGAAGGCATTTGAATCAGTTCTAATGAGATGGATGAAACTGGAGCCTATATATACAGAGTGAAGTAAGTCAGAAGGAAAAACACCAAAACAGTATATTAATGCATATATATGGAATTTAGAAAAATTGTAACGATGACCCTATATGCAAGACAGCAAAAGAGGCACAGATATAAAGGACAGACTGTTGGACTCTGTGGGAGAGGGCGAGGGTGGGATGATTTGAGAGAATAGCATTGAAACATGTATATTACCATATGGGAAATAGATCACCAGTCCAAGTTGAATGCATGAAACAGGGCACTGGTGTACTGGGACAACTCAAAGGGATGGGATGGGGAGGGAAGTGGGAGGAGGTTCAGGATGGGGGACACGTATACACCCCCGGCTGATTGATGTCAATGTATGGCAAAAACCACCACAATATTGTAAAGTAATTAGTCTCCAATAAAAATAAATTAATTAATTTTTTGAAAATGATGAAAGTCTGGAAACATCAGGAAGAAACTAAGGCTATCTAATGAGCCAATACAGACTGCTCTTTTAGATCCAATGACTGATTATCATATTAGTAGATAATACCTCTTCCCCTCATTTCCCACTTTCCATTTTCCTGTTCATTAGATGGGGATAAGAAAGGAAGTGAAACAAATCTCTGTATTTACTTAATTGTTGAGAACTCTGATACAAGTTGTGATTAGGAAAGAGGTTGAAATTAAAGGATAAAAATGAACTGTGGGACTTACCTGTAGAATTACACTTAATCCATACTTTGCCTGCTTCCCATAACCCCAGTTAATTAAGAACTGACTGCACGACACAATGTTCTTTTCTCACAGAGGGGGTTGTCGTGAGAGGGTATGGTATTCCCTCTCTATATTCCCTCAGCCAAGAAAATATTTCTCTGAGGAAAACATTCAGTACAATAGAAGATAAATACTAATATAGCAGTAGGAGGATAAATCTTATTTTTAAATCATCTTCGGTGGGTGAGTTTTGGAAAATAAAGTAAGTGGCAGTGTTTACTTAGAATGACATCCACATGGGCAATTTTTCTCCAGATAGAACATTAAAGTAGGCTTGAGGAAGCTTACATACAGAAATCTGCTGTATTTGGGCTGTCTCAAGGTTATCTTTTTGGAGAAGTGGCTGAAAAGTGTCCAGTATCCTTTCAGAAGTGTACTAATTAGACACTAGAATGGAAGCTCTCAAGATATCTCACTGACCTGCCTTTATAAACAGAAACTAGAAACTAGTGTTGATTTCCATTAGCAGACTCCTTCAGCTCACAAACCCATTTCCTCGCCTCATTGGCAATTCCCTTTTGAAGGACTAGGATTTTCTAATAAACATCTCATTTGGAGTTGTTTGCCAAGGTGTGGCTAGACTTTCAAGTTTATTTTCTTAAGCCACTGCATTATTTCTCACTTCTCATACCTAAAAACTAAGTTCATAAGAAGATAAGTATTTCGAAGAACAGTCAAAGACAGCTGTGACTCCAACTCAAGGGGAGAAGTTAAATGAACTGATATATTTTAACCATCTTAAAGACATTTTGAATGAAGGTTGGAGATAATGATGTACTGGAAAATGTGCTAATAAAAGAGACAACAGAACAGTGACACCTTAAAACAAAGTCATGTATTATAGACGAGGAGAAATTAAAATTAGGGGAGAATTTTGATGAAACAACTAAAATAGAAAAAGATCTTTTCGTAGCAAAGAAATAATGACAATGGTCAGTAATCACTTAAAATAGTTGAGTGCAATCAGCAATGCCTTGGGGTGCCACTGGTTGCCAGTGGTAGGCCTAAGGCTTGGGTAAGAGAAAAAGAAAAAAATAAAGGAAAGAAAGAAAAAATAAGTAATATAGTAGAAAATAAAAGAAGATGAAAAAGAAAAAAGGAAATACATAAGAAGGGAATAGCTAGGAATAATTCTTCTAATATAATCCCATAATAGCAGGATCATAAGTTACAAGTTAAAATTTTAAATATGGACAATAAAGTAAAAACACTGTTTACAGTACTGTTGTTTATAAAAAACTTCAAACTTTATATATTCTAGTAATAAAACCCTTACCCATGAGATGGTTATATGCTTTGTCACTGCTTTCATTCCTCTAAGTAACTATGGTTGTACACTAAAATCGTTCAAGTTAGTTTCAGAATAGTTTGGTAGCTATAAACAGTTTTAAACAATTTGTCCATTGTCTGGCTTAGTGGTACTCAATACTAACATTTTTATGATTGATTGTGAGATGACATTCCTTATTTTTTGTTCTGAAAACTCTGGGCAGTACAGTGGATAAACCAATTGTTTAATAAGACTATTAAATACTTTAACAGATTGTCTATATTACAAGAAAAAATCCTTTACATGAAACAGATCATAGGAGTTATCTTAAAGAGTCCAAAATTAATCAGCCTGCTCCCTAAGATTCATATGCTAAAATGCATTCATTTTAGAAACCTGTATGTGGGTCAGGAAGCAACAGTTAAAACTGGTCGTGCTCTATACATCTGTGTCTCTTTTGCTGTCTTGCATACAGGGTTATCGTTACCATCTTTCTAAATTTCATATATATGTGTTAGTATGTTGTATTGGGGTTTTTCTTTCTGGCTTACTTCACTCTGTATAATTGGCTCCAGTTTCATCCACCTCATTAGAACTGATTCAAATGTATTCTTTACTTTTGTCATATATTTTTCTGCACTTTATAAAGACCAGAAGTTTCTATTATGACTGTTTATATAGTAAATACTCATTTATATTTGCAAAAAAAAAAAAAAAACTGGACGTGGAACAATTGACTGGTTCAAAATAGGGAAAGAAGTACAACAGGGCTGTGTATTGTCATCCTGCTTAGTTAACATATAAGCAGAGTACATCATATGAAATGCCAGGCTGGAATAAAGATTTCTGGGAGAAATATAAACCACCTCAGATATACAGATGATACTGCTCTAACAGCAGAAAGCAAACAGGAACAAAAGAGCCTCTTGATGAGGTGAGAGAAGAAAGTGTAAAAGCTGGCTTGAAACTCAACATTCAAAAAATTAAGATCATGGCATCCAGTCCCATCAGGCATGCATGTGTGTGAAGTCACTTCAGTAGTGTGCAACTCTTTGCAACCCTTTGCACTGTAGCCTGTCAGGCTCCTCTGTCCATGGGATTCTCCAGGCAAGAATACTGAAGTAGGTGGCCATGCCCTCTTCCAGGGGAATTCCCGACCCAGGGATCGAACCCGCATCTCCTGCATATCCTCCACTGCAGGTGAATTCTTTACCACTAAGCCACCAGGGAAGCCCTCCAATCCCCTCACTTCATGACAAATACAAGGGAAACAGGTGGAGACAGTGACAGATCTTATTTTCTTGAGCTCCAAAATCACTGCAGACAGTAACTGCAGCCATGAAATTAAAAGCTTGATCCTGGGAAGAAATGCTGTGTCAAACCTAGACAGCATATTAAAAAGCAGAGACATCACTTTGCCGACAAAGGTCCATATAGTCAAAGCTATGGTTTTTCCAGTAGTCATGTACGGATGTGAGAGTTGGGCCATAAAGAAGGCTGAGTGCTGAAAAATTGATGCTTTCAAATTGTGGTGCTGGAGAAGACTCTTGAGAGTCACTTGGATTGCAAGGAGACCAAACCAGTCCATCCTAAAGGAAAACAACCCTGAATATTCATTGGAAGGACTAATGCTGAAGCTGAAGCTCCAATACTTTGGCCACCTGATGCAAAGAGCCAACTCATTGGAAAAGACCCTGATGTTTGGAAAGATTGAAGGCAAAAGGAGAAGGGGGCAACAGAGGATGAGATGATTCGATAGCATCACCAACTCAATGGACATGAATTTGAACAAACTGGGAGATAGTAGAGGACAGAGGAGCCTGGTGTGCTAGTCTATGGGGTCACAAATAGTCAGACACAACTTAGCTACTGAACAACAACAACAAAGTAAAGCAATGGTCTCCTTCTAAACATTGATATTGGGCACAGTATATGCCATTATCATTGCTACCTCTGGTTATCACAGAGCCCTGTATCTACGACATGTAATGGAGCCATGGCATGAATTTTGTGGAATTATGGAGAACCTATTGCTCTTCAGCATCATGTATTGTTGAGTGAATGAAACAAACGAAATTAATAGTCTTGTGAGGACTCTGTTACATTAGTTGCAGAGCTGTGCTATCTCCCTTAAGACAGTTTTGAAGAACTCTTAGATAACATGTCATAGGGTATATAGAGTATGCTCAACCTCTGTACAGAATTTATGGTCAAATCCTTCAAAGTTACTCCTTTCTAAAACTTCAGAAATTTTTCACAAAGTAATACAGTTAAATATGTGGCTAAAAAATCAAACATCACAGTTCAGTTCAGTTCAGTCACTCAGTCATGTCCAACTCTTTGTGGCCCCATGGACTGCAGCACGTCAGGCCTCCCTGTCCATCACCAACTCCTGGAGTTTACCCGAACTCATGTCCATTGAGTCAGTGATGCCATTCAACCATCTTATCCTTTGTCATCCCCTTCTCCTCCTGCCTTCAATCTTTCCCAGCATCAGGGTCTTTTCAAATGAGTCAGCTCTTCACATCAGGTGGCCAAAGTACTAGAGTTTCAGCTTCAGCATCAGTCCTGCCAATGAATATTCAGGACTGATTTCCTTTAGGATGGACTGGTTGGATCTCCTTGCAGTCCAAGGGACTCTCAAGAGTCTTCTGCAACACCACAGTTCAAAACCATCAATTCTTTGGCACTCAGCTTTCTTTGCAGTCCAACTCTCACATCTATACATGACTACTGGAAAAACCATAGCCTTGACTAGACGGCCCTTTGTTGGCAAAGTTATCACAGAGGAGCTTAATTGAAGGTAAAAAGGCAATTCTCCCCTTTCCACTTTCGACATGGCTCCCCAATGATGAACACTTTTAACTTTTAAAACGTTTAAATATTTTCTAGCATTATCTCCATATGTCTTAGGTAATATGTTTATTCTTTCTTTAAAAAAATTTTTGCCGTGAGGCATGAAGTATCTTAGTTCTTTGACTAGGGATCAAACCTGCACCCTCCGCAGTGGAAGTCCCTAGGTTTATTATTTCTTAATTGATTTTCAGCATTGTCTATTGAAGTCCTGCTCTGCTAGATAAGTGAATGGTTAGTTTACATAAATCCCTGTCCAACTCTCCCTCTCCCTATGTAATGTATAGCCCTAGTCTCAGTTCTGCCACTAGTTACCTCTGAAATGAATTTCAATCTCTGGTTCCATGTTTTTTGATCCCCCACTTTGTAAGATGAAGACATTAACACTCCCATTCATTTTTTCAATGTTCCTCATCATCTCCTTTTAACCATTTCAGTTATACCTTTATTTTTACATCGTTAAGATTGATAACATTTACATTGTGTTATGTTATCATATTTAAGTGTGCTATAATTAAACTTATTTATTGATTCCAAAAGTTGAATACCAGCAGACAGTCTTTATATGATCATAACTATAGTTTTCACTGTATAATCAAACTGTGCTGGAATAGTAACCGCTTCTCTACAGGAATGATATTATGTTCCTGTATCATTCAATGGAGAATAATTTGAGGATCAAGTTCAAATAGATTCTTGTATTTTTATACTCTACCCGTTGCCTTGATCATATCCTCAAGTTGTTTTAAACATTCAATTATGATATCAGTGTCCCACCCCCCCCTTTTTTTTTTGCTGCATACTGTTGGTATACCCAGGGCAGGGTGGTGGGAGCAGTTACTGTGACTCAACAGTCACTGCAACAATTGTTTAGAATTTGGACTAAAAAAGCTTTTTTTAGGGAGGAGTATTTATCCTTGACATGTTTTAGAATTTCTGATACATGATGTTAACAAAAAGCTGACTAACTTTATTCAGTTTAACTATAGTTTTTAATCCTCTATAAAATTGTATCTTCTTATTGCCTAAACCCAGAGAAAATGACTCTTAATGCCCTGGCCCTTGGTACACCAATGCTAGTGACAGGTCTCCCAGAGTCCTTTTCTATCTTCTAATTTGAAATATGGGCTACTCTGTGATGAACTAGAGGGGTGGGATGGGAGAGGGGAGGGAGGCTCAAGAGGGAGGGAATATATTTATACTTATGGCTGATTAATGTTGTTGTACAGAAGAAACTAATACAACATTGTAAAGTAATTATCCTCCAATGAAAATAGAGTTTAAAAAAACTGGAGCCGATTATACAGAGTGAAGTAAGCCAGAAAGAAAAACACCAATACAGTATACTGACACATATATATGGAATTTAGAAAGATGGTAAGGATAACCCTGTATGTGAGACAGCAAAAGAGACACAGATGTATAGAACGGACTTTTGGACTCTGAGGGAGAGGGAGAGGGTGGGATGATGTGGGAGAATGGCATTGAAACATGTATACTATCATGTAAGAAATGAATCACCAGTCTATGTTCGATACAGGATACTGGATGCTTGGGGCTGGTGCACTGGGATGATCCAGAGAGATGATATGGGGTGGGAGGTGGGAGGGGGGTTCATGATTGGGAACTCATGTACACCCATGGTGGATTCATGTCAATGTATGGCAAAACCAATACAGTATTGTAAAGTAAAATAAAGTAAAAATAAAAATTAAAAAACAAAACAAATGTGAGCTACTACACAGTGACTGTCCTAGAATTTCTCTTTCCTTATTCTTCTGATTTAGATCTATTTTTATTAAATCCTACAACTTTCTTTTTCTTTACTTTCTCATTTTGCTGTAACAATCTTGTAAAGAATGTCTAAGAAAGGATGCCTAGGAGGTCAACTTTCTCAGTCTTTTCATATCTAAGAATGTCTTTATTTTATCATCTTAGGCTCAGATGGTAAAGAATCTGCCTGCAATTCAGGAGACTCAGGTTTCATCCCTGGATCAGGAAGATCCCCTGGAAAAGGAAATGACAACCCACTCCAGTATTTTTGCCTAGGAAATCCCATGGACAGGGGAGCCTGGTAGGCTGCAGTCCATGAGGTCAGACACGACTGAGTAACTAACACTTTACTTAGTTGCTATTATTGTTTGGTAGAAAATTCTAGGCTCAAAGTGATTATCCCTCAGAACTTTGTAGGTATTGTTCTATCATCTTCTAGCATCTGGTATTGATAAACTCTATATAAACATGATTCTTATGCATTTGAGGGTAAACTTTTTTTTCCATTAGAAATCTGTAGGATCTTTTTATTCTTGGTCTTTTGAAATTTCATGATGGTGGTAGTTGTTTTGGAGTTATCTTCAGTTCTGTATTAGTTCAAAGAATATTTCTTGTTAATTTGGTATTTTTCTTTCAGGTCAGAGTATTTCCTCTGTTGTCCTGTGGTGAGTGCCTATCCATTGTCATTATGAATAGTAAAATAGAATACATCATAATATGAGAGCTGGGCTCATGGTCTCATAGATTTTGCTTTAGGTGAGCAGACAGTGAATGAGCTGCTATGCGGGGGAACTC
Source organism: Budorcas taxicolor (assembly GCF_023091745.1). Taxonomy (NCBI): domain Eukaryota; kingdom Metazoa; phylum Chordata; class Mammalia; order Artiodactyla; family Bovidae; genus Budorcas; species Budorcas taxicolor. The sequence goes on from NC_068935.1 coordinate 17,044,292, forward strand.
TAAATGCCAGGATCCTACTGCTGCTGCTGCTGCTGCTGCTGCTGCTGCTAAGTCACTTCAGTTGTGTCCGACTCTGTGAGACCCCATAGACAGCAGCCCACCAGGCTCCCCCATCCCTGGGATTCTCCAGGCAAGAGTACTGGAGTGGGTTGCCATTGCCTTCTCCAATGCATGAAAGTGTAAAGTGAAAGTGAAGTCGCTCAGTCCTGTTCGACTCTTCGCGACCCCATGGACTGCAGCCCACCAGCCTCCCCCATCCATGGGATTTTCCAGGCAAGAGTACTGGAGTGGGGTGCTGTTGCCTTCTCCGAAATGCCAGGATGAGGAAGATGTTATTCTGAGACATGTAGTTCTTTAGGTTCTTTTCAGGCTGTCTTTAGTTCAGTTCAATGGCTCAGTCATGTCTGACTCTTTGCGACCCCATGGACTGCAGCATGCCAGGCTTCCCTGTGAATCACCTTGCTCAAACTCATGTCCATCGAGTCAGTGATGCCATCCAACTATCTCATCCTCTATTGTCCCCTTCTGCTCCTACCTTCAATCTTTCCCAGCATCAGGGTCTTTTCAACTGAGTCAGTTCTTCGCATCAGGTGGCCAAAGTATTGGAGTTTCAGCTTCATCATCAGTCCTTCCAATGAATATTCAGGACTGATTTCCTTTAGGATGGACTGGTTGGATATCCTAGCAGTCCAAGGGACTCTCATCAGTGCTCAGCTTTCTCGATAGTCCAACTCTCACATCCATACATGACTACTGGAAAAACCATGAACTTGACTAGACAGACTTTTGTTGGCCAAGTAATGTCTCTGCTTTATAATATGGTGTCTAGGTTGGTATAACTTTTCTTCCAAGGAGTAAGTGTATTTTTATTTCATGGCTGCAGTGATTTTGGAGCCACCCAAAATAAAGTCTGCCACTGTTCCCAATTTTTCTCCATCTATTTGCCATGAAGTGATGGGACCGGTTGCCATGATCTTTGCTTTCTGAATGTTGAGCTTTAAGCCAACATTTTCACTCTCCTCTTTCACTTTCATCAAGAGGCTCTTTAGTTCTTCACATTCTGCCATAAGGTTGGTGTTGTCAGCATATCTGAAGTTGTTTGATATTTCTCCCAACAATCTTGATTCCAGCTTGTGTTTCATCCAGCCCAGCGTTTCTCATGATATACTCTGCATATAAGTTAAATAAGCAGGGTGACAATATACAGCTTTGACATACTCCTTTTCCTATTTGGAACCAGTCAGTTTCATGTCCAGTTCTAACTGTTGCTTCCTGACCTGCATACACATTTCCCAAGAGGCAGGTCAGGTGGTCTGGTGTTCCCACCTCAGTATTCCATTCTCTTTCAGAATTTTCCACAGTTTATTGTGATCCACACAGTCAAAGGCTTTGACATAGTCAATAAAGCATAAATAGTTGTTTTCCTGGAACTCTCTTGCTTTTTTGATTTTCCAGTGGATGTTGGCAATTTGATCTCTGGTTCCTCTGCCTTTTCTAAAGCCAGCATGAACATATGGAAGTTCACAATTCATGTATTGTTGAAGTCTGGCTTGGGGAATTTTGAGCATTACTTTGCTAGTGTGTGAGATGAGTGCAGTTGTGCAGTAGTTTGAACATTCTTTGGCATTGCCTTTCTTTGGGATCTTTTTCAGTCCTGTGGCCACTGCTGAGTTTTTCAATTTTGCTGGCATATTTAGTGTAGCACTTTCACAGCATCATCTTTCAGGATTTGAAACAGTTCAGCTGGAATTCCATCACCTCCACTAGCTTTGTTCATAGTGATGCTTCCCAAGGTCCACTTGACTTCACATTCCAGGATGTCTGGCTCTAGGTGAGTGATCACACCATTGTGATTATCTGGGTCATGAAGATCTTTTTGTATTGTTCTTCTGTGTATTCTTGCCACCTCTTCTTAATATCTTCTGCTTCTGTTAGGTCCATACCATTTATGTCCTTTATTATGCCCATCTTTGCATGAAATGTTCCCTTGGTATCTCTAATTTTCTTGAAAAGATCTCTAGTCTTTCCCATTCTATTTTTTCCTCTCTTTCTTTGCACTGATCACTGAGGAAGGCCTTCTTATCTCTCCTTGCTATTCTTTGGAATTCAAATGGGTATATCTTTCCTTTTCTCCTTTGCTTTTGGCTTCTCTTCCTTTCTCAGCTATTTGTAAGGCCTGCTCAGACAGCCATTTTGCTTTTTTGCATTTATTTATCTTGGGGATGATTTTGCTCCCCGTCTCCTGTACAATGTCAAGATCTCTGTCCATAGTTCATCAGGCACTCTGTCTATCAAATCTAGTCCCTTAAATCTATTTCTCACTTCCACTGTATAATTGTTCAGTTCAGTTCAGTTCAGTCACTGTCATATCCGACTCTTTGCAACCCCATGAATCACAGCATGCCAGGCCTCCCTGTCCATCATCAACTCCCTGAGTTTACCAAAACTCATGTCCATCGTGTCATTGATGCCATCCAGCCATCTCATCCTCTGTCATCCCCTTCTCCTCCTGCCCCCAATCCCTCCCAGCATCAGGGTTTTTTCCAATGAGTCAACTCTTCCCATGAGGTGACCAAAGTATTGAAGTTTCAGCTTCAATATCAGTCCTTCCAATGAACACCTAGGACTGATCTCCTTTAGGATGGACTGATTGGATCTCTTGGAGTCCCTTGGACTGCAAGAGTCTTCTCCAACACCACAGTACAAAAGCATCAATTTTTCAGCACTCAGCCTTCTTCACAGTCCAACTCTCACATCAATACATGACCACTGGAAAAAACATAGCCTTGACTAGACAGACCTTTGTTGTCAAAGTAATGTCACTGTTTTTTAATATGCTATCCAGGTATAATCATTAGGGATTTGATTTAGGTCATACCTGAATGGTCTAGTGGTTTTCCCTACTTTCTTCAATTTAAGTCTGAATTTGGCAATAAGGAGCTCATGATCTGAGCCACAGTCAGCTCCTGGTCTTGTTTTTGCTGACTGTATAGAGCTTCTCCATGCTTGGCTGCAAGGAATATAATAAGTCTGATTTCGGTGTTGACCATCTGGTGATGTCCATGTGTAGAGTCTTCTCTTGTGTTGTTGGAAGAGGGTGTTTGCTATGACCAGTGCGTTCTCTTGGCAAAACTCTATTAGCCTTTGCCCTGCTTCATTCTGTACTCCAAGGCCAAATTTTCCTGTTACTCCAGGTGTTTCTTGACTTCCTACTTTTGCATTCCAGTCCCCTATAATGAAAAGGACATCTTTTTGGGGTGTTAATTCTAGAAGGTCTTGTAGGTCTTCATAGAACCGTTCAATTTCAGCTTCTTCAGCTTTACTGGTCAGGGCATAGACTTGGATTACTGTGATGTTGAATGATTTGCCTTGGAAACGAACAGAGATCATTCTGTCGTTTTTGAGATTGCATCCAAGTACTGCATTTCTTTTGTTGACTATGATGGCTACTCCATTTCTTGTAAGGGATTCTTGCCCACAATAGTAGATATAATGGTCATCTGAGTTAAATTCACTGTATATTGTCACCCTGCTTATTGAACTTATATGCAGAGTACATCATGAGAAACGCTGGACTGGAAGAAACACAAGCTGGAATCAAGATTGCTGGGAGAAATATCAATAACCTCAGATATGCAGATGACACCACCCTTATCACAGAAAGTGAAGAAGAACGAAAAAGCCTCTTGATGAAAGTGAAAGAGGAGAGTGAAAAAGTTGGCCTAAAGCTCAACATTCAGAAAACGAAGATCATGGCATCGGGTCCCATCACTTCATGGGAAATAGATGGGGAAACAGTGGAAACAGTGTCAGACTTTATTTGGGGGGGGGGGGCTCCAAAATCACTGCAGATGATGATTGCAGCCATGCAATTAAAAGACGCTTACTCCTTGGAAGAAAAGTTATGACCAACCTAGATAGTATACTCAAAAGCAGAGACATTACTTTGCTGACTAAGGTCCATCTAGTCAAGGCTATGGTTTTTCCTGTGGTCATGTATGGATGTGAAAGTTGGACTGTGAAGAAGGCTGAGCACCGAAGGATTGATGCTTTTGAACTGTGGTGTTGGAGAAGACTCTTGAGAGTCCCTTGGACTGCAAGGAGATCCAACCAGTCCATTCTGAAGGAGATCAACCCTGGGATTTCTTTGGAAGGAATGATGCTAAGGCTGAAACTCCAGGACTTTGGCCACCTCATGAGAAGAGTTGACTCATTGGAAAAGACTCTGATGCTGGGAGGGATTGGGGGCAAGAGGAGAAGGGGGACGACCGAGGATGAGATGGCTGGATGGCATCACTGACTCGATGGATGTGAGTCTGAGTGAACTCCGGGAGATGGTGATGGACAGGGAGGCCTGGCGTGCTGTGATTCATGGGGTCGCAAAGAGTCGGACACGGCTGAGCGACTGAACTGAACTGATTCTTTCATCTGCTTTTTTGACTTTCAGAAATTTGTTTGAAGTCTCCTTCCTATCTGTTGCAACCAATTCCAATTCTCTTTGCATTCTCTCCTCCACAAACAAGTCCTTTTGTGTGCTTACAGGACTCCACACTAAGCTCTAAGGACAAGATAGAGGAAAAAAAAAAAAAAGTGAAAGAGACCAGGTATTAAGAACACAATAAAGGAGAAGCAGTCTAGTAAGAACAAACAAGGCAATAAATAAACAAGGTAATCTCAGATAATATTAAGTTCTATGAAGAAAATAAACAGAGTAATGTGATATAGAGATCTGGTAAGAGGCAGAGAAGTTGGTCTGCCTTTGACAGTTAGGTATCTCCTTTGATGCTAAAATCATGGAATCCGAAATCTGGGAAGATCATTCTGATTTGAACAAATAGAATGATGAGAAGCATTAAGTCTGGGAAGTCCACTCCATAGAAATGGGGCAGCCTTAAGGCAGGAAAGTGGTAGTTGTTCTGGTCATGTCTGACTCTTTGCAACCCCATGAATTATGTAGCCCACCAGCCTCCTCTGTCCATGGAATTCTCCAGGCAAGAATACTGGAGTGGGTTGCCATTCCCTTCTCCAGGGAATGTTCCAGACCCAGGAATCAAACCTGGATCTTCTGAAGCAGATTCCTTACCATCTGAGCCACCAGGGAAGCCCTTGTGGCAACCAGCAAATCCAAGGGACCAAAACAAATGACCAAACAAGGGGACAAAATGGCTGCAGATCAAGGAAGAAATAGGAGGACAGTAGGAGATGAGGTTGGAGAAGGAAGCAGAGGGTCTTGAAACCATGGTAAGAAGTGTGTATTTTATTGTAAATATAAAGGAAGACCACTGGGGAATTTTTCCCAGGAAAGTACACAACTGGCTTTTTGTTTTATACCTTTGTCCTTTCACCCTGAAAAAATTCGTTTTGTATTTTTTGTAGTAAAATCTGTTGGTAACACATTTCTCAGCTGTTGTTTGTCTGAAAGTGTTTTTATTCCTCCTTCATTTTTTATTTGGTTATGTGATCTGTAGCATTTTTAAATGCCCCTCTCCTGATTCCTGGCCCCGGTTATTCAAATACGAATCTAAGTACTGCTATGAAGGGATTTTGCAGATGTAATTAAAGTCTCACATCAGTTGGTTTTAAGATATTTTGGTGAGTCTGACCTAATAACATTAGCCCTTTTAAAGCATTTTTCTCTGACTGGTAGCAAAAGAAGAAATCAGAGCTATTTGAACTGTGAGAGGAATTCAACGTGAGGATGATTCTGTTATGAGAAGTAAGAGGCCATGGTGGTGGTGGTTTAGTCGCTAAGTTGTGTCCAGCTCTTGAGACCCCCATGAACTGTAGCCCACCAGGCTCCTCTCCATGGGAGGAGCCTCCCTCCTCCATGGGATTTTCCAGGCAAGAATACTGGAGTGGGTTGCTGTTTTCTTCTCCAGGGGATCTTCCTGACCCAGGAACTGAACCTGGGTCTCCTGCCTTTCAGGCAGCTTCTTTACCAACTGAGCTAGGATGGAAGATCAAGAGGCCATGGGGGTATGGAACTGAAAATGGCCTCTAGATGCTGAGAACAGTCCCTGAAAGAGAGTCAGAAAAAAAGAAGGGGAGTGGGTTTCAACCGCTCAACATCAACAAATTGAATTCAGCCAACAGTATGAATAAGTTTGGAAGCATGTTTTCCCTCAGAACCTTGAGCTAAGAATTTGACACAGTTGACACCTTGATGTTGATATCCTTTGTTTAGAAACCCAGTCATGCTATACTGGACTTCTGACCTACAGAAACTGTGAAGTAATAAATGGATGTTGTTTAAAGTCAGTAAGCTTGTGATAATTTGCACATAATGTCATAATGTGATAATTTGCACATAATGTAAATATATGCGTTTTACAATACCAATATGGGACACTTAAGATCTGAGCGACTGAACTGAAATGAAAGTTATAATTTGCATTCAATAAAATGCTCAGATCTTAAGTGTGCCATATCGGTTTTGTAAAACACATATGTTTACTTTACCCACACCCCTATTACCCTGGAAAATTCACTCCAGCTCTCCTCATCAGCCCTACCATCTCCAAGTAAACACTGACATGATTTCTATCCTCTATAGGGTAGTTTTTTCTGTTGCAGAATATTATATTAATGGAATCGTTCAGTATGTGCTTTTTGTGAACATTTCTTTTCATTTCTCTTGGATTACTGCCTAGAGGTGGGATTGTTTCGTTATAAAGTAGATTTACATCTAACTTTATAAGAAACGGCTGAATAGTCTTCCAAAGATGTACCATTTTGCTGTCCCCCTAGCAACGTACAGGAGTTTTTGTTACTGCATACCCTTTCTAACATTTGATGTTGTCATTTTTGGTTTTCATTCATTTTTAGCAATTTTATTAAGTATTTCTATATCTTATTATGGCTTTAATTTCCATTTTCTTCATCATGATTATATTAAGCATCTGTTCATGTTCTTATTGTTTATTCACATATATCTTGTTTCGAAGTGTCTTAACAAGTGTTTTCCTGGGTAGATTTTCATTCATTATTGAGTCACAGAAATTCTTTCATTATATTCTGAATACAAGTTATGCGTCTGTTCTATGTTCCAAATATTTTCACCCAATCTGTTGTTTGCCTTTTCATTTCCTTAATGTTGTCTTTTGATGAGCAGAAAATTTTCATTTTGATGAAGCAAAATATATTATTTTTTTCTTTTATGATTCATGATTTCTGTGTTCACTCTAAGAAACCTCTGCCTATCACAAGTTTGAAAAGATATTATCCAGTGTATTCTTTTAGTAGCCTTATCATTTTAATTGTTGTGGTTAGGTCTATGATCCATCTTGCATACATTTTTGTGTGTATGAGGTAGTTATCTAGGATTTTCTTCCATAATGATACCCAATTCTCAAAGCATCATTTGTTGAAGAAATTTGCCTTTATCTTAGTGAATTGCTTTGGACCCTTTTTGAAAATCATTTGTTGGGTCTATTTCTGGACTCTCTGCTTTTCCACCTAACCTTTTTAAAATCATGTCCCCAGTACCATATTGTTTTGTTTATTGTTCCTTTATACAAAATTGTGAAATCAGGTGTTATGAGTCCTTCAACTCTGTTCTTTCTCCAGATTGTTTTGGCTGTGCTAGGTATTTTGCCTTCCAAATAAAATGTTAAATCAGCATGTAGATTTCTTAAAAAAAGATTTTTCACAATTGCATTGAATCAATACTGTTCAATATAATTTTCTATAATGGTGACAGTGTTATGTATCTGCTGTCTAGTATGGTAGCTACATACATGTAACTGTTGAGCATTTAAAATGTGGATAGTATAAATGAAAAACAAAGATTTTGTTTTAATTATAAATAATTTAAAAATAAACAATCACAAATCTAAAATATAAAACAAACTAGTGAATATAATAAAAAAGAAACAGATTCACATATATAGAGAACAAACTAGTGGTTATGAATGGGGAGAGGGAAAGGAGGAGGGGCAAGATAGAGTAGAGGACTAAGAGGTACAGACTACTGTGTATAAAATAAATAAGATACAAAGATATATTGTACAGCACAGGGAATATAGCCAATATCTTATAATAACTATAAATGCAGTATAATCTATAAACATTTTGAATCACTATGCCATGTACTTGAAAGTAATATTGTAAATCAACTATACCTCAATAAAAATAAAAAAAAATAAGTATAAACAACCAAAAAGTGACTAATGGCTACCAGATTGGACAGTGCAGGTCTAGGTCAGTGTATGGACAACTGGCATCTTAATATTTACTCTTCCTATCAAAGAACATCTTATTTTCCCTTTTTAAAGTATCTTTCAATTTCTCTCAACAATGCTTTATAGTTTTTAGTCTATTGCTCTTATCCCTAAGTTGTTTTTGTATTTTCTCAAATGCTTTTTCTGCATCTACTGAAATTACAAGATGTTCTTTAATCTGATAAAAATTAATCAATTTTTATATGTGAAAAAGCCCACTGATCAAGATGGATTTTCCTTTTTATATATTGCTATATCTGACTTTCTAATGTTTTGTTAAGGACTTGTGTATCTATGTTCAAGAGTGATATTTGTCTATAATTTATCTTTCTTGTATGTTATATTTTAGTATTAAAGTTATACTGGTTTCATAAATTAGTAAGAAATGTTTTTCGATGATTTTTCATAGGATTGGTATTATTTCTTCCCTAAATGTTTGATAGAATTCATCAGTGAAATCATCTGGACCTGGAGCTCTATTTGTGGAAAATTGTTTGGTAATGAGCTCAATTTCATTAACAAGTATAGATTTCCTACTTCTTGTACTGGTTTTGGCAATTTGCTTCTTCCAACAAATTTATTCATTTCTTCTCTGTTGTTGAATTTTTTGGCATAAAGTCATCCCTATTATTCCTTTATTATCATTATAAAACCTATGTAATCTATAGGGACATCTCCTTTTTCATTCCTAACATTCATAATTTATGTTTTCATTTTTTTCCTGATAAAATTTGTTCTGTATGTATTCATGCTGTTAATCTTTCCCCCAAAAAACTTTGTTGATAACCTCTGCCATTTTTTCCATTTTATTGATTTCACTTTTATTTATATATATTTTTCTACTTACTTGGGTATAGCTGGCTATTACTTACCTGAATTCTCGAGGTGGAAATAGAAATCATTGATTCTATGTCTTCTTTTCCAATAATAGGCATTCAAAGTTACAAAATTTCTTCTAAGAGATGTTTCAGATGTATCACACAAGATTTGATATAACCGTTTTATTATATTTCATTTAAAAATAGTTTCTAATCTCCTTGTGATTTCATTTGACCCATGAGTTTTTTGGTAGTATACTGCATAGTTTCAAAATTTTGGAGGACTCCCTATGTATCTTGCTGTAATCAATTTCTGTTTTTTTTATGAGTGCCATACCATTAACAGAAGCAGAAGATATTAAGAAGAGGTGGCAAGAATACACGGAAGAACTGTACAAAAAAGATCTTCACTACCCAGATAGTCATGATGATGTGATCACTCATCTAGAACCAGACATCTTGGAATGTGAAGTCAAGTGGGCCTTAGAAAGCATCACTATGAACAAAGCTAGTGGAGGTGATGGCATTCCAGGTGAACTATTTCAAATCCTAAAAGATGATGCTTTGAAAGTGCTGGACTCAATATGCCAGCAAATTTGGAAAACTCAGCAGTGGCCACAGGACTGGAAAAGGTCAGTTTTCATTCCAATCTCAAAGAAAGGCAATGCCAAAGAATGCTCAAACTACCACACAATTGCACTCGTCTCACACAATAGTAAAGTAATCCTCAAAATTCTCCAAGCCAGGCTTCAGCAATACGTGAACCATAAACTCCCTGATGTTCAAGCTGGTTTTAGAAAAGGCAGAGGAACCAGAGATCAAATTGCCAACAACTGCTGGATCATGGAAAAAGCAAGAGAGTTCCAGAAAAACATCCATTTCTGCTTTATTGACTATGCCAAAGACTTTGACTGTGTGGATCACAAGAAACTGTGGAAAATTCTGAGAGAGATGGGAATACCAGACCACCTGACCTGCCTCTTAAGAAATCTGTATGCAGGTCAGGAAGCAGCAGTTAGAACTGGACAAGGAACAACAGACTGGTTCCAAATAGGAAAAGGAGTACATCAAGGCTGTATATTGTCACCCTGCTTATTGAACTTATATGCAAAGTACATCATGAGAAATGCTGGACTGGAAGGAACACAAGCTGGAATCAAGATTGCCGGGAGAAATATCAATAACCTAAGATATGCAGATGACACTACCCTTATGGCAGAAAGTGAAGAGGAGCTAAAAAGCCTCTTGATGAAAGTGAAAGAGGAGAGTGAAAAAGTTGGCCTAAAGCTCAATATTCAGAAAACGAAGATCATGGCATCCGGTCCCATCACTTCATGGGAAATAGATGGGGAAACAGTGGAAACAGTGTCAGACTATTTTGGGGGGCTCCAGAATCACTGCATATAGTGACTGCAGTCATGAAATTAAAAGACACTTACTCCTTGGAAGAAAAGTTATGATCAACCTAGATAGCATATTCAAAAGCAGAGACATTATTTTGCCGTCTAAGGTCCGTCTAGTCAAGGCTATGGTTTTTCCTGTGGTCATGTATGGATGTGAGAGTTGGATTGTGAAGAAGGCTGAGTGCTGAAGAATTGATGCTTTTGAACTGTGGTGTTGGAGAAGCCTCTTGAGAGTCCCTTGGACTGCAAGGAGATCCAACCAATCCATTCTGAAGGAGATCAACCCTGGGATTTCTTTGGAAGGAATGATGCTAAAGCTGAAACTCCAGTACTTTGGCCACCTCATGCGAAGAGTTGACTCATTGGAAAAGACTCTGATGCTGGGAGGGATTGGGAGCAGGAGGAGAAGGGGACGACCGAGAATGAGATGGCTGGATGGCATCACGTACTCGATGGACGTGAGTCTGGGTGAACTCCGGGAGATGGTGATGGACAGGGAGGCCTGGACAGGGAGGCAGTGCTGCTATTCATGGGGTTGCAAAGAGTCGGGCACAACTGAGCAACTGAACTGAACTGAACTGAACTGAACTGAACTATGAGTGCCAAAATACCACTTTTTATTCTTGTGCAGGATTCTGCATGATGCCAATCCTTAGACATGTATTGGGACTTATTTTATAATCTAACATGTGGTCTATATTGGTGAATGTTCTTTACCAAATGTGTATTTTACTATTAATGGGTCTGATGTTACATAAATGTCAATTAGGTCAAATGGTTGATGATGTTAAGTCCTTCATATTATTTCTGATTTTTTTCTTTACATGTTCCATCAATTACTGAGAAAATGTTGTTAAAGTCTCCTTGTTTGTAGATTTGACTATCCTTTATTTTCTAATAGTTTTTGATTCATATATTTAGGAATTTTTGATTCATATATTTAAGACTTTAATATATTAGGACTTTTCATCAGAATCAACACATTCAGGAGTGTTTTTTCTTCTTGAATAAGTAACACTTTTATCATTATGAAATGTCTCTATTACTAGTATATCTCCTCATCATAAGCTCCTTTGTCTGATAGTAATACAGCCATGACATATTTTATATGATTAGGGTTCACGTGGCATATCTTTTTCCATTCTTTTATGCTTCTTCAGCTTCTTCTATGCTTCCATTCAGCTTCTTTTTGTCTCTATGTTTAGTGTGTGTATCAACTAAGAAATATATGGTAGGGTCTTACTTTACCATCAAGTTTGACAATCTTGTATTTTAACAAGGGTGTTTAGTCTATTTACACAATAAAATTGATATTTTAGATTGAAATCTACCATCTTGGTGTTTGATTTTCATTTATCTCATCTGTTTTTTTTTTTTCTTGTTTTTCAGTTTCTACTTTTCTAATTTTGGGAGGGTTAATTAAATCTGTTAAGTACTGACCTTGCCTGCACTTGCCCAGAACCAGTGGTTTCAGCATCCAGTAAGACAATGGAGCAGACATGAACAGAGCAAGGGTGGACAGGCTCAGACTGGGGCAGCTGCTTCTGGTGCCACTCCTTCCCATGAAGATTTATTCAAATCAAACAACTGCTGTAACCCTTTGAAGTAACTCCTTCCAAAATACCTTGGCTGCCCCAAATTCATTTAACTCCACCATCAAGGCAGTCGGGCGCTCTGCAGCCAACAGCCAGTCTCTTTGTAATCTTGTTCTCCCTTCTACGTCTCTACTGTTAAGAGACTCAGACCAAGAAATACCTGTACTTCCTCATTTTCTAAACACAATCCAAGTGGCAACTAGACCTCTAGTGTGACAAGAGAAAGACAGGTCTTCACTGAATCTGTTAATTCCATGCTTTATTCTACGGATACAGAAAATATCGACAGTCTCAAATTTGATTGCTTTTGAGATATTTTAGTTGTTCTTCTTGATCATTTTGATCAGGCTTCCCTGATGGCTCAGGCAGTAAAGTGTCTGCCTGCAATGCAGGAGACCTGGGGTCGATCCCTGGGTTGGGAAGATCCCCTGGAGGAGGGCATGGCACCCCACTCCAGTACTCTTGCCTAAAAAATCCCATGGACAGAGGAGCATGGTGGGCTACAGTCCATGGGGTCACAAAGAGTTGGATATGACTGAGCGATTTCACTTTCTTTCTTTTGGTCATTTTTATGATATTTTATATTGATATTTTATTTTAATGATTATTCTAGAAATTATAGTACATCTATAACTTATACATTCAAAATATACTCTATTACTTTGTGAGCTATTTAACAATTTCATAAAATATATTTATAATGACTACTCTCCTCTTTGGATTTTGTCATATATTTTATTTTCACATATGCTATATCCTGCACATTCCTTTGGTGTTATGTCTAAATTAAATAGCCAATTATCTTTAAAGAGACTTAATATGATAATAAATAAATATAATAATGATAAGATTAATGTTTAAAAGACTATTTGTATTTATTAACAAATTTACACTTTCTGGTGGTTTTCATTTTTTCCTGTAGAACTATGTTTTTCTCTGATTATATTTTCCTTCAGCCCACTTAATTCCTTTCAGTATTTCTTATAGACAAACCTAAACAGCATATTTAAAAATAGAGACATCACTTTGCCAACAAAGGTCCGTATAGTCAAAGCTATGACTTTTCAAGTAGTCATGTATGGATGTGAGAGTTGGAGCATAAAGAAGGTTGAGTGCTGAAGAATTGATGCTTTCGAGTTGTGGTGCTGGAGGACACTCTTGAGAGTCCCTTGGACAGCAAGGAGATCAAACAAGTCAATCTTTAAGGAAATCGACCCTGAATATTCATTGGAAGGACTGATGCAGAAGCCTAAGCTTCAATACTTCGGCTGTCTAATGTGAAGAGTTGACTTATTAGAAAAGACCCTGATGCTGGGAAAGGTTGAAGGCAGGAGGAGAAGGGGGCAGCAGAGGATGAGATGGTTAGATAGCATCACCTATTCAATGGACAAGAATTTGAGCAGACTCTGAGAGATAGTGGAGGACAGAGGAGGCTGGCATGCTGCACTCCTTGGGGTTGCAAAGAGTCAGACACAACTTAGTGACTGAATAACAACAAATTTCTTATAGTACAGGTCTGTGGCAGATGAAATCTTTCAGCTTTGTCTGTCAAAAATATATCTATTTCACTTTCCTTTTTAAAGGATACTTTAAAATTCTGATTTTATTGTTTCTGGTAAAGAAAGCAGTTATCACTCTTATTATTGCTTTCTTGTAAAAAATGCTACTTCTTCCTCTGACTGCTTTCAAGGTTTTCTATTTACCTCAGTCTTCCAATTTGACTATGATTTCCCTAGGTGTGTTCCGTGTATTTCTCCTGCTTGAAGTTGCAGAGCTTCTTGGATTTATCAGTTGGTATCTTTTATCAATTAAAAAAAAATCTGGTCATTATTTCTTCAAATACTTTCAAATGCTTTATTTACTCTGTCCTTTCCCTGATGGGACTCAAATTACATGTGTTCTAGACCAGCAGTCCCCAACCTTTTTGGCATCAGGGACTGGTTTCATGGAAGACAATTTTTCATGAACTGGAGAGGAAAAAAGGGGAATGGTTTCAGGATGATTCAAGCGCATTGGAGAACAGCTGTAAAGACAGATGAAGTTTCACTCATTCAGCCTATCCGCTGCTCACCTCCTGCTGAGTGGTCCAGTTCCTAACAGGCCATGTGCCACTACTGGTGACTTCTAAAATCTCTGTTGAGCTGAGGTTTTGGCCAAGAAACTAATGGGTATTCCTATACACATTTCTTCTTATACACATTTCTGTAACCCTCCCCTTTTCCAGTAACTGTCCAAAATTTTTTAGTCAACTTAGCAACTCATGACTCTGATCTCTTCCCTTCACTCCATGAGACTGCTACATTCTGCTTAGGCTTCATTTCCCTGCACTACAGTTTGGAAATTGCTCCCAGGCAGAAAGTCAAGGGGTATATGGACTTCAACTTGAGAGTGTTTCTTCTCTGAGTTTAGCAGACTTGCATGTCCACTGCTAAGTCACTTCAATCGTGTCCGACTCTGTGGGACCCCATAGACGGCAGCCCACCAGGCTCCCCATCCCCCTGGGATTCTCCAGGTAAGAACACTGGAGTGGGTTGCCATTTCCTTCTCCAATGCATGAAAGTGAAAAGTGAAAGTGAAGTCACTCAGTCATGTCCGACTCTTTGCGACCCCATGGACTGCAGCCCACCAGGCTCCTCCATCTGTGGGATTTTCCAGGCAAGAGTCCTGGAGTGGGGTGCCATTGCCTTCTCCACTATCAAATGCTTAAAATCTATTGTTTTATATGTTTTTTTTTTCCAGGAAAGCATCTGAGTGGTACAAAGGCCTCTTGATAAGAAATTGGTCCATACCCATGTGAATCAGTGTGAAATATATTTAAAAGATTAGAATATTTTAACTGAAGTAAGCTGTGAAACAGATTTCTCAAGATATTCTGTGAGGATCTGGGAACTTTCAGAAAGTATCCAGTGTTACTTAATGTGTTGCAGTACTTAATTGTGTTTCACCAATTCACTAAGCCTTTTATCCCAAGTGTTAGAAAAGCAAGAAATTGAGCATTTTGTCAAGTCCTTGCAACAGTTACAAATGTGTGCCTTGTGAGCCTACAGAAACTATTAGTGCTCTGTGCACAAGGCACTTACCCCCCACCCCACCATTGCAGCTAGCTCCAGGAGTCAAGCAGCCTCCTGATATTCTTGCTAGCAAGAGAATCTCAGAAAAATTACCTTGCCCAAGTGAATCCAGCAACTACAGATACCCATAAAAGTGTTCTTATTAAGAAGTCTCCTGAATTAGGTACCTGTCATGGATTAAATTGTCATCTCCTTTGGAATTTTTGAGAGTTTTGTAAAAATTCTGTGTCTGATTATTCCAGTTGTGATAACCTACTCCAGTAATATCTGAGGGCATTATTTCATGACTTGATTAATTAAATCAAACAAAAGAAACAGGAAAGTAAAACTTCCTTTGTTTCAGTGTCACTTTCTTAGGCAACTGGCATTAACCCTACCCCTTCCCACCACCTACAACAAGGGGAGATACAGGAGAGTCCTCTCCCTTAAAATATCAATATCTGTAAGCTTCCCTGAGGGCAACACAATCTTTACTGTGTTTTTCTTCCATAAGTCAATAATTTTTGAGTCACTTCATTGTCTACTGAGAAAAAATTATGTTTTGGTGTATCAGCATATGGAATTAAGTTAAGAAGTTATTGGCTTCTGTGTATGTACTAGAATGATGAGATAAAATCAGCTACATCTTCTTATTTTGGCTTAGACCCCAAAAGTTAAATAGCACTGACATTGCCACTTGCTTGCAAACTCAAGATCAGTACTACTTATACATGAGAATTTGGCAAAAATTATCAAAGCAACCCTACTATGACAGAAATCAAGAAGAACCACCATTAGTTTCCTCATTATTTCTTTACTATTTGTATTATTTTCAACACTTTGGGGATTACTTTTCAAATCAAGAGGAGATGCACTCTGTATAGTCACTGGGTAGACAACATTGAAGTCCCTAGCTAAGTCTCTAGGACCATACCCATTGAATGCTGATAATATCAGCTGTCTGTCCCCTCAGATTCTAAGTTATATTGAGTCACCTTCATTGGAAATTTTGATGCTGAAAGATTTCCCAGATTCAGCTCTTTCTGGCTGATCAAATTGCATAATTAAGTGCAAGAGATCTCAGATTAGCCTGGGTATTGAACTGGACCAGGAGATTGTATCCATAAGGGAATACCCAAAGAATTTAAAACCTTCAAAGCTGTCAAGATGAGTTATCTGTCCAAAAGGAATGCCTTATACGGGGGAATTGTAGCATTTTTTTTTTTCTCAAGAAGTCAGCTTTTCTTGTTATCTTGGACATGCTAAATGTAGCATATCCAGGGTTTTTTTGTTTTTTTTTTTTTGCATGGAAACCTCAGATAGAAGATATTCTTGATGTGTCAAAATTGTTTTCTGATACTAAAAGACTGGAAAAGGTTGTAGCCTGCCACAAGTTACTTAAAACAGCCAATTAAAGGTACCTACTTTTCTACTGGGCAGAGGGGTGGAATATGAGAGGGAAAGGAGAAGCAGAGGGATCAGAAGAATTAGATAAGAATCCATATTAAGTTTGGAGAGTTATTCTAAAGTAACGATTTCTTCATCGAGGTAGGTTCACTTTCAAAATGCCCTAAAGAGGGTCCTTAGTAACCACCTCCAACCTCTGTTGTGCGAACTGGTTTCAATATATGGAGTAACAAGAGTTGCTGTTTTTGACAATGTGGCCTACAGATTGAGGTTTTAAATTATTTAGATGATTAAAGTAATTCCAGAAAATTTAGAGAAACAAAGAAGTTGAAAAAAGGGGGGAAAATGACCATAAATCCTTACCTTCATTCACCTTTAGAAAATGATTATAATTACTACTTTGGTTTGTTTCTTTCCTATTTTTCTAATTCACTAAAATACATTAAACTACCTTTGAAAAATTAAATAACTTTGTACATGGTGAAATACCTTCAAACAACTCAGAAATGTCTAAAATAAAAAGCAAAATTAATATCTTCATCTCTATCCACCAGTTGCCCTTGAGTCCCACATATAAAAACCACACTTAGGTTTTTATTCTTCAAGTGGTTTCAAATTTCCTATTAGATCATATGTTCATGCTTCTATTTCTTGATGTTTTAAATAACATCTATTAGTTCATTTCAGTTCAGCAGTTAATAGCATAGATCCAGAAGCCAGACTCCCTGAGTTTGAATCCTGGTTCTGTCACTTCCTGGCTCTGTAACCCTGAGCAAGTTCCTTAATCTCTCTGGGTCTCCATTTTCTCATCATTAAAATAGAGATAATAGTAGTATTTACTTCACAGTGTTTTTGTGAAGAGTACATGTTTTTGTAAGATGTTTAGATAGTGCTTATGACATATTCATGTTTCAGTAATGTTATTATTTTTATTATACTGAAAGATGAAAATTCTATCTCATTTTCATGGCTTCCTATTTCTACTCTACTACCCTATATTTATTATATTATTTTTAAGGTTTTAAAACAGATTTCAATAATAAATAAAGTCTCAGTTCAGTTGCTCAGTCATGTCTGAATCTTTGCAATCCCATGGACTGCAGTACGTCAGGCTTCTCTGTCCATCACCAACTCCCAGAGCTTGCTCAAACTCATGTCCATCGAGTCAGTGATGTCATCCAACCATCTCATCCTCTGTCGTCCCCTTCTCCTCCAGCGTTCAACCTTTCCCAGCATCAGGATATTTTCCAACAAGTCAGTTCTTTGAATTAGGTGGCCAGAGTATTGGAGCTTCAGCTTCAATATCAGTCCTTTCAATGAATATTCAGGACTGATTTCCTCTAGGATTAACTGGCTTGATATCCTTGGAGTCCAAGGGACTCTCAAGAGTCTTCTGCAACACCACAGTTCTAAAGCATCAATTCTTCAGTGCTCAGCTTTCTTTATAGTCCAACTCTCACATCCATACATGACTACTGGAAAAACCATAGCTTTGACTAGATGGACCTCTGTTGGCAAAGTAATGTCTCTGCTTTTTAATATGGTGTCTAGGTTGGTCCCAGCTTTTCTTCCAAGGAGCAAGCGTCTTTCAAGTTCATAGCTGCAGTCACCATCTGCAGTGATTTTGGAGCCCAAGAAAGTGAAGTCCATCACTGTTTAAAATATAATGAAATATTAAGTTCTAATGAAAACCATTATAAATTAAAAAGGACTGAAATCACAGAGTGCTTTCTTTCTCTCCAAGGATGTAGTAACCTTGAAATCAATCTTTTAAAAAAGAAATAGGAGAATAGAATTATGGACAGAGGGAAAGGGGAGGAGAGGGTGAGATGCAAGGAAAGAGTAACATGGAAATTTATATTACCATATGTAAAATAGATAGCCAACGGGAATTTGCTGTATGGCTCAGGAAACTCAAACAGGGGCTCTGTATCAACCTAGAGGGGAGGGATGGGGAGGAAGTTCCAAAAAGGAGGGGATATATGTATACCTTAGGCTGATTCATGTTGAGGTTTGACAGAAAACAGCAAAATTCTGTAAAGCAATAATCCTTCAATAAAAAATTAATTAATTAAAAAAATAAAAAATATCTCAAAACAAACAAAAATAAAAGGAACAGGAAAATCACCAACTAGTTTGAAATTCAGCAATATACTTATAGAAATAAAAATGTCAGTGCACCAAGAAGAAAACACATGGACATTAAATTCAGTAAATACTATCATAAGCAATAGCAGTCAAATACTTGAGGTAGAAGAAGAAGTCATCTTATTTCTCTCAACTGCTGAACATCCTCCTCATTTTGATGCAAGGAGCTAGAGGCATGTCCCTCAACAAGAAATGGGTGCATGCATGTGCGCTAAGTCTCTTCAGTTGTGTCCCACTCTTCATTGCCCCATGAACTGTGGCCCACCAGGCTCCTCTGTCCCTGGGAATTATCCAGGAAAGAATACTGGAGTGGGTTTCCATGCCCCCTTCCAGGGAACCTTCTCCATCTAGGGACAGAACCTGGGTCTCCTGTGTCTCCTGCATTGCAGGCAGGTTCTTTACTACCGGCACCACCTGGGAAGACCCAAGAAATGGATGTGTGCATGCTAAGCTGCTTCAGTCGTGTCTGACTCTTTGAGACCCTATGGATTGTAACCCGCTAGGCTCCTCTGTCCATGGGACTTTCCAGCAAGAATACTGGAGTGGGTTGCCATGCCTTTCTCCAGGGCATCTTCCCACTCCAGGGATTGAATCCATGGCTCTTCATTTCCCACATAAGAAGGCAGGTTCTTTACCACTAGCACCACCTGGGAAGCCCCAAGAAATGGATGCCTGTACTTAGATCGCCATGGTTAAAAGTAGGTGCTTGAATGGAAAAACATCAGGGAAACTATCACCCCAAGTTCCCACTCCATCTCTAGGCTGAGTGTCACAGGAAGGTTGTTATTTGTTCATCTCTCCTCACTCCACCATACGTTTGGCCAATTGCTTTGGGTCATGGGCTACCAGTCCCTCATTGGCTGCTACTGTGGAGACTGTGGCTACATTCTGTGTCACTGGACTATCCCATCATCCCTGCAAGTGTGCAATTCAGTCAGGATTTTTGTTTTCTTTTTTTTTTTTTAAAGCAAAATGTTCGAGGTTGCAAACAAAAAATAGGATCAGAGAAATCTGGATAAGGTAATTTCAGAAGATATGGTGCTTGATTCCAGAAATTTAGAATTTTCTTATTTTACACTGTGTTTGAGTCCTATTTTACACAAGGAAGTGAATTGGAATTGAAGGAATAGAATGGGTAAATGTGATTTTTATATCTGCTACTGCTGGTGCAGTGGTCAAGAATCTGACTGCCAGTGCAGGAGACAGAAGAGACACAGCTTCTATCCCTTGGTCAGAAAGATACCCTGGAGTAGGAAATGACAACCCAGTTCAGTATTCTTGCTTGGAAACTTTCAAGGAGATAGGAGCCTGGCGGGCTCCTGTCCATGGGGTCAGAAAGAGTCAGACATGACTGAGTGACTGAGCACACACACACACACACACACACACACACACACACACACACACACACTGCTCTTTGTGAGCCTGCGTGCTACCTTGCTTCAGTGGTGCTCGACTCTTTGCAGACCCTATGGACTGTAGCCCACCAGGCTCCTCTCTCCATGGGACTGATTCTCCAGGAAAGGATACTGGAGAGGGTTGCCATGCCCTCCTCCCAGGGATCTTTATGACCCAGGGATGGACCCTGCCTCTCCTGCGACTCCTGCACTGAAGGCGGATTCTTTACTGGTGAGCCACCTGGGAAGACCACACTGTTTTTGTTTTGTTTTGTTTTCTTCCTTTTTTTTAAATTATTATTTATTTTATTTTATTTTTTTACTTTACAATACTGTATTGGTTTTGCTTTATCAGTTGCTATACCCATATAAAAATCTCTGGATGATACCTAGATAGAGATGGGAGAATGAAAATGGAAAAGGCCAATGAAACTTTTTGGGAAAGAATTTTGACCATAAAGATCCCTAAAATCACTGAGAAACCACGAAAAGAAATAACCATTTAGGAAAGTGACGAGTTGCAATATGTTAAGAAAAAAGTACACGATTTTCCATCGAACAAATGACACAACCGACACATATTGAAGCAAAGTTAATGAGGTTTTTAATGTTTTCTTTGGGGTAGAAATGTTTTAAAGATTAAATGTAGGGCCTAAGGGGAGAACCCTTAAGTCTGGTTTGCGATGGTCAGACAGTCCTGGGGCAGTTCATCTGCAGGTGTGGTATCTGATGACCGACTTGGTGGCCTCGGACGTGGCATACTTGCCGAGCTCCCCAGGCAACAGAAGACGCACAGCTGTCTGGATGTCTTCGGTCATGATGGTGCAGCGCTTGTTGCAGTGGGCCAGGCGCCCGGCCTCTTCGGCAATCCGCTCGAACATATCTTTCACAAACGAATCCAGGACGTTCACGGACTCACGGGAAAGACTCAGGCCTGTATGTACTTGCTTCAGCACCCTAGGGAAATAGGTAGCAAAGCTGGAGAAATTGCCCTGATGGCAGCGGCGGCGACGGCGACGGCAACGGCAACGGCGGCCCTTAGCTGTCTTCTGCTTTGCCTTTTTTGGTTCCACATCATACGGCTCTGGTTTGGAGGTCTCGGCTTTCGCCATCTCCGTTTCAGAGGGCTCAGTTTCGGAGGTGCCGGTTTCTTTGGTGATCACGTCTTCCTCATGGCTGTCAGAGGATGGTGCAGACACGGTAGAGCCACCATTCTCCATAGCGCAGCCCAGAAGAGCAGTGAGGCCGTTGACAGCCGTTGGCCAAATTTATAGGCCCAGCTTTCCCTGACGTCACAGACACCGTCCATATCTGATTGGATGCAAGGCAGGGAGGCCTGTTACTATGGCAGCCCATGTCATGTGACACCGGATGTCCCACCTCCCTACTCCTGCTATGCCCCTCCCCCATGTTTAACCCCCAGTCAGTCAAACTCCCCTCGTGCCTCTGACGGTAAAGTGTCTGTCTACAAGACGGGATAGCTGGGTTCGATCCCTGGGTCGGGAAGATTCCATGGAGAAGGAAATGGCAACCCACTCCAGTACTCTTGCCTAGAAAAGCCCATGGGCGGAGGAGCCTGGTGTCCATGGGGTCGCAAAGAGTCGGACACGACTGAGTGACTTCACTTTCACTTTCAGCCAAACTCAGTGAAAGTCACCTAAATTGAAAAATGAAATAATCAGTTAAAGCTTCCTGAGAGAGTATGACAGACCTCCATAGTTCCAGCTCTTTCAGGCATCAGAGTGACTCAGGACACTTGGTGGACATTTTACTCCAACACAGAATCTTCTCCTGGTTGACCTACAGTGGCATGAGCAGAATGTTCTGGCTTCCTCAGCAGAGTGCTCCTGAAAATCATAGGAATGAGATGAGCAGCTATTATCTCCAGGATTTATCAAAACCAGTGATCAGTATGAGGAGAACGACAAAATCCCATTCTCCAAATACAGAACACAAACAGAAATAGGAATCCTTACACATACACACTAAAAATACATAACATTTTGCAAATTATATATTGTTCTCTTAAACCTTATTTAGGTCCCCCAAATACCACACATACTGGAATTGATTAATGATTTATAGTGGTTATTTCTCAAAAAATGATCACTCTTATTGCTGAAAGGCCACTAGGGTGAGAGAAAATGAATAAAAAATGAGAGAAATAAAACACCTAGAAATAAACGTACCTAAAAAGAAAATGAAGAGGAACTAAAAAGCCTCTTAATGAAA
The DNA here is from genome assembly GCF_023091745.1 of Budorcas taxicolor. Classification (NCBI taxonomy): domain Eukaryota; kingdom Metazoa; phylum Chordata; class Mammalia; order Artiodactyla; family Bovidae; genus Budorcas; species Budorcas taxicolor. The sequence goes on from NC_068935.1 coordinate 17,066,561, forward strand.
GTGAAAGAGGAGAGTGAAAAAGTTGGCTTAAAGCTCAACATTCAGAAAACGAAGATCATGGCATCTGGTCCCATCACTTCATGGCAAATAGATGGGGAAACAGTGGAAACAGTGTCAGACTTTATTTTTCTGGGCTCCAAAATCACTGCAGATGGTGATTGCAGCCATCAAATTAAAAGACGCTTACTCCTTGGAAGAAAAGTTATGACCAACCTAGATAGCATATTCAAAAGCAGAGATATTACTTTGCCGACTAAGGTCTGTCTAGTCAAGGCTATGGTTTTTCCAGTAGTCATGTATGGATGTGAGAGTTGGATTGTGAAGAAGGCTGAGTGCCGAAGAATTGATGCTTTTGAACTGTGGTGTTGGAGAAGACTCTTGAGAGTCCCTTGGACTGCAAGGAGATCCAACCAGTCCATTCTGAAGGAGATCATCCCTGGGATTTCTTTGGAAGGAATGATGTTAAAGCTGAAGCTCCAGTACTTTGGCCACCTCATGGGAAGAGTTGACTCATTGGAAAAGACTCTGATGCTGGGAGGGATTGGGGGCAGGAGGTGAAGGGGACGACAGAGGGTGAGATGGCTGGATGGCATCACCGACTCAATGGCCATGAGTCTGAGTGAACTCTGGGAGTTGGTGATGGACAGGGAGGCCTGGCGTGCTGCAATTCATGGGGTTGCAAAGAGTTGGACATGACTGAGCGACTGAAATGAACTGAACTGAAGGTAGTGAAAGACCTGTACTTGGAAAAAATAAGACCCTGATCAAAGAAAGTGAAGATAATACAAACAGAGGAAAAGGTTTACCTTGTTTATGGATTGGAAGAATTCATATTGTTAAAATAAACATGCTATCCAAGGCAATCCACATACTCAATACAATTGCTATGAAAATACCAGGGCATTTTCTACAAAACTAGAACAGACAATTTTAAATTTTGTATGGAAAGATGAAAGACCCTGAATCGCCAAAACCATCTTAAGGAAGAAGATCAGAACTGGAGGAATCAGGTTCCCTGACTTTGAACTATATCAGAAAACTACATTAATCCAATCAGTATAGCACTGGCACAAAAACAGACATGTGGAACAGAAGAGAGAGCCCAGAAATAAACCTGTGTGCTTATGGTCAATTAATCTATAATAAAAAAGACAAGAATATACAGTGGAGAGAAGACAATCTCTTCAATAAGTGGTGCTGGGATAATTGGATAGCTACATTTTGGATAGCAAAGTAAACTGAGAACATTCTCTAACAGCATATACAAAAATAAACTCAAGATGGACTAAAGACCTAAATATAATACATATATTATGTAGGAAGTCATTTTAAGAAGCAGAATCCATTAGATATTTTAATGAGCTGTGTTTCTTTCACATTTGTAAATTCAGAAATTCAATGAACATATCAGTTATAAAAAAAAAACATTAAAAATAAAAAACAATTGGGTTTTAAAGAGATAATTGGGACCAAAAAGGTCTCTGATACAGAGGAAATCTAGGATGGAGAAGGGAAAAGCAGTCTGATGTTGAAGACTGGAAGGGGGAGTAACACTAGTACTTATTCACTTCAGTTGATGATTGAGGAAATAAGAGAGCCTAGTGAGCAATCACTAGTGAGCAATCACCGTGCAATTTGTGGTTCACCGTAAAAGCAAAATAAGGGAAATGGCTTCACGGCTGAGTTAACAACTGCAAATCTCAACTCACGGATGATGGTGTTGATAGGATAGGCATACCTCATTCAGAAACCTTTTCAACATTACCATTGTTTATGGATTCACTTATACAGAGGACCCCAACACAGCATAGAAGTTAAGTGCAACAAAAAATTCATGGAAAAAAACTCATTTCACACTGCCTAGAATCAGAAGTTTCTACCCTAACTCATTCAGATGCTTTAATGTCATTCTTTTCCAGCCCTTATTCTCTTGTTTTTGAAGTGGAAAACCTTCATGATTTTCAGCTCAACATCACAGGGATGGTGAGGGCATTCAGTCAGAGAAGCTAAAAAGTTCACGTTGACTCCATGTCAGCCAAGGAGGGACTCAAACTGCTAGCCACAGTCACTGAGCCACACTACAGCGAGGTTATCCTGACTAAACCGATGATGGTCTTCCTGGGGTGTTCGGGTCTGGTGACAGTAGTGTAAGAAGTATGATTATTTATCTACTTTATTGTCCATTTTATAAAACTAATTAAGATCATTTAAATAGTATATAAGTATTAGAAAATGGTCAAATAGTAAAGAATCCACTTGCAATGCAGGAGACTCAGGTTTAATCCCTGGGTCCAGAAGATCCCCTGAAGTAGGCAATGGAATCCCACTCCAGTGTTCTTGCCTGGAAAATTCCATGGACAGAAGAGCGAGGCAGGCTACAGTCCATGGAGTCACAAAGAGTCAGACACGACTGAGCGACTAATGCTTTCAACACTTTCAAGTATTCTAGAGCTCCTGTACAAAATGCTAGTGATTAGGTCAATTAAACACATTCATTTATTGTCTCATACTTGTGGAGGCTCCAAGTCCAATCAAAGTTTCATCCGAGTTGGATCTTATGCAAGGTGTGAATGCATAAGGGCCCTCCATTCCTGGCCAATTTCCTTGGCTTGTAAATAGCTGAAATCTCCCTATACCTTCCCACATTTTCTTCCCTATATGTATGTATCTATGTCTGATTTTCCCTTTTCCAGTTCAGTTCAGTTCATTTCAGTTGCTTAGTCATGTCCGACTCTTTGTGACCCCGTGAAATGCAGCATGCCAGGCCTCCCTGTCCATCACCAACTCCCGGAGTCCATCCAAACACATGTCCATTGTGTCGGTTATGGCATCCAACCATCTCATCCTCTGTCGTCCTCTTCTCCTCCCACCCTTAATCTTTCCCAATATCAGGGTCTTTTCCAATGAGTCAGCTCTCCACATCAGATGGCCAGAGTATTGGAGTTTCAGCTTCAACATCAGTCCCTCCAATGAACACCCAGGACTGATCTCCTTTAGGATGGACTGGTTGGATCTCCTTGCAGTCCAAGGGACTCTCAAGAGTCTTCTCCAACACCACAGTTCAAAAGCATCAATTCTTCGGTGCTCAGCTTTCTTTTAGTCCAACTCTCGCATCCAAACATGACCACTGGAAAAACCATATCTTGACTAGACAGACCTTTGTTGGCAAAGTAATGTCTCTGCTTTTGAATATGCTATCTAGGTTGGTCATAACTTTCCTTTCAAGGAGCAAGCATCTTTTAATTTCATTGCTTCAGTCACCATCTGCAGTGATTTTGGAGCCCATAAAAGTAAAGTCAGCCACTGTTTCCACTGTTTCCCCATCTTTTTGGCATGAAGTGATGGGACCGGATGCCATGATCTTAGTTTTCTGAATGTTGAGCTTTAAGCCTCTTTCACTTTCATCAAGAGACTCTTTCCCTATTTATTTGGATATAGCTCATTAGGATTAAGACCTATTCTAATGAACATATTTTAACTTGATTACTTGGTAAATACTCTATCTCCAAATATGATCACATATGAGTATGAGTGTTTATGGCACAGATACATTAATTTTAGAGGCACAAAATCAGCCCATAAGAGATATGCATTTTCAACTAATTGTGGGCATATCTCCTGCCTCTTCCATCTTATTAAGAGAACAGTGGTGACCACTTAGGAAAAACAAGGTGGCCCCACCACAGTCATTTTCACAATTCTGTGAATGTTTAGTAATTTCATTTTAGTATTTTATTTCTTCTTCCCTCTGTGAGGGAGAAGATAATCTGTCATTCTCAATTGTTACAAACTATTCTTTACACCTACATTTGTAACTATTTCCTGTTGTGTAGGATATAAGAGCCTTTAAAGTACACCACTCTCAGCCAAACATTGAGATAAAATCCTGATAATCCAGGAAATCAAACTTTTATTGAGCCCTTCAGGAAAGGGACAGGGCTCTACAGGACAGAAAAAACAGAAGATTTTCCTTAAACTGGCAGAACCTCATGAGATAAAGAAAAAGAATTGAGGTCCTCATTTCACGCCAGTCAGAATGGCTGCTATCCAAAATTCTACAAGCAATAAATGCTGGAGAGGGTGTGGAGAAAAGGGAACCCTCTTACACTGTTGGTGGGAATGCAAATGAGTACAGCCACTATGGAGAACAGTGTGGAGGTTCCTTCAAAATCTGGAAATAGAACTGACATATGACCCAGCAATCCCACTGCTGGGCATACACACCAAGGAAGCCAGAATTGAAAGAGACACGTGTACCCCAATGTTCATCGCAGCACTGTTTACAATAGCCAGGACATGGAAACAACCTAGATGTCCATTGGCAGATGAATGGATAGGAAAGCTGTGGTACATATACACAATTACTCAGACATTGAAAAGAATGCATTTGAGTCAGTTCTAATGAGGTGGATGAAACTGGAGCCTATTATACAGAGGGAAGTAAGTCAGAACGAAAAACACCAATACAGTATACTAATGCATATATATGGAATTTAGAAAGATGGTAACAATGACCTTATATGTGAGACAGCAAAAGAGACACAGATGTATAGAACAGTCTTTTGGACTCTGTGGGAGAAGGCAAGGGTGGGATGATTTGAGAGACTAGCATTGAAACATGTATATTATCATATGTGAAACAGATCACCAGCCCAGGTTCGATGCATGAGACAGGGTGCTCGGGGCTGGTGCAATGGGATGACCCAGAGGGCTGGGATGGGGAGGGAGGAGGGAGGGGGTTCAGGATAGGGAACACATGTACAGCCATGGCTGATTCATGTCAATGTATGGCAAAACACACTACAATATTGAAATTAGCCTCCAATTAAAATAAATAAATTAAAAAAAAAGAATTTGGCAATAAGCCCCCTCAAGAAGTTCATTTCTTATTATTACTCTGTAATGTTGAAAATTAAAATGAAGGAATTTGAAGGGAAGAAAAATCTTACTCTGCAACCTAAATTAAAATCAACCATGAAATCCAGTGCATACCTTATTGCTGCAGCAATTAGAAATTGGAGTATCCGCTGGGAAAAAAATTCAGAATTGTACAGGTGACTTCTAGGAGAAACAAGTGTGAAATTTTCAAGTTCAAAAATGTGAACTTTTCAAGTCACACTTTGAAAAGAGTGACTTCAGAAAATGCCTTAATGTCTATGTTGCTAATAGTTGCTGCTTCAAAACATCAGTTTTTCTTCCTATGAATCAGAAATGCATTACCAAGCTGGATTTAGAAAAGGCAGAGGAACCAGAGATCAAATTGCCAACATCTGTTGGATCATCGAAAAAGAAAGAGAGGTGCAGAAAAATATCTACTTTTGCTTTATTGAATATGCCAAAGCCTTTCACTGTGTGGACCACAGCAGACTGTGGAGAATTCTTCAAGAGATGGAAATACCAGACCCTCTTGTCTGCCTCCCGAGAAATCTGTATGCAGGTGAAGAAGCAACAGATAAAAATGGACATGGAACAACAGACAGATTCCAAATTGGGAAAGGAGTATATCAAGGCTGTGTATTGTCACCCTGCTTATTTAACTTATATGCAGAGTACATCATGCAAAATGCTGGACTAGATGAAGCACAAGCTGGAATCAAGACTGCCGGGAGAAACATCAGTGAACTCAGATATGCAGATGACACCATCCTTATGGCAGAAAACGAAGAGGAAGTAAGAGCCTCTTGATGAAAGTGAAAGAGGAGACTGAAAAGGTTGGCTTGAAACTCAACATTCAGAAAGTGAAGATCATGGCATCTGGTCCCATCACTTCATGGCAAATAGATGGGTAAACAGTGGAAACAATGGCAGACTTTATATTTTGGGGCTCCAAAATCACTGCAGATGGTGATTGCAGCCATGAAATTAAAAGAATCTTACTCCTTGGAAGGAAAGTTATGACCAACCTAGATAGCATATTCAAAAGCAGAGACATTACTTTGTCAAACAAAGGTCCATCTAGTCAAGGCTATGGTTTTTCCAGTGGTCATGTATGGATGTGAGAGTTGGACTGTAAAGAAAGCTGAGTGCCAAAGAATTGATGGTTTTGAACTGTGGTATTGGAGAAGACTCTTGAGCGTCCCTTGGAATGCAAGGAGATCCAACCAGTCCATTCTAATGGAAATCAGTCCTGAACATTGATTGGAAGGACAGATGCTGAAGCTGAAACTCCAATACTTTGGCCACCTGATGCGAAGACCGGACTCATTTTAAAAGACTGACGCTGGGGAAGATTGAAGGTGGGAGCAGAAGGGGACGACAGAGGATGAGATGGTTGGATGGTATCACTGACTCAATGGACATAAGTTTGAGTAAGCTCCATGAATTGGTGATGGACAGGAAGGCCTGGCATGGTGCAGTGCATGGGGTTGCAAAGAGTTGAACACGACTGGGTGGCTGAACTGATGGTTATTTTTGCACACTGGTCCCAAAGCGATGGTCACTGCCAAAAGTAATTTCAAGATATCGAATACACTAAGAGAGTTCTGTTTTTAGGAGATTTGGGTGTTTTGCATTTGTAGACACAGAAATGAAACAGGATCATTGTTGAAAGATGTTACAGATGCAGCATAATTGGTCTAGAGAGTGAAGACTGGGAGCGTAAGGGAGGACAACACCTAGGAAATCTAGAAAGAAAAGAAGAAAACTGGAATTTTCTTAATTGTTGTTGAAGATGGAAGGGGGAATAGTGATTCTGATTATACACTTTAGTGGGCCCTTTTGGAAAGAAGGGCAGCTAGTACCCAATCGCAATCTAATGGTGTGGTTTACTGTGAAGAGGAAATGAGGGAAGTCCTTCACTGCTTAATCAACAAATTATAATCATTAATGCATGTAAAATAGTATTGATAGGTCAAATGTACCCCCATTGAAATTCTTTTCTCCATTACCTGTGTTATGCAATTCATTTGGTGTGTGGATTCAAACACAGTGAATGAATTACTAAATCATTTTAAGGAAAAAAATTATTACAGATTCTAATCTAACCAGAAAAATCTTAAATCTTCTAACTGAATGGTCTATTCTAACTTGTTCTGGTGAACTGTTTCTTCTCTTGTCCAGACTTTACTCTTCTAATTTTGAAAATGACAACCTTAGTGATATTTCCCTCAGATGATGGGACGTCCAATCAGAGAAGTGCAAGGGCAACTCTTCTATGAGTTAGCCAATCAGAGATTGGCCTGAGTGAGCCACAGCCATTGGTCTGAAATTCAAGCCACTTTTCTCGCGCCCAAGCAGGACATCCCTTCCTGGATGTTCAGCTTTGGTAACAGGGACGGTATCAGGTGCCATCCTTTGCCTGCACTGTCTTTGCTGAATTGCTTGAATGATTCTAATTGTGGTCATTTAATAATATCATATTAGTTACCTGGGATGATGTACAAAATGCCTGAGATTGGTTTACTTGAGATACTTAGGGTCTCACATATCTGGAGGTGAAAGTTCAAATCAAGATGACAGCTAATTTGGGTCCTTCAGAGTGGTATGAAGAAAGCATCTGTTCCAGTCTTCTCATCTTGGCTTCTCAAAATTGCAAAGAGACCCTTACATTTGTTCAGTTTCCTCCCTATGGGAGAGTCTCTGTGTCCATATTTCCTCTTTTTATATGGCTATAGGTCATTTTGGATTGGGGGGCATCCTAATGAATATAGTTGAACTTCATTCCTCCAGGTTAGATTGTATCTCATAAACAATCACATGTCAGGTACTAGGGTTTAGGACATCAGCATAGGAATTTTAGGGAGAATGAATTCAACTCACATAAGACATGAATTTTGAGTTATAGGCGGGCATATCTCCTCACACTTCCATTATATTAAGAGCACATTGGTGTTTTTCACACATAAACTGTGGTTTGATGCTTACCAGGTGGTGTAGTTACAGTTTCTTCATTCTTCTAAGCCATGTAAGCATGAAATATTGATGGAAAGTCTTATTAAACTTTTTAATTTTGATAAATCAAAGGTTTCAAATAAGTCAGCAGTCTGTGATAAACTTGAATTTTCATAATATGTATCCTTTAGTGGCTGTTCCATTGTAAATTATTTCAGAATTCAGTGAATTAAAGCAGCAATTATTTATCACTTCTCATGTATCGGTGGGCTGGCTGAATGCTTCTGTTGATCTGTCTGGTATGAATCAGTATTCTGTTTGTAGCTCCCTCTTTTTTTCATGGTTCCTTGTACACTTTATATCACATTGCTTCAAAATTAATAGTGTACATGTAGGACTTTTCTCTGTTTGGTAAAATTGCTGTTTGGTTATAAGCAATGTTTTCTAGATTCTCCTATAACAATAATAAAAAAGAGAACAGTAGTGACTGCTGCTGAGCTCAGTAGCTCAGTCGTGTCCAACTCTTGGCAACCCTATGGACTACATGTAGCCTGCCAGGCTCCTCTGTCCATTTAATTTTCCAGGCAAGAATACTGGAGTGGGTTGTCATTTCCTTCTCTAGCACTAACTTATGGGAAAATAAGGTGACTGCACTCATGTAGTTTTCCTCAACTATTTGAAGACTGAATAGTTGTATTTACTTTAAAAAAGTTTCTCACTGTCCATCTCGGAAGTGACGGAACATACACTTTCAAGTCAGTCCTTACAAATGCTTTAAAATATTAATTATCATTTGCATTAAACATTGATTATATTCTGTTATATTTAGTATCTGTTATTTGCTTGTAAAATAAGTTTTAAATATCTCTATTGATTAGGATTTTTAAACCTCAAAAGGATGACACTCAGTCAGACAGTGAGACAAATGATGGATAACCTACACAAATCAAAACTATTTTTGAGGCCTTGAGAAAAAGGACAGCCCTGTCCTAAAGGGACAAAACAGCAACTTTTTAACATTTCAGAAACCCACAAACTCAGGAGAAAGAAATGGGCAAAGCAGGATACTAGAGAGCTTAACCACTTTGAGTGTGTGCCGGTGAAGAGGACCATTTCCTGATCAAGAAGGACTCTAAAGGCCCCTCCCCCTTTTTTTTTTGGTCCACAGTAGAACTCTGTTCTGCCATTACTTCTCAAAAGTGTCTTGGGGACATTATACTAAGGATTATGACAGGTAAGCCACAGGAATGGGAATATAACATATGCTTGAATATCATAAGAATCTTATGAAAATACTTCCAAAACATTGACTTCCAAGGAGACCAGGAAAAGCTATCACCAAAGGACCTGCAGGTAAATAGCTCTTTGTAATACCTCAGGATGCCCGTACACACCTGGAACAAAATTTTGGATGAGAAGAACTCTTGGTAAAGCTCAAGGACGACTGAATCACAGGAAATTTAACAAAGAGTGAAACAGTGGGGGTTGATGCTGAGGAGACTAAGGCCAAATAAGCACATATGTTACGTGACTTCAGTAGGTATTCGAGGAGAAAGGACACCTAGTGAACAATCGTAATTTAACACTGGAGTTTGTGGAAAAGACAACATTTGGAAAGAACTTTATGTTTAATAACAAAAGATGAGCAAGAACTTGGAGAAAATAGTATTAATAGGGTAAACATACTCCATTCAAACCTTGATGACAGTATTTGTATCATAGAATTCATTTGGAAATATAGTCAAGGTCCCAAACCCAGTGTTAAAATAAGTACGGCAAAATGTTCCAGAAGCAAAACATATCCAAAGTGGAGGAAACTGAAGTTACTTTTCTGACTGGTTCAGATCAATCTTATTTGTTTTTTTCCTGAAGAGTACATGCTCCTGTTTTGGAAAATTGGGAGCCTTGGTGGCTTGCACCTCTGTATTGTGACGGTGCTGGAAGCATCCAATCAGAGCAGCCCAAGCGCCACTTGGGACTGGCTCAGCCAATGAAAAGCCTGCAGCTCCTGAGGCACAACCCTTCACTCAAAGTGGGAACACTGTCCTGGGCTGAAGCAATAGGAGTCTTAATGGCACCTGCAGCCTTTGATATTGAGGTAGGCAAGGGATGTGGTTCCTGGCCATTGGGCCAAAATGTTATAGTGTGACACAGGATACACCAATCACAGCCTTCTGGGGAGGTTGGCCTAGATTATGGAGTGTATTGGTATGGTTCACTCCCTGTGGTTTGTCTCTTGGCTGCTGTTTAATCATGGTGGTTTAATGATATTAATTCAGAGACTGTCCTGGATATGTCTTTTGTCCCTTGCATCAAAAAATGGCAAGAAGTTGACTGCTAATATTTCAGGTAAGATTTTTAAATTCTTAGTTGTAAATGGAACTCTTCAGATATTGAATGGTAAGATTTCACCACTGTAACTTTCCAGTACATTTTCTAGGAATAAAATCCAGCTTTTCCCACTTCATGACTGACATCATCTTTTTAATGGTAGAATTGGCTGTCCCTTAAATGTCCAAGAGGAAACACCATAGGAAGCCTAATCGTTGGGAATGAAATCACACTGAGGAGTCCCATTTCTTCAATTATTTCAAAGTCTTATTTTGGTTCAATTTCTTATTTCTACATAAATATATTTTTAAAATACCTTTGACTGCATTATTGTATATTCTTGAAAGTTATATGATTTTAATTTTTCTGTGTTTCTCCCTTATTGGTTCCCTTTTTCACCCCATAGTGGCTTCTTAAACAATGAGGTAACATTTTTTTTTCCCCCAAACAAGTACTCTTATATACATTCACCATGTGGGTTATTTTTCAGAACCTAAATTATGTCAACAGTTTTTTTTAATTTTATATATACTAAATATTTTTAATAATTTGATACCAGCATATTTCAGTTTGTGTTCTCTACATAGAGACTCTGATTTTGCCATTTTTCTTTCCTGATGTCATGAGAGTTTTGATCAGGCCTGGAGAAAATACTAGGCCAGTTATCTCCATGATTTCCAAGAGCACTACTCTGTGTACAAGGAGCTGACTTTGCATTTCTATGTTCATCTGTGTCTAGCAGGTTGTGGAGCACTTTTTCATTAATTTTGGCATTTCTTTAAACGTCATATGTGAATTATTTTCTTAACAATATCATTGAGAGTTGATCAGATATGTCTCCTTCCTGGCTCTTTCCATCAAGGGCTCAGTCCTCACCTCCAGAGAGATCCTCTGCACAGATCCTCTCTCCAGACAGCACTCTGCACCTGCTACTGCCAGGGGAGATTGGTGAGCACAATGTGTCTGAGGCCACCAGGGCTGCCATCAGATACGCCATCCGCAGATGAGCTGCCTCAGGATCACCTCAACATCAAAAATGGAAGGTATTTTTTTCTTTTTTTTAACAGCCACTCCCTTGGTGGGAAAAACTTAGAGCCCTCAAAAACAGGATGTGTTCCGGTTTTCGGACCTGTGCCATTTCCCCATCTTGGAAAATCTTTAATGGTGAAGGAAACACTATCTCACATTATCAGATCTGCAAGAAAAATGGCTCTAGTGCAGTTTTTAAAAGGAAAATCATGTGTTTTCCCTAAGCATATATGACTTCACCACTCTCTTAATGGTCATTCTATTAGTTATCAGTCTAGGTCTGCTTTTTGGGGTCTTTATCATTAAAATTATTTTCATAACAGCTTCACTTACTTTTTACTCTCACTTTCCCACCTAGTGCAGCAGTATCGTCCAGAGTTTTAAAAAATCATGCCTCAGTTCAGTTCAGTTCAGTTGCTCAGTCGTGTCCGACTCTTTGTGACCCCATGAATCACAGCAGGCCAGGCCTCCCTGTCCATCACCAACTCTCCGAGTTTACCCAAACTCACGTCCATCGAGTCAGTGATGCCATCCAGCCATCTCATCCTCTGTCGTGCCCTTCTCCTCCTGCCCCCAATCCCTCCCAGCATCAGGGTCTTTTCCAATGAGTCAACTCTTCCCATGAGGTGGCCAAAGTATTGGAGTTTCAGCTTCAGCATCAGTCCTTCCAGTGAACACCCAGGACAGATCTCCTTTAGGATGGACTGGTTGAATTTTCCTTGCAGTCCAAGGGACTCTCAAGAGTCTTCTCCAACACCACAGTTCAAAAGCATCAATTCTTCGGTGCTGAGCTTTCTTCACAGTCCAACTCTCACATCCATACATGACCACTGGAAAAACCATAGCCTTGACTAGACAAACCTTAGTTGGCAAAGTAATGTCTCTGCTTTTGAATATGCTATCTAGGTTGGTCATAACTTTCCTTCCAAGGAGTAAGCGTCTTTTAATTTCATGGCTGCAATCACCATCTGCAGTGATTTTGGAGCCCCCCAAAAGAAAGTCTGACACTGTTTCCACTGTTTCCCCATCTATTTCCCATGAAGTGATGGGACTGGATGCCATGATCTTCATTTTCTGAATGTTGAGCTTTAAGCCAACTTTTTCACTCTCCTCTTTCACTTTCATCAAGAGGCTTTTTAGTTCCTCTTCACTTTCTCCCATAAGGGTGGTGTCACCTACATATCTGAGGTGATTGATATTTCTCCTGGCAATCTTGATTCCAGCTTGTGCTTCTTCCAAAATTCATGCCTAGCATTCCTCAAAACTTTCAAATCATAATGCTCTCAGAAAATAGTCTTGTCATCTTCCTAACTCTAAATAGGAGTGACAGTAGCATTTTATCAGCAAACATTATATTGGGTTATCCTTTGATGTCCATGTTTTTTCACAATACCATTTTTGGTTTCAAAGCATGTTAGTTACCTAAGAGATATCAAACATGCACTAGAGTCATTTTAACAGCGACTGAGATTCACACGTCATTTGTCTTTCTGCTTATTCATACAAATCACTAACAATTTTCCACTCTTATATCACGTTAGCATTCTGGGGAGGAAATACCTTACTCAGGTAGGTTTCCTGGGCCATTAATTAGGTCCTTTCCCATGCAGACTCATGAGGATGGCTGCCAGCATTGTCAGAGCTCTCTTTTCTCATGACTTCTCTACCCTTGGCCACTGGATTCCTTCAACAGTCCCTGAAGTCCTACTGTGTCCTGGGGGTTTCAATTTCCCTGTAGAAGTCCACACCCAGGGCCCAGCTAGACTCTGATTTAAGGCAAAGCAGGGGCTACTGGAGTGAGCATGAACCCATACCTAGTCTTTTATCACCTGTTTTTGTTAGAGTCCTCAATTCTCCATGCTCCACATATTTCATGCACAGCTGTGCTGAGAGGGTATCTGAATTCAGTGGCACTGGCTCCCAAGTAGAGCACATTCTGCATTCCATGCATACTTCTACCCCTGATTCTTGACTACTCGAGGACCAACACACTAGAATGTACACAAAAGCCCTCAAAAGCACCTTTACAATGTGTTTCTCCTATATTCCGTCTCATGGAGAGGTGTGCTACTCCCCTCAGTTCGACCTCGAATCTCACGCAGGAGCACCTGCCCAGCAGGTATGCCAGGGTTGCAGAGGGACATGATGTGTGAAGCTGTTCGCCTCCTCATAGGGATGATCACTGTATAATTTCTTGTCCAATTATGCAGACCCTTTTGAGAGTCAAAGGACCACTACAAAGAATTGTGCTGGGACAACAGGGAAAATCAGGGCATGTGGACACACTTCAAGGGAAAAAACCTGGAGAAAGAGTAAAGACATCACTTGGGACTGGGGAATTAAAGAGCACTAGGGGTGAGTGGGTGGAGAAGGCAGTGGCACCCCACTCCAGTACTCTTGCCTGGAAAATCCGATAGATGGAGGAGCCTGGAAGGCTGCAGTCCATGGGGTCGCTGAGGATCGGACACGACTGAGCAACTTCACTTTCACTTTTCACTTTCATGCATTGGAGAAGGAAATGACAACCCACTCCAGTGTTCTTGCCTGGAGAATCCTAGGGACGGGGGAGCCTGGTGGGCTGCCGTCTATGGGGTCGCACAGAGTTGGACACGACTGAAGTGACTTAGCAGCAGCAGCAGGGGTGAGTGGGAAAAGGAGAATGCCTCACTCTTCCAAGTTTTGTTCTCCTCAGAATTCTGGTGCCTTTGATCTCTAGAGACAAATAGTACTGCATAGCACATGAACAGGGAATAGACACACAACAGGGTGACACTGTTTGTTTGGGTCCTGTAAATACATTGAGCAGTGCGACTATAATCGGCAGTAAGAGTGATTAAGGACAGAAGTTTGGGAGTCCAGTTAGACCTGGATTGAACCAACAGCTGTCCTCCTAGACGTGGTGCTTTGGATAAGTGACTTGACCTCTCTGAACCTCAGTCCTCCTCTGTGGAAGAGGGTCTATAAGATTGTTGTGAGGACTCAGTGAAATAAGGCAGATGGAATGCCACGTTTCCTCAGTGTCTTTGGGCATTGCCAACTCAGGCCTCTGGGCCAGCTGTTCCTCCTCACTCCAGTGAAAATTCGCCCCTCGCCCTCTCCCTTCCTAATCTTATTCACCTTTCCAGTCTTGGCTCCAATCCTACCTCCTCTATGAAGATGACTTCACGACCCCAGCCTACTGTAACTCCCCTAACCTTCAGCGTCTTCACCTTCACATGTAAAAAGGGTATACTATTGACAATGCCCCTACAGAGGGGCTGGGATTAAGCCTGAATGAGAGTGTAGACGTAGCCTGACAAGTGCAGTGTCTGGTACAGGCCTACGGTGGGTTCTCAGACTGTTTCTCTTCCCATTCCCTGAACCTTCATGATGTTCATCATGGTTGTGATCAGGTGCAGCCTTCTATAGGCAAACACTCAGCTCTTCGTTGATTTGTAATGTCCTAGAGTTTGGGGTCACATTTTAACCCTCCTCACTCTTCAGGAGCCAGCTCCACACAAATCGCCATAGAAAACCTTTTTTATTTGAGCACTTTAGGATTCTAGGTAGCAGGCACTCTGCTGGATATGTTATGCACATCTATCTAGAATTTAAACTCTGTTCTTACATTTTCCTCACAGGACAAGCAGATGAAAGTCTCGCTGTCAAGAAGACTGGGGCTCTGAGACATTTGGTTAAGTACAACCCAAGCTCCCCACATAAGTAAGTGTCCTGGCTGGAAATCAAGTCTGAGTTGACTTCTATGTGAGATTAAGTGAACAAGGAATGGCTCTGAATGGGTGGGTGGGAGGACAGAGAGAAGTAGACACCAGAGGAGGGACACCTGCACCCTTACTTGGACTTGTAGAGGGAGGCTGCTTGACAAAAACCTTTAGATAATAAAAGAAGTTGGATTCAGTGGGTCCCCAGCCATTTTCAAGAGAAATTGTTAAACAAACAGGGGTTAAACAAACATCCATTGAAGAGGATCATTAGCCTGAAAAGGATTGCATTCTCTTGTAATCAAGGCAGAGCATTTCCCTCCAATAGGTCCTTGGTAAAAACGAGGACCGTTTATCAAGCCTGCAGTGGATTATTAGGTGTGGAGATAACTTCTGCTGCACGCCTGCATCATGTGTGGTGATGGAGAGAGCAGAGTGTATTTTACATTTCATTCTGTGGACTCCAAATTTGTATGCCTTTACACTGGCCTGAGAACCCATGATAATGATCTCACAGTCTAAAAGGCTGGTAATCCTCAGCAAAACACAATGCCAACACTTCCGGCCATTGGCCTGAGGGAATCAGGTTGGCGGGACTGGGCTCAGCTAGGACTTGCCCAGCCACTAGAGGCAGGTCTCCTACAGGTGAGTGCTTTAGGGGTCTATGAACTGTCTCATTGGGCCCGCCAGATGTTCCAGAGGCCTCCCACACTAAGACACGACGAAGAGCCCATCCTTGGCTGAGTTCTAGGTTCTAGCTCTCCTCCTGCCTTGGCTGCCAGACGTTATTAGCCTTAGTGGGGGAGCAAGGATCACCCAGACTCTCCCCTGCCTTGACTGGCCGGCCTCAGGAGCATCCTACCCATTCCCTGTTTCTCCTCATTGTAGCCTCCCCTAAGCCCTGCTTAGGGAAGCCTCAGGATACAAGGAGCAAGGAACTTTCCACGGGTGTCAGGGAGCGACCTGAGCTCTGATCCTGGCACACTTGTGTCCTGAACTGGGTGAGGCATGGAAGTTGACTCAACATTCTACTAATGGGTCTATTCTTTGTCCATCAGCAACATAAACAGCACTCACCTCCCAGGCTTTTAGAGATCCTTTAGAAGGGTTATCATGTGCCTGCTCCCAACTTCCCAGAACCGGGTAAAGGTGAACTCTCAGAAAGGCAATAAAACTGTCAAATCTGTGTGAAATCATCCATGTAAACTGTGCAACATTATGTCGCAGTATTATTTTCTTTCTTCTGGGCAACAGGATAAAAATTGGTAACTGCTTATTAGTACAGAGAAAAAAAGAAAAAAGTGCTATGGCCACTTTCAAGTCATTTTCAGTTCTCCAACCACAGTATTTTAATTATGCTATCCTTATGAAGTTCAGGAAATTTCATTGTAGGCTTTAAAGCCCACCTGCATTCATTTAGTCAACAAACATTTACTGACTACCTACGACATCAGGCACTGCTAGCTGCTGGGAATCACAAAAGCACAAGCTGACTCTGTGAACTGGTTAGTGACTAGAAAAAGGAAGCAGATACTTTTGACAGATATTGAAAATATATTAAATGTTGTGACAGAGCTGTGTCCTGTCGTTTGAGGAGCATAGCAGAAGGGAATCCATCCCAGATAGGGGGTAATCAGGAAAACATGTGGTTAGAGGGGAAGCAGAAATAACCCTCAGTGTCTGGGTGGAGATGTTGGTAGGAGAAGGGAATCTAGGTTTCATTTGCTTTTATTTTAAACAATTCTCTGTCCAGTAGGATAATTCAGAGAAGCATAGTTTCTAGGTGCCTCAGATATGCTCTAGAAATGAAAGGGTGATATGACATTGGAATGAGATTCCAGAGATCAGCCAGGTTCCTGGAGTCAAATCTAGTCAGTAGCTCTGTGACCTTGTGTAAAGCCATTCACTACTCTGGGTATATCGCATCTAGAAAAAGTCACTGAGTTCCTAGAAGTAACACAACTCACTATGGCATTGCAACCATTATAAACAGCACAGAACTAATGAACATAATTCCCCCTTAAGGGAATTACCAATGGTAAATTACCAATTTACCAATGGCGTATGTAAAATACTTGGAGAAGTATCATGTCTTCCCAAAGCCAAAAACTACTTGGCTGACTTCAACACACAAGATCTGACATTGTTCTTCACTACCCTTCTGTAGGAAGATGTTGGAAGTGCGACAGTTACTTAAGGACAGCTCATAAGATTTCAGAAGAATCCTGATGCAACAGCAGAAGTCATGAAAATCAGTTCAGTTCAGTTGCTCAGTCATGTCCGACTCATTGCGAATCCATGAATCTCAGCACGCCAGGCCTCCCTGTCCATCACCATCTCCCGGAGTTCACTCAACTCACGTCCATCGAGTCCGTGATGCCATCCAGCCATCTCACCCTCGGTCGTCCCCTTCTCCTCCTGCCCCCAATCCCTCCCAGCATCAGAGTCTTTTCCAATGAGTCAACTCTTCCCATGAGGTGGCCAAACTACTGGAGCTTCAGCTTTACCATCATTCCTTCCAAAGAAATCCCAGGGATGATCTCCTTCAGAATGGACTGGTTGAATCTCCTTGCAGTCCAAGGGACTCTCAAGAGTCTTCTCCAACACCACAGTTCAAAAGCATCAATTCTTCGGTGCTCAGCCTTCTTCACAGTCCTACTCTCACATCCGTACATGACCACAGGAAAAACCATAGCCTTGACTAGATGGACCTTAGTCGGCAAAGTAATGTCTCTGCTTTTGAATATGCTATCTAGGTTGGTCATAACTTTTCTTCCAAGGAGTAAGCGTCTTTTAATTTCATGGCTGCAGTCACCATCTGCAGTGATTTTGGAGCCGGTAAAATAAAGTTTGACACTGTTTCCACTGTTTCCCCATCTATTTCCCATGAAGTGATGGCACTGGATGCCATGATCTTTGTTTTCCGAATGTTGAGCTTTAAGCCAACTTTTTCGCTCTCCTCTTTTACTTTCATCAAGAGGCTTTTTAGCTCCTCTTCACTTTCTGCCATAAGGGTGGTGTCATCTGCATATCTGGGGTTATTGATATTTCTCCTGGCAATCTTGATTCCAGCTTGTGTTTCTTCCAGTCCAGCGTTTCTCATGATGTACTCTGCATAGAAGTTAAATAAGCAGGGTGACAATACACAGCCTTGACATACTCCTTTTCTTCTTTGTAACCAGTCTGTTGTTCCATGTCCAGTTCTAACTGTTGCTTCCTGACCTGCATACAGATTTCTCAAGAGGCAGGTCAGGTGGTCTGGTATTCCATCTCTCTCAGAATTTTGCACAGTTTCTTGTGATCCACACATTCAAAGGCTTTGGCATAGTCAATAAAGCAGAAGTAGATGTTTTTCTGGAACTCTTTTGCTTTTTCCATGATCCAGAGGATGTTGGCAATTTGATCTCTGGTTCTTCTGCCTTTTCTAAAACCAGCTTGAACATCAGGGAGTTCACGGTTCACGTATTGCTGAAGCCTGGCTTGGAGAATTTTGAGGATTACTTTACTAGCATGTGAGATGAGTGCAATTGTGTGGTACTTTGAGCATTCTTTGGCATTGCCTTTCTTTGGGATTGGAATGAAAACTGACCTTTTCCAGTCCTGTGGCCACTGCTGAGTTTTCCAAATTTGCTGGCATATTGAGTGCAGCACTTTCACAGCATCATCTTTCAGGATTTGAAACAGCTCTACTGGAATTCCATCACCTTCGCTAGCTTTGTTCATAGTGATGCTTTCTAAGGCCCACTTGACTTCACTTTCCAAGATGTCTGGCTCTAGATTAGTGATCACACCATCATGATTATCTGGGTCGTGAAGATCTTTTTTGTTCAGTTCTTCTGTGTATTCTTGCCACCTCTTCTTCATATCTTCTGTTTCTGTTAGGTCCAGACCATTTCTGTCCTTTATTGAGCCCATCTTTGCATGAAATGTTCCCATGGTATCTCTAATTTTCGTGAAGAGATCTCTAGTCTTTCCCATTCTGTTGTTTTCCTCTATTTCTTTGCATTGATTGCTGAAGAAGGCTTTCTTATCTCTTCTTGCTATTTTTTGGAACTCTGCATTCAGATGCTTATATCTTTCCTTTTCTCCTTTGCTTTTCGCCTCTCTTCTTTTCACAGCTATTTGTACGTCCTCCCCAGACATCCATTTTGCTTTTTTACATTTCTTTTCCATGGGGATGGTCTTGATCCCTGTCTCCTGTACAATGTCACGAACCTTATTCCATAGTTCATCAGGCACTCTATCTATCAGATCTAGGCCCTAAATCTATTTCTCACCTCCACTGTATAATCAAAAGGGATTTGATTTAGGTCATACCTGAATAGTCTAGAGGTTTTCCCTACTTTCTTCAATTTAAGTCTGAATTTGGTAATAAGGAGTTCATGATCTGAGCCACAGTCAACTCCTGGTCTTGTTTTTGTTGACTGTATAGAGCTTCTCCATCTTTGACTGCAAAGAATAGAATCCATCTGATTTCAGTGTTGACCATCTGGTGATGTCCATGTGTAGAGTCTTGTGTTGTTGGAAGAGGGTGTTTGCTATGACCAGTGCATTTTCCTGGCAAAACCCTATTAGTCTTTGCCCTGCTTCATTCTGCATTTCAAGGCCAAATTTGCCTGTTACTCCAGGTGTTTCTTGACTTCCTACTTTTGCATTCTAGTCCCCTATAGTGAAAAGGACATCTTTTTTGGGTGTTAGTTTTAACAGGTCTTGTAGGTCTTCATAAAACCATTCAACTTTGGCTTCTTCAACATTACTGGTTGGGGCATAGACTTGGATGACTGTGATATTGAATGGTTTGCCTTGGAGATGAACAGAGATCATTCTGTCGTTTTTGAGATTGCATCCAAGTACTGCGTTTCGGACTCTTTTGTTGACCATGATGGTTACTCCATTTCTTCTGAGGGATTCCTGCCCACAGTAGTAGATATAATGGTCATCTGAGTTAAATTCACCCATTCCAGTCCATTTTAGTTTGCTGATTCCTAGAATGTTGATGTTCACCCTTGCCATCTCTTTTTTGACCACTTCCAATTTGCCTTGATTCACGGACCTGACATTTCAGGTTCCTATGCAATATTGCTCTTTACAGCATCGGATCTTGCTTCTATCACCAGTTACATCCACAGCTGGGTATTGTTTTTGCTTTGGCTCCATCCCTTCATTCTTTCTGGAGTTATTTCTCCACTGATCTCCAGTAGCATATTGGGCACCTACTGACCTGGGGAGTTCCTCTTTTGGTATCCTATCATTTTCCCTTTTCATACTGTTCATGGGGTTCTCAAGGCAAGAATACTGAAGTGGCTTGCCATTCCCTTCTCCAGTGGACCACATTGTGTCAGACCTCTCCACCATGACCCACACATCTTGGGTTGCCCTGCAGGCATGGCTTGGTTTCATTGAGTTAGACAAGGCTGTGGTCCTAGTGTGATTAGATTGACTAGTTTTCTGTGAGTGTGGTTTCAGTGTGTCTGCCCTCTGATGCCCTCTTGCAACACCTACCATCTTACTTGGGTTTCTCTTACCTTGGGCGTGGGGTATCTCTTCACGGCTGCTCCAGCAAAGCACAGCTGCTGCTCCTTACCTTGGATGATGAATGGCCTTATCACAATGCCAGAGGCCAAGGCCTTGATTCATGACCTGCTAACAGGGATCTGGGGTGCTTTCTTGCTCCACTAATGTCCACCAGTGATCCTACGTTTTAACTTCCTTACAACATGGAAAAATCATAAATGCACAGTTTTTTCAAAGTTGCTTTTCCCCCACCCCACACTCATTCTCCTCTCATCCAGGTGTGACAGAAGAATGAGGAAAACAATGGATCAGGAACCAGGAGCTGCCCATTTCCTTGACCCGTGTATTAAAAGCTGGGTGTGATTTCTTCCTGCCAAGACAACCTAGTGGGTTCTATTTCTGTCAGGTGGATTGCTTGGAGAAGAACAAAGAATACTTCAAAAATTTTATAGCTAGAGAAGGAAAACAGGATCTAGGCAGGGGTGATTATTATAATAACTGTTAATGGCAAGGAATCACATCCCTTTCCCACTTCAGTCTCAAAGGTTGGACGTTCCTGGAAGACTTCTTTTGCTTCAGCCCAGGACAAGTGTTCATCCTTTGAGTCAATGGCTGTGCCTCAGAATCTGCAGGCTTTTCATTGGCTGAGCCAATTCTTAGTGGCAATTGGGCTTCTCTGATTGGATGCTTCCAGAATCCTCACGATGCTGATCTGCAAGTCAAGAATGCTTCCATTTCTTCAGAGATAAGAGGATGTATTCTTGGGAAGAAACCAAATGTGATTAATCTGAACCAGTCACTTCAGTTAATAACTTCAGTTTCTTCTGCTTTGGATACTTTTTGAAAGAATGTTTCTTGAACATTTGGCTCTAATTATTTCTGTGCTGTGTTTGGGTCCTCAATTCTGTTTCCAGATGATTTCCCTGACACAAGTAATGTTGAAAAAGTTGAGTGGGGTGGTGGTTGTTTTGTCACTGTCATGTCTGACTCTTGGGACACCCTGGGCTTCTCTGTCCATGGTATCTCCCAGGCAAGAACACTGGAGTGGGTTGCCATTTCCTCCTCCATTGAACAGCGTCTATGTGTCCTAGTAAAACTATTGTGTCTGAGTTGATGGTTTCCATTTGTTTTTATATCAGTAAAGTTCTTTCTCTTAGTTTATCATTTTGGTAAACCACACTGTTAGATCATGATTGCTCACGAGCTGCCCTTTCTCTTGATCACCTTTTGAAGTCAGTAGTCACATTTGCTTATTTGGTCTTATCCTCTTCAACATCAAATCCCATTGTTCCTCCCTTTCTTAGATTTCCTGTGTTTTAATCATCCTTGGACCCCCAGTCTTCACTTGCTGTCTTAACTGTAGTGTGTTTTAAATATTCTTTAGTATTGCTCCTGCTTTATTTCTGAATTTACAAATGCATAACGTCCAAGCATAATTAAGTATACTGTAGTGATGTAGGTTTCGTAAAATGGCTTCTCACCAAATACAATGACCATGATAGAAAAATACATCACTTACTAAAAGTGCTGTTTTCAAACTGGCCCATGACACTGTCTTTGACAATGCACAGGGCTTTACCAAGAGCTCTTGTTGAAAATTTTGTCCCAGGTGTGCAAGATGATCCCGAGGTACCACACAGGCACATCTACTTGCAGGTGATCTGGTGTTAGTTTTTCTTGGTCTCCTTTGAAATTAAATTCCTTTCATCAAATGAAAGTGCAAGTCACTCAGTAGTGTCAAATTTTTGCGATCCCATGGACTATACAGTCCATGGAATTCTCCAGGCCAGAATGGTGGAGTGGGCAGCCTTTCCCTTCTGCAGGGGATATTCCCAACCCAGGGATCAAACCCAGGTCTCCTGCATTGCAGGTGGATTCTTTACCACCTGAGCCACAAGGGAAGTCCAAGAATACTGGAGTGGATATCCCTTCTGCAGCAGATCTTCCAGACTCAGGAATCGAATCAAGGTCTCCTGCATTGCAGGCAGATTCTTTACCAACTGAGCTATCAGGGAAGGACCAAATATTTTCATAAAATTCCTATCATACACAAGAATAAAGATGATCAATATCAGGGAATTCATTTATTTCAAATCCTTAGTCTAATGATCTCCAGGACAGTTCTTCAGTTCAGTTCAGTTCAGTTCAGTTCAGTCGCTCAGTCGTGTCCAACTCTTTGCGACCCCATGTATCGCAGCATGCCAGGCCTCCCTGTCCATCACCAACTCCCAGAGTTCACTCAGATTCACGTCCATTGAGTCAGTGATGCCATCCAGCCATCTCATCCTCGGTCGTCCCCTTCTCCTCCTGCTCCCAATCCCTCCCAGCATCAGTCTTTTCCAATGAGTCAACTCCTCACATAAGGTGGCCAAAGTACTGGAGTTTCAGCTTTAGCATCATTCCTTCCAAAGAAATCCCAGGGCTGATCTCCTTCAGAATGGCCTGGTTGGATCTCCTTGCAGTCCAAGGGACTCTCAAGAGTCTTCTCCAATACCACAGTTCAAAAGCATCAATTCTTCGGCACTCAGCCTTCTTCACAGTCCAACTCTCACATCCATACATGACTACTGGAAAAACCATAGCCTTGACTAGACAGACCTTAGTTGCCAAAGTAATGTCTCTGCTTTTGAATATGCTATCTAGGTTGGTCATAACTTTTCTTCCAAGGAGTAAGCGTCTTTTAATTTCATGGCTGCAGTCACCATCTGCAGTGATTTTGGAGCTCCCCCAAATAAAGTCTGACACTGTTTCCACTGTTTCCCCATCTATTTCCCATGAAGTGATGGGAGCAGATGCCATAATCATTGTTTTCTCAATGTTGAGCTTTAAGCCAAATTTTTCAGTCTCCTCTTTCACTTGCATCAAGAGGCTCTTTAGTTCCTCTTCACTTTCTGCAATAAGGATGGTGTCATCTGCATGTCTGAGGTTATTGATATCTCTTCCGGCATTGTTGATTCCAGCCTGTGCTTCTTCCAGCCCAGCATTTCTCATGATGTACTCTCCATATAAGTTAAATAAGCAGGGTGACAATATACAGCCTTGACGTACTCCTTTTCCTATTTGGAACCAGTCTGTTGTTCTGACTGTTCTGACCAGTCTGACCAGTTCAGACTGTTGCTTCCTGACCTGCATACAGGTTTCTCAAGAGGCAGGTCAGGTGGTCTGGTATTCCCATCTCTTTCAGAATTTTCCACAGTTTCTTGTGATCCACACAGTCAAAGGCTTTGGCATAGTCAATAAAGCAGAAATAGATGTTTTTCTGGAACTCTCTTGCTTTTTCCATGATCCAGCGGATGTTGGCAATTTGATCTCTGGTTCCTCTGCCTTTTCTAAAACCAGCTTGAACATCAGGGAGTTCACGGTTCACGTATTGCTGAAGCCTGGCTTGGAGAATGTTGAGCATTACTTTACTAGTGTGTGAGATGAGTGCAATTGTGTGCTGGTTTGAGCATTCTTTGGCATTGTCTTTCTTTGGGATTGGAATGAAAACTGACCTTTTCCAGTCCTGTGGCCACTGTTGAGTTTTCCAAATTTGCTGGCATATTGAGTGCAGCACTTTCACAGCATCATCTTTCAGGATTTGAAACAGCTCAACTGGAATTTCATCACCTCCACTAGCTTCGTTTGTAGCGATGCTTTCTAAGGCCCACTTGACTTCACATTCCAGGATCTCTGGCTCTAGATGAGGGATCACACCATCATGATTATCTGGGTCGTGAAGATCTTTTTTGTATAGTTCTTCCATGTATTCTTGCCACTTCTTCTTAGTATCTTCTGCTTCTGTTAGATCCCTACCATTTCTGTCCTTTATTGAGTCCATCTTCACATGAAATATTCCCTTGGTATCTCTAATTTTCTTGAAGAGATCTCTAGTGTTTCCCATTCTGTTGTTTTCCTCTATTTCTTTGCATTGATCTCTGTGGAAGGCTTTCTTATCTCTCCTTGATATTCTTTGGAACTCTGCATTCAGATGCTTATATCTTTCCTTTTCTCCTTTGCTGTTTGCTTCTCTTCTTTTCGCAGCTGTCCTGGGAAGCAAAGGCCTCCCCAGATAGCCATTTTGCTTTTTTGCATTTCCTTTCCATGGGGATGGTCTGGATCCCTGTCTGCTGGACAACGTCACAAACCTCCATCCGTAGTTCATCGGCACTATCTCTATCAGATCTAGTCCCTTTGGACTGGCCAAATACAAAAATCTGACAAAACCAGTTACTGGCAAAGATGAGGAACAACAGGAACTCTCATTTGTTGTTAGTGGGAATGCAAAATGGTACAGTCACTTTGGAAGCAATGTCTTACATAGCTAAACCTTGTCATACGGTATGGTCTAGCAATTTTACTCCTAGATAGTGCACCAAGTGATTTGAAAGCTAATGCCCACACAGAAACATGCACCTGAATTGTGTAAAGCTTAACTCATACTCTCTCTCTCTCTCTCTCTCTCTCTCTCTCACACACACACACACACACACAAATTGGAGGCAACCAAAATGTCCTTTACTACCTGAATGTTTAACTACAGAACATCAATATAACAGAATATTATTCAAGAATAAAAAGAAATGGGCTATCAAATCACAAAAAGAAATGGATGAAACTTAATGATGTTATTAAGTATAATAAGCTAGTCTGGGAAAGGTTATACACTGTGAAAGTTGCTCAGGCATGTCCGACTCTTTGTGACTCCGTGGACTGTGAGTCCATGGAATTCTCCAGGCCAGAATACTGGAGTGGGTAGCCTTTCCCTTCTCCAGGGGATCTTCCCAAGCCAGGGATCGAACGCAGGTCTCTCAGTCTGGAAAAGGTTATCCACTGCATGATACCAATTATACCACATTCTGGAAAAGGTAAAACTGTAGCGCGAATAAAAAATAGCAGAGGCTTTTTTTCCTTTTGCTTCAAAATACTTTTATTGGTTTGGATACCGTTTGTCAACACTCAACTACTCTTCTTCCTTGATGTGAAAATCCACTCCCTCGGGGTCTCCGGTGACCCGTAACTCATGTACCGTAATGTTATTCTGTGCATCACCAGGAGCCTCGATATTGGGACATTGGCGTCTATCGCCGGTTGCCGCGATGAGTTTCAGATTCCGCATCCTGGACACAAGGTTCACAAGTTTCGTCTTGACCTGGGTTAAGGCACCGCACATAGAGTCTTTGTAGGGGGAAGCCTTTATCTTCTTTCTTCCTGGAGGGCCAGATGAACAGCCCTGACGGCCAGGAGGAGTGCACACGTTACTTTCGTCATCGCCTCCGGGAAACTTCAGGATCACCAAAAACATGAGGAAGATTAACAGCCAGTGCGAATTGCTCCCAAACCAGCCTGGGGCATGCTCTGGTTGATTCTGCCGAATTCGGACGTGCCTTCCGCTGGGCACCATCCATGGGGGTTCTTCGGGTTCATCTCTCAGGACATAAAACATATAGGCAAAGACAAACGAGATAAACGTGGACCAAAAAAATACCCATATTACAGACCGCATCGTGAGCTGAGACGAAGTGGCTCCTGGTGCGCTGGTCTGCGCTGGCACCTGGAGACTGAGGACCAGGCAGGGCTGGGCCCTTGGTGACGTCACAGAGGGCCCCGCCCCCACCAGAACCCATGTGGCCATGGTATGACTTCAGAGCAGAGGGTAAGGAGGCCTGCAGGGGTCAACCGGGAGTGGGGCTTAAAGGGACGTGGGGACATTTCCAGTGGGCAGTTGAAAAAGAGGCGAGGAGTGACAGAGTGCCATCTCCATGCCAGTGTATTCTTTCTGAACCTGGTGTTCTCCTGGGAGGGTGGGTCCATCTTCTATTTTTATTTTTCCATTTGTTGAATCCAGACACTGTGGTGAGCAGAGCAGACCCAGCGGCATGTGCCCCTGTGGAGCAGAGAGCCAAGTGGGAAAGAAAGATACTAAACCAGAGGCCGCAAACTAAGAGCCACTGATGTTTTGTGCGGCCTGCCACTGTTCCTAAAAATGATTGTGCCCAGGGCTAAGTCCTGTCTGACTTTTTTGCCACCCCATGGGTTTTAGCCTGCCAGGTTCCTCTGGAGATGGAAAGTCAGGGGCATCACCAGTGATGCAGTAGGGGTGGGCAATGAGGTGGGTACTCTCTAAGGTCCCTCCCAGATCAGAGGTTCTATGATCCTGCATGGCAATTTCTCAGAGGGCAGGGATGCACCTCCCAGGCAACAAGCAGCAGAACCGGCACATCTCTGGGGAATTGCTGAGTTGGCAAAACTACACTAGCTCTGATGCCCCTGTGGATGCGCAAGTGCTGGCTGCACTCCTCCTCCCCGTCTGTGCATGTTTAACCGCTACATGTGTTTGAAGGTGACCTTGCTCTGCAGGTGTGGCTTGAGAGCTGTGTTCCTTCCTTCTCTAGGAAGACAACCCTTCTTTGTGCTGTGCGAGGTGATGATCTGAATGAATGTGTATGGCTGCAGCACTCGGCACTTTGCCTTTCTGTCTGGGCCGGTGGTTTTCACACTTGAGTGTGTATCAGGGTCACCTAGAGGGCTTGCAAAGTCCCATTTTGCTGGATCTCAGTCCTCAGTCAGTCCTGGGTGAGACTTGAAGACTGGCACTTCTGCACGTCTCTGGGCAACACTGAGAACCACCCTGCAGACAATGGCTTCACTCACAAAGACGTGGCTTGCCTCTGACTGCTGTGCACGGAACCTGAGGGCCCAGTGCGAGTGGAGTGGCAGCAAGAGCACCGAACTGGAGCCTGGAGACCAAGGTTCTACACTGCACCTGCGCTCTAGTGAGCTGTGTGACCTTAGGCAAGCCTCAGCACCTCTCTGCGCCCGTAGCTGCCTCGCAGGCACAAGGGCGTGATGAAGTTGGTGACTGCTACTCTGGGTGTTTCTGAAATTCAGATTTGGTCTGTCACTCTTGTTCCCAGCCTAGTCTTCCCCATTTGGAAGCCAGATACCCCCACAGCATCCCACCCCCAAGCATCCAAGTGCCCACTTCTGTCCACAATCACCCCCAGCTGGAGTGGTCCACTTGCTTGGGGGTCTCCTTCTACAGCCAGCCCTGGGTATGGAGCCCAAAGGGTGAAACTGGTGCCTCCCTCTTAGAGATCCACGTCTACCACTTGGGGGTGTGTGTGTCTTGCTTGTGCTACTTGAAACGCCTTTTAGCACAGAGATAAGGATACAGAATCCTAGAGCTAGTCTCCTGATGGTAAAATTCTGATGCTAAAGACTTGCCGTGTTACCTTGGGTAAGTTAGTTACCATCTCTGAGCCTCATGTACCTGACTTTGAGATGGAGAAACAGTACCTACTTCATGGGATTGCTGTGAGGACTAAATGAGATCATGTATGCAAGGCCTTTACCAGAGTGCCTGGCACATAGTAAGTGCTTAACATGGTAGCTGTTGTTTCTCAAAAAGAGAATAATGGCCTCCTCTATAACATTAGAGATGCAGGAAAGCTGAAAACACTATGGTTGCAGGTGTTCTACTTTCTTAATACCTCCCATGGTACATAACAACAACAATAATAATACATATATACTGACACTAGGGCTTCCCAGGCGGTGCTAGTGCTAACGAACCCGCCTGCCAATGCAGGACATGTAAGAGGCTGGAATTCCACCCCTCAGGATTCAATCCCTGGGTTGAGAAGATCCTCTGGAGAAGGGAATGGCAACCCACTCCAGTATTCTTGCCTGGAAAATCTCATGGACAGAGGAGCCTGGCGGGCTACCATCCATAGGGCTGCAAAGAGTCAAACACGACTGAAGTAACTTAGCATGCATGCATAGTCATACCTTATAGAAATGTCTATTTCACATTTTTGAGAACACTATCCACTAAATCCTCTCATTCCATCTTTATCACACTATAAGGACAAGGCCACCACATTTGTGTGGATCTCAGGATGAGGTGCGATATTCTGAAAACACTGCTGTCTACAAGCCTCCCATCAGTAGGCTGCTTTTCCCTATGTGGATTTCTGCTCCTGCATGGGTGAGAGAGCATCCAGGGCCATGGCTGCCAGCTGGGGAGGCTCCAGGGACCCCATCTGGTACTCAGCCCATTTCTCTCAGGTACACATCAGGCCTAGAGGCTGCTTCCCATGTGGCATTATTGCTTGCATTCTGTTTACTGCATGCATTGCTGCTGCTGCTGCTGCTGCTGCTAAGTCGCTTCAGTCATGTCCGAGTCTGTGTGACCCCAGAGACAGCAGCCCACCAGGCTCCCCTGTCCCTGGGATTCTCCAGGCAAGAACACTGGAGTGGGTTGCCATTTCCTTCTCCATTGTATGAAAGTGAAAAGTGAAAGGAAGGCGCTCAGTCGTGTCCGACTCTGCGTCCTCATGAATCACAGCACTCCAGGCCTCCCTGTCCATCACCAACTCCCAGAGTTCACTCAAACTCATGTCCATTAAGTTGGTGATGCCATCCAGCCATTATCATCCTCTGTCGTCCCCTTCTCCTTCTGCCCCCAATCCCTCCCAGCATCAGAGTCTTTTCCAATGAGTCAACTCTTCACATGAGGTGGCCAAAGTACTGGAGTCTCAGCTTTAGCATCAGTCCTTCCAAAGAACACCCAGGACTGATCTCCTTTAGGATAGACTGGTTGGATCTCCTTCCAGTCCAAGGGACTCTCAAGAGTCTTCTCCAACACCACAGTTCAAAAGCATCAATTCTTCGGCACTCAGCTTTTTTTATAGTCCAACTCTCACATCCATACATGACCACTGGAAAAACCATATGCTTGATTTGATGGACCTTTGTTGGCAAAGTCATGTCTCTGCTTTTGAATATGCTATCTAGGTTGGTCATAACTTTCCTTCCAAGGAGTAAGCGTCTTTTAATTTCATGGCTGCAGTCACCATCTGCAGTGATTTTGGAGCTCCCCAAAATAAAGTCTGACACTGTTTCCACTGTTTCCCCATGGTGGTAACTCATTAGAATTCTACATTGGACCAAAAAAATTAAAAAAAAAAAAGAACATTCTATCCATCCTTGATCAGGCCCTATTTGTAGGCCCATAGCACTGAGTGATTAAGGTCTTTCTAGTATCCTGCCTTGCCCAATTTTTTTCTCTTGAGTTTATGTATTTCTGAAAATGTTTTCCTTTTAATGTATTTCTGAAAAAAAAAAAAAAAAACAATCATTTTAAAATACTTTCCAGTTTGTATCTCCAGTGTGGTGCTGTCTCTTTGCTCAGCACCTGAAGAACAGTGTTGATTTATGTAGGTTGTCCATATTTTGCCTTTTTGATGACAGTGACTTCCTTTAGAGCTTTTGATATTCTAATTGATAGGGAAAATTGCAACTTGTTTTAAAAGTGTAAAATGAACACCAAACATAACCAAATAAACATTGGTGTTTAAAACAAAACCAGAATTGGGGGAGGGGGGCAGTCCTAAGATGGTGGAGGAATAGGACGAGGAGACCACTTTCTCCCCCCATAAATTCATTGAAAGATCATTTGAACGCTGAGGAAATTCCACAAAACAACAAACAACTTCTGAACATTGGTGGAGAATACCAGCCATCCAGAAAGGCAGCCCATTATCTTCGAAAGAAGGTAGGACAAAATATAAAAGATAAAAAGAGAGACAAAAGAGTTAGGGATGGAGATCCATCCCGGGAAGGGAGTCCTGAAAGAGAAGAAGTTTCCAAATACCAGGAAACACTCTCACCGGCGGGTCTGTGGGGAGTTTTGGAATCTCAGAGGGCAACATAACCGGGAGGAGAAAAATAACAAACTAAAACCCACAGATTATGCACCTTCCCACAACTCCCAGCAGAGAAGTAGCCCAGATGCTCACATGCACCACCAACAAGTGGGGGCTGAACAGGGAGGCGTGGGATGCATTGCTTAGGGTGAGGACTGGGCCTGAATTACCTGGGAACAATCTGAGGGAGCTAACATGAGATAGCAACCCAAACTGTGGGATAGCCAGAGAGAGAGAAAAAGAAAAGAAGAGAGAGAGAGAAAAAAATCTTTCCTGCAAAAAGCTCTAACCTAAGGCACTGCCAAGCCTGCTCACAGAACAAAGGACTGAGTGAATACCAGAGGAGAGTTAGCTGGCTGCGGACCGGCCCTTCCCCTGCCAGAGGCAGAGAGGCAGGTGGGTGACAGCCAGAGCCTGAAAGGGGCAATCTCAGCCCAGAGACAGCATCCTCTACCAAACTGTGAGCAGGCTCCCAGTTCCTAACCAAATCTTCTTGGGATCCTGGATGGTTGACATCTGCCAGGAGGGTCACAGCCAGAGGTCAACTCCCCAGAGGAGACACATGGCACACCTGAGACGGTGCTCCCGCTTCACACCCAGGAAAGTGAGCAACTGGGATGGGGGAGGTGATAAGACCTCCTGGATAAGACCACCGCACATCTGGGGAGAGTGTACTCACCAAGTACCTGGTCGCCTGAGCTACATGGACCTGGGAAGAGCACAAAATGCAGGCCCAACTGAGTCTGTGCTCCTTTATGGTGTACCCAAGAACCTGAACCTGAGCAGCTTAGACCTGGGAAGTGCCCGCAACCCTGGGCCCACTTTAGACAGTTCCACTTCAGAGCAACCTGGAGCCTGAGCAGTGTAGACCAGGAAAGCACACACGCATTGAATGGGGGCAAACCCAGTGTGGCCCAGACACTGCGAGCACTCCCCACACATGCCTATGATATTAGTTTGCAGTGTTCCTCCCTCTCCACAGCACGACTGAACAAGTGAGCCTAAATAAGTGACCACCTTCACCCCCTTGTATCAGGGCAGAAATTAGGCACTGAAGAGACTTGCAAACAGAAGAAGCCAAAATAAACAGACGAACCACTTTGGAAGTGACAGGTGCAATGGATTAAAACCCTGTAGTTAGCACTGACTACATTGGAAGGGGCCTGTAGACCTTGAGAATTATAAGCTTGAACAAGGAACTATTTGAAACTGAACTGACCCCACACTGCCCACAACAGCTCCAGAGAAGTTCCTTGATATATTTTACTATTATCATTAAAATTTTAAAAAAATTTTAAGTCCGTCATTACTCCTTTAATTTCCATTTTTATAACCTACTCTTTCTTTGCAAAAAAGACGCTATTTTTAAAGCAAATTTCATATATATTTTTAATAATGTTTGCGATTTTGTTTTGTTTTGTTAATATTGTGTTGTTGAGAATCTAATGTCTAGTCTAGATTTTTAATCTTTGCTTTTTGGTATTTGTTATCATCTTTGTACCTTTAAGAATCCAGAAGATGGCAGAGGAATAAGACAGGGAGACCACTTTCTCCTCCACAAATTCATCAAAAGAACATTTGAACACTGAGCAAATTCCACAAAGCAACTTCTGAATGCTGGCAGAGGACATCGGACACCCAGAAAGGCAGCCCATTGTCTTTGAAAGGAGGTAGGACCAATTATAAAAGATAAAAAGAGAGACAAAAGAGGTAGGGATGGAGATCTGTCCCGGGAAGGGAGTCTTAAAAGAGGAGAAGTTTCCAAACACCAGGAACCACTCTCACCGGCAGGTCTGTGGGGAGTTTTGGAATACCACAGGGCAACATAACCTCGAGGAAAAGTAAATAAATAAATAAATAAAACCCACAGATTATGTGCCTAATGGCAACTCCCAGCACTGGCAGCCGCCACCAAGAAGTGGGGGCTGAACAGGGAGGCGCGGCCTGCAATGCTTAGGGTAAGGCCTGGGACCAAGTGCCCTGAGGGCAATCTGACTGAACTAAGGTGAGATAGCAACCCAAACTGTGGGATAGCCAGAGAGAGAGAAAACTATCCCACAGAAAGCCCTAACCTAAGGCACTGCCAGGCCCACTCACAGAACAAAGGACTGAGCAAATACCAGAGGAGAGCTAGGCAGCTGCATACTGGCACATCCCCTGCTGGAGGCAGGGGGCAGGTGGGTGCCAGCCAGGGCCGGAAAGGGGCAAACTCAGCCCCAGAGATGGCATCCTCTACCAAACTGCAAGCAGGCTCCATTGCTAACCAAGACTTCTTGAGATTCTGGACAGTTGACATCCGCTAGGAGGGTCACAGCCAGAGATCAGCTCCCCAGAAGAGACACACAGCACACCTGAGAAGGTGCACCTGTAGACACCCAGAAAACCCAGCGGCTGGGACGGGGGAGGTGATCAGACGTACCCCCCACCTGGGGAAGACTGTGCTCACCAAGCACCGGGTCGCCTGAACTGCTCGGACATGGAAAGGGCACAATACGAAGGCCCAACCGAGTATGCACCTTTGCGGAGTACCCAAGAATCTGAACATGAGCGGCTTAGACCTGGGAAGTGCATGCAACCCAGGGCCCACCTCAGACAGTTCCCCGGCAGAGCAACCTAGAGCCTGAGAAGTGTAGACTGGGAAAGCACACACACCATGAGTCAGGGGAAGCCCAGTGCGGCTGAGACACTGCGAGCACTCCCCACACATGCCAGTGATATTTGTTTGCAGTGTTCCTCCCTCCCCACAGCACGACTGAACAAGTGAGCCTAAATAAGTGACCACCTTCGCCCCCTTGTGTCAGGGCAGAAATTAGACACTGAAGAGACCAGCAAACAGAAAAAACTAAAATAAACAGAGGGAACTGCTTTGGAAGTGACAGGTGCAACAGATTAAAACCCTGTAGTTAGCACCGACTACATTGGAAGGGGCCTATAGATCTTGAGAAGTATAAGCCGGATCAAGGAACTATCTGAAACTGAACTGACCCCGCACTGTTTGCAACAGCTCCAGAGAAATTCTTAGATATATTTTTACTATTATCATTTTTTAAATTAAAAACATTTTTTAATTTTAAGTCCTCTATTACTCCTTTAATTTTCATTTTTATAACCTACTATTACCTTACAAAAAAAGACCCTATTTTAAAGCAAACTTCATATATATATTTGATAATTTTTGTGACTTTGTTTTTTTTTACTATTGTATTTTTGAGCATCTAGCATCTACTCTAGATTTTTAATCTTTGATTTTTGGTATTTGTTATCAATTGCATACCTTTAAGAACCCAATCCTCAGTACCCATTTTTACTTGGGAGTGTGATTACTGGCTTGATTGCTCACTCCCCCTTTTGACTCTCCTTTTTCTCGACCAGGTCACCTCTATCTCCTCCCTACCCCTTCTCTTCTCTACCTAACTCTGTGAAACTCTTTGGGTATTCCAGGCTGTGGATAACACTTAGGGAACTGACTACTGCCTGGATCTGTCTCTCTACTTTTGATTCCCCTTCATCTCCTCCTAGTCACCTCTGTCTCCTTCCTCCCTCTTCTCTTCTCTGTGTAACTCCGTGAACATCTCTGTGAACATCTCTGAGAACATCTCTGGGGGGTAAAGACTGTGGAGTGCACATAAGGAATTGATTACTGGCTAGATTGCTCTCTCCCCTTTTGATATCCCCTCTCCTCTTCCTGGTGACTGCTATCTCCCTCCTCCCTTCTTCTCTTCTCCATGTAACTCTATGAGCCTCTCTGGGTGTCCTTCACTGTGGAGAAACTTTTCATCATTAACCTGAATGTTTTACCATCAGGGCTGTATAGATGGAGAAGTCTTGAGGCTACTGTAAGAATAAGACTGAAAACCAGAGGCAAGAGGCTTAGGTCCAAAACCTGAGAACACCAGAGAATGCCTGACTCCAGAGAACATTAATCGATAACAGCTCATCAAAAAGCCTCCATACCTACACTGAAACCAAGCACCACCCAAGAGCCAACAAGTTCCAGAGCAAGACATACCATGCAAATTCTCTAGCAATGCAAGAAAATAGCCCTGAGCTTCAATATACAGGATGCCTAAAGTCACAACAAACCCACAGACATCTCAAAACTCACTACTGGACACTTCATTGTACTCCAGAGAGAAGAAATCCAGACCCATCTACCAGAACACCAACACAAAGCTTCCCTAACCAGGAAACCTTGACAAGTCATCCATCCAACCCCACCCACAGTGAGGAACCTCCACAATAGAGGAACCACAAACTGCCAGAATACAGAAAGGCAACCCCAAACACAGCAATCTAAACAAGATGAAAAGGCAGAGAAATACTCAGCAGGTAAAGGAACAGGATAAATGCCCACCAAACCAAACAACAGAGGAGGAGATAGGGAGTCTCCCTGAAAAAGAATTGACAATAATGATAGTAAATATGATCCAAAATCTTGAAAACAAAATGGAGTTACAGATAAATAGCCTGGAGACAAGGATTGAGAGGATACAAGAAATGTATAACAAGGACATAGAAGAAATAAAAAGAGTCAATCAATTATGAATAATGCAATAAAGGAGATCAAAAACACTCTGGAGAAATCAAAAGAGGAATAATGGAGGTGAAAGATAGGAGAAGTGAGGTAGAATATAGAATGGTTGAAATAAATGAAGCAGAGAGGAAAAAAGAAAAAAGAATTAAAAGAAATGAGGACAACTTCAGAGACCTCTTGGACAATGTGAAATGCCCTAACATTTGAATCATAGGAGTCCCAGAAGAGAAACAAAAAGAAAGACTGTGAGAAAATACTTGAGGAGATAATAGATGAAAACTTCCCTAGAATGGGGAAGGAAATAGTCACCCAAGTCCAAAGACCCCAGAGAGCTCCAAACAGGATAAACCCAAGGCAAAACTCCCCAAGACACATATTAATCAAATTAACAAAGATCAAACACAAGGAACAAATATTAAAAGCAGCAAGGGAAAAACAACAAATAACACACAAGGGGAATCCCATAAGGATAACAGCTGATCTTTCAATAGAAAATCTTCAGGCCAGAAGGGATTGGCAGGATATACTTAAAGTGATGAAAGAGAAAAACCTACAACCCAGATTACTGTACTCAGCAAGGATCTCATTCAAATATGAAGGAGAAATCAAAAGCTTTACAGACAAAAGCTCAGAGAAGTCAGCACAATGAAACATGCTCTTCAACAAACACTAAAGGATCTTCTCTAGACAGGAAACACAGAAAAGCTGTATATACTCAAACCCAAAACAACAAAGTAAATGGCAACAGGATCATACTTATCAATAATCACCTTAAACATAAATGGGTCAAATGCCCCAACCAAAAGACAACGATTGGCTGAATGGATACAAAAACAAGACCCCTATATATACTGTCTACAAGAGACCTACCTCAAAACAAGGGACACATATGGACTGAAAGTGAAGGGTTGGAAAAAGATATTTCATGCACATGGAGCCCAAAAGAAAGCCGGAGTAGCAATACTCATATCAGATAAAATAGACTTTGAAATAAAGGCTGTGAAAAGAGACAAAGAAGGACACTACATAATGATCAAGGGATCAAACCAAGAAGAACATATAACAATTATAAATGTATATGCACCCAGCATAGGAGCACCACAATATGTAAGGCAAATGATAACAAGTATGAAAGGGGAAATTAACAGTAACACAGTAATAGTGGGTGACTTTAAGACTCCACTCACACCCATGGATAGTTCAGCCAAACAGAAAATTAACAAGGAAACACAAACTTTAAATGATACAATGGACCAGTTAGACCTAGTTGATATCTATAAGGCATCTCACCCCAAAACAATGAAGTTCACCTTTTTCTCAAGTGCACACGGAACCTTCTCCAGGATAGATCACATCCTGGGCCATAAATCTAGCCTTGGTAAATTCAAAAGAATTGAAATCATTCCAAGCATCTTTTCTGATCAGAATGCAGTAAGATTAGATATCAACTACAAGAAAAAAAAAACTATTAAAAATATAAACATATGGAGGCTAAACAATATACTTCTGAATAACCAACACATCAGAGAAGAAATTAAAAAAGAAACCAAAATATGTATAGAAACGAATGGAAATGAAAGCACAGCAACCCCAAACCTATGGGACTCAGTAAAAGCAGTGCCAAGGGGAAGGTTCATACCAATACAAGCTTACCTCGGAAACAAGAGAAAAATCAAATAAATAATCTAACTGTACACCTAAAGCAACTAGAAAAGGAAGAAATGAAGAATCCCAGGGTTAGCAGAAGGAAATAAATCACAAAAATTAGGGCAGAAATAAATGCAAAAGAAACAAAGGAAACCATAGCCAAAATCAACAAAGCTAAAAGCTGGTTCTTTGAGAGGATAAATAAAATGGAGAAATCATTAGCCAGACTCAGCAAGAAACAATGGGAGAAGAATCAAATCAACAAAATTAGAAATGAAAATAGAGAAATCACAACAGACAACACAGAAATACAAAGGATCATTAGAGACTACTATCAGCAACTATATGCGAATAAAATGGACAACTTGGAAGAAATGGACAAATTCTTAGAAAAGTATAAATTTTCAAAACTGAACCAGGAAGAAATAGAAAATCTTAACAGACCCATGGCAACCATGGATATTGAAACTGTAATCAGAAATCTTCCAGCAAACAAAAGCCCAGGGCCAGACGGCTTCAAAACTGAATTCTACCAACAATTTAGAGAAGACCTAACAGTTATCCTACTCAAATTCTTCCAGAAAATTGCAGAGGAAGGTCAACTTCCAAACTCATTCTATGAGGCCACCATCACCCTAATACCAAAACCATTCAAAGATGCCACAAAAAAAGAAAATTACAGGCCAATATCACTGATGAACATAGATGCAAAAATCCTTAACAAAATTCTAGCAAACAGAATCCAACAACATATTATAAAGACCAAGTGGGCTTTATCCCAGGGATGTAAGGATACTTTACTATCCACAACTCAATCAATGTGATTCACCACATTAACAAATTGAAAGATAAAAATTATATGATTGTCTCAATAGATGCAGAGAAAGTCTTTGACAAAATTTAACATCCATTTATGTTAAAAACCAGCCAGAAAGCAGGCACAGAAGGAACAGATCTCAACATAATAAAAGCCAGTTTTGATAACCCACAGCAAACATTATCCTCAATGGTGAAAAATAGAAAGCATTTCCCCTAAAGTCAGGAACAAGACAATGGTGCCCATTCTCACCGCTACCATTCAGCATAGTTTTGGAAGTTTTAGCCACAGCGCTCAGAGAAGAAAAAGAATTAAAAGGAATCCGATAGGAAAAGAAGTAAAACTCTCTCTGTTTGCAGATGACACGATCCTCTACATCAGTCAGTCAGTTCAGTTCAGTTGCTCAGTCATGTCTGACTCTTTGCGACCCCATGAATTGCAGCACGCCAGGCCTCCCTGTCCATCACCAACTCCCGGAGTTCACTCAGACTCACGTCCATCGAGTCAGTGATGCCATCCAGCCATCTCATCCTCGGTCGTCCCCTTCTCCTCCTGCCCCCAATCCCTCCCAGCATCAAAGTCTTTTCCAATGAGTCAACTCTTCGCATGAGGTGGCCAAAGGACTGGAGCTTCAGCTTTACCATCATTCTTTCCAAAGAAATCCCAGGGTTGATCTCCTTCAGAATGGACTGGTTGGAACTTCCTGCAGTCCAAGGGACTCTCAAGAGTCTTCTCCAACACCACAGTTCAAAAGCATCAATTCTTCGGCGCTCACCCTTCTTCACAGTCCAACTCTCATATCCATACATGACTACTGGAAAAACCATAGCCTTGACTAGACGGACCTTAGTCGGCAAAGTAATGTTTCTGCTTTTGAATATGCCATCTAGGTTGGTCATAACTTTTCTTCCAAGGAGTAAGCGTCTTTTAATTTCATGGCTGAAATCACCATCTGCTGTGATTTTGTAGCCCCCCCAAAATAAAGTCTGACACTGTTTGCACTGTTTCTCCATCCATTTCCCATGGAGTGTTGGGACCGGATGCCATGATCTTCGTTTTCTGAATGTTGAGCTTTAAGCCAACTTTTCCACTCTCCTCTTTTACTGTCATCAAGAGGCTTTTTAGTTCCTCTTCACTTTCTGCCATAAGGGTGGTGTCATATGCATATCTGAGGTTATTGATATTTCTCCCAGCAATCTTCATTCCAGCTTGTGTTTCTTCCAGCCCAGCGTTTCTCATGATGTACTCTGCATAGAAATTAAATAAGCAGGGTGACAATATACAGCGTTGAGGTACTCCTTTTCCTATTTGGAACCAGTCTGTTGTTCCATGTCCAGTTCTAACTGTTGCTTCCTGGCCTGCATACAGATTTCTCAAGGGGCAAGTTGGTGGTGGTA
This sequence comes from Budorcas taxicolor, assembly GCF_023091745.1. Classification (NCBI taxonomy): domain Eukaryota; kingdom Metazoa; phylum Chordata; class Mammalia; order Artiodactyla; family Bovidae; genus Budorcas; species Budorcas taxicolor. The sequence goes on from NC_068935.1 coordinate 17,105,050, forward strand.
TTCCCATCTCTTTCAGATTTTCCACAATTTATTGTGATCCACACAGTCAAAGGCTTTGGCATAGTCAATAAAGCAGATATAGATGTTTTTCTGGTACTCTCTTGCTTTTTCCATGATCCAGAGGATGTTGGCAATTTGATCTCTGGTTCCTCTGCCTTTTCTAAAACCAGCTTGAACATCAGGAAGTTCATGGTTCACGTATCACTGAAGCCTGGCTTGGAGAATTTTGAGCATTACTTTACTAGCATGTGAGATGAGTGCAATTGTGCGGTGGTTTGAGCATTCTTTTGCATTGCCTTTCTTTGTGATTGGAATGAACACTGACCTTTTCCAGTCCTGTGGCCACTGCTGAGTTTTCCAAACTTGCTGGCATATTGAGTGCAGCACTTTCACAGGATCATCTTTCAGGATTTGAAACAGCTCTACTGGGATTCCATCACCTCCACTAGCTTTGTTCGTAGTGATGCTTTCTAAGGCCCACTTGACTTCACACTCCAAGATGTCTGGCTCTAGATGAGTGATCACACCATCATGATTATCCGGGTTGTGAAGATCCTTTTTGTAGAGTTCTTCTGTGTATTCTTCCCATCTCTTCTTAACATCTTCTGCTTCTGTTAGGTCCATACCATCCTCTACATAGAAAACCCCAAAGACACCACCAGAAAATTACTAGAGCTATTCAATGAATAGAGTAACATTGCAGGATATAAAATTAACACACAGAAATCCCTTGCATTCCTATACACTAACAATGAGGAAACAGAAGGAGAAATTAAGGAAATAATTCCATTCACCATTGCAACGAAAAGAATAAAATACTTAGGAATAAATCTACCTAAAGAAACAAAAGACTTATATATAGAAAACTATAAAACACTGATAAAAGAAATCAAAGATGAAACAAATTGATGGAGAAACATACCATGTTCATGGATCAGAAGAATCAATACAGTGAACATGAAGATACTTCCCAAAGCAATCTATAGATTCACTGTAATCCCTCTCAAGTGACCAACGGTATTTTTCAGACTACTAGAACAAATAATATCCCAGTTTGTATGGAAATACAAAAAACCTCGAATAACCAAAGCAATCTTGAGAAAGAAGACTGGAACTGGAAGAACCAACCTGCCTGACTTCAGGATACACTACAAAGCTACAGTCATCAAGACAGTATGGTTCTGGCACAAAGACAGAAGTATAGATCAATGGAACAAACTAAAAAGACCAGAGATAAATTCACGCACCTACCTCTTTGACAGAGGAGGCAAGAAAATACAATGGAAAAAAGACAATCTCTTTAACATGTGATACTGAGAATGCTAGTCAACCACTTGTAAAAGAATGAAACTATAACACTTTCTAACACCATTACACAAAAATAAACTCAAAATGGATTAAAGATCTCAGTGTAAGACCAGAAACTATAAAACTCCTAGAGGAAAACATAGGCAAAACACTCTCCGACATAAATCACAGCAGGATCCTCTATGATCCACCTCCCAGACTAATGGAAATAAAAGGAAAAATAAACAAATGGGACCTAATTAAACTTAAAAGCTTTTGCATAACAAAGGAAACTATAAGCAAGGTGAAAAGACAGCCTTCAGAATGGGAGGAAATAATAGCAAATGAAGCAACTGACAAAGAATTGATCTCAAAAGTATAGAAGCAGCTCCTGCAGCTCAATTCCAGAAAAATAAATGATCCAATCAAAAACCAGGCCAAAGAACTAAACAGAAATATCTCCAAAGAAGACATATGATGGCTAATAAACACATGAAAAGATGCTCAACATCACTCATTATCAGAGAAATGCAAATCAAAACCAGAATGAGGTACCACTTCATACCAGTCAGAATGGCTGCTATCAAAATACCTACAAAGAATAAATGCTAGAGAGGGTGTGGAGAAAAGGGAACCCTCTTACAAGGTTGTTGGGAACACAAACTAGTACAGCCACTATGGAGAATCGTGTGGAGAAATTCTTTAAAAACTGGAACTAGGACTGCCATATTGCTCAGCAATCCCACTGTTGGGCATACACACCAAGGAAACCAGAAAGAGACATGTGTACCCCAATGTTCATTGCAGCATTGTTTACAGTAGCCAGGACATGGAAACAACCTAGATATCCATCGGCAGATGAATGGATAAGAAAGCTGTGGTACGTATACACAATGGAATATTACTCAGCCATTAAAAACAATGCATTTGAATCAATTCTCATGAGGTGGATGAAACTGGAGCCTATTATACAGAGTGAAGTAAGTCAGAACAAGAAACACCAATACAGTATACTAATGCATATATATGGAATTTAGAAAGATGGTAATGATGACCCTATATGCGAGACAGCAAAAGAGACACAAATGTATAGAACAGTCTTTTGGACTCTGTGGGAGGAGGTGAGGGTGGGATGATTTGAGAGAATAGCATTGAAAGATGTATATTATGATATGTGAAACAGATTGCCAGTCCAGGTTCAATGCATGAGACAGGGTGCTCAGGGCTGGTGCACTGGGATGACCCAGAGGGATGGGATGGGGAGGGAGGTGGGAGGGGGTCAGGATGGGGAACACATGTACAGCCATGGCTGATTTATGTCAATGTATGGCAAAACACGCTACAATATTGTAAAGTATTTAGCCTCCAATTAAAATAAATAAATTTTAGAAAGTAAAATAAATATATTAACTAAACAAAATAAAACAAACCAGAATGAATTTATAAGGACTGAAATGAAACAGTAACTTCTCTCCTCAAATAGAGGGGAATATCGGAAACTTTTAGAAACTGATTAAAATTATTCACTATTGAAATAGTTGAGGAAATTACATGAGAGGAGTGACTTTATTTTCCCTTAAGTGCTCACCAATGTTCTCTTTATTTTTATTATTATTATTATATGAGTATGTACACACCATTACTGATTATCAAGCATCCATTTTAGAATGCAGAGAATTGTCTTATACACTATTAATTTTGAAGCAATGTTATATAAAATGTACAAGGGTCTATGAAAAACAGAGGGAGCTACAAAAAATCCTGACACTTACTAGACACATCAGCAGAAGCATTCACCTCACACATAGATACATAAGAAATCATAAAGAATCGCTCCCTTAATGCACTAAGTTCTGAAGTGGTTTATAATGGATCCATCGATAAATGACATGTGATTACCAAAAATTCAATATTTGCCAAATTGCACAGGCATTTGGATACCCTCATTCATCAAAAAATTCTATATAAGTAAGACTTTCCCTCAATATTCTAGGCTTATATGTTTGAAGAATTAAAAAATTGTAACTATACCACCTAGTAAAGATCATACCAGCATTTATCTGTGGAAAAAAAAAAAAATTGGTTTCAATACAATGGAAAATTCAACAGCTATGCCCACCTAAACTCAAAATTCTTGTCTTCTCTGGGTTGAATTCCTTTCCCTAATACATGAAGTGAAGAAGGAGTTTGGGGGTTTAGAGGAGGAAGACACCTTCAGGTTAGTCACCTGGCTATAAAAACTCCCCTGGCTCTAGATTTTCCCACAATCCTGATCTGGTCCCACTAAGTTTTGGAGACAATAGAAAAGGTTTCAGGTGCTGAGGTCCTCCATGCCTGGTGCCCCTGCTAACAACATGGCAAGAGATAGAACTATTTGAGCACCTACCACTCAGAGTTAGATGTTGTTAATATTTAGGTATATTTACTTTGCCCCTTAACTTTCATCCCATTTCCATTCCCCTCTCACTTTCCAAGGGATACTCCTACCCTGAATGTGATATGTAATTTCTAGCCACATTGTAGGTACACAGAAGGGTACATCTAAGCAACTACAGTAGGCTGGGCTTCCCAGATGGCACTAGTGGTAAACAAACCACCTGCCAATGCAGGTGACCTAAGAGATGTGAGTTTGATCCCCGGGACGACATGGCAACCCAGTCCACTATTCTTGCCTGAAGAATCCCATGGACATTGGAGCCTGGAGAGCTACAGTCCACAAGGACACAAAGAGTCGGACACATCTGAAGTGACTAAGCATGCTTGCACGCTACAAAAGTGCTTGGGACTAGAGATATAAAGATGAATAGTCTCAGCAGATTCTTCTCTGATTGCACTGCTACCATGTTCAGTGGCTAAGAAATTAGAAAATGTGACTTTTACATAGGAGAGCACCACTGTCACAGACATGCCCAGTTGTGGGAGTGAAAGACCCTGCACGACCCACCCTTTCCATGGGCACCTCTCCCCCACCAGCTGGTCAAGGATTACAACAGACAACAGTGAGCATCGCCAGTCATCACCACAAAATTTGGCTCCTTTGGATATAAAATGTTGAGAATACCTGAATACGGCTCCTTCATCTTGAATCTCAGAGCTTCAGATGTTCACAGTTAACTGGGTAAGATGTGTCTGCTTGTTGTAGAGGCCCCTGTTATTGTGGAGGAGTGAGTATACTTGGGAGGAAGGGAAGTGGACCCTCAGGACGAAAGTAGTGGGAGAAGCAGGGGAGGTAGGCCAGCCGTCAATTCCTGGAGGAATCAGAGTGTGTTTGGATGGAGTCTGGGGAGGTGAATCTGATATGAAGTTACTAACATCCAGTTGCAGGGGTGAAGTCCTGAGTAGAGGAGATATAGTGGACTCAGGCCAGCAAGGCTAAAGCGGTGGGAGGGGTGAGCAGGCGGGTCTGGGTTTCCTTGGCCAACCGAAGAGGACTGGGGTGGAGCCTGTCACACACCATATAACTGAGAGGTTCAGCGCAGGAAGGCTAATCTCGTCTAGAGAGCTAAGTGGTGTCAGTGCAGCCCTCTACCTTTCTCTGATCTTCAAGCCTTCTGGTGAGGATGTATAGCCACTCCGGAACCTGAGGACTATGGGGATAGGAGGGCATGGTGGCCGCGAGGCAGACGAATCGGGCCTGCAGGAATTGGAGGGGTGGAGATTAGGATGGGTGATTTGTAGTGGCGCCTCCTGGGGAGTCCACCCCTTCATCTTTGCAGCGCAGCCTTCTGAGCAGGATTCGGATCCTTTCTGTGATAAATGCACACCCAGCAGTGATCACATGCGCTCCCACTCGTGATCACGGTGACCACCCCCCATGATCATGTGCATAGTCTCCCCTGGTCACATGTGCAGTGATTGGAATGGAAACTGACCTTTTCCAGTCCTGTGGCCATTGTTGAGTTTTTCAAATTTGCTGGCATCTTGAGTGTAGCACTTTATTTTTATTTCTTTTTTTTTGTAACCATTTATCATTTATTGTAGCACTTTAGTAGCATCATCTTTTAGGTTCTGAAATAGGAATTCCATCACCTCTACTAGCTTTGTTCATAGTAATGCATCCCAAGGCCCACTTGACTTCACACTCCAGGATGTCTGACTCGAGGTGAGTGACCACACCATCATGGTTATCTGGGTCATTAAGACCTTTTTTGTATAGTTTGTCTATGTATTCTTGACACCTCTTTTTAATGTCTGATGCTTCTGTAGGGTCCTTGCCATTTCTGTTCTTTATTGTACCCATATTTGCATGAAATGTTCACTTGCTATCTCCAATTTTCTTGAAGTGTTTCCCATTCTATTGTTTTCCAATATTCCTTTGCATTGTTTACTTAAGACTCATCCTCTGTTGTCCCCTTCTCCTCTTGCCTTTAATCTTTCCCAGCATCAGGGTCTTTTTCAGTGAGTCAGTTCTTCGCATGGTGGCCAAAGGATTGGAGTTTCAGCTTCAGCATCAGTCCTTCCAAAGAAAATTCAGGATTGATTTCCTTTAGTATGGACTGGTTGGATCTCTTTGCAGTCCAAGGGACTCCCAAGGGCCTTCTCTAACTCCACAATTCAAAAGCATCAATTCTTCAGTGCTCAGCTTTCTTTATAGCCCAACTCTCACATCCATACATGACTACTGGAAAAACCATAGCTTTGACGAGACAGACCTTTGTCAGTATTGTCTGCTTTATAATAGACTGTCTAGGTTGGTCATAGTTTTTCTTCCAAGGAGCAAGTGTCTTTTTATTTCATGGGTACAGTCACCATCTACAGTGATTTTGGAGCCCAAGAAAACAAAGCCTCTTAGTTTCCATTGTTTCCCCATCTATTTCCCATGAAGTGATGGGACCAGATGCCATGATCTTAGTTTTCTGAATGTTGAGTTTTAAACCAGCTTTTTCACTCTCCTCTTTCACTTTCATCAAGAGGCTCTTTAGTTCTTCCTCGCTTCCTGCCATCAGGGTGGTGTCATCTGCATATCTGAGGTTATTGATATTTCTGCTGGCAATCTTGATTCCAGCTTGTGCTTCATCCAGCATGGCATTTTGTATGGTGTACTCTGCATATAAGTTAAATAAGCAGGGTGACAATATACAGCTTTGACATACTCCTTTCCCAGTTTGGAACCAGTCTGTTGTTCCATGTCTGGTTCTAACTGTGGCTTCTTGACCTGCATACAGATTTCTCAGGAGGCAGGCAAGGTGGTCTGGTATTCCTATCTCTTTCAGAATTTTCCAGTTTTTTGTGATCCATACAGTCAAAGGTTTTGGCGTAGTCAATAAAGTAAATAAGTGTTAGTTGCTCAGTCGTGGCTGACTCTTTGTGACCCCATGGACTGCAGCCCACCAGGCTCCTCTGTCCATGAGATTTTCCAGGCAAGGCTGCTGGAGTGGGTTGCCATTTCCTTGTCCAGGGGATCTTCCTAACCCAGGGATTGAACCCAGGTCTCCTGCACTGCAGACAGATTCTTTACTGACTGAGCTACAAGGGAAGCCCAGTCAATAAAACAGAAGTTAAATAAATAAACCCATCCATTCTCGTGGGTTGCATGAGTAGGTGCTAAGATTTGGTGCTCTCAGCAAAGTAATTCAGGCAAGTGAGATGATGTTTTGCTTATTTCCCTTTCCACAGGTGTGAGCAAGAGTTTGGATAAGACTTAAGTGCCTACTCTGTTGCCTGAATAATTAGAATTTTCTGAGGCAAATGGTCATTATGTCAGGGAGATACAGTGAGGACAGTCAGGTCTGCAAGGAGCTATTCACCTGTGCTAGGTAAAGAGATGGCAGGTGGGAACGTTCCAAAACAAGCCATTCAGCCTGGGTACTGCACCTGAGGGCTGATGCTTCCACTTTTCACTGCCTTTGATGCCCTTTCTAGGCTGGCAACTGCCAAGCCCAAGATTGAGCAAATGAGCCTATAAACACAGCGAGGAAGATCTCTTTCTTCTAGAAAGGATGTGGCAAGAGTTTGACTAGGAGTCCACTCCCTTTATGGAGGCAAATCAATCTTATGGAAAGATCATGAACTTTGAAATCCAATGGACCTTGAGTCTCACTCTGGTTCTACTACATACTACCTAATTTGACTTCTAGTCACCTCAGTTTTCCTATATACTGCATGGAATTTTGGGGAAATTGTGGTGCTGAAGAAGATTCTTGAGAGTCCCTTGGACTGCAAGGAGATCAAATCAGTCAATCCTAAATGAAATCAACCCTGAATATTTATTGGAAGGACTGATGCTGAAGCTGAAGCTCCAGTACTTTGCCACTTGATGAGAGGAGCTGACTCATTGGAAAAGACCCTGATGCTGGGAAAGATTGAGGGCAGGAGAAGGGGGTGACAGAGGATGAGATGGTTGGATGGCATCATCGACTCAATGGTCATGACTTTGAGCAAGCTCCAGGAGACGGTGAAGGACAGGGAAGCCTGGAGTGCTGCATCCCATGGGGGCACAAAGAGTCAGATATGACTTAGTGACTAAACAGCAACAACCACCCAGTCATTTTGAATCAATATTGTTTCTTAAAACAGAAATAAGTACCTGGTAGAGGTAGAAGCTTGTTCTTATATGAATATAGAGAAGCCACATCAGTTCAGTTCAGTTCAGTTCAGTCGCTCAGTCGTGTCTGACTCCGCGACCCCATGAATCGCAGCATGCCAGGCCTCCATGTCCATCACCAGCTCCCGGAGTTCACTCAGACTCACGTCCATCGAGTCAGTGATGCCATCCAGCCATCTCATCCTCTGTCGTCCCCTTCTCCTCCTACCCCCAATCCCTCCCAGCATCAGAGTCTTTTCCAATGAGACAACTCTTCTCATGAGGTGGCCAAAGTACTGGAGTTTCAGCTTTAGCATCAGTCCTCCCAAAGAAATCCCAGGGCTGATCTCCTTCAGAATGGACTGGTTGGATCTCCTTGCAGTCCAAGGGACTCTCAAGAGTCTTCTCCAACACCACAGTTCAAAAGCATCAATTCTTCGGCGCTCAGGCTTTTTCACAGACCAACTCTCACATTCATACATGACCACAGGAAAAACCATAGCCTTGACTAGACGGACCTTAGTCGGCAAAGTAATGTCTCTGCTTTTGAATATGCTATCTAGGTTGGTCATAACTTTTCTTCCAAGCAGTAAGGGTCTTTTAATTTCATGGCTGCAGTCACCATCTGCAGTGATTTTGGAGCACAAAAAAATTAAGTCTGACACTGTTTCTACTGTTTACCCATCTATTTCCCATGAGGTGATGGGACCGGATGCCATGGTCTTCGTTTTCTGAATGTTGAGCTTTAAGGCAACTTTTTCACTCTCCTCTTTCACTTTCTTCAGGAAGCTTTTGAATTCCTCTTCATTTTCTGCCATAAGGGTAGTGTCATCTGCATATCTGAGGTTATTGATATTTCTCCCAGCAATCTTCATTCCAGCTTGTGTTTCTTCCAGTCCAGCGTTTCTCATGATGTACTCTGCATATAAGTTCAATAAGCAGGGTGACAATATACAGCCTTGACATACTCCTTTCCCTATTTGGAACCAGTCTGTTGTTCCATGTCCAGTTCTAACTGTTGATTCCTGACCTGCACACAGGTTTCTCCAGAGGCGGGTCAGGTTGTCTGGTATTCCCATCTCTTGAAGAATTTCCCATAGTTTATTGTGATCCACACAGTCAAAGTCTTTGGCATAGTCAATAAAGCAGAAATAGATGTTTTTTCTGGAACTCTCTTGCTTTTTCCATGATCCAGTGGATGTTGGCAATTTGATCTCTGGTTCCTCTGACTTTTCTAAAACCAGCTAGAACATCTGGAAGTTCATGGTTCACATATTGCTGAAGCCTGACTTGGAGAATTTTGAGCATTACTTTACTAGCATGTGAGATGAGTGCAATTGTGCGGTAGTTTGAGCATTCTTTGGCATTGCCTTTCTTTGGGATTGAAATGAAAACTGACCTTTTCCAGTCCTGTGGCCACTGCTGAGTTTTCCATATTTGCTGGCATATTGAGTGCAGCACTTTAACAGCATCATCTCTCAGGATTTGAAATAGCTCAACTGGAATTCCATCACCTCGACTAGCTTTGTTGGTAGTGATGCTTCCTAAGGCCCACTTCACTTCACATTCCAGGATGGCTGGCTCCTAAGGCCCACTTGACTTCACATTCCATGATGGCTGGCTCTAGATGAGTGATCACACCATCATGATTATCCAGGTCATGAAGATCTTTTTTGTACAGTTCTTCCATGTATTCTTGCCACCTCTTCTTAATATCTTCTGCTTGTTAGGTCCATACCATTTCTGTCCTTTATCAAGCCCATCTTTGCATGAAATGTTCCCTTGGTATCTCTAATTTTCTTGATGAGATCTCTAGTCTTTCACATTCTGTTGTTTTCCTCTATTTCTTTGCATTGATAGCTGAAGAAGGCTTTCTTATCTCTCCTTGCTATTCTTTGGAACTCTGCATCCAGATGTTTATATCTTTCCTTTTCTCCTTTGGTTTTCACTTCTTTTCTTTTCACAGCTATTTGTAAGGCCTCCCCAGACAGCCATTTTGCTTTTTGTCTTTCTTTTCCATGGGGATGGTCTTGATCCCAGTCTCCTGTACAATGTCATGAACCTCATTCCATAGTTCATCAGGCACTCTATCTATCAGATCTAGGCCCTTAAATCTATTTCTCACTTCCACTGTATAATTATAAGGGATTTGATTTAGGTCATACCTGAATGGTCTAATGGTTTTTCCTGCTTTCTTCAATTTAAGTCTGAATTTGGTAATAAGGAGTTCATGATCTGAGCCACAGTCAGCTCCAGGTCTTGTTTTTGTTGACTGTGTAGAGCTGTTCCATCTTTGGCTGCAAAGAATATAGTCAATGTGATTTCGGTTTTGACCATCTGGTGATGTCACATCAGCAACGCCTTTTCCCCTACACATGGATAGAATTTCACCTGGTTCATAGACGCTCTTGTGTCAAGCATTTGCTATCAATAAATTTTTAAAGCCAAGATTTCTGGACTGCAGGTGAGTTGAATTTGTAAATACCCCTATGATCTGGAAAAAAAAAAAAAACCTACAGACTTTGGGCTACAATAGGAAAGCTAAGAGCAATAACCAGCAGATTGGGGTCTTCCCAACTTAACAAGAACATACTCCATCTTTACAGGGCTATTAACAAGAGGAAACCCTTAAGAAACATTGACTTGTGCCTTATAATAACATACTTGCTCTGAGCTTTTGGCTCAGATCTGCCACTTAACTAGCTTGGAGACTGGGAAATTCACTTTTCTGGGCCTCGGCTTCTAAAGTTGTTAAAGCAGGGGACTAAAGTAGACAACATTCTTCTAGCAGTCAAACTTGAAGATTCCATGGGAGTGCCCGAGATAGAACTGGATGGAGACTTATTTTTGAAAGGCAAGCTAGGGCCTTGTCTTCTTCTTTGGAATCTAACATGGTCAGACTATCAATAGATACCTTTCTGCTCTTCCAGTACTATCAATAGGTCACTGACCAAGTTTAAGGGAAGGAGTAGGAGGGGGAAGAAGCAGAGAGCAATGCCTGTGTGCTGAGGCTACACCATGTGTTTTGTATTTGCCTAGATTTACACGTGGCCTAAAGCCTGTTTGTTTTGTGCCTGTATTGCTTCAACTTCCATCCATTTCGTTGGTTCTATAAATTGGCTTTAACCCAATTCTCTCTGTTTTGGTCATTAAATTTCAAATTGATTCTGGCTTTGTGTACAATCTCCTTCTTTCTTTAATAACAGAATCGATCTCACTCCCCAAAGTGATGGTCGGAAACTTGAAAGCAGGCTAGTTACTGTTTCCTTCCCTGCATTCAGTTTCCTACCATTTACCTTCCTTTGGATTTGCTCATTACAGCAGTGTCCAGCATCTTGGGCCTCAAATTCCTCTCTGATGGGCGGAGACCTCTTATGTGGAGGGAAGCTGGGTAATTCAGTGCCCCTTGGGAATATGCTGTTAGGATGGTCACAGCAAACAAGCCTGAAATGAGAAATGGAACCAAAGCAGTCTAGTCCTAGCCCAGTGAAGCTCTTCAGTTGGTAAAAGTCTTTGGACACTTGCCAAGACCCGAAATGGTCCCATCTTACCTGAGCATAGAAGGGAGCTGTATCTGAGCAGTGACAGCTCATCTGGCCCAGAGATGTGCTGGTAAGTGCTTAACAACTGGCTCTGTGGGGAGTGGGGGGAGGGAGTTAGCTCTGATTTGTCACATTTGCCATTTTCCATAGTGAAAATACTCTCACCATTGCAGGCAAGCTCACAGCATGACATCGCTAAATCTGGAGTTGAAAAAGAGATGAACACAACTGGCCCTTAAGGGAGTGCAAGCAAACTCCAGTACCTCACCCAACAGCATCTGTAAGATGGGCCCACACAGTCCAAAGCTGCCAGACCTGGGTTTTCTGGGAACGCAAGGATTGGGGAGGAGAGAGTGGTGCTTACATACTGTCCTGCCTCTCCAACCTGCTCCTTGGAAAAGAAGCATTAGAATTGAGTGTAAAATGTCATATACTTTAAACTCCCCTGGAGAAAAACTCAGTGACATCATGTTCCTCCCAACATGTTTTGTTTTTTTCCCCCTACATTTTAGGTTGCCTTAAGTTTCATTCATGGGACCCTAGTAGGCTTTAAATAAGACTGCCTACCTGTTTCAGTCTCTAGAAATGAACTTCCACCATATCCTGATAATGGAGAATCCTTTCTCTGTACCTAAAACCACAGAAATGTGTGGTTCAACATAAGTGCTGGAATCTGATTGTATCAAGGAACTGATCATCGAATTGTTTGGCTCACAGTTAATCTGATCCACTTTGATTACCTCAATTGTCATATTATCAGATTTATATATGTGTAGCTACCCAATCACTGTAACAATTATACAGTGCAAGTGACAAATAGATTTAAGGGACTAGATCTGATAGACAGAGTGCCTGATGAACTATGGATGGAAGTCATGACATTGTACAGGAGACAGGGAGCAAGATCATCCCCACGAAAAAGAAATGCAAAAAAGCAAAATGGCTGTCTGGGGAGTCCTTACAAATAGCTGAGAAAAGAAGAGAAGCCAAAAGCAAAGGAGAAAAGGAAAGATCTACCCATTTGAATGCAGAGTTCCAAAGAATAGCAAGGAGAGATAAGAAAGCCTTCCTCAGCGATCAATGCAAAGAAATAGAGGAAGACAATAGAATGGGAAAGACTAGAGATATCTTCAAGAAAATTAGAGATACCAAGGAAACATTTCACGCACAGATGGGCACAATAACGGACAGAAATGGTAGGGACATAACAGAAGCAGAAGACAAGAAGAGGTGGCAAGGATACACAGAAGAACTGTACAAAAAAGATCTTCATGACCCAGATAATCATGATGGTGTGATCCCTCACCTAGAGCCAGACATCCTGGAATGCAAAGTCAAGTGGGCCTTAGGAAGCATCACTATGAACAAAGCTAGTGGAGGTGATGGAATTCCAGTTGAGCTATTTCAAATCCTAAAAGAGGCTGCTGTGAAAGTGCCGCCCTCAGTATGCCAGCAAATTTGGAAAACTCAGCATTGGCCACAGGACTGGAAAAGGTCAGTTTTCATTCCAATTCCAAAGAAAGTTAATGCCAAAGAATGCTCAAACTACCGCACAATTGCACTCATCTCACACAGTAGCAGAATATATCATGAGAAACGCTGGGTTTGAAGAAGCACAAGCTGAAATCAAGATTGCTGGGAGAAATATCAATAACCTCAGATATGCAGATGACACCACCCTTATGGCAGAAAGTGAAGAGGAACTAAAAAGCCTCTTGATGAAAGTGGAACTGGAACGTTAAAAAGTTGGCTTAAAGCTCAACATTCAGAAAACGAAGATCATGGCATCTGGTCCCATCACTTGATGGGAAATAGATGGGGAAACAGTGGAAACAGTGTCAGACTTTATTTTTTGGGGCTCCAAAATCACTGCAGATGGTGACTGCCGCCATGAAATTAAAAGATGCTTACTCCTTGGAAGGAAAGTTATGGACCAACCTAGATAGCATATTCAAAAGCGGAGACATTACTTTGTCAACAAAGAGGATGACAGAGTATGAGATGGTTGGACAGCGTCACCTACTTGAATGGACAGGAGTTTGAGCAAGCTCTGGGAGTTGATGATGGACAGAAAAGCCTGATGTGCTGCAGTCCATAGGGTCTCAAAGAGTTGGACACGACTGAGCACCTGAACTGAGCTGAACTGAATTAGTTCTCAGCAAACACTATAATTTGGGCTGTGCTGGGGGTAGAGGGAAGCCCTGAGTAACTGGGGCCATATGTGGTTGATTATTATTTCATAAAGGAGGAAGTGGTGATGGGAAATCCACACCATGGCCCAGACACCAATGACAGTGGAGGCTTACAGATAAAGTCAATAGTCTACACCTCTTCATGTTAGAAAGACTCATGTCTCCATGAATGATCTGAAATTGGGTCCCTCTATAAGTAATCATCCAAATCAAGATACTCTTTAGAGTACTGTTTGGTGAATTAAGTCAACAGAAGTGAACTGAACTGTCTTGGGCAAACTAGAGAAGCTAGTTTCCCTGTCCTAGAGATAAAGCTCTCCAAAACTTGATGGTGTGAATTAACCGTTGAGGGCCCTACTCTAGGCCCATGTTGGATCACAGAGTGCCCACAGATGCCCAGAATAGCACGAGGAGGTGATATATCTCCCTGGGCCATGCATAAACCAGGGCATCAGCTGGGGTTTTGTGTTCATATTTTGCAGTATCTTCTCAGATGAAATCGCCAGGTTGATTGCAAAAAGGAAGAACAATTAGCACGTTAATTAATTAGAATCTTGTTTTTAATTCTGCTCTGAAGAGTAATTTTTTATTAACTTGAATGAGATCCTAAGCTTACCCTAGCTTTAATTATAGTGCTATTATGTAAAAATATTGGCTGGCCCTGGTCCAAGGTGCTAGAGTGTTTAAATTTAAATACTCCAGACATAATTTAAACACATGATAATTTACTCATGGGTACTAATGACCCAAAGGAATTCCACATTGTTTAGTTCAAATAAATGATTATGTTGATAACAAAGCCTGAACTATGCTAATCATATTTTAAAATTCTTGGCCAGGGAGCATGAGTGCCTGTAAAATGTGTGTGTGTGTGTGTGTGTGTGTGTGTGTGTGTGTGTGTGTGTATGTGTGGGGTTGTCTCTGAGCAGTCATGAGAAGCTGCAGCATAAGGTGTTTGAGACTTGCAACCTTGCAGGGAGCCTGACTTAATCTGAGTTTCTGCTCTGCTAGAAGGCACACTACCTGCCTGATTGTTGGTAAGTGACCATCTCCTCTAAGTTTTAGTTCCTCAGTTGTAAAATGAGCTTGATGACACCCCTATCAGAGGAGTGTTTGGGAGGATTAATGAGCCCACATAGTTAAAGCTGGGCATAGTAGTATCCCCCAAAATGGAGAGGTTTCCCAGGTGGTGCTCGTGGTAAAAATCCACCTGCCAATATAGGAGACATAAGAGACATGGGTTTGATCCCTGCTTCGGGAAGATCTGCTGGAGGAAGACATGGCAACCCACTCCAGTATTCTTACCTGGAGAATCCCACGGACAGAGGAGCCTGTAGGGCTACAGTCACTGGGCTCACAAAGAGTCGGACATGACTGAGGCGACTGGGCTCACAAAGAGTCGGACATGACTGAGGCGACTGGGCTCACAAAGAGTCAGACATGACTGAGGCGACTTAGCGTGCACACATGCATTCCATTTTACACAGACATCTTATTTGTAGTTGTGTATTCTTGTCTGTAGCTTCAGGTTTAGATTTTCCAGGTGTCTGTATCTGACTTTGTATCCATGTACTTACCGGGGTTTGATTCCTGGGTTGGGAAGATCCCCTGGAGAAGGAAATGGCAACCCACTCCAGTATTCTTGCCTGGGAAATCCCATGGACGGCAGGCCACAGTTCATGGGGTCCCAAAGAATTGGATGTGGCTTAGTAATCGAACAGCAACAACAATGACGACTTACCTGGGTATATGGGTGTATATTTTGGTGTTTGGTGATATGTCTCTGTGTGTGTCTGTGTGAGTGCTGACTGAAGTCTTGTTACGCAGCTGTATGTATGAAGTGAAAGTATCTACGTGTGAGTGAGAGTCTGTATGTATGAAGGAAAGGTGCCATATCTGCATGAATGAATGAATATCACTGTGCTTTCTGTGGTTCATGATCCCAAGCCTGGCTGTGAAGACCACTTTAAGCACGACGTTTCCATTTCCAGCAATACCTTAAATTCTTTGGCCTTGATTTCACCCTGTTTAGGTGGTCCATGTAGTGGAGATGGTTTGGTTATGTTTCTTTCTTTTATGGATTTGTGAGCAGTGTGTGTATGTGTGTGTGTGGTGTGTGTATGTTAGAACCAATAACTCCTTGGCTCACAATTAGCTGTTTCCTTTCTCCTGCTTCCTTTGTTCTGCTCCTCTCTTCCCTTTCCTTCTTTATTTACAGCCTTACTGGCTTTTCACTTCACTAACATCAGGGAGAAAAACATCTGAAGCAGGTGGGACAGCAGTCCTTGGCTGTGAGACAAATTGTGAACTCATTTCACGTGAGCTCAGATTTGGGCCCCTGTGTGTCGCAGAGGCACATTAGCATATAAAAGGAAGAATGTACAGGCTGGAGAATCACCAGAGACCAACTGAGAGGCAGGTGTGCACCTCTGTGGTTTGATCTTAGAATAAACATGAAGTCCTCTCCCCCTAGAAATTGTTCTCACACTGGCCCATCAGAGCCCTTGAAGGTCCACCATTAGGTCTTGTGTCCGGTCGGGCTTTTCCCTGTGCTGCAGACATAGCTCAGCGGCATGCACGCATGCATGCTCAGGAGTGTCTGATTCTTTACAACCCTTTGGACCATAGCCCACCAGGCTCCTCTGTTCGTGGGATTCTCCAGGCAAGAATCCTGGAGTGGGTTGCCATGCCTTCCTTCAGGGGATCTTCCCAACCCAGGGATTGAACCTGTGTCTCCTGCATTGCAGGTGGATTCTTTACCCACTGCGCCATCGGGGAAGCCCAGCTTTGTGGCACCCCTGTAATATTAGAGTGCCAAGGCTCTGTCCCACCAGGGGAACCCATATCCTCCAGTTCTGAAGAGTCTTGGGAACCTCCAGAACCATTCTGCTGAAACTTAAATTGTCACTGAGGGAAGGGATGCATTAAGGACAGACAATCCTCGCCTTCCTCTTTCTGCCTTTCCTTAATTTCAAGTCAACAGCCCATAATCAAGCATCGACCACCTGAAGTCTCTAGGTTGGGTGTGGGGACCAGGCACAAAAAGACCATCTCTTTCCTCTCGCTCTCCTCTCCGCCTTGCAATCTTTACCTTAGGCCCGCCTCACTGCTGCTAGGAGCAAAGCAGATCAGATTGACCCATCCTAAACTGCGTCGGTTAACCTTTCCCGTGTGTATTGGCATTTTAAATAGAGGGCCCGGGAACAGATTCATGTTCCTCGCCACGCTTAAGCAGTGCCTTTACGTTTTGAAATTAATCTCTCTGCTAATGGCTGGAGACAATCTCCCATTTTGTCCACAGTGGAGATCAGCTGTGTGGTAGAGAGGAAGCATTCTGATTAAATTAACTTGATTTAAGACGTGAATGATACCTGGCTCAATGTGTCTATCTTCCAAAATAAATGTACATTTGGAAAATGCACTTGTTAAAAAGAAATAGCTCTCAAACGGTAGGAGTTTAACAGAAATCTGGGGCCCCTGGGCTTTCTGGGCCTCTCCAGATACAGCATATAAATAATTAATGTTTTCTTTCCCGTGTTCATAATGTACTGATATGAGCACTCAGTTCTTCTGGTGCTCACTTTTGTTTTCAACAAAGATCATATCATGTTGTGATAATGCAACATGCCATAGGCTTTCCCTTGACATAAGGGATGCTGGTGAGAGGGTAACAGGCAGGAAAGCCAGAGGCCCCCAAGCAGAGGAAATAGGCTGCAAGTGTCAGACATTTTTTCTCTCTCTTAAGCTGCAGGAGGAAACAAACAAGTGTTGGATTTTTTTTTCCCCTTCTCTATACAAAATTAAAAGGAGGTTTCTTTTAAAATTCTGTGTTGCCATGATGACACCTGGTTCCACCTAACTTAACTATCCTCAGACCTTGAGCTAACCAATGTGCTTTTCTTATGGAAACGCTTTTCTTAGGCTATGTTAATCAACTATGTATTTACCTTAGACTCTGTCTTTCTTCAAGTAGGTTCCACTTAAGACTCAGAACCGACAAACCAACTCAGAACTCAACAAACCAGTAAGTTTTTCTCATAGGAATGTTTGCTTAATCTATGTTAATGAGACTATGCATTTGCATGGACACTGCCTTTCTTCAAGATTCATGTCAATCGTTTTATGGCCTGGGATGACTCACCTTGTGCCAATGTTATCTCAAAATGCAGATATTGGGTGAGGGGCCTGGTGCCACTCTCTGAGTTTAGAGACATTTCCTTTCTCTAATTAGCAGCCTGCTAGGAGGTATATACAGAGAAGGCAATGGCACCCCACTCCAGTACCCTTGCCTGGAAAATCCCTTGGACGGAGGAACCTGGTGGGCTGCAGTCCATGGGGTCGTCAAGAGTCGGACATGACTGACTGAGCGACTTCACTTTCACTTTTCACTTTCATGCATTGGAGAAGGAAATGGCAACCCACTCCAGTGTTCTTGCCTGGAGAATCCCAGGAACAGGGGAGCCTGGTGGGCTGCCGTCTATGGGGTTGCACATAGTTGGACACGACTGAAGGGACTTCGCAGCGGTAGCAGAAGCAGTAGGTATATAACTTCCTGTTAAAGACTAGAAGGGGGCACTCTTTCTGCCCCCTTCTGATATCTATGTCAGAAGATTTCTCTATCTCTTTTATATTTTAATGAAACTTTATTACACAAAGCTCTGAGCAATCAGGCCTCGTCACTGGCCGCAGATTGAATCCCTCTCCTCTGGAGGCCAAGAATCTCAGCATCTTTCACAGTTCAGCAACAATCTTTCACTAGGCTCTACAGAAGGGTGAGAATCACCCTGGAGGTGTGGTGTAGCTATGGCAGGGAATCACCACCACCCTAGCCACAACCACTAAACTGAACCCCAAGACTCCCATAGGAGTCTAGGTTAATAGAAGTCTAACCTAGCCCCACATGCCTGTGTGCTAAATCCCTTCCGTCATGTCCAAGTCTTTGCGACCCCATGGACTGTAGCCCACCAGGCTCCTCTGGGATTCTCCAGGCAAGAATACTGGAGTGAGTTGCCATGCCCTCCTCCAGGGAATCTTCCTGGCCCAGAGATTGATCGGGCACACATCTCTAGTCCACGGCACTGGCAGGTGGGTTCTTTACCACTAGTGCCACCTGGGAAGCCCCTAGCCCCACATACCCCCATGTAATTGTTGAAGCCATTGCCTCAAAAATTAAGAACTTTTCCCTCTCCTCCCTCTCTTCTTCTCCTCTAACTTCTACTTTTTCACAAAGCATTTTAAGGACCTACTTCTACTTGGTGATTTACAAAGGGAGCCACATCGCTATGGGATCTGGCTTCTGAGAGTAAGACTCTAAAGTTAAAAAGACCTGAAGAGCATATATTTGTATGAGACAGATGGCTAAATATACTGAAATAAAATTGTGAGAGGTTATTCTTAATGTCATAGTAAATATTATAGTAGTAGTTAACAATTTTTGAGCACTATGTGCTTGGCACTGTATTAAGTGCTTTGCAGGCCTTACATCTTTTACTCTCTTTGGAAGTATTGCAGGGTTGTGGTTAAGAAATAGAGTGCCTAGATTCACACTCTAGTGCCACCGCTCACCAGTTGTATGACTTTGGGCAAGTTACCTAACTTCTCATTGTGTAGGGAGTCCTATAAACTGGAGATAATAATAGTACCTGTTTTATTAGGTGATTGGGAGGATTATATGAGATAATCCATTTGGGCTTAAAACAATGGCTGATTCCAAATACTTGGTCAATTAACACTATGTTTTCTTAATGATTCCCCCATTAACCCTGCAAGGTAGGTACTACTGTTAGCTTCATTTAAAGATTATAAAACTGAGACTCAGAGAAGTTAATTAACTTGCTCAAGCTCAAACAGATAGTAAGTAGTAGAACTACTGTTCAAACCCGGTAGCGTGTTACTTCTCATTGAGCTGCTTTTCTACTCTTTATTTAGTGTATGTGACAGACGAAAAAATACAATGATCAATACATGAGTCTTGGCTTCACCTATATTGTTAGGTGTGATATCTTATTAGTTTTTACTATGCTGTTCTACCTTCATCGAGATCATTAGTAAATCTTAGGTAATGTTACTGCATCTAACACATGCGTGCACGTGTGCTCAGTCGCTGCAGTCGTGTCCGATTCTCTGCAACCCTGTGGACTGTAGCCCGCCAGGCTCGTCTGTCCATGAAATTCTCCAGGCAAGATATTGGAGTGGGATGCCATGCCCTCCTCCAGGGGATCTTCCTGACCCAGGGATTGAACCCTGGTCTCCTACATTGCAGGTGGATTCTTTACTGCTGAGCCACCAGGGAAGCCTCATTCTAACACACATGTACATTTAAAATTTATATTTCACAACAGGGACCGGCCTCTGACAACACTTTTATACCCTAATATCTATAACCAAAACCTACGATTTTACTTAAGCTACTAAATTAATGCATTGTGCAATAGCATTATGGATAGAATTCTGAGTCTCAGATTTATAAGCTCTTTGTTTGTGCAGTGGACATTACTCTCTGTTCAATCTTTGGCCAGAACAAATTCTACCAATGTAAAGGAAAAGTAAGTATGCTTTAGTACAGGTGAGGCAATGAGGGCTAAGTATATGATTAGGGAAGGGAGAAAAGATGTGTGTGTTTCATGTCCAGGCTGAGCCAAAAAACCTGTCAGTTGGCCCATCAATCTTCGAAGTGTGCAGGACTGATGGGATTTCAGAGCTGTCTAAAAGATGGGAAAGACCTTTTGACTGCCTAAAGGAAAAGAATTCCATAGAGAATATATTGTTTTGGAAAAGGTTCAGTGGTTGGAATGGGATGTGCCTGCAGGGAACCTGAAACAGGTATGCCTTCACACACAAGGTATAACCATAAAGTGATGAATGTGACTTCTTTTGATACAAACATCAGTTCAGTTCAGTCACTCAGTCATGTCCGATTCTTTGCGACCCCACGAACTGCAGCAGGCCAGGCCTCCCTGTCCATCACCAACTCCCAGAGTCCACCCAAACCCATTTCCATCGAGGCGGTGATGCCATCCAACCATCTCATCCTCTGTCATCCCCTTCTGCTCCTGCCCCTAATCTTTCCCAGCACCAGGGCCTTTTCAAATGAGTCAGGTCTTCTCATCAGGTGGCCAAAGTATTGGAGTTTCAGCTTCAACATCAGTCCCTCCAATGAACACCCAGGACTGATCTCCTTAAGGATGGACTGGTTGGATCTCCTTGCAGTCCAAGGGACTCTCAAGAGTCTTCTCCAACACCACAGTTCAAAAGCATCGATTCTTTAGGGCTAAGCCTTCTTTATAGTCCAACTCTCACATCCATATATGACTACTGGAAAAACCATAGCCTTGACTAGATGGACCTTTCTTGACAAAGTAATGTCTCTGCTTTTCAATATGCTGTCTAGGTTGGTCATAACTTTCCTTCCAAGGAGGAAGCGTCTTTTAATTTCATGGCTGCAATCACCATCTGCAGTGATTTTGGAGCCCAGAAAAATATAGTCAGCCACGGTGTCCACTGTTTCCCCATCTATTTGCCATGCAGTGATGGCACCGGATACCATGATCTTCATTTTCTGAATGTTGAGCTTTAAGACAACTTTTTCACTCTCCTCTTTCACTTTCATCAAGAGGCTCTTTAGTTCTTCTTTCCTTTCTGCCATAAGGGTGGTGTCATCTGCATATCTGAGGTTATTGGTATTTCTCCTGGCATTCTTGATTCCAGCTTGTGCTTCCTCCAGCCTAGCGTTTCTCATGATGTACTCTGCGTGGAAGTTAAATAAGCAGGGTGACAATATACAGCCTTGAAGTACTCCTTTTCCTATTTGGAACCAGTCTGTTGTTCCATGTCCAGTTCTAACTGTTGCTTCCTGACCTGCACACAGGTTTCTCAAGAGGCAGGTCAGGTGGTCTGGTATTCCCATCTCTCTCAGAATTTTCCACAGTTTATTGTGATCCACACAGTCAAAGGCTTTGTCATAGTCAATAAAGCAGAAAAGATGATTTTCTGGAACTCTTTTGCTTTTCTGATGACCTATCAGATGTTGGCAATTTGATCTCTGGTTCCTCTGCCTTTTCTAAAACAAGCTTGAACATCAGGGAGTTCATGGTTCATGTATTGCTGAAGCCTGGCTTGAAGAATTTTGAGCATTACTTTACTAGCGTGTGAAATGAGTACAATTGTGCGGTAGTTTGAGCATTCTGTTGCATTGCCTTTCTTTGGAATTGGAATGAAAACTGACCTTTTCCAGTCCTGTGGCCAATGCTGAGTTTTCCAAACTTGCTGGCATATTGAGTGCAGCACTTTCACAGCAGCCTCTTTTAGGATTTGAAATAGCTCAACTGGAATTCCATCACCTCCACTAGCTTTGTTCATAGTGATGCTTCCTAAGGCCCACTTGACTTCACATTCCAGGATGTCTGGCTCTAGGTGAGGGATCACACCATCGTGATTATCTGTGTCATGAAGATCTTTTTTGTATAGATCTTCTGTGTATCCTTGTGACCTCTTCTTAATATCTTCTGCTTCTATTGGGTCCATACCATTTCTGTCCTTTATTGTGCCCATCTTTGCATGAAATGTTTCCTTGGTATCTCTAATTTTCTTGAAGATATCTCTAGTCTTTCCCATTCTATTGTTTTCCTCTATTTCTTTGCATTGATCACTGAGGAAGGCCTTCTTATCTCTCCCTGCTATTCTTTGGAACTCTGCATTCAAATGGGTATATCTTTCCTTTTCTCCTTTGCTTTTTGCTTCCCTTCCTTTCACAGCTATTTGTAAGGACTCCTCAGACAGCCATTTTGCTTTTTTGCATTTCTTTTTCTTGGGGATGATCTTGCTCCCTGTCTCCTGTACAATGTCACGAACCTCCGTCCATAGTTCATCAGGCACTCTGTCTATCAGATCTAGTCCCTTAAATCTATTTCTCACTTCCACTGCATAGTCATAAGGGATTTGATTTAGGTCATACCTGAATGGTCTAGCGGTTTTCTCCACTTTCTTCTATTTCAGTCTGAAATTGGCAATAAGGTGTTCATGATGTGAGCCACAGTCAGCTCCTGGTCTTGTTTTTGCTGACTGTATAGAGCTTCTCCATCTTTGTCTGCAAAGAATATAATCAATCTGATTGCAGTGTCAACCTTTTGGTGAAGTCCATGTGTAGAGTCTTCTCTGGTGTTTTTGGAAGAGGGTGCTTTCTATGACCAGTGTGTTCTCTTGGCAGAACTCCATGAGCCTTTGCCCTGCTTCATTCTGTACTCCAAGGCCAAATTTGCGTGTTAATCCAGGTGTTTCTTGACTTCCTACTTTTGCATTCCAGTCCCCTATCATGAAAAGGACATCTTTTTTGGGCGTTAGTTCTAGAAGGTCTTGTAGGTCTTCATAGAACTGTTCAACTTCATCTTCTTCAGCATTACTGGTCGGGGCATAGACTTGGATTAACGTGATATTGAATGGTTTGCCTTGGAAACGAACAGAGATTATTCTGTTGTTTTTGAGATTGCACCCAAGTACTGCATTCATACTCTTTTGTTGACTATAATGGCTACTCCATTTCTTCTAAGGGATTCCTACCCACAGTAGTAGATATAATGGTCATCTGAGTTAAATTCACCCATTCCAGTCCATTTTAGTTCGCTGATTCCTAGAATGTCGATGTTCACTCTTGTCATCTCCTGTTTGACCACTTCCAATTTGCCTTGATTCATGGATCTAACATTCCAGGTTCCTATGCTATGATACAAACATACCAGAACTTAATTTCCCAGCAGTGTTGTCCTCTTCAAAGCAGACCTCTTGGGAGTATAGATTCTTAATGAAGCTCAACATACCTCTGAATATTCTCTTCTGATCTAGCCTTCAGAGCCAAAGTTGCAAATTGTCCCCATTCCTTTAAGAGAGAAAGTGGAAATAGCTAGTTGTAATGTAAGAAGACTCTTAAGGCTAGAATATGACTCATTGTTTCTTAGCCACCACCTTTGATGATCACTTGGAAAGCTGGCAAGGTGATCGCCTACACCAATATGGTAAACAGAGCTATCTTACTTAATTAAAAGTGGTGAGACTCATATGGCCTCTGAGATCGTCTCCCAGGTATAACTCTCTCTTTTTATGCTTATCTTAAGCTGATGGTTTATCATCCTGCCCGAGTGTGCTTGCTTGCAAATGAACTAAATGCAGTTAGATAAAAAATCTTCTGCCCTCTCTACTGTTTATGAAATAGACTCCATGTGGCCGAATGAATTACATCTAGGTCTTAATGGATAGAGACAAAAGCAGGAGAGCTGTCAGAAGGAACTGGATGATACAAAATTGAATAGATAGAGATCACTGGGTGGTCGAAGATGCCTGATGACTGTTATCCGGAAGCCCATTCAAAGATATGTATGAGGTTTATTCTATCAGAGGCTTAGGATATATATGAGGTTTATTCTATCAGAGGCTTCAGAGAGATAGACAAGTATGAAAACAAACAACTGTCATTTGGATGTAACAATGAAAAATGTATGGGAAAATTGCACATAATTTGGGATGGAGTTTAGGGTCAGGATCAGGGGTCTCAAATGACAGTGGAAGGGTCCAGATAAATGCCAGGGCTTGTGAATTTCACAATGTGAGTATAAACAGTGCTACTATAAGAACTCAATGTTATGAAGGGGAAAAGATGTCGGCATGTTAAGTATCAATGTGTCAAATGTTAGATTTTGTTAGTTAAGAAGTTAGGATGAACCATAATATTTATTAAGCATCTATTATGCTCCGGGTTTTTAAAATATATTGCTTCAGAACAAGCCTATGAGCTAGAGATTATTGTACCCATTTTATTGATGAGGTAACTGAGGTTCAGAGAGGTAAAGTAACTTGCCCAAAGACATAGCTAGTAGGTGGCAGAGCTAGGATTGAACACAGATTTCACTGACTCCAAAGCTCATGCTCTTCATTAGTATATTAAGCTGTTCTTTAAGGATGGGTGCATCTGACTGTGCACGTAGAGAAGAAAGAGCTAGAGGAAAAATGTTTTTTCAATAAAAGCCTAACAGTCTGAAGGAGAAAGACTTAAGAATGTGGGCAGCAATGGGATCCTAGGTTGTTGCTGCCAATGACAGGGAATGTAGGAGGAAGATTTAAGCAGTGTTTTGAACAGAGACTGTAAACTGGTGGCCCATGGGCTAGATCCAGACAGCACATATGTTTTGTTTGGCCAGCACAGTGTTTTCTAAGATATCAAATTTATTTCCAGTATTTAAAAATAAAATTTTCACATAAAAGTTCCACATTCCAGCTTCTCTTAAAAAAAAAATCTGGCAACATAGGGCCTTCAATCCTGCATGACAAAGTCATCTGGAGCCAGGTTACACGTTATACTGGTTCTTGTTCTCCAGTTTCCGAAAGCCTTCAGCACATCCTACACTTGGGTAGCTTTACTCATCAGGTTACCTGTCGAATGCCTGTAAGTATTTTGATTTATGACTGGTAGTTTAGATGGTCACCCTGAATGGCTTCTTGTTTTCATTGAAGAAGATATCATCTTCTGGCAGAGATAGCAATGAAAGTAGAAAAAGACACTTTCAGGAGGTGACTCAAGGTGCTGAACTGTCTATGTGGCTCATTTGATTAATGTCTGAGAGGAGCTAGAACAATTGTGGTTTCAGCCATCAGCCTAGCTGCAGGTCGGTAGGTCCTTTTCCAGTTGTTCAGTCATTGGGGTAGAGGAATGGGGGTGCTGGCTTTTCTTTTTTTTGTTTTTCGCTGCACTGGATCTTAGTTGCAGCACACAGAATCTTTAGCTTTGGCCTGTGGGATCTAGTTCCATGATCAGGGATTGAACTCAGGCCGCCTGCATGGTGAGAGTCGAATTTTAGCCACTGGACCACCAGAGAAGTCCCAGATTGCTCTATTTTTTTTTCTTGTTTGTTTGTGATTCAAGGTTGGATTGTAAACAGTTTTTAGTTGGCAAGCAGAGAAGACAGTGAAGACATCTTGTGTCTTGGGTAAAATAGACCTCAAGATAACAACAGTAGGGTCTTTATCCATTGCAAAGAATCAACAGTGGCCAGAGGTGATGGTGTCTACCTGAAAAGAGGGCAGCAGCCTGAAAGCACTAAAGATGTCAGGAGGTAGATTGTCTAACTACATTAGGTGTTGGGAAGAAATGTGGGAAATAAAATTGATCCAAGAGGATTCCAGTTTATTTTATTTTTTATTATTTATTTATTTACTTTACAATATTGTATTGGTTTTTCCATACATCCAGTTTATTTTTTAAGTGAGTTAACTATACGGGCCTTTCATCTAGAACTATTACAATGGAATGGGCTTCCCTGGTGACTCAGATGGTAAAGAATCTGCCTGCAATGTGGGAGACCTGGGTTCTTTCAATCCCTGGGATGGGAAGATCCTCTGAAAAAGAGGAGCCTGATGGACTATAGTACATAGGGTCACAAAGAGTCGGACACAACTGAGCGACTAACACACATATTACAGTTCAAAAATTAAAAGAAAAATCACCCAATTTGAAAATGGGGGAAATTATTTGAATAGACATCTCTCCAAAGAAGATGTACAAATGGCCAATAAGTGAATGAAAACACACTCAACATCATTAGTCATCAGGGAAATGTTAAACAAAACCACAATGAGATACAGCTTTATTCTCACAAAGATGGCTATGACTGAAAAGACAGATAATATCCAGTGTTTTGAGGATGTGATAAATTGGAAAATTCATTTGTTACTAGTGGGGATATAAAATGGTGCAGCAGCTTTGGAGAACAGTCTGGAAATTCCTCAAAAAGTTAAGCATACAGCTACTATATGACCTAGCAATTCTATTCTTATACTCTCCAAAAAGGAAAACATGCCCACATAAAAACTTGTACATGAATAGTCATATAATAGTATTTATACTAGCCCAAAAAGTAGAAAAAAACACAAAGTCCATTAGCAGACAAAAGGACAAACAAGATGTGTTATACTCAGTACAATGGACTATTATTCAGCAATAAAAAGGAATGAAGTACCTATACATGCTATAATATGGGTGAACTTTGAAAAGTGAAAGTGAAAGAAGCCAGATTAAAAAAATAGAGTATCATGAACATAAATTTCTCCAAATAAGAGATACAAATGGCAATAGTTACATAAAAAGATGCTCAACATTTATCAAGGGAATGGAAACCAAAACTACGATGAGATATCACCTCACAGTTATTAGGATGGCTACTATTTTAAAAAAAAGCAAAATATACCAGGTGTTGGCAAGGTTGTGGAGAAATTGGAACCCTTGCACACTGTTGGTGGGAGTGCAAAATGTTGTAGCAGCTATGGAAAACAGTATGAACATTCTTCACGAAATTAAAATTTGAACTACTATATGACCTAGCAATCCCACTTCTGGGTATATATCCAAAAGAATTGAAATCAGGATCTCAAACAGAAATTTGCATTTGCATGCTCACTGTAGCATTATTCACAATAGCTAAGACATGGAAACAACCCAAGTGTCCATCAATAGATGAATGGATAAAGAAGATGCCATATATATATACACACACATATATATTCATATTATTCAGCCTTTAAAAGAAGGAAATCTGACAACTTCTGACAACATGAATGAATCTGAAGGATGTTAGACTAAGTGAAATAAACTGGTCTTGAAGGACAAATACTGCATGATTCCACTTATAAGAGTATATAAAAAGTCACACTCATAGAAGCAGAAAATAGAGTAGTGGTTGCCAGGAGGTGGAGGATGGAGAAATGGGGAGTTGTTATTCACTGGGTATAAAGATTCAGCTACACTATATAGATAAGTTCTAGAGATCTGCTGTAGTTAACCATGTGGTATTGTGCAGTTCAAAATTTATTAAGATCGCATCTTAAGTGTTCTGACCACACATACACAAACAAACTAATGAACTCACAGGAATACAAGAAAACTCTGGGAGTTGTTGGGCATGTTTATTTCCTTGATTGTGGTGATGGTATCATGGATGCTTACATATGTCCAAACTTATTAAATTGTATATATTTACAATGTACAATGTAAATACATGCCATTCTTTGCATGTCAATTACACCTCCAAAAAGCTATGAGAAATATTTTATGAATCCATTCATACGAAGTGTCCAGACTGGGTAATGTGAGAGACAGAACTTCTATTACTGGTTGGTTGCCAAAAGATAGCAAGAAGAATTTGGAGGTATGGGAAATGACTGTTAATGGATATAAAGTTTCTTTTTGCTGTGATGAAAATATTCTAGAATTAGGTAGTGTTGATCAACTCTGTGAATATATACTAAAGGCCACTGAATTGTAGATGAGTCAAATGCATGGCATGTAAATAATATCTAGTAAAACTATTTAAAAATGAATTTATAAAACAGAAATAACCCTCTGTACTGCATTGTTTCCCAAAGTTGGAAAAAGAGAAAACTTAAAGATTTCTGTTCTTTAGTGTAACCTTCATTCTTCTCTATCTCTTGAGAAAGGCTTTAGACCACTGCCCCTTAGAAATTCAACTTAAGCTCACAAAGAAGGCTAAAGAGTTTTGCTCAGCATGAAAGCTCCTTTCCAGTTGTGTGTCTATCAGAAAAGTCTCCCTGGCTTCAGTGCTCATTTGCATACCTACCTCATCATTGACTCCAGGCCACTCTCCTCAGTGTAGCTGGTCTTTTCCTGACTGTTGTTAAAGACAAATATCATTGAACACACACACACACACACACACACACACACACACACACACAAGCCAGCTAACTAACAAACCCAAAACACCACAGAGAATTCCCAAAGTCTAGCGTTAGAAAGGACCTTGAAATGCAGTAATATACTCTAGACAAACTCAGATGGGTAATAGACAATCTTTTGCATGAACATATCTACAGGAAAGCAATTTCATAATTTCTTGTTTTTTTTCTAACTTTATTAGACATTGTAGTTGATTTTTTAATTGGGGGGGTATGGGGCTGTGCTGTGCAGCTTGTGGGAATTTAGCTCCCTGACCAGGAATCAAGTCTGGGCCAGTGGCAGTGAGAGGGCAGAGTCCTAACCACTGGACAGCCGGGCAAGTCCCCATAATTCCTTTTGCTATGTAGTACAGCCAGTCTCCTTGCCTCATCTGGCAGTTTCCTCTATTGTGAAATCTAAATTAAGTCCTGGGAATCCTCAGAGAGAAAAAAGCATTATGAATCTAAAAAAAGGAAGTGGGGTGGAGAAAAGAATAGCTATTTTGTGGGGGTGGAAGTGACTAGCTTTTACTGAAGACTATAAACAGCGGTAAACAGGCAGACAGCGCTTCAACTCTAAGACCATTACCCTAGCTATGATAAAAAGCTTTTCTATTGATGTGGAGAAAAATGACTTTAAAGTGGAAACTCCCTAGGCAATTAATTCCTAGTTTTATCTAAGACTTTCCTTTCTGAATTTGAAACTGAATGATTTCCTTCTGTGGTTTTATCAACGGGCCAGAGGTCTGATAAAATTGCTTCCTTCCTGCACTTGGAACTATGCCATCTCTCTTGGAAGAAGTGATGTACCTGCCTTTCTGGCCTGGCTCAGGACTCAGTGGAACAAGAGGCACAGGTGTGTGGCCAAAAAGTGCAAAGGCAGACCAACATGACTAGTCCAGGGATGGACCAGAACGGATTTGACTTGAGTCCTCTCTCTCTGTCTCTGTGAATGTTGATCAGCTTGCATACCACTTTGCTTTGTCCAGTTAGTCTGTGAGTTGAATCGAGAGCATAGTTTGGAAGTACCATGGTTTATGCATGATTCTGGGTTTTCTCTTGTTGGCATTGTCATTAATACAGTTTTAGAAAATTTAGTCAGCTGAGTAAATCCCATGGCAGGAGATAGCCATTATGTGGAACTCTTGAAGGTAAGTGCTCTTGACAATTTGAGCAACAAGGTAAAAAGTAAAACTCACTTCCATTGGCTTTGCTCTCTCTTCCCTCAAACCAGTTTAAGAAAATCACAAGGTGACCTTTCAGCTTTGGCAAATATCCCTGGTGACCTGATAGTGCTATCCTCACACCCAAGATCAACCTTTCCCAGAAGAAGAATAGGGAGGTTTCCTATCCCCCAATTTCCTCATCTGCCATCATACTTACTATTCTGCCATATGTGAGCTATTCCTTCAGTTCAACCATTACAAAAATGCAGCAATTATGCAAGGGAAGAGTGATACATTAAGCCACCAACTACATTTTATTTGCTAGTTGGCAGAAGGGAAAGCAGTTCCCTGAGAGATTAGGATATCTACTATTGAATAGTAGAGGGATCTTGAGCCAGGAGGCTGGATAGAGGGAATCAGGATCAAGGAGAATGATGGTGCTGAAAGGACAGGTAGAAGGAGGCCAAAGACAATCCCTGCTGTACAGGAGATGAGCTCAGAGGAGAATCTCCAAAAAGGGACCCTTCAGCATTCCTGGCTCGCCCGAGAGAACTGAGTGACACAATTACAGAGAATAGCATGGCAGCAGGAGATTTGGCAGCAAAAGAGATCTACTTGCAATGTGGCAACTTTGTCAGCCACTAAAAGGTAGCTGAGAGCTAGATTTTAACCACAAAAGGATTTGACATGTCTTGCCGTTTGTAGATATGTGGGTTTGGTTACCCCAAAAAATGAGTCTGGAGAGAGAGTTGGGAGAATGAACAAGAATAAAGGTGCAGTGCCAAAGTTCATTGCAGCACTGCTAACAACAGTCAAGACATGCGAAGCAACCTAAATGTCCATCGACAGTGTGTGCATGCATGCTAAGTCGCTTCAGTCGTGTCTGAGTCTTTTCAACCCCATGGACTGTAGCCCTCCAGGCTCCTCTGTCGGGATTCTCTAGGCCAGAATACTGGAGTGGGTTGCTGTGCCCTCCTCCAGGGATATTCCCGACCCAGGGATCAAACCTTTGTCTCTTACATCTCCTGCATTGGCAGGCAGGTTCTTTACCTCTAGCACCACCTGGAAGCCTGTGGTGTATATATAACAATAGAATATTGCCCAGCTGCTAAAAAGAAGGAAATAATCCTATTTGCAGCAACATGGGTGAACCTAGAGATTGTTATACTGAGTGAAGTCAGACAGTGAAGGAGAAATACCATATGACATCCTTATATGTGAAATCTGAAAGGAAATGTTGCAATGAACTCACAAAAGAGAAAGTCACAGACTTAGAGAATGAACTTGTGGTTGCCAGGGGGAGGAATGAGGGGAAGGGCTTAGTAAGGGAGTTTGGGATGGACATGTACACGCTGCTATATTTAACATGGATAACCAACCAGAATCTACTGTATAGCACATGGAACTCTGCTCAGTGTTATGCGGCAGCCTGGATGGGAGGGGGACTTCCGGGAGAATGGATACATGTATATCAATGGCTGAGTCCCTTGCTGTTCACCTGAAACTATCACAACACTGTTAGTCAGCTATACACCAATACAAAATTAAAGATTTAAGATAAAAAAGAATGAAGGTGTAGTGAATGTGAATGGGAAGTGGGAAGGCTGGGGGGATGACAGTTTCCATGACATTAAAGTGCTTGTCTGGGGCTCTCTGAGAAATGTTTTGCTGATTTCTTTTTCTCCCTTGTACTTCCCTTCTGTCCTCTCCCTTATTTGTCTCCTCTCTTGCTCTCATTCTCCTAGGAAATCCTGCCTCTCCCTGCCTTTTCCCCTGACTGCATTTTAAGGATGTCAGTGGTCCTCTTTAGTCTTCCTTTGGCTCTGGCTTATCTCAGTCCCAGCTGGTGTCCCTCAGAACCAAGAGGCTGCTGGCAGACACTGTTTTCACAAATTAAGTCACGTATTGGGCCCAAAATCTACATACACGGTGTTAATTATCAGCTCATCAATTAAGGGTGAGCAGCTGTATGCTTTGTGTGTTTTTCCAGCGCTGCACAGGGAGTCCAGTAGCTGCTCACTGGTTTGGGCTCTGGTTCCCAGTGGAGTCGGAGGGAATAATTTGCTTTGGCTGTGGGTGACCTGTTACAATAGAATTTCTCTGTTTCTCCTTGGCATGCAGACTATTCCCTATTACCCCATCTGATATTCTTTAAGAACTTCCCCTGCACAGGGTGGAGCTTTGATAGCAACCCAAACAAAGAAGATGGAATAGAGACGCAGACCTGGAGAGTGACTTGTGGACACAATGGGGGAAGGAGAGGGTGGGACAAACTGAGAGAGTAGGACTGATGTATATACACTACCATGTGTAAAACAGATAGCTAGCGGGAAGCTGCTGCATAGCACAGGGAGCCCAGCATGGCGCTCTGTGGTGACCTAGAGGGGTGGGAGGGAGGCTCAAGGGGGAGGGGCCATATGCATACTTATAGCTGATTCATATTGTTGTACAGCAGAAACCAACACAACATTGTAAAGCAGTTATATGCCAATTAAAAAAAAAGTAGACATGAATAACTTAAAAGGAATGGGGCTAGATTTAACAAAAAGGAGAGCACAGAAGGAATCTCATCTTACCCAGCAGTCCTTCATCCTTTCTCAACAGCAACCTCCTTCTCCCACTTCCCATCATACTAGGCGGCTGTGGGACGTGGGTGAGGTGGCATTTTTGTACTAGGAGTTACCTCCTACAGATTATGGAAGGTTAGGGGAACCATGTCTTTCTTTGTACCCAAAGGGCCACTGAGAAGGGAATGTAGGAAGCAATACTCTCTGTCTCTAGCCATTTCTCTCCCCTCCTGGAGACTGGAGTAATAAGTAGAAAACACTGTCAGAGATGTTTCTAAAGTCAGGTCTTTCCCAGAGGCTCAAAGGCACTCTGAGTCTTCCAGGCTCAGTTGGCTTCTTTCACCTAGGGTTCTGCTGCTTCTGAAGCTCACATCTGGAGGAACAGAAGGGAAGGACCAAGGAGTCTGTTGGCCTCCTTGAACTATGCAGAGTCTTAATGGTTAAAGAAGTCAGAAAGAGGTAGTGCCTGAGGGTGAAGAGGAAGAGGCCATTCTGAGAGTTCTCCAGAAAGTTTAGTGGTCTCCAAATTCTACATATACTACTTCAGCCTCCTGTGCATATGATAGATGCTCATGGAATGCTTACTGACTTGAAAGGAAAATGAAGTCACATTCTTTGAAGCCACTGGCTAGCTTCCATTAAGCCCATATAGATTTTTTCTTGGAGACGGGCTAGTAACACAGCCTGTACCGATCTTCAGGACTTTTCAAATCATTGTACTGGAGCTACAACCATGATACATGTTGGGGAAAAAATACCCTTTTGACAAAAGCCAGCACCATCTGTAACATGCATTAAATTTAAGTGACTGATGGAGGGTTTGAGATTCACCGAGATGAAGTGACTTATTGAGCTTCTATAGTAGGATGAGGAGGAAGGTAAGAACATAAAACAAATATTTTAATTTTTCTTCTACTAAGAGAATAATTTCATTCCCCTGGTTACAATGGTGACAAAGGAAACTCCACTGTTTGATAGTTCTGCATACTAATATAAAGGTGATCAATTCACCATAAGCTGGATGCGGCCCTGAAATTAAAAGACGCTTGCTCCTTAGAAGAAAAGCTATGACAAACCTAGACAGCGTATTCGAAAGCAGAGACGTTACTTTGCTGACAAAGGTCCATCTAATCAAAGCTATAGTTTTTCGTATAGTCATGTATGGATATGAGAGCTGGACAATAAAAAGACTGAGTACTGAAGAACTGATACTTTTGAACTGTGGTGCTGGAGAAGTCTCTTGAGAGTCCCTTAGAGAGCAAGGAGATCAAACCAGTCAATCCTAAAGGAAATCAACCCCGAATATTTATTGGAAGGACTGATGCTGAAGCTGAAGCTCCAATACTTTGGCCACATGATGCAACTGGAAAAGACCCTGATGCTGGGAAAGTCTGAGGGCAGAAGGAGAAGGGGGTGACAGGATGAGATGGTTGGATGGTATTATCAACTCAGTGGACATGAGTCTCCCAGCAAACTCTGGGAGACAGTGATAGACAGGGAAGCCTGGCATGCTACAGTCCATGGGGTTGCAAAGAGTTGAGCTTTGCAAAGAGTTCAGACTGAGAGACTGAACAAAAAAGGAACAGGGAAGTAGCATTATGGTGACTCATCAGATGCAAGATGCCCACTCCCCAGCCATGACTAAGTTGTATTTCCAAGAACTTCATATAGAATGTGACAATGCTAACTTTGCATACGTTTATGATTAAGGTCCTGCAACATCTCATCTCTTATGTATTTCCACAGCACATTTCCCTTTGAATACAAGCATCTTTTTCATTTTATAAAATGCTAAGTACTATAATGGTTCCTTTTGCACATTCATTTTCTTTCTGAAAACAATTTCTTCATATATGAACCATTTTTTGTAACACAGATTACATCTGCATTGCAAGGGAAGAATGTTCTTTGTCAATTAATGATGCTTGGTCAGTTGGATATTCATATAGTAAAAAAAAAAAAAGTGACTCAACTTCTATTTTGCATGTACATAAAAGTTCATCCCATGTGGGTTAATAAAATAGCATATTTGTGATCTTATGGCTAGGCAATAAACATGTAGAGTAGCTGTTTTAATACCCATGTCCACTAATTCTCTTGGCTGTGCATTTTGGGGACTATTTATACGGATTGATTTTTCTCCTCATTATGAGCTGTATTTTCCTGCTACTTTGCCTGCCTGGTACTTTTTGACTAGATGCCAGACACTTTGAATTTTACATGGTTGGCTGCTGGATTTTTTTTTTAAATTCCCCTTTTTAAAGCTTTGTTTTAAGACACAATTGAGACACTTGGAAACAGTTTGATCATTTTGAGGTTTGCTTTTAGGAGTTTTTAGATTATGCCAAAAGCTACCAAAATATTTTAGTCTAGGGTTAAATTTGTCCTCTCTACTGAGATAATATTCTTTTGTGTACTTTATCTGATCATTAAGAGATTTCTTGACTTTGGCTTTTAGGAATGTGAACTCTTAACAGTTCTGTTTGAGCTCCAAGAATTGTTCTGCCTGTTCCTTTCTCATGGTCTGAGGGTAGTTTCCTCACAACACATGCTCAGAACTCACTGGAAAATTGGAAGGGGTGGCATCTGCACATTTCCATAGCTCTCACTCTGTGTATACGCCTCCTATTACTGTGCCCTGCATATTCTAACGCCTTGGCCTCCTGAAATCCTCCACTCTTATCTCCTCAACTTAGTGAGAATACCAGACTCTTTCCAGTTTTGCACTTCCTACATTATGTGCTGGAAACTCTTTCCCAGAAGTAAGCTAGGGCAATCATAGGGCTCACCTTGAGTGTTTCCCTTCTCTCAGGGATCCTGTGAGGTCTTGCTGTCCAATGTTTATAAAGCATTGTTTTGTATATTTGTCTTTTTTCCAGTTTTGTTTAGAAATAATTAACATTTATTACTGTGTAAGTTGAAGGCACAGAACGTGATGGTTTGATATACATATATTGTGAAATGATTACCATGATAGGTTCAGCAAACATCCATCTTATAAAGATACAGTAAAGAGGAAAGAAAGAAAGAAAAAACTTTTTGCTTATCATGAGAAATAAGGACTTGCTTTCTTAACTTTCCTATATATCATATAGCAGTGTTAGCTATAGTTATCAGATTGTATATTACAACCCCATTCTGTGCTGTGCTTAGGCCCTCAGTCATGTCCAACTCATTGTGACTCCATGGACTGTAACCCACCAGGCTCCTCTGTCCATGGGGATTTTCCAGGCAAGAACACTGGAGTGGGTTGCCCTGCCCTCTTCCTGGGGATCTTCCCAACCCAGGGATCGAACCCTGGTCTCCTTCGTTGCAAGTAGATTCTTTACCATCTGAGATACTGGGGAAGCCCATATTATATCCCTAGTATTTATCTATTTTGCAACTAGAAGTTTGGACCTTTTGACCACTTCCTCCAATTCTGCCTCCATCTCTAATAATCAAAACCCTGATCTCTTTTTCTATGAGTTTTAAAAAAAGATTTCACATTAAATAAGGTCATAAACTATTTATCATTTTCTGACATTTCATTTAGTATAATGCCTTCAAGATGCATCCATATTGTTGCAAATGATAAGATTTCATTCTTTTTGTGGCTAAGTAATATTCCACTGTGTGTGTGTGTGTGTGTGTGTGTATTTTTTAGATCATAACTTCTTTATTCATTCATCTATTGATGGGTATTTAAATTGCTTCCACATCTTGGTTATTGTAAATAATACTGCTATGAATATTGGGGTGCAGATATATTTTTTAGTTTGTGTTTTCCTTTGGATATGTTCCAGAAGTAGAATTGCTCAGTCACATGGTAGTTTTATTTTTAATTTTTGAGGGCCTTCCATACTATTTTTCATAGTGTCTATACCAATTTACAATCCCACCAGCTGTGCACAAGAATTCTCTTTTTGCCACATCCACACCAGCATCTTTTTTTGATGATCGCCATTCGAACAAATGTGAATTTTTAATTTGATTTTAACTTGCTTTTCTTTAATGATTAGTGATGTTGAGCATCTTTCCACAAATCTGTTGGCCTCTCATATATCTTTTTTTGGAATAATGTCTATTACAGTCCTTTGCCCATTTTTAAACAGGGTTATTTGTTTTTCTGCTATTGAGTTGTGTGAGTTCTTTAATATTTTATATGTTAACCTCCCATCATATGTATGATTTGCAAATATTTTCATCATCCCATAAGTTTTCTTTTCATTTTATTGATGGCTTCTTTTGCTGTGAAGAGGCTCTTTAGTTTGAGGTAGTCCCACTTGCTTATCTTTTTATTTTGTTGTTAGTGCTTTATGTGTCATATCCAAAAAACCATTACCAAGACTCATGTCAAGGAGATTTATTCCAATGTTTTCTTCTAGATGTTTTATGATTTCAGGTCTTACATATAAGTTTTTCATCCATTTTGAGTTAGTATTTACGAGAGGTATCAGGTATAAGGCATGTGTTCAGCTTCATTCTTTCTTTTTTTATTGAAATATAATTGATTTACAACATGGTATTAGTTTCTGGTGTATAGCAAAGGGATTCAGTTATATATATGTAATGTATATAATATATATGTATATATTCTTTTCCATGGTGGTTTATTACAGGATTTTTTTTTTACAGTTCAATAACTTTATTGGTTAGTCAGCAGTTAGTTCTCAACCACACTGACTGTCTGTAGATCTTTGAAGGTGGTGACAGGCATGTAGGTAACCAACGCGTAGAGCTTGTTTGGCAAGTCATCTTCATTTCGTTTTCTGAACAACTGCACATGGATCTGGTATGCAACATTCCTTATTCCTTTGATCCAGATAGCTTTGTTGAATCTGGTGTCGATGTGCATATCTGGAGTTCTCATCTTCTTCACGGCAAATTTCCAAATTTCTTTGAGTGCCCTAGGAGCATGCTTCTTAAAACCCACTCCATGGATGTGCTTGTGAATGTTGATAGTGTATTATCTGATCACCATCTCATTGATGGCAGACCGGCCCTTCTTCTTCTTGCCGCCCTTCTTTGTGGGAGCCACCTAAACAAAACCAGGTGACAAGGATGCTCAGGGTGAGTGTGTCAAACCCAAGTCAAGGCCTCCCTCCTGGCCCAGCCTCACACAGCCACTCTTAGGATGATTTCTGGGCACCTATTACAGGATATTGAATATAGTTCCCTGTGCTATACAGTAGGACTTTGTTGTTTATCCATTCTATATACACTAGTTTGCATCTGCTAAACCCAAACTCCCAATCCAGCCTTCCCCTCCCCCTTCCCCACCATGGCAACCACAAGCCTCTTCTCTATGTCTGTGAGTCTTTTCCTGTTTCATAGATAAGTTCATTTGCATCATATTTTAGATTCCACATATAAGTGATATCATATGGTATTTGTCTTTCTCTTTCTAACTTCACTTAATATACTGATCTCTAGGTCCATACTTGTAGCTGCAAATGGCATTATTTCATTCTTTTTATGGCTGAGTAATATTTCATTATATCTATATATATGTATACACACACACACACACACATACCAAATCTTCTGTCAATGGACATTTACGTTGATATCTTGGCTATTGTAAATAGTGCTGCTATGAACACAGGGGTGCATGCATCTTTTGGAATGATAGTTTTATCTGGATATATGCCCAGGAGTGGGATTGCTGGATCATATGGTAACTTTATTTTTTTTTTTTTTAAGGAACCTCCATACTGTTCTCCATAGTGCCTGTACAAATTTATATTTCCATTAACTGTGTAGGAAGGTTCCCTTTTCTCCAGACCCTTTCCAGCATTTGTTATTTGTAGATGTTTTAATAATGGCCATTCTCATTGGAAAAGACCTGGATACTAGGAAATATTGAAGTTGGGAAGAGAAGGGGATGACAGAGGATGAGATGGTTGGATGGCATCACCAACTTGATGGACATGAGTTTGAGCAAGCTCCAGGAGTTGGTGATGGACAGGGAAGCCTGGCATGCTGTGGTCCATGAGGTTGCAAAGAGTCAGACATGACTGAGTGACTGAATTGAACTGACTGATTCGGACTGGTGTGAGATGATACCTCATTGTAGTTTTGATGTGCATTTCTCTAATAATTACCATTTTCATTCTGAATAGAAATTATTCTAGTACCATTTATTACAAATACTGTCTTTTCTCCTTTGTAGGTTCTTGGTTCCCTAGTTGACTATATATGTTTGAGTTTATTCTGAGCCCTCAATTCTGTTCCATTGGTCTATTGAAATGGCAACCCACTCCAGTACTCTTGCCTGGAAAATCCCATGGGAAGACCCTGGTAGGCTACAGTCCATGGGGTCACAAAGAGTTGGACACAACTGAGCAACTTCATTTCACTTCATACTATTTTGATGGCTATAGCTTTATAGTATAGCTTGAAATCAAGAACTATGATTGATTGTCTGTGATGTCTCCTGCTTTATTCCTCTTTATTAGAATTTCTTTGACTATGAGTCTTTTCTGGCTCTGTATAAATTTTAGGACTGTTTTTTCTATTCCTATAAACAACACCATTGTAATTTTGATAGGGATTGCACTGGATCTACAGATAGCTTTTGGTATTATTGACATTTTAACAATATTAATTCTTCCAATCCATGAATATAGGATACATTTCCATTTGTTTGTGCCTTCTTCAATTTCCTTCATCAATGTCTTACTGTTTACAGAGTATAAATCTTTAATCTCCTTAATTAAATTTATTCCTAAAGGTTTTTTTTTTAAGTACTATTGTAAGTAGGATTGATTTCTTTATTTCTTTTTCAGAAAAGTCATTAGTATACACAAATGCTACCAATTTTTGTATGTTTATTTTGTATCCTGCAAATTGACTGAATTCATTGATCAAATATGTTTTTTGGCTGAACTTTTAGGATTTTCTATGTACAAAATCATGTCATTTGCAAATAGAGACAATGTTACTTTTTCCTTTTCAATTCTACTATCTTTATTTTTTTTCTTACCTGATTGCTCTAGCTAAGACTTCTAGTAATTTGTTGATTAGGAATGATAGAGTGGGCACCACTGTCTTGTTCCTAATCTTAGACAGCTCTGCGTATTACTAATATAAAGCCCACTCAGTTCGCCATAAGCAGGAATAGGGAAGTAGCTTTATGGTGACTGATCAGATGTAACATGCTTGCCTCCACTCCACCCTCCCCAACTAAATTATATTTCATACAGAACTGTAACAATGCTAAATATAATAATGCTTTATGTATGTTCTGGATTAGAATCCTGCAACATTTCATCTGTTACATTTTCATGGCACATTTCCCTTTGAATACAAGTATATTTTTCATTTTATGAAATGCCAGGTACTACAATGGTTCTTCTTGCACATTTGTTTTCTTTCTTAAAAATATTTTTTTAAAAGTTTTCATTCATTGATTTATAGAAGCATGCTTTACTTTTAATGACACTGTATCTAAGCCATTGCTAGCCAGGCCTTAATTATGTTCCTGCTTTCTGTCTCCCCTTTCTTTTCTCCTGTCTTTTTCTTCCTACCTTGTAATTATAAATAGTGTAAAGTTCAACTTGACTGGCTTGCATTTAGGGCTTTCCCCAAAGGCCTTAACAGAGGACCTGGGGATGAGCCAGTATTTCACAGGTTTGGTTTGGTTTGGTTATGTACCCCAGAGTTTTCCCTAGTTTCCAGTCTGCCAAGTTGGCCTAACAAACTCCCCAAAATCACTTCTCCTGCTGTGCTCTGCCCCTTGGACTTCCAGGGAATCTATTCAATTGGGCCCTTGTCTTCTAAGAGTCCCAGGTATGCTGGTATCTAAGGCACAGCTAAACAAACCCAGTAGGGAATGGGGAGCTGCTTGTGTTGCCACTATCAGAAGAACCATTCCTCTCATCCATCTTTCACCACAATTCCCAGCAAAGACATTAAGCACTTGGTTTCAAAGGGAAAGACACATTCCCCTGACTCCTGTGGCTCCTGTGCTGTGAGCACCAGTGACACGCTCAACCAACAGGCACACAAATATAAATGACATGCCCAGGAAATGCTAAAGGGGCAGCACTGAACAATGGGGTGTGTGTGTGTGTGTGTGTGTGTGTGTTTCAAAGCTACCTAAGTTGAGGCAATGTTTTCTAGGCTTTTCTCCTTTCCAAAAAATGTAGGGTAGAGATGACTATAAATTAAATGGTACTAATAGACAGTACCTTTCCAAGCCCATGGCTTTATGCTTCCCCTTTCTCCATCCCTTTTTTTAAAATTAATTAATTAATTTATTTTTTATTTTACTTTACAATACTGTATTGGTTTTGCCATACATTGACATGAATCCACCACGGGTGTACATGAGTTCCCAATCCTGAAGCCCCCTCCCACCTCTCTCCCCATATCATCTCTCTGGGTCATCCCAGTGCACCA
The DNA here is from genome assembly GCF_023091745.1 of Budorcas taxicolor. Taxonomy (NCBI): domain Eukaryota; kingdom Metazoa; phylum Chordata; class Mammalia; order Artiodactyla; family Bovidae; genus Budorcas; species Budorcas taxicolor. Next base: position 17,145,424 of record NC_068935.1, read on the forward strand.
TCCCCCAGCATCCTGTATTAAAATCCCCCTTTAAAGCATCTGCCTCCAACGTGGGAGACCTGGGTTCGATCCCTGGGTCGGGAAGATCCCCTGGAGAAGGAAATGGCAACCCACTCCAGTATTCTTGCCTGGATAATCCCATGGATGGAGGAGCCTGGTAGGCTACAGTCCACAGGGTCACAAAGAGTCAGACACGACTGAGCGACTTCACCTTCACCTCAACCCTTTTTAAAATGGAGAAGAAGGTCCTGTAGTAAAGCTGTGTACAGCCATACTTTTATTTAGCAGAGGAAAAACATAACCATCTTACATGTGTTGTCCCTTCACTCCTCAGTTCAGTCTAGTCACTCAGTCATGTCTGACTCTTTGCGACCTCATGGACTGCAGCACCCCCAGGCCTCCCTGTCCATCACCAACTCCTGGAGCTTACTCAAACTCATGTCCATCGAGTCGGTGATACCATCGAACACCTCATCCTCTGTTGGCCCCTTCTCCTCCTGCTTTCAATCTTTCCTAGCATCAGGGTCTTTTCAAATGAGTCAGTTCTTCACATCAGGTGGCCAAAGTATTGGAGTTTCAGCGTCAACATCAGAACTTCCAATGAATATTCTAGACTGTTTTCCTTTAGAATTGACTGATTTGATCTCCTTGCAGTCCAAGGGACTCTCAAGAGTCTTTTCTCCAACACCACAGTTCAAAAGCATCAATTTTTCAGTGCTCAGCTTTCTTTATAGTTCAACTCTCACATCCATACATGACTACTGGAAAAACCCTTCACTCCTACCTTTCTTTTATTTCTTCCTCCTTCCAGTGTTCTTTTCAGCCCCTTTCTTAAGGAGATAAATCTGAGCTCTCGCCATCTGTTCCTCTGTCTTCCTCTGTCTTATTAACCCCTAAAAACAACTCTTTTGGAGATTATAGCTGGAGAGAGAGAGTAAAGGAGGACAGAGGAAGGAAAAAAGAAGGGAGAGGAAACAAGACAAGGGTGGGTGAGGGCTTTATGGAAAAACAGCTATTTCTCCACGTCCTAGCATACAGATTCTCTGACTTCCCTTTATTTTCAAAGAAACTAACAGTAATAGGTACCATACAATGAATACTTATGTGCAAGTACTTTAAATACATTATCACATTTAATTCTTATAACTGTTCAAGCTAGCACCACTGATTGCACCCATTTTACAGATGAGAAAACAGAGGTTCAGGAAGATTAATCAAGTGGAACTCGATAGCTGGGGTCTAAATACTGACTCTGCTATCTACTAGTTAAGTAAACTTGGGCATGTTGCTTACTTTTCTGTGCCCTGCCTATCACAATTTCTCTCTTCTAGAAAGGTACATAGTCTGTATCCCATTTGCTAGGAGTTTGTACTTTACTCAACTGCTAAACTTATAGTTACCAATTTGTTGATTGGAGAAAATCAGCCCAAATATATTCCAGGACCTTCTTTCTCCTCCCATGGGTTTGATGCATTCAGCCAAGGATCTTAGGAGGACTTGGTTGATGAGCAGTTCTGGCCAACTATTTGTTGAACAATTAAACAGACAAACAAACACACTTACTTTGTGTTGGCTATTCCAAATTCCAAGGTTATAGCTGTGAACAAGAAGACATGGCCCCTGTTCTCATGGAACTTTCATTCTAGTGGTGGAGGCAGACATCAATCACATTATCATATAAATAAATGCATACTTGCAACTGTCATAAGTGCTACAATGGATCTAGTGGGTAAGATCATGACCCTATTGATAAGGAAGGCAGGGAAAACACCTGCAAAGAAGTGATGATGGAGGTAAGATCTGGAAGGCAGATCAGTCTGACCAGAGTGCAAGGAATGAGCCATGTGTGGTAGGGTATTGTCAACACGTCAGTCTAGCAGGCACTGTTTTTGAGCACACGAACATATGTGGTACCCTTCCATCATCCTTTATAAGCATGGTTATGGCACATCAGAGATTTTCTAGGGCAGTAATGAATTTAAACATTCCACTGTATTGTTGCTGTAAGTACATTCACAGCGTTAGTTCATGTATTCTAATTTATAGTCTAAAGAATATGGCAGCTGTATGCATTCTCAGTTTCCTGAACCATGTCTGTTTTGTGGGAAAACTATTTGGCCACAAAAAGTTTCCAAATAGTGGAAGGGGATTAGGGTTAATATACCATGAAGGACGCATTTACAGTAGGGTGGGGGCACTGGCTAGGCATCTTTCTCTGTGATGTCTCATTACTTTCTGATCCCCTTTTCTCTTTCAACCCCTCACTACCTTGTGGGCTGAGGCACTGGTCAGGTGGGCCAGTTCCAAAATAGAGTTTCCAGGGACAGGAGATTAAATTGGCCATGGTAGTGACCTAAGACTGTGAAGATAAGCAAGAGCCAGGGGATGAGGGCAAGCTGAGCATAGCAAGCCTAAAGGGTGAATGCAGGGTCACAAATAGGCGATAGTTCCAAGAAGGTCTGAAGCCAGATATGCCAGGGAACAGAGAAGGGAGTGCAGAGCAAGGGCAAGAAAGAAGTGAGAGGGTTCGGGGTAACTGCCTCAAATGAAGTCCTGAGGTCTGTGACTCATTTTCTCTGGCCACCTGCCTCATAATGTGTGGGTGAGTTGGCCCAGTGTAATGGCATGTGGCTGGGACTTCTCCCGGTTTGCCCAGTGAGAAGTTGTGACTTGCTCCAGAGCATTCTTGAGGTAAAAGTCTGGTTCCCACCAGCACTCTCCTAATCCACAGTCTTTCTCTTGCACCAACTCCTGCAACCAGCTCTGTGGATCAGAGAATTTCAGCACCTCCTCTTCCCCCAGTCCCTGGTTGTCATGGAAGGACAGACATATGGGTAGGTTGGGCTTATTTTAGAGTGCTGGAAGCCACATACCCACCACATGGGCAGGGTTAGTATTGACAGGAAAGATAATTCAAAGGGTTCACAGTTTCTTGAATTATAAATAGGCCCAGCAAGGTCTTCAAGCACTTAGTGGAGATGATGTAAACTGGGAGGCAACAGTGTTCAGTAGTTAACATGGGATGTGTTCAGTGTGGGATGTAGAAAGAAAGTGAAGTCGCTCAGTCATGTCCGACTCTTTGCAACCTCGTGGACTGTAGCCCACCACGCTCCTCCATCCAAGGGATTTTCCAGGCAAGGGTATTGGAGTGAGTTGCCATTTCCTCCTCCAGGGGATCTTCCCCACCCAGGGATCAAACCCAAGTCTCCTGCATTGCAGGCAGATGCTTTACCGCCTGAGCCATCAGGGAAGCCTGAACTCAAATTGCAACTCTCCCATGTAATGACTGTGTAATCTTAGATGAGTCACTCAACCTTTCTGTGCCTCAGTTTCTACAGCTGGGAAATGAGGATAATACTATTTATCACATAAGACTGCTGAGCAGCTTATGTGAGGGTATACATCTAAAATGTTTAGCATTGTGCCTGGGATGGAGTAAATGTCTGGTAGATGATAGCATTTATTTTTATCGGGGAGAATGCTGGATATGATCTGCTATCTGAATTTTCTTCTTAAGTGCTTGGAATCAACAGCATTTGGGATGGTGCTTAGTAATCATGGCAGGAAGTGAAGGAGAACTAAACAGCCTCTTGATGAAAGTGAAAGAGGAGAGTGAAAAAGTTGGCTTAAAACTCAACATTCAGAAAACTAAGATCATGTCATCTGGTCCCATCACTTCATGGCAAATAGATGGGGAAACAGTGGAAACAGTGACAGACTTTATATTTGGGGGCTCAAAATCACTGCAGATGGTGACTGCAGCCATGAAATTAAACGACGCTTACTCCTTGGAAAAAAATTATGACCAAACTAAACAGCATATTCATAACCAGAGATATTACTTTGCTGACAAAGGTCAGCCTAGTCAAAGCTATGGTTTTTCCAGTAGTCATGTATGGATGTGTGAGTTGGACTATAAAGAAAGGTGAGCACCAAAGAATTGATACTTTTGAATTGTGGTGTTGGAGAAGACTCATGAGAGTCCCTTGGACTGCAAGGAGATCCAACCTGTCCATCCTAAAGGAAACCAGTCCTGAATATTCTTTGGAAGGACTGATGCTCAAGCTGAAGCTCCAATCCTTTGGCCACCTGATGCAAAGAACTGAGTCATTTGAAAAGACCCTGATGCTGGGAAAGATTGAAGGCAGGAGGAGAAGGGGTCGACAGATGATGAGGTGGTTGGATGGCATCACTGATTCGATGGACATGAGTTTGAGTAAGCTCCAGGAGTTGGTGATGAACAGGGAGACTTGGCGTGAGGTCACAAAGAGTCGGACATGACTGAATGACTGAACTGAACTGAACTGAACTGAATTAATGCAGCAAAGTGGCAAATAATGGAAACTGTCATTGCAGTAAGTGGGTTAAGGGTGCATTCAACATTGAAAATATCCTGAATGGGAACTCAGTGGTAGTAAACTAGGAAAATCCATCATGTTGCTATACAACACATACTAGCAGGGGTTTAATCTGATGGCCCTTGACAGTGGCCCAGGGCTACCACATTGGGAATTAGGTCTGGGGTTTGACTGGACCTAACTGGAATAGTCAAGAACAGGCAGAACCAGAAGGTGAAGCTACTCTTTGCTTAGGAAGCACTGAGATAGCCAAGTCTGGGAGATCTGTGTGAAGGCAAACACAGTGTGCAGAGCCAAGGTCAGGAGGCAAGAACCCATAGGAACCAGTTCGGAGTGAATGAAGAGCCAGAGCAGGAGCAAGTGAGTGGGTTCAAGGTGATTGCCATGAAAAGGGCCCTGAGGGCTGGTATTTGGATTTATTGGCTGCCAGCTGAATAGTGTGTGGGTGGGTTGACTGGAGTTCGTTGGTATGGGCTGGGGTAGACAGTAATAACAATCCTCCTGGGTGGATATCATTTCTATTTTGGAGGAGAGGAAACTGAGAATTAAAGATGTCAAGCAATTTGTCTTATGGCACACAGTTCACTAGCAAAGACGGGAAAGTGGGAATGATCCCTAAAAGGATAGTTGAGGTAACATGAAAAGCAAAACAAAGTTTCCCCTTGAGGGGTGGGGCGGGGGCAGGAGTAATAATAGAATGTTGGCAGTTGTTACACTCTCTGAGACCCTGTTGATTAGAATTGTCACCTCATAAGGGCTGCAGCGGGCTTCCCTGGTGGCTCAGCTGTAAAGAATCCACACGCCAAGAGATAGACATATGTTCAGTTCCTGGGTAAAGAATCTGCCTGCCAGGCAGGTGACCTGAGTTCGATCCCTGGGTTGGAAAGATCCCCTGGAGAAGGAAATGGCAATCCACTCCAGTATTCTTGCCTGGGAAATCCCATGGACAGAGGAGCCTGGCAGGCTACAGTCCATGGGGTCAAGAAAGAGCTGGACATAGCATGACTTAGTGACTAAACAACAAGGGATGCAGTATGACTTAGCGGTTAAGGAGTATTTCTGGAGCCAGACTGTGAGTCAGACTTTGTTGTTGGTGTTTAGTTGCCAGGTCATATCTGACTCTTTTATGACCCCATGGACTGAAGCATGCCAGGCTCCTCTGTCCATGAGATTTCCCAGGCAAGAATACTGGAGTGGGTTGCCATTTCCTTCTCCAGGGGGTCTTCCCAACCCAGGGATTGAACTCAGGTCACCTGCCTGGCAGGCAGATTCTTTACCACTGAGCTACCAGGAAGACTGCTGGGGCTCAAAATCTACCTCTGCCACTAATCAGCTGTGTGAAATGGAGAGAATTACTTAACCTTTTAGTGCCACAGTTTTCTCACATGTAACGTGAGCAAATAATAATATCTATTTTTAGGGTTAGAGAAGTGCCTGGTTCATAATAAGCACTATCTCAAATTTAGTTATTAACAATGATAAAATAGGCTTATCTCAAATATTTAGACAATGCATATAAAATACTTAGCACAATGCTTGCACATAGTAAGCACTCAATAGATGAATTATTATTACTATAAATATTCTACAACAATTAAGATTATGCAAGTATTGATCTCAGAAGAAATGAGGCAGCCTCAGAAAATCCATGGTAGGGACTACCTTTATGCTAGAAATCTGAGAGGGACCCACTCCTATCCTGCAAATACTGCCCCTCCTCTCTGATACCACTTTTTAATTGCAAAAGAAATGGGCTGATCTGGGAGACAGAGTGCTCCTATTATTGAAGGCACTGAAGCATAGGCTGCCTAACCCTACTAGACAGGGTTACCATATCAGGGATTGACAGGTAATAATTATATCTAACAGTGATATAAATACTCTTATTATTCCTCTTTTACAGATAAGGAAACTGAGGCACAGAAAGTCATGCTCTTTGCCCAAGATCCCACAGCCAGTAGTGGCTGAAGTTCCTTCTAACCCCTGACAACCTCCAGTGAGATGTAGCCAATTCAATCCCAACACAGTAATATGAGTGAAATTATTGGATCCCCTTTTCTTTTTGCCAGGATGAAGGGGAATGATGGTGAGTTCTGGATTAGAGAATTTAAAAAAGGAAAAATATAAAAGAAGAAAATGAAGCTAGTGAGACCTCTAAATACCAACTTGATCATCTCACAGTCTTCTTCAGGGCAGCCTCAGAACATTGAACCTAACCTCGGGAGATCAAAACTGCCTGAATTCTTTCTCCTAGGAATCCCCAGGGGCCCTCAGGATCAGAACTGGCCCAGAATTTGTAATTGGAGACCCAAGTGCCCACACAAAATTGTTCTGCCTGTTTCAGATCTGCAGGGAGCTAACTTGCATTTTGCTCACTGCAGTAGGCTCTATTTCAGTCATCGGTTAGATCTCCTGCCAGAGCTGTGTTCACAGAGGAGGGGAGAGGAAGAGAGAGGATTCCTGGCATGTAGGACAGTTTAGAGACATGAGTGTGCAAGTCATATTTATTGTCTCAGGAAATAAGATAACTTGGCTAGAACGATGAGTTGAAGTCAGACAGTAGCAAGAACTGAAGGAAGTTTAACAAGTTTTTATTTATTTTTTTAGAGAGGGCTTTGACAGGGAAATGAGGACTTTCTATGAGTGGTCATTATCTGAGCAAGAGAAGATCAAAACACTCCAGAAAGATTCCTACTGACCTATGCATCCTACATTGGAGGGAGGTGAGACAGAAGTTCAAGGAGGAGACTTGAAGATAGGAAAGGCTGAGTAATGGCCCAGCCCGAAGACAACTAGGGGCAGAACTGGATGGAAAGGTAGTAAAAGCCAAAGGAAGAGAACTAGCATGAAGGGATAAGTAAATAACTGGTTAATATCAAGCCTTCTTGATATGTGATGAAATATGTGCTGTATTTCATTACATCCTTACTGAATGTAAGTCCTCTGCCTAGAATCCACTTCCTACCTTTATTTAACATTCACTCATCTTTAAAGACTTAATCCATCCTCTAGATTGTATAAAAATTATTTATTCATTTATCTATTTTCTTTACTAGAGTTAGAGCTCCTTGAGGATGATATCTATATCTACCCTTCCTGCCTCTTTTCCTCCCTCTCCATTCTTTCTTTTCTTTCTTTTACCAAATATTTTTTGGATACTTACTACAGTCTAAGGAAATCAAGAAAAAACTTGGGATAGACATTCCACCTGTTTCTGGCAATACTGAGCTTGGAAATTGATGGCATGTCTTGTGTGAAGTTGTCTCAGTGACTGCCAGAGAAAATGAACTCCTCTGGTGTTAGTAGAATAGAAGGTGTGATATAATAAAAAAATATGTTTGGTCAAAAATAGAATAGGGAAACTCTTCAAGCACATTTAACAAGGCCAGCGTTACCCTGATAGCAAAACCAAACAAGGATGCTATACAAAAAGAAAATTACAAGCCAGTAACCCTGATAAATATAGAGACAAAAATCCTCAACAAAATATTAGCAAACTGAATTCAACAATACAGTAAAAGGATCATACACAATCATCAAGTTGAAATTTATCCCAGGGATGCAAGAAGAGTTCAACATCACAGATCAGTCAATATGTATATACACCACATTAGCAACAACAAAAAAAGGACAAATATAAAATAATTATCTCAATAGATGCAGAAAAAAATGGAAAAGGCCATTATCCATTTATGATAGTTTCCTAACAAAGCAGGTATAGAGGGAAAATACACAAAATAATAAAAGATAAATATGATAAGGCAAGCTAGTGGAGGCTATGGAATTCCAGTTGAGCTATTTCAAATCCTAAAAGATGATGCTGTGAAAGTGCTGCACTCAATATGCAAGCAAATTTGGAAAACTCAGCAGTTTCCAGCACAGGACTGGAAAAGGTCAGTTTTCATTCCAATCCCAAAGAAAGGCAATGCCAAAGAATTCTCAAACCACCACACAATTGTACTCATCTCACACGCTAGTAAAGTAATGCTCAAAATTCTCCAAGCCAGCCTTGAGCAGTACATGAACTGTGAACTTCCAGATGTTCAAGCTGGCTTTAGAAAAGTCAGAGGAACCAGAGATCAAATTGTCAACATCCAGTGGATCATCAAAAAAGCAAGAGAGTTCCAGAAAAACATCTATTTCTGCTTTACTGACTATGCCAAAGCCTTTGACTGTGTGGATCACAAGAAACTGTGGAAAATTCTGAAAGAGATGGGAATACCAGAACACCTGACCTGCCTCCTGAGAAATCTGTATGCAGGTCAGGAAGCAACAGTTAGAACTGGACATGGAACAACAGACTGGTTCCAAATAGGAAAAGGAGTACGTCCAGGCTATATACTGTCACCCTGCTTATTTAACTTCTATGCAGAGTCCATCATGAGAAACGCTGGACTGGAAGAAGCACAAGTTGGAATCAAGATTGCCGGGAGAAACATCAATAACCTCAGATATGCAGATGACACCACCCTTATGGCAGAAAGTGAAGAGGAACTAAAAAACCTCTTGATGAAAGTGAAAGAGGAGAGTGAAAAAGTTGGCTTAAAGCTCAACATTCAGAAAACGAAGATCATGGCATGTGGTCCCATCACTTCATGGGAAATAGATTGGGAAACAGTGGAAATAGTGTCAGACTTTATTTTTGGGGGCTCCAGAATCACTGCAGATGGTGATTGCAGCCATGAAATTAAAAGATGCTTACTCCTTGGAAGGAAAGTTATGACCAACCTAGATAGCATATTGAAAAGCAGAGACATTACTTTGCCAGCAAAGGTCCATCTAGTCAAGGCTATGGTGTTCCAGTGGTCATGTATGGATGTGAAAGTTGGACTGTGAAGGAAGCTGAGCACAGAAGAATTGATGCTTTTGAACTGTGATGTTGGAGAAGACTCTTGAGAGTCCCCTGGACTGCAAGGAGGTCCAACCAGTCCATTCTAAAGGATATCAGTCCTGGGTGTTCATTGGAAGGACTGATGCTAAAGCTGAAACTCCAGTACTTTGGCCACCTCATGCGAAGAGTTAACTCATTGGAAAAGACCCTGATGTTGGGAGGTATTGGGGGCTGGAGAAGGGGACGACAGAGAATGAGATGTCTGGATGGCATCACTGACTCAATGGATATAAGTTTGAGTGAACTCTGGGAGTTGGTGATGGACAGGAAGGCCTGGCGTGCTGTGATTCATGGGGTTAGAGACAGTCGGACATGACTGAGCAACTGAACTGAACTGAACTAATGATAAGGCAACAGCTAACATCATACTCAACAATAAAATGCTGAATATTTTTCTTCTAAGATCAGGGACAAGACTCTCAGCACTTCTATTCAACATAGTATAGCCAGAGCCATAAGGTAAGAAAAATAAATAAAAGACATGCAAATTGGAAAAGAAGAAGTAAAACGGTCTCTATTTGCAGATAACATGATATTATGTACACGAGAGCCTGAAAAGTACACCAGAAAACTATAGAACTAATAAACAATCCAGCAAGATATGAAATCAATACAAAATTCTACTGTGTTTCTTTGCACCTAATAATGAGCTATTAGAAAGAGAAACTAAGAAAACAATCCTATCTATAATTGCATCAAAAGGAATAAAATGCCTAAAAATAAATTTAATCAAGAGGTTAAAACTACAAGGCTTTAATTTAATAAATTGAAGAAGCCACAAACAAATGGAAATATTTTTGATGCTAATGGATTGGAACAATTAATATTGTTAAACTGTCCATACTACCCAAAGTAATATACAGATTCAATGCAATCCTTATCAAAATTCCAATGGCATTTTTCATAGAAATAAAACAAGCAATCCTAAAATTTGTATGGAAACACAAAAGATCCCAAATAGCCATAGCAATAGTGAGAAAGAAGAACAATGCTGGAGGCATTGTGCTTCCAGATTTCAAACAAAATTGAAAAGCTATATCAATTAAAATAGTATGGTATTGGCTTAAAAACAGACACATAGATCAATGGAATAGAATAGAGATCTCAGAAATAAATCCGCAAATATTTAGTCAATTACTTTATGACAAAGAAGCCAAGAATTACAATGGAGAAGGGATAGTCTTTTCAATTAACTGTGCTGGGAAAATTGAACAGCCACATGCAAACAAAGGAAATGAGACTGCTATCATACACCATATACAAAAATTAACTCAAAATGAATTAAAGACTTGAATGTAAGATTTGAAACTGTAAAATTCCTACAGGAAAACATAGACAGTTAATTCCTTGACATAGATCTTGGCAATGATTTCTTGAACCTGACACCAAAAGCAAAAGCAACCAAAGCACAACTAAACAAATGAGACCATACCAAACTGAAAAGCTTCTCTACAGCAAAGGAAACAACAAATGATAAGCAGCCTATGAAATGAGAGAAAATATTTGAAATCTATGTATCTGATAAGGAATTAATACCCAAAATATATAAAGAACTTACAAAACTCAATAGCAAAACAATTCTAATAATCCAATTTAAAATAAGCTAAAAACTTAGACATATTTTTTTCTAAAGAAGGCATATAGACTGCTACATGAAAAGGTTCTCAATATCATTAATCATCAGGAAAATGCAAATCAAAAGCACAATAAGATATCACCTCACACTTGTTAGAATAGCTTTTATCAAAAAGACAAGTAACAACTGTTTGTGAGCATATGTAGAAAAGGGGACCCCTGTACACTATTAGAGGGAATGTACATTTTTGGTGCAGGCATTATGGAAAACAGTATGGAGGTCATTAAATTTTAAGCACAGAAATACCGTACAATTCAGCATTCCCACTTCTAGTTATATATCCGAAGAAGACTAAATCAGTACCTCAAAGAGATATCTGCATTCCCATGTACCTTTCAGTGTTATTCATGATAGCCAAGATATGGAAAAAACCTAAATGTCTATTGGCAGATGAATGGATAAAGAAGATATGGTATATATAAATGGAATATCATTCAGCCACAAGAAAGAATAGAATATTTCCATTTGCAACACCATTGACTGAGCCTACTGGTAAAGAATCCACCTGCAATGCAGGAGACCCTGGTTTTATTCCTGGGTTGGGAAGATCCCTTGGAGAAGAGATAGGCTCCCCACTCCAGTATTTTTGGGTTTCCCTGGTAGCTCAGACAGTAAAGAATCTGCCTGCAACGTGGGAGACCAGGGTTCAATCCCTGGGTTGGGAAGATCCCCTAGAGGAGGGCATGACAACACACTCCAGTATTCTTGCCTGGAGAACCCCCATGGACAGAGGAGCCTGGCGGGCTACAGTCCATAGGGTTGCAAGAGTTGGACATGACTGAGTGACTAAGCATAGCACAGAGGATAGTATGCTAAGTGGAATTATGTAGAGAAAGACAAATATCATATGATCTTATCTACACATAGAATCTTAAAAAAGCCAAACCCATAGAATCACAATGTAGAATGGTTACCAGAACATGGAGATCGAGACATGCTGTTCAAAGGGCATAAGCCTTCATTTATTAGTTTAATAAGCTCTGGCTATCTAATGTACAGCATGCTGCTGCTGCTGCTGCTGCTGCTGCTGCTAAGTCGCTTCAGTCATGTCCGACTCTGTGCGACCCCATAGACGGCAGCCCACCAGGCTCCTCCGTCCCTGGGATTCTCCAGGCAAGAACACTGGAGTGGGTTGCCATTTCCTTCTCCAATGCATGAAAGTGAAAAGTGACTATAATTAATAGTACTGCAATGTGTACTTGAAATTTGCCAAGAGAGTAGAACTTAAGTGTTCTCAGCAACTACAACCAGACAAAAAGGCAACTATGTGAGATGATGAATGTGTTATTTAACCAGATTATAGTAATCATTTCACAAAGTAAACATATGTAAAATCATCATGTTGTACATATATAATTTTAAATTTCTATACAATTTCATGTCTATTACACCTCAGTAAAACTGAAAAAAATATCCAGCACAAAACGAGGTAAAATTCACATTGCATATCCGATAAATTACATATCAGATCAGGCAAACAATGAAACAGGGAAATACAATCCATAATAAAAAAAATCAACAAATCAGTAAATCCAGAATTGATACAAATATTAGAATTATCAGATAAGAATATTAAAATAGTTATTTTAACACTATTCCATTATTATAACTATACACCAGATATTCAAAAAGATAAGATATGGAAGTATCTCAAAATTTCTAGAGATGAAAGATACCATTTCTGAGATGAAAAATATACAGGATGGAATAATGGCAGATTAAACATTGCAGAAGAGTGGTGAACTTGAAGATATAACAGTAAAAACTAACAAAAATAAAACTCAGGAAGAAAAGAGAATTAAACAACCAAATACAAAAAGCATTAGTGATCTGTGAGACTACTTATTATACATGTAATTGCAGAACAAAATTGAGGGGGTCAGATATTTGAAGAAACAATGTGTGAAAATTATCAGAAATAAAGCTATTTCATAATGATAAAGTGAAGAGGAGCTAAAAAGCCTCTTGATGAAAGTGAAAGAGGAGAGAGAAAAAGTTGGCTTAAAGCTCAACATTCAGAAAATGAAGATCATGGCATCTGGTCCCATCACTTCATGGGAAATAGATGGGGAAACAGTAGAAACAGTGTCAGACTTTATTTTGGGGGGCTCCAAAATCACTGCAGATGGTGACTGCCGCCATGAAATTAAAAGATGCTTACTCCTTGGAAGAAAAGTTATGACCAACCTAGATAGTATATTCAAAAGCAGAGACATTACTTTGCCGACTAAGGTCCATCTAGTCAAGGCTATGGTTTTTCCTGTGGTCATGTATGGATGTGAGAGTTGGACTGTAAAGAAGGCTGAGAGCCGAAGAATTGATGCTTTTGAACTGTGGTGTTGGAGAAGACTCTTGAGAGTCCCTTGGACTGCAAGGAGATCCAACAAGTCCATTCTGAAGATCAACCCTGGGATTTCTTTGGAAGGAATGATGCTGAAGCTGAAGCTCCAGTACTTTGGCCACCTCATGCAAAAAGTTAACCCATTGGAAAAGACTCTGATGCTGGGAGGGACTGGGGGCAGGAGGAGAAGGGGACGACCGAGGATGAGATGGCTGGATGGCATCACTGACTCGATGGACGTGAGTCTGAGTGAACTCCGGGGGATGGCGATGGACAGGGAGGCCTGGTGTGCTGCGATTCATGGCATCGCAAAGAGTCGGACACGACTGAGTGACTGAACTGAACTGAATGATAAAGAGGTCTACAAGGAAGAGCACATAATAATCCTCAATGTTTATGTCCCTAAAAAGATATTGCAAAAACATGTAGAAAAAAATGACAGGACTGCAAGAATAAATAGAAAAATCTACAATTGTAGTCTAAGATTTCAATATCTGTCTCAATAATTAATAGAATAGAGTGAAATCAGAGAGAATATAGTAGACTTGAACGACACAATCAGCCAACTTGACCTAATTAACATTTATAGAATACTGCACCCAACAGCAGCTGAATGCATTCTTTTCAAGTGTAAATGTTCACAGAATATTTACCAAGATACCCTATATTCTGGGCCAAAACACAAATCTCAATATATTTTAAAAGTTTTAAGTTATAATAAGCATTTTTTTTTTACCACAAAGCAATTAAACTTGAAATCAATAACAAAATACCCTCTATAAAATACCCCCAAATATTTGAAAACTAAATAACAAGCTTCTAAATACCAAAGGATAAAAGAAGAAAATTAAGGGAAATTTAAACTGTCCTAAATGAATGAAAATGAAAATACACATCTCAGAAATCCTGGGATGATACTAAAGCACTATTTATGGTGAAATTTATAGCACTAAATGTCTATATTAGAAAGAAGCAAGTTCTTATGCAAATAAGCACTGACTATTTTTCTTAAAAGAAGAGCAAAGTAAACCAATCTAAGCAAAAGAAAGAAAATTATACATATCTACACAAAAATCAATGGAATAGAAAACAAAATAGAGAAAAATCCTTCCAAAAATCCTTCCAAATAGAGAAAAATCAATGTAACCAAAAGCTGATTCTTTGCGAGATTAATGAACAAAGTTCTAGCCTGTTTTATCAGGGAAAAAAATGAAAGAAGAAATAAATAACCAATATGGAGGATGAGAGAAGTAACATCACTACAGATTATTAAAAACTATTAAGGGAAATTTAAACAATTTTATGCCAATAAGTTTGACAGCTTAGATAAAATGAATAAATTCTTTGAAAGACACAACTTAACAAAGCTTCATAAAAAATTAATAGATAATACAACAACCTTCTAATTATTAAAGAAATTGAGTTTGTAGTTCAAAAATTTTCCCAGAAAGAAAACTTCAGGCTTAGATTGCTCTGCTTTTGTATTCTATCAAACATTCAAAAAAGAATTAATATCAACTCCTCACAAACTTTTCCAAAAAGTAAAAGGAGGAAATACTAAAAATAGTATTATTTTTAGTAATTCTCAACTTATTCAATAGCTCTATTGTTACCTTAATATGGAAACCAGAAAAAAATAATAAAGTGTAGACTAATATCCCTCAATATCCCTCATGAATATAGTTGCAAATATCCTTAACAAAATACTAGCAAACCAAATCCATAAATATGTTATCAATGGTGAATAAAAAATTAAACTGTAAAAAATATAACATAATACCACAAAAATAATAAATACCTGGTGATAAAGCTGATGAAAGATGGACTAGATCTACACTCTGCAAACCATAAAACGTTCCTGAGAGAAATTAAAGACCTAAATAAGTGAAGAAATAGACTTGTTCACAAGGCTAGAAGGCTTGATATTGTTAAGATGTCAATCCTTCCTAAGTTCATCTATAGATTCAATACTCTCTCAACTGAACATAAGAAATGTTGTCTGTAGAAATTGACAAGTTGGTTCTCAAATTCATATGGAAATACAAAGGTCTTAGAAGAGGTAAAACAACTTTAAAAAGAAGAACAAAGTTGAGAGACAACCACTACCTGACTACAAGACATACCAGTTCAGTCACTCAGTCGTGTCTGACTCTAAGACCCCATCTACTGCTGCACACCAGGCTTCCCTGTCCATCACCAACTCCCGGAGCTTACTCAAACTCATGTTCCATGAAGTCAGTAATGCCATCCAACCATCTCATCCTCTGTCGTCCCCTTCTCCTCCTGCCTTCAATCTTTCCCAGCATCAGGGTCTTTTCCAATAGGTCAGTTCTTTGCATTAGATGGCCAAGGTATTGGAGTTTCAGCTTCAGCATCAGTCCTTCCAATGAATATTCAGGACTGATTTCCTTTAGGATTGACTGGTTTGATCTTACAGTCCAAGGGACTCTCAAGAGTCTTCTCCAACACCACAGTTCAAAAGCATCAATTCTTAAAAACTACTATGATCAGGACTGTGTGGTGTTGCTATAAAGTGCAAGTGAAAGTGTTAGTCACTCAGTTGTGTCCAACTCTTTGTGACCCCAAGAACTGTAGGCCACCAGGCTCCTCTGTCCATGGAATTCTCCAGCAGGAATCCTGGAGTGGATTGCCATTTCCTCCTCCAGGTGATCTTTCCAAGCCAGGGATCAAACATGGTTTTCCCACACTGCAGGCAGACTCTTTACCCACAATAAGGCCAGGGAAGCCCTTATTGCTATAAAGATGGACAATAAATTAATGTAACAGAGTAGAAAGTCTGGAAATAGACACACATATGTGTACAACTGATTTTTGACAAAATAACAAAAGCAATTTGTTGAATAAAGAATATTTCCAACAAATATTACCATAACAATTATGTATGCAAACACAAAAATATGAGCTTTGATTCCTATCTAGTACCACATACGAAAATTAACTCAAAATTGATCATAGATCTAAATGTAAAATCAAAATCTATAAGACTTCTAGATAGCAACATAGTATAAAAATCACCATGCCCTTGGGTTATGGAAATATTCCTTAGATATGACACAAAAAGCAATTTGTAAAAGAACAAAATGATAAATTGGATGTCA
Organism: Budorcas taxicolor; assembly: GCF_023091745.1. Classification (NCBI taxonomy): domain Eukaryota; kingdom Metazoa; phylum Chordata; class Mammalia; order Artiodactyla; family Bovidae; genus Budorcas; species Budorcas taxicolor. The sequence goes on from NC_068935.1 coordinate 17,161,769, forward strand.
CCAAAATTAAAAGTAAAATCTTCTGTTTTGTTAAAGACTGTTAAGAGAGTGAAAATGCAAGCTACCAACTAGGAGAAAATCTTTGTGATGCATATATCTGATAACAAACTTGTATCCAAAATATATAAAAAACCCTCAAAATTCAATGATAAGAAAATGAGCAACTCAATTAAAGATGGGTAAAGGTCTGAACAGCATTTCACCAAAGAAAATATGCAATGGCAAATACGCACATGAAAAGATGATCATTTTAAATAGTCATTGAGGAAATGCAAATTAAAACTACAGTGAGATACCTCTTCATAGTATTAGGATGATTAAAATAAATTTTTATTGACTATAGCAAGTGTTGGGATTCCCCAGTGGCTCAGAAGTAAAGAATCCACCTGCAGTGCGGGAAATGTGGAGACGTGGGTTTGATCCCTGAGTCAGGAAGATTCCCTGAAGGAGAAAATGACAACTCACTCCATCTTGCCCGGAAAATCCCATGGACAGAGGGGCCTGATGGGCTACAGTTCATGGGGTCACAAAAGAGTCAGACACGACTGAGCAACTAAACAACAAATAGCAAGTGTTAGAGAGGATGTATAGAAAGTGGGAATGTAAAAGGTTTCAACCAATTTGGAAAACAATTTGGCAGTTTCTTTGAAAGTTAAGTGTATACTTACCTTATGATCCACTCCTATTTACCCATGAGAAATGAAAGCCTGTGTACATGTGAAGACTTGTATATGAATGTTTATAGTAGCATTATTGTAATCAAGAATCTGGTAACAACCTAAGTATCCTTCAACAGGTAAATGGAAAAACAAATTCTAGTGTATCCATGCAAGGGAATACAACATAGCAATAAAAACAAATGAGCTACTGATACATGCCACAACATATTTGAATATTCAAATAATAATGCTCAGTGGAAAGAAGCCAGATGCAAAAGAGTTCATACTTTGTGATTCTCTATATAAACTCTAGAAAATGCAAACTCATCTGTAGAAAGCAGATCAATGGCTGGTTGCCTGTGGCAGAAGAAGCAGGAAGGAGGGATTAGAAATGAACAAGATAAAACTTTGGGGGAAGATAGTATGCTCGCAATCTTCATTGTTTTGATGCTCTCATGAAGACTACATTTACTCAGTGGTAAGGAATTTGCCTGCAATGCAGGAGACCTGGGTTTGATCTCTGGGTTGGGAAGATCCCCTGGAGAAGGGAATGGCTACCCACTCCAAGTATTCTTGCCTGGAAAATTTCATGGACAGAGGAGCCTGGTGGGCTACAGTACGTGGCGTTGGAAAAAGTCAGACACGACTGAGGGACTAAGCACAGCTCAAGCATTAGTAGACAGAGTTTTTAAGTTCTCAGATCACTGGAACTTTTTCCCTCTGGGGAAAACATAACTAGTAATGTTTTCCAGTAATGGCTCACTGGAAAATACCCTGATGCTGGGAAAGATTGAAGGCAGGCGGAGAAGGGGATGACAGAGGATGAGATGGTTGGATAGCATCAGCAACTCAATGGACATGAGTTTGAGTAAGCTCTGGAAGTTAGTGATGGACAGGGAAGCCTGTCCATGGGGTGACAAAGAGTTGGACACGACTGAGTGACTGAACTGAACTGAATGTTTTCCAGTGCTGGACAGAACCTCCAACACTTCCCCTATCTCCACTCCACTGTCCAGTTCCATATATTTTTAGCTTTTGTTTGTCTGAAAATATTTACTAAGCATTTGCCATGTGTGAGACACTGCACTAGACAGGGGCGGGGTGTAGGGATTTCAGATTACAAGTGTGAATAAGACATGGTCCCAGCTCTTAGAAAACTCTAATGGTAAACAGGTCAAAACAATATCCAACATCTAGGTGTGAAATCAGCAGTGTTTGTTTCTATGCTCCAATGCCCTTCTGCTCTCTTCCTCATTCTCCTTATTAGAGAAAAGATTGATCAGATGTGGGTTTGCCATCCCTTACACTCAATCAGCCTTTGGCAGGGATTAAGACAGTGCCTGTTTACTTATTGCCCTAGACTGTTGGGAGCCAAGGAGCCTGGGAAATTGGAGCCTTTCCTGCTTTTCTGGCTCATGCCTGAACTGACAGCCTTATCAGAATCCTCATTCTCAATCTGCCTGAAAACATGGAGACTCTGTGCACCCAGAGTCCATTGAAAACTCGACCTGGGTTTTCACCTCCTCACACTTTCAGATTTTCCTTAGCCCCATACATACATAGTAGAGCCACCCTGTTCCCCTGCCTTGCCTTCCCTACCCACTCTGTGGTCCTCCAAGAACAACCCCTCACACACACCAATCAGGCGCAACCAGATGGCCCAGAATTTTTGTTCCCAGGAGTCTCTTAGATACCCAGGGGTGGTCCTTCAGAAGAGGAACAACACTCTCTGATTGTTCAGAGAGTAATCAGGGAGGGAAGCCAGGGGTTCTGAGAGAATACAAAGGGGTTGGAAATACCTGGTGCTGCAGCCCAATATCTAGGGACAAAAAATCTAGGCATTTCATCTGGCTATATGTCAAAGTTTGAGAAATTCGTCATTTACATTGAGTTCCTAAAGTATGCCTCCCCATGACCATAAAGCACGGTTATTTCTATTTTAGATAATTCAACATATATCAGAATAACCTAATTAGTTATAAGCTGCTTTTTATCATAACATCAAACTCTTTTCATAAATAGTGAAGTTCCAAAGTAGTTGCTTCTACACAACTACTTTAAGACACATATTTCTTTAGGACACAAGGAAGTTGTGTCGCACCCTGATAATATTTGAAGCAAGAAAGAACCCATGTCATCTTTGAAGCTTAATAAGTTGAAAAGGTATGGTCAATCCAGCAACTCTTTTCCTGGGCTTTATTTAACTGTCTTTTGATGCCATACAAAATGAGTTTGGGGACACAGAAAGTTGTATCTCTTCAGTGAGTTTTTGACTCTTGAAGGGTCCTCACCTTCCTATGATTAGGGTCTTCACCTCCTCCCAACATGTGTACACCTTTCTAAATTTTTTGGCAGTGCTGGATCCTCACTGCTGCACGCAGGCATTCTCTAGTTGAAAGCAGGGGCTAATCTTCTGTTGCGGTGCATGGGCTTCTCATTGCAGTGGCTTCTTATTACCTGGGCTCAGAGGTTGCAGCCTGTGGGATCTAGAGCACAGACTCAATAGTTGTGGTGCACGGGCTGGTTGCCCAGTTGCCCAGTAGCATGTGGAATCTTTCCAAACCAGGGATTGAACCCGTGTCCCCTGCATTGGCAGACAGATTCTTATCCACTTTACCACCAAGAAAGTCCCCACCTTTCTCAATTGTTAAATCACTGGTTTCTTTCACCTCAAGGAAAGTCTCTGCAGTCATAATATCCCTAGGGAGAAGGGTGGCCACTAAGGCATAAGTGCATCAGGCCAAATAATGTCCCTTTCTTGCTAAAGCTACTCCTGTCTCTTGAGCACCTTAGAAAATGGGTGCTCCTTTTCAAAGATTCCTGGTTGTTCTGGAGGGAGGTATCTGAAGACTTCTGGTATTTAAAGAGTTGTCTCTTGACTAAAAGGGGTGGGGGGCAAAGATATTATTATATTTGGAGTGGGGTTCTCACAAAGATGGGTGTTCTAGAAAACCCAAGCAGGTATGAGGTCACTGTATCAGTATAGAACCACCTCCTGACCTGGCCTGTTGTGTGCATCCTAACTGTAGGTGCCAGGGTAAAGTGCCCCTTGAGTAGAAGCTAGTCTGCATCTAACATTTCAAGCCTTTTTTTTTTTTTGCTCCTTTTTTTTGGAACATGGCTTTTTCCCCTCTCCATTATATTCTGTTGGTTTATTTGGGAAAAACTATTCTGGGCCTTTAAAAAGCTTTACTAAGAAGGAGGGAAATACCACTGTTTTTTCACACTGTGTTGTGCCAAGCTGTAACATTTTCTAGAATTAACCAAGACCAATGAGTTCCATCCCTGGAGTCTTCATGTTTTCTATATTTAAAGTTATTCAGAGAATAAACATCATATTCCACTTTAGGAGACCCATTCTATTATTTACCAAAGTTCAGTGCAGTACAGAGGGTTGAGATGAACACTGCCTTAGTGTTAAACTCCCTGAGCCTAGTTTTCCTCATCTGTAAATCAAGAGGGTTGAACTACATCTCTAAGACTATACTCTCTGAAGTTCCTTCTATTTCTGACATTCAATGATTTAAAATTCATTTATATACTCATTCAGTCATCAAATATCAATTGAGCATGAACCATGTGTCAGAGAGTGAATTGGCAGGGGTGGGATGGGGGTGTCAGATACAAGAATGAATAAGACATGGTGTCAGCTCTTAGGAGACTCTGGTGCAATTTCTTTTCATGCCAAAGCCTTGAAGCTTTTCTGTAGGTGGTGAGGAACCATTGGTGGTTTTATTGGAGAGGAGGAATGGGTCTTCCTCACATTTAGAAAGCCAAATCATCCCAGTAGGAACCACTGAAGAGACTGTTGCAGTGGTACCTGACAGAGGTGAGGAGTGAATCAGCTAAGTAGAAGGGTGGAGAGGAAGGGACCCATTCAACAGCTAGTCATCAATGTAAAATCCATAAAACTTGAGGGCCTCTTAACTGTGTAGTGTTGTTACCACCATGGAGCATGCAAAATAGTATGAGAGTCTGCCTTTGTCTTCATAGCCTGAGGAGATAGATGCATGTTCTTCCGGAAAGTCAAGCAAAGCAAAACTTTCACTGTGGAGTAATGAGGGTGAGAGGAATAATTTGTAAGATGAGAAAGTGAAGTCAGTTGTGATGATTAATTCTTCTCCTTCCAAGGCAGATGCAAAGTACTGTAGGAATTCAGGAGAGGGAGAAAATATACACTAACTGGAGTGGTCAAGTAGGACTTCATAGGGGAAGGGTTGGCAAATTTGCAATAGGGGAAGAAATATGTGAAGCCACCAAAGTATAGGTTGGCAGTGCCAAGAGATTTGTTTGTGGAATAGCAAGTGGTTGGGCTGGAGAGTAGTATGGAATACATGGTAAAGCCGTAGCCGCATATAAGGTTGGATTAGATAGATCGGAGTCATATCTGCAAAGGTGCCAAACGCCATGCTAGATAGGTAAGACTTTGTTTTGAATGTCGTGAGAAACTGTTGAAAATTTTTAAGCCAGAAGAGACAATCTGATATGGGATTTATGAATTGAACTTAATAGAAATATGGAAGATGAACTGTTGTAAGGAGAGATTGGGGAAGTCAATTAGAAAGCTCTCGTAGTATATTTTGTATGATCACTCTGCCCTGTTGCTTTCCCTCCCCACACACAGGCACACCCACACATACCACCTACTTCTCTATTCCCTGGGTCACTGGTGAAGTGAGATTCTGTTGGGGTCCTATGTCCAGTTCTAGCAGGTTCAGGTTGAAGTCACCACTCAGTAGCCATTTCTTGAAAAATTTTCTTTTGGTCCTGTTTCAAGGCACTTAACCTCTTCCAAGTATTGCTAAGTTGAACTTCCCATTGTGATTGGCTCAGAGCTTAGAGTCAACAACACATTTACTTGGCATGAGACTATCTTACCCCACTGCTTCTCCTGGGATTTTTCCAAGGTTTTTTCCCCTTACATTTACACAAGATATTATATCTGCAACTTCAGCCCCATGTTCTCCAGGAGACAGAACAGACCCTAAAGTCACAGGGATTTCTGGAGAAAAGGTAGTCATTTTGTTGTTGTTGTTCAGTTGCCGCGTCATGTCAGACTCTTCGCGACCCCATGGACTGCAACATACCAGGCTTCCCTGTCCTTCACTATCTCCCAGAGTTTGCCCAAGTTCATGTCCATTGAATCGGTGATGCCCATTACAGATACCTAGGAACTGGAGTGGTATTCATACAGCCAGTCCAATTAGCTCAGGGTGGGGAAAATTCTGTTCCCCAGGGCAGCCTCCCTTTGATTTCCTAGGATGTCAGAGCTAAAGGGTTCCTTAGAGATCATAGTCCTACAGCTGAAGTGAGTGAGACCCAGAGATAATAAGTAGATTTTCCTAGATCACCCTGCTAATTATGACAGAACTGGGACTAGATGCAGTTTATTAAGCTCCAGGTTTATCCTTTTTCTCATTATACTTAGCTGTCAAGGCAATATTGTTCTAATCTCTGTTGCTGCACCTACTGAAAATTTTGCTCTCATGTGGCCATTTTACAGGAAATTGAAAATCTGAAGATAAGGCAGATTAAGAGACCTATAATAGTGATTAATCAGCTACTCAGAATTTCAAAAGAAAGTGATAAGAGGTAACACCTTGAAGATTACAGAATGCCCAAGGGCATAGCAGCAATGGAAATAACATATCTTAAAATATTTGTTGTATTTATGGAATACATTTTGATGTTCCTAACATTTATCTTTTATTAGTTTGTTTTTATGGGTCATTCAACAATTCAGATATCTCTTTTAATCAAAATTTTCATTTTGAGATAATTGTGGATTGTCCTGCAGCTCTAAGAAATAATACAGAATGAACCAAGGGCTTCCCTGATGGCTCATGGTAAAGAATCCACCTGCCAAGGCAGGAGACATGGGTTCAGTCGGATCCAGAAGATCCTCTGGAGAAGTAAATGGCAACCCACTTCAGTATTCTTGCCTGGGAAATCCCATGGACAAAGGAGCCAGGCAGGCTACAGTCCATGGAGTCTCAAAAAGAGTCAGACACACTTATCAATTAAACACACACACACACACACACACACACACACACTTTATCCAGGTTTCTTTAATGGTAACAACTTGCAAAACTATAGTGCAATGTTGTAGGATATTGACTTGATACAAATAGGATGCAAAATATTTCTACCACTGCTGCTGATGCTAAGTCGCGTTAGTCATGTCCGACTCTGTGCGACCCCATAGACAGAAGCCCACCAGGCTCCTCTGTCCCTGGGCTTCTCCAGGCAAGAACACTGGAGTGGGTTGCCATTTCCTTCTCCAAAATTCTACCACTAGGGTTCCTTATATTGCCCTTTTATTGCCACACCCAGTTCCCTCCTGCCCCTCTCCCTTTCATAAATCCTGGCAACCATTACTCTACATTTGTAAAATTTTGCCATCTCAAAAATATGCAAATAGCATCTAACAATATGTAATCTTTTGGCATTTGCTTTTTTTCATTCAGCATAGTTCTCTGAATGAAAATTATAAAAAAATTATATCTCACAAAAATTATAAAATATATATATATGAAGTTTGCTTTAAAAATAGGGTCTTTTTTCTTTTTTTGCAAAGTAATAGTAGATTATAAAAATGAAAATTAAAGGAGTAATAGAGGACTTAAATTTTTTTTTAATTAAAAAAAAAGAATGATCATAAAAATAGTAAAAATATTATCTAGGACTTTCTCTGGTGTTGTTGTGGGCAGTGTGGGGTCAGTTCATTTTCGGATAGTTCTTTGGTCCAGCTTATATTTCTCAAGATCTATAGGTCCCTTCCTATGTAGTCGGTACTAATGACAGGGTTTTAATCTATTGCACCTGTCACTTCCAAGGCGGTTCCCTCTGTTTTAGCTTCTTCTGTTTGCTGGTCTTTTCAGTGTCTGATTTCCGCCCTGACACAAGAGGGGGGGCTGGTGGTGGACACGTTTTTTAGGCTCACTTGTTCAGTCACGCTGTGGGGAGGGAGGGACACTGCAAACAAATAACTAATCTCAAAAATATACAAGCAACTTATGCAGCTCAATTCCAACAAAATAAACGACCCAATCAAAAAATTGGCCAAAGAACTAAACAGACATTTCTCCAAAGAATACATACAGACGTCTAACAAACAAATGAAAAGATGCTCAACATCACTCATTATCAGAGAAATGCAAATCAAAACTACAATGAGGTTCCATTTCATGCCAGTCAGAATGGCTGCGATCCAAAAGTCTACAAGCAATAAATGCTGGAGAGGGTGTGGAGAAAAGGGAACCCTCTTACACTGTTGGTGGGAATGCAAACTAGTACAGCCACTATGGAGAATAGTGTGGAGATTCCTTAAAAAACTGGAAATAGAACTGCCATATGACCCAGAAATCCCACTGCTGGGCATACACACTAAGGAAACCAGAATTGAAAGAGACACTTGTACCCCAATGTTCATCGCAGCACTGTTTATAATAGCCAGGGCATGGAAGCAACCTAGATGTCCATCAGCAGACAAATGGATAAGAAAGCTGTGGTACATATACACAATGGAGTATTACTCAGCCATTAAAAAGAATACATTTGAATCAGTTCTAATGAAGTGGATGAAACTGGAACCTATTATACAGAGTGAAGTAAGCCAGAAAGAAAAACACCAATACAGTATACTAACACATATATATGGAATTTAGAAAGATGGTAATGAAAACCCTGTATGCGAGATAGCAAAACAGACACAGATGTATAGAACAGTCTTTTGGACACTGTGGGAGAGGGAGAGGGTGGGATGATTTGGGAGAATGGCATTGAAACATGCATAATATCATATATGAAATGGATCGCCAGTTCAGGTTCGATGCATGATACAAGATGCTCAGGGCTGGTGCACTGGGATGACCCAGAGGAATGGTATGGGGAAAGAGGTGGGAGGGGGGTTCAGGATGGGGAACACGTGTACACCTGTGATGGATTCATGTTGATATATGGCAAAACCAATACAATATTGCAAAGTAATTAACCTCCAATTAAAATAAATAAATTTAAATTTTAAAAAAAAGTAATAATAATAAAAAGAAATTGGGTAAAGTGTTTCCTCCCACTTAGTTCTTATTTTCCAAAATTGCTTTAGCTGTTCTATTTCTATTGGTTTTCCAAATAAAATTGAGAATAATCCTGTCTATATCTACAAGAAATCTTGCTGGAATTTTAAGAGGAATTATATTAGACCTGTATATTAATTTGGGGAGAATTGCTATCTTTATGATGTTGACTCTTTCAGTCCATGAACAAAGCATATCTCCATTTATTTAGATTTTCTTTGAATTCTTTCATCAGCGTTTTGTAACTTTCAGTATACAAGTTCTATACCAATTTTGTTAGACTTACACCTAAATACATCATTTTTGACAAATTATAAAAGATACTGTATTTTTAATTTTGGTGACCTCAGGTTCATTGTTAATATATAGAAAGTCTAATAATTGATTTTACTGTGTTTGCCTTGTATCCAGTGATCTTGCTGAACTTATTAGCTCTAGGATATTTTTGTAGATTCCTTGGGAATTTTTATGTAGACAATCATGTCATCTTCAAAAAGGAAGTGTTTTATTTCTTCTGATGCATATGCCTTTTATATTCTCCTTTCTGGCTTTATTGCAGTGGTTAGAATTTCAGTCTTATACTCAATAAGAGCTGTGAGAATGTACATCCTTGCCTTGATCTTAGCAAGAAAGCAGTCATTCTTTTACCATTCAGTATAATGTTAGCTCTAGGTTATTTGTTCTTTTTTAAGATGCTCTTTATTTTGAGAAAGTTCTATTCATATCTATTTTTCAGAGAGATATTATCATGAATAAATGTTGAACTTGGTCAAATTCTTTTCTCTTGCATTGCAGGCAGATTCTTTTACTGTCTGAGCCACCAGGGAAGCCCTAGTTTATAGGGCTATTTAAATTATCTACTTAATATTTAGTGAGTTGCGGTAGGTTGTATTTTTTTTTTGTAGGAGTGATCCATTTCATGTAAGTGTGTAGAGTTATTTGTAGCATTGTTTTATTATTCCTTTGATGCCTGCAGCATCTACAGCAAAATTCCTTGTTTCATTCCTTATACTGGTAAATTATGCTTTATCTGTTTTTTTTGTCAGTCTTGCTAGAGATTTGTCTATCTTATTGATCTTTTCTAAGAACCATGGTTTTGTTTAATTGATTTTTCTCTATTGTTTTTGTTTTTAATTGTATTGATTTCTGCTCTTGCATTTTTTATTTCCTTCTTTCTGCTTCCTTTATTTTGATATTGTTTTATTAGATTCTTGAAGTAGAACTTATATTACTGATTTGAGACGTTGTCTCTTGGCAAAGTAAACATTTAGTGCTATAAATTATCCTCTCGGAATTGCTTTTGGTATGTCGCATAGATTTGGATATGCATGTTTTCATTTCATCCAGTTTAATGTATTTTTAAGTTTCCCTTGATGCTAAAGCTGAAACTCCAGTACTTTGGCCACCTCATGCGAAGAGTTGACTCATTGGAAAAGACTCTGATGCTGGGAGGGATTGGGGGCAGGAGGAGAAGGGGACGACCGAGGATGAGATGGCTGGATGGCATCACGGACTCGATGGACGTGAGTCTGAGTGAACTCCAGGAGTTGGTGATGGACAGGGAGGCCTGGCGTGCTGCGATTCATGGGTTTGCAAAGAGTCGGACACGATTGAGTGACTGAACTGAACTGAAGTTTCCCTTGAAGCTTCTTCTTTGACTCATGGGTTATTTAGAAGTGTGCTCTTCAGTTTCTATGTGTTTCAATTTTTTTCTGTGAATTTTCCAGTTTGATTTCATGTGGTCAGTGAGCATACTCTAAACGATTTCAATTCTTTCAGATTTGTTAAGGTTTGATTTATGGCCCAGGATATGGTCTAGCTTGGAAAATGTTCTGTGGAATCTTGAAAAGAATATGTATTTAGAATGTGTATTCTGCTGTTATTATATGCAATGTTCTATAAATATCAATTAGACCCTGTCAATTCTTCTATGTCTTTGTTGATTTTTGGTCTAGTTGTTCTATCAATCGTTGAGAGAGGGGTGTTAAAGTCTCAAACTACAATACTGTATTTATCTATTTCTTCTTTCAGTTTTGTAAGATTTTGCTTCACACAATTTGTAGTTCTGTTTCTTGGTGTATATACATTTAATATTTCTGTCCTACTGGTGGATTGACCCTTTTATTATTTGTAATTTCTCTCTCTGTCATTGGGAATTTTATTTGATCCAAAATCTACTTTATCTCACATTAATATAGCCATTCTTGCCTCTTTGACTAATGTTAGCATGATATATCTTTTTCCACCCTTCGACTTGCAGTCTGTCTAAATTGCTTTAACTTATGTGAGTCTTCTGTAGGCAACATATGGTTGGGTCATGTTTTTTAATTCACTCTTCCACTTTATTTATTGCTAGTGTACTTAGATTATTTACAATTAATGTAATTAGTAATTTGTTAGAGCTTATGTCTGCCTAGTTCCTTTGTGTTTTCTGTTTGTTCTCTCTGTTTTTCTTTTTCATGCCTTACTGTGGGTTACTGGAGTATACAATTCTATCCACATTAAACACTATTATAATATTTGCTTCAAACAGCAAATATAATTAGAAAACTCAAGATGAAAAGGAACGTCTACTTTATTTATCCATTTTTTTCCTCCCTTTTGTCTTATCTTCCTGAAGTTGAAAAATTCATTCTTTTGTTGTTATCTTTCTGTATACAGAAATTGTTTTAGCCATTCTTTTAAGGTAGGGCTGCTGACAACACATTCTCTTAAGTTTTCCTTCATCTGAGAATGTCTCAATTTTCCTTTTGTTTCTGAGAAGTTATTTCTATCAGATATAGGAATTTAGGTTGACAGTTCTTTTCTTTCAGCACTATGCCACTTCCTTTTGGTCTCCATGATTTCTTAAGAAAAATATGTGTCATTTGAATTGTTTATCTTCTATAAGTAAGGTGTCATTTCTTTCTCATTGCTTTTAAGATGCTTGTTTTTAGTCTTTTAAGTTTTTAGAAATTTGACTATGATGTGTCTTGGTGTGGATTTCTTTTTTTGGGTGGGAGTGTTTGCTTCTTGAATGTGTAGTTTTATAGCTTTGGCCCAATTTGGCAAGTTTCAAATGTTACATTTTGAGTACTTTTTCCATCTTGACCTCTTTATTCTGTCCTCTGAGATGCCAATGGCATGACTGTTAGATCTGAGACTTCGTTCACTTTTTTCCCCAGCTATTTTCTCTCTGTTGTCCGATTGGGCAATTTCTGTTTTTCTCTCTTCAGGTTCACTGATTTTACTTATTCTTTCCTTTGTTCCCTCCATTTTGCTGTTGAGAATTATCTATGATGGTTTTTTTTTTTCTTTGTTTTTGGTAATTGGATTTTTCAGTTCTTAAATTTTCATTTTGTTCTTTATATCGCCTATTTCTTGCTGAGGCTTTCTATTTCTTTGCTAACTATTTTTTCATTTGTTCCAAGCATGTATGTAATTGTATACTAAAGTATTTTTATGGGGCTTATTTGACATATTTATCATGGATTTTTAATATTTCTGTCATCTTGGTGTTGGAACCTATTGACTGTCTTTTTAAAACCAGGTTTACTGAGGTATAATTGACATGCAAAGGACTGTACATATTTAACGTGGATACTTTGAGGAGATTGGGCATATACAAACATCTGTGATAGGCATTTCATTCAGATTGAGATTTTCTTCATTCTTGGTATGATAAGTAATACTTTTTATTAAAACCTGGATATTTGGGGTATTATTATATGAGATTCTAGATCTTACTTAAATTTGCCTTAGCTGGCTTCTTCTGATTCTGTTCTAGCAGAGAAGTGGAATGTCCTTTGTTATTGCCAGCTGGAAGTAGATTCCAGTTTCCCTCTCAACCACTTTTTTGTTTTTCTAAATTTTTATTGTGTTAAAATATCTTTAACTTAAAATGTGCAGTCTTAATCATTTTTTAGTTATTATAAAATATTGGCTGTATTTCCCATGTTGTACAATATATCCTTGTAACTTATTTTACATATAATCCTACTTAGCCTCTTTTGACACTCAAGTTGGGTGTCCTCATTATTGTTAGCGGTGGTATTTTTAGCTCCCTACTACTGATACATCCCTGATTGGGAGGGGAAGAGTGCCTCATTACTTCTTTCCATATGGCATCTAATGACACCATGAGGTGGAGACTTATGACTGCTGGTTAATAGTGAAAACCCTACTCCCCACTAGGCCTCCTCTGACACCACCACAAGCTGGGAGGGGGTGAAGTGCCTCATCACTGCTAATAGGGGTGAAAGTCCAGGTTCTCCACATAGTCTCCAGGGACACTGTGGCTGGTAAGTGTTTGACCTTGTTACCAGCTGGCAGTGATGAAAGTCCTAACTCCCTATTTGCCTTCTTTGACTTCAGTCTCTAGCGGAGGGTGTTTTGCTTCCTGTTTACAGACTCCAGCTTGGATAGTAGGCTTGGCTGTCCTTTAATAGCATGGAGGGGGTGTTACCATTTTATCTGTAGTGTTGAGCTGGAGTAGAGAGGGTGTTACCTAAAATGTTTTCTGTCTTGTTAGGCTGTCCTTTTCCTGGCCATTTGGCTAAAGAGAGGAGGCTTTTGTGGGGACTTTTTTGTTTCCACCTGTAGGCATTTTCTAATTAAAGGTTCCTTTCTGTTCCATGTCTCTGATATGTGAGGCAAAAAAAAAAAAAAAAAAAAAACCCAGGGAACTCACCCACATGTCATTCTTCAGGTCCCAAATTTCCTAGCCTGTCTGCTTTCTTTCCTCCAATTTTCAGTCTTCTCTTATTTGTTTCATACATAATGTCCAGGGTTTTTACTTGTACTTAATTGAAAAGAATAGAAAAAGTAAATCCACTCCATCTTCCCACAATCAGAAGTAATCAAGCTTCTCTTTTAACAAAACTTAATTTATACGTGTGTGTGTGTGCGCGCGTGCTTGTATGTGCTCATACATGCACATGAACCCATGCTTTTTTTCCTTTCGGTGGATTTTTCTGGACCTCTGGCATCCATGAAGTGTCCTAGAGTCCATGGCTCTATACTGAAAATTGTCTTGCTTCTGAATTAGTACCACTAACAAGTCTGGAGAAAATCTTACTTGCTTGTCCCAAGAAGGCACATTACATTGGCATAAGAGAATATTGTAGAGTATTTTGGAACATAAACTCTAAAGCCAGACACACTGGGTCTGAGTCAGTTTTGTCAGTGTGTGACCTCAGACAGGTTACTTAACTATTCCTCAGTGTTCTCATCTCTTATATGGGGAAAATGATAGGACTTTATATCTATAAAACATTTAGAACAGTATTTGGTTTATTATTGGCCCAAATAATATATAACTTAAACTGTTGTGCTGGCATTCTATGCCACTAAGAAGGATGTCTTCTTCTTGGACTTGGACTTAACTTCCAAGCTTTGAACCTTGTCCATCTCTCCGACTCTCCCCTCACACCATTATCTCCTAGTTTTCTATATTCCAGTTGCCCTGAATTTTGTTCAGTTTCTTAAGTATACTACATGCTCTTTCAGCTCCAGGCCTCCACACTATATCCTACTCAGTCTTCAGATTTCAGAGAGGTGCTTCCTGAGTCACAGCCTGGAGGAAGTCTCCCTGCTTCGTGCTCCCATAGCACCCTGCACTTCCTTATCATTTGTACCCCTGATCTCAGGCAGTTTCAGACCCACAAAACTATAATCTGTGGCCTCTTGTGGCCCTAACTCAGGCCTCAAGCTCTAAGAAGTGTTTTATGATAGTAACAATTCTGGAGCTAGTATGGTTGGGGCTGGGAACAAAGAGAGTTTAAGACCGACTGAAGCATAGCATTGAGTATACAAATTTGTACAGAAACTTGGAGGAACTTAGGGCAAAAGAAGAGAAAGAGAAAATATAAAAGGAACCTCATTAACTCTGCTTTATAATTTAATTTTAAATGCAACTTCTTACTCTTGAAACTTTTAAAAATAACTTCACATGCAACAACAGTTTAGTTACACAGAGTTCCTAAATGGAGAAATTTATTATTGACTGGCAAAGCCTGAAATTAAGAGTGAATAAATGCTAACCTGGCAAGCCAATTCTGAAAGGTTGCCAACCCCTGACTTAGATGCCAGAAGACCCAGAGTGTCATCTTCAGTTGCCAATAATCACCATTGCCTTATGCCTCCTAGCTTAGAGGTCATGTGCTCCTGGAGCCCATCAGTCCTTTACTTCAAGCCATTTTTCTACTTTTTTCCTTCACCTTTAATCTTTTTGCCCATTAGTCGATTCTTATTAGCCCTTTCATAAATATCTCATCCATCTCTCTTTGGTGTCCTACCCACTTCCAAGGTCAGCCTGTTCTTTCTTTGAATGCATGCTGGAGGCAGATAAAATGTACAGCAACTCTTTGTTGTCAAAACTTGCTGATCTTTTTCCCTTAGTGTCTCCTGTATATGACACTAGATTCCCACTGCGACCATGGTGGGGCAGGCCCCATTAGCTAATTGCTTTTCTTGCCTCCAGTATCTACCTTCTCCAAAGTATTCTGAGTGTCATTGCCAAAATCATCTCTCTACATGGTACTTTTTATCATGCCATTTTATCCTTTAGCTTCCATGATAGGCCAACAGCTTTAATCTGGTTTCAATTCCCACCACAGTCTGGTCCCAATTCAAGCCTTAACTATATAGCACAGAACCTGGACATAGCATAACACTTTCTTAGGTTTCCTATAGAAGTTTCTAGATTATATCCTTTTAACCCTCCCTCAAAACCCTCTCCCGTTTTAAAACCATTCTGGATATACTGTTTTCTCCCCATCTATTTGGTTGCCTCTTCTCCCTTCCAAGATGCACACATACACATGACCATCCTGAACTTTGACCTCTGACCTGCAATGCTCTTCACTACTCCAAGTTCTGTTGTCTCTCTGAATGTAGCTGAAATAGTACTTACCAAATATCTCACTGGCTTCCTTACATTTCTTGAAGTAATTGGGGCCATATAAATTGTACTGACCAGGTGGTGCTAGTGGTAAAGTGCCAATGCAGGAGACTTAGATGCAGGTTCGATCCCTGGGTTGGGAAGAGCCCCTGGAGAAGGGGATGGCAACCCACTCCAGTATTCCTGCCTAAGAAGCCCATGGAAAGAAGAGCCTGGTGGGCTATGGTTAATATGGTTGCGAAGAGCCAGACATGACTGAAGTGACTTACAATGCATGCAATGAACTATAAGCTGAAATGGCATATCTTACTTCTGAGTTGATGTAGTTAAGAGCTGATAGGCCTAAGCAATCTCTTCTCTTCCTCTGCTGTAGCGACTTTGGAAGCTATGTGTTGAATTGTCAAAATTCAACAAGGAAGGAGCCTGAATCCGAAGTTACTGGATGGAGGAGAAATCCTACCAGCCTACATGGGATTTTATATGAGTGCAAAACAAACCCTTGTTGCATACTTCCAGATTTATTTGTTGTTTCAAGTAGCACTGCTGCTGCTGCTAAGTTGCTTCAGTTGTGTCTGACTCTGTGCGACCCCATAGATGGCAGCCCACCAGGCTCCCCCATCCCTGAGATTCTCCAGGCAAGAACACTGGAGTGGGTTGCCATTTCCTTCTCCAATGCATGAAAGTGAAAAGTGAAAGTGAAGTCACTCAGTCGTGTTCGACTCTTTGAGACCCCATGGTCTGCAGCCTACCAGGCTCCTCTGTCCATGGGATTTTCCAGGCAAGAGTACTGGAGTGGGGTGCCATCGCCTTCTCCCTCAGGTAGCATTAGTTACCCTAATTCACTTAATAACTTCAAAATGTAGCCTTACCATTTCTTAAGCTCTCTCAGCTCCAGCAAATATCACCTCTACTCCACTTTAGCAATTCAGTCACCTCATTCTAGAGCTTGTCATCTTATAGAACTCTTCTAGTTCCAGAAACATAATTCAGATATTTCAGTCTCTGGTCAAAGCATCCTAATATTTGTACTCTCAATTTCCCCCACTCTTACTAAAGTTGTTCTTCAATATCTTTGAGACTTCCAAATCCTTATTCTCAAAACTACTCACTTCCTTCTGGCTTCATGTTCCATGCAAATCTGGGGCAAATTCTCATTCTTCTTATACCTTCACTTTTGCCCTTAATTTCCTCACCCACTTATCGTTCCATCACTCCTGCCGTGCAAAACTCCAACACCAAATGATTATAGAGATCCTTTTTCTTTCATTTTAATCCTAGGTTGCAGAGTATTCCTGCAGAAAATAGCATAAGCAGCACACTGATGGTTACCATTTCCAAAATTAAGATTTCCAAACTCACATATACTCTCCAAATTGCTAAGTAAAACTTATGCTTTTGTCTCAATCAGTTCCTTCTCTTTCACTTGTCACTAATGTCTGTCACAGCCATTTATTCTACTCTTCTCAAGACCCCTGAATTGTAGATGGTCTTGCCTCTTTCACAGTGAAATTAGAAGCCACCTAAGAAGTGCCCTAGACTGATTGTCCTATGTTTATTTCTTTTCCTCTTGTATTAGAGGAAGATATGTCCTTACCTTTGCCAAGACAAATCATTCCACTCATGATTTGCCTCCACAGAATCATTACTTTATCAGTTATCCCTCCTCACCTAGTTCTGTGTCTCTAACCCTTCTTCTTTGCACTGGCTTTTCCCCTTTTGCCTACAAGCATGCTCAAATCCTATCTTAAATTAATCACTTTCCCTCAAGAGTGCCTCTCCCTCAAGCTCTCACCTTATTCCCTTAATTTTCTTGACAGCTAAGCTTCTGGAAAAGAGCAATTTGTACTCATTGGCTCTATTTCTTTGTCTCTTGACTTATTACCCAATCCACTGCAATATGGTGTCTGCTTTTATCCGCTAAAACCATTCTCACTAGAGGCACTGGTGAATAATTAAACCAAATCAAATGATCTCTTTTCCCCAAGTAAGATAAGCTACCCGACCTCTAGGCAATATTTAACACTCTTTACCATTCTTTCCTAGAAAGTACCTCTCTCAGTTTCCACAATATTACTCACCTAGTTCTTTGACCTCTGACTAGTTCTTTTTCTATCTGACTTTTATGTGTTGATATTATCAAGGGTTCCAATTTGATTCTCTTCTCATATGAATTGAGACATCTTTTCCTTCTGCTTTATTTTTTTAATGCCTTCAACCACTGTCTGTTTGTGAATGGTACTAATTCCATCTGTCTTATCTCCAGCTCTCCCCTTTGCCTTGATGTTCCATAGGAACTTCAAACTCAGTATGTCCAAAACTGTATCTCCCACATTGATGTTCTTGCTGCATTTTCTGTCTCAATGAATTTCCCCATTTGTTCAATCCAGAAACCTAGAAATGATTCTCTTTTTCTTTAACATCCTTGCTCTTGCCACTGTGGAAGACAGTATGCGGGTTCCTCAGAAAACTAAAAATAGAGTTGCCGTATGATCCAGCAATCCCATTCCTGGCATATACCTGGACAAAACTGTAATTCAAAAAGATATATGCACCTCTATGCTCATAGCAGCACTATTCACAATAGCCAAGACTTGGAAACAACCTAATGTCCCTCGATAAATGTATAAAGAAGACATGTACATATATATATAATGGAATAGTATTATGCACAGGAACGTACAGGAACATCGCTCAGTCATGTCCGACTCTTTGCGACCCCCATGGACTGTAGCCTACCAGGCTCCTCTGTCCACGGGATTTTCCAGGCAATAGTACTGGAGTGGATTGCCCTTTCCTTCTCCAGCGGATCTTCCTGACCCAGGGATCGAACCCGGGTCTCCCGCATTGTAGACAGACGCTTTACCGTCTGAGCCACCAAAGAACCAAATAATGCCATTTGCAGCCATGTGAATGCAACTACAGACTATCATACTAGGTGAAGTAAGTCAGAAAGAGAAAGACAAAAAAAATATTATATGACTTATATGTAGAATCTAAAATATGACAAATGAACCTATCTATGAAACAGAAACAGAATAACAAACATAGAGAAGAGAATGGTGGTTGCCAAGGGAGATGGGTTAGGAAACGGATGGAAAAGGGTTTGGGGTTAGCAGATGTAAACTTTCAGATATAGAATGGATAAACAACAATGTCCTACTGTATAGCACAGAGAGACATATTCAATATCCCATAATAAACCATAAAGGAAAAGAATATGTGTGTGTGTGTGTGTGTGTGTGTGTGTATAAACAATGTATATACATGTATAACTGCATCACTTTGCTGTATAGCAGAAATTAATAAAACACTGCAAATCAATTATACTTCCTTTAAAAAAATATTAACATCTTTATTGGTCTTCTTCCTATACTCCTTAAAACCCTAGCACCAAATAATATTAGTTCTACTTGAGATTTTTTATGAATTTCTCTTCTTCTTTTTATCTACTGCTCAAGCTTGGACTCTTGTCCTGTTTCACTTCAACTTCTACAAAATCTGCACAGATTGTTTCCCTGACTTGGGTATTTTCTGCCTGTAAATCATCATTCATCCAAATTGACCTTCAGAACCACTGAGCTTGGATTGTTTTCCATTGTCCATAGGATAAGTTTCAAAGTTTTTAGCATAGTGTATGAAGTGCTTCTTGGTAGGCCTGAACCTAATTCTTTTTTAATTAAAAAATTTTTATTTTATTTTTAATTGGAGGATAATTACTTTACCATATTGTGATGGTTTCTGCCATACATCAACATGAACCAGTCTTAGGTATACATATGTTCCCCTTCCTTCTTAAATCTCCTTCCCACCTCCCACCCCATTCCACCCCTCTAGGTTGTCACAGAGCACTGGTTTTGGGTTCCCTGTGTTATACAGCAAATTCCCACTGGCTATCTATTTTACATATGGTAGTACATATGTTTCAAAGTTACTGTCTCAAATCATCCCACCTTCTCTCTCCCCAGGGTCCAAAAGTTTGTTCTCTGTCTATATCTCCATTACTGCCCTGTCGATAGGTTCATCAGCACCATTTTCTAGATTCCATATACATGCATTAATATATGATATTTGTTTTTCTCTTTCTGACTTCACGTTGTATAATAAGCTCTAGTCCTGAACCTAATTTTATAACCTCATTTTCCAGCATTTTTCTTCATACTCTCTATGCTCTAGCCAAACTGCAATATACTATTCCAAAATTCAAAGCCACCGTGTCATTTGCTTAGACCTTTCCTTCAGCTTGATTACAAACTCCTCTTTATTAATTTTATTAATTGTATTTTAGCCTTTATTCACGATGTGGTTCATTTTGAAAAATTTCCATCATTATCTATTCAGATTGACTATTTTTTTCTGTAATAACTAATCTGCCTTCACTTCCATCTGGTGCATTTTTCAGGTATTGTATTTTTCAGCTCTAGAATTTTCATGAGTTTATTTTTTAACAATTCCATTTACTTTCTCTGTGTTCATGTATACTTTTAAACCCTGAGCATATTTATAATATCTGTTTTGCATTTTTTCTCTGATGATTCTATCACCTCTGTTATTTCTGGGTCTGTTTCTATGGACTGACATTTCTCCCAGTTATGGGTTGCATTTTACAGCTATTTTGTTTGTTTAATATTTTTTTTTAATTGGAGGATAGAATTTTCTCTTTTTTAATTTAAATGTATGTGTTTCAATTGGAAGCTAATTACTTTACAATATTGTATTGGTTTTGCCATACATCAACATGAATCCCCCACGGGTGTACATGTGTTCCCCATCCTGAACTTTTTTTTTTTTTTGGAAGATGGAATTTTCTTGTCTTCCTTTAAGGACTGTTGGATTTTGTTCTGGAAGACAGTTGACTTACTTGCATATTACTTTGATCTTTTCAAGGCCTTATTTTAAGTTGGTGAGATGGATGTAGGATAATCCCTACTCTCAGCCAATTTAGTCCTACTAGTCAGACATGATCTTTCTTAGTGCCCTACTATCTAATAGGAAGGCCTGGTTGCTAAATGAGGCTACTTTACTCTGGCTGGTAGGAACTTAAATGTCTCCCAAATCTGTACGAACTCTGAGAATTTTTTCACTCCACTCACAGTTCTCTGATCATTCATTGCCAAGACTCACTGAGTTCTGCCTAGTGCATGCAGGGCTTCTTACTTAGCAATAGACTCCAGGGACCCTCTGGGCAAGTTTCTAGAGTTCTTTCTCTGTGTAGATTCCTCCTCCTTCTCTAACTCAGCCTCTCTGAATATTGATCTCTCTGTCCTCAACTCAGTGAAGTCACTATGCTCTACTTGGATTGAAGTCACTATGCTCTACTTGGATTCCCCTCCCTTGCACCAAGGTCTAGTAGTACCTCTAGGTACAAAGCCAAGGTTAACATCATTTGTTTTCTTTCTCTCAGGAGCTATAATACTGTACTTTCTGTTGTTCATATCTGAAAATAAATGTTTCTCTCTCCTCATTTCTATTCTTCAGGATTTGAGAAAAAAGTCTTTTCAGTAGTTCAGTCACCTGACTGCCTTAGTAACTGGGGTATAGATCACGCCATTCAATTTCCATTCCTTTGCATTCAAAAAGCAGTGTTGAGACATCAGTTTGAGCATCTTCCTTTTTTTTCCAGCATAAAAAGACTCAGATGGGAAGAAATACATACCTTGGCTCTTCTCATACTACTGTCTCTTACTAAGTGTTTGCAGTAGACTGTGTTGAGTGTACTCATCTAGAGAATCCAAAGGGGGAGAAAGGGGAAGACAGAGTGAGAGAGGAAGAGTGCTATTTGTCCCACTAATCTCAATAATGAGTAATATTTACAAATGAATATTCAGTATTTAGTTTCCACTATCCAACTGGTATTCTTTTTCAGGGATTGGTAGAATGAGGCAAAGATAATGATAGTTTTTGCTACAGATGGCCTATAACTGGACTTCTGTTGTTCCACTATACAAAATCATTTAAAAATCCATGACACACGTTCAGATAAAAAGGATATATGCCATGATGCAAAACATATGAGAAGCCACAGCTCAGATGGGTTACAAAGATCACAGATCACAGAAAAAGTGTGCAGTGGCTGGTGCATAGTGTTGCTAATCTATAGTCTAACTTGTCTCCTGCCAGATTGACATTGTGCTTTGGTTGATAATGAGACTTCTCAAAGCTAAAGAGCTTTAGAACAAATTATACTTGATGGGTTGCTATTTTACTGTGTGATCTTTTATTTATAGGATTCCAAAATGTCCACAGACACATCAAGTCACTTCCCAATAATATGACAAAAGTAAAAAGAGATTGAAAATGTCACAATTGACATTAGATATAGATTTAAAGTTAGCATGCAAAATGACTTCTCCATTTAAAAGTCAAATGTGATCTACAAAAACTGGATGACCACTACCTACCCTTCTCCATCTCTTCTTCACAACCATTTTTCTTTCTCCCTCAACTTTTCCTCTCCTTACCCTATCCTCAACCCATTTAAAGACAGTCAGAGGAGAGTTGTGGCACAGTTAGCTTCTGGACTTATTCAATTTTAATCAAGTTGATGATGACAGGGCCAGAAAACAGAATCATAGATGCTTTAGCTTGGTGAGGGAGAGCCCATACTCATCATCTATCTTGATTTGGCAGGTGCAGTAAGGGGCAAAAACAAAGATGTTCCTGTCTACCACTTAATACCCCATCTGTTGCTACTGGTTTCTTGCTCAATTCCAAAACTTGTTACTTCACACACTTAGAAAGCAAACAACCAGACAAAAAAATATACAAATACATAAAATAAACAAACATGTAAACTCAAAGTTAAACCATATATAAAATGGAATATTACTCAGCCATAGAAAGAAATGAAATTGGGTCATTTGTAGAGATGTGGATGGACCTAGAGTCTGTCACAGAGTAAAGTGAGAAAGACAAAAACAAATATCACATATAAATGCATATATATGGAATCTAGAAAAATGGCATAGAGATGCAGACATAGAGAATGGACTTATGGACACAGCAGGGGAAGGAGAGGGTGGGACGAATTGAGAGTAGCACTGAAACATATACAGTACCATGCATAAAATAGATAGCTAGTGGGAATTTACTGTATAACACAGGGAGCTCAACTAGGTACTCTGTGACAACCTAGAGGAGTGGGATGGGTGTGGTGCTGGGAGGAAGGCCTAAGAGGGAGGAGGGGATATATGTATATATATAGCTGATTCACTTGGATGTACAACAGAAATTAACACAATGTTTTAAAGCAACTATACCCCAATTTTAAAAGTTATATGTGTATGTGAAAGGAAAGTGAGTGTATACATACATATATATATATATATAACTGAATCACTTGACTGTATACCTGAAATGAACACAACATTGCAAATTAACCATAATTCAATAAAATTTTTTTAAAAAGAAATGCAAAATTACAGCCCTCAACCCAGAGGGGTGCAGAATCACAGTTTGTATTTTAATAAGATCCGCAAGTAGAGGCAAACAACAGAATGGGAAAGACTAGAGATCTCTTCAAGAAAATTAGAGATATCAAGGGAACATTTCATGCAAAGATGGGCTCGATAAAGGACAGAAATGGTATGGACCTAACACAAGCAGAAGGTATTAAGAAGAGGTGACAAGAATACACAGAAGAACTGTACAAAAAGATCTTCACGACCAAGGTAATCATGATGGTGTGATCACTCACCTAGAGCTAGACATCCTGGAATGTGAAGTCAAGTGGGCCTTAGGAAGCATCACTACAAACAAAGCTAGTGGAGGTGATGGAATTCCAGTGGAGCTATTTCAAACCCTGAAAGATGATGCTGTGAAAGTGCTGCACTCAATATGCCAGCAAATTTGGAAAACTCAGCAGAGGCCACAGGACTGGAAAAGGTCAGTTTTCATTCCAATCCCAAAGAAAGGCAATGCCAAAAAATGTTCAAATTACCGCACAATTGCATTCATCTCACACGCTAGTAAAGTAATGCTCAAAATTCTCCAAGCCAGGCTTCAGCAGTACGTGAACTGTGAACTTCCTGATGTTCAAGCTGGTTTTAGAAAAGGCAGAGGAACCAGAGATCAAATTGCCAACATCCGCTGGATCATGGAAAAAGCAAGAGAGTTCCAGAAAAACATCTAT
The DNA here is from genome assembly GCF_023091745.1 of Budorcas taxicolor. Taxonomy (NCBI): domain Eukaryota; kingdom Metazoa; phylum Chordata; class Mammalia; order Artiodactyla; family Bovidae; genus Budorcas; species Budorcas taxicolor. The sequence continues at coordinate 17,185,514 of NC_068935.1, forward strand.
TTCTGCTTTATTGACCAAGCCAAAGCCTTTGACTGTGTGGATCACAATAAACTGTGAAAAATTCTTCAAGAGATGGGAATACCAGACCACCTGACCTGCCTCTTGAGAAACCTATATGCAGGTCAGGAAGCAACAGTTAGAAGTGGACATGGAACAACAGACTGGTTCCAAATAGGAAAAGGAGTACGTCAAGGCTGTATACTGTCACCCTGCTTATTTAACTTCTATGCAGAGTACATCATGAGAAACGCTGGGCTGGATGAAGCACAAACCAGAATGAAGATTGCCAGGAGAAATATCAATAACCTCAGATATGCAGATGACACCACCCTTATGGCAGAAATTGAAGAGGAACTAAAAAGCCTCTTGATGAAAGTGAAAGTGGAGAGTGAAAATGTTGGCTTAAAGCTCAACATTCAGAAAATGAAGATCATGGCATCTGGTCCCATTACTTCATGGGAAATAGATGGGGAAACAGTGGAAACAGAGTCAGACTTTATTTTTTGGGGCTCCAAAATCACTGCAGATGGTGACTGCAGCCATGAAATTAAAATACGTTTACCCCTTGGAAGGAAAGTTATGAACAACCTAGATAGCATGTTGAAAAGCAGAGACATTACTTTGCCAATAAAGGTCCATCTAGTCAAGGCTATGGTTTTTCCAGTGGCCATGTATGGATGTGAGAGTCGGACTGTGAAGAAGGCTGAGCGCTGAAGAATTGATGCTTTTGAACTGTGGTGTTGGAGAAGACTCTTGAGAGTCCCTTGGACTGCAAGGAGATCCAACCAGTCCATTCTGAAGGAGATCAGCCCTGGGATTTCTTTGGAAGGAATGATGCTAAAGCTGAAACTCCAGTACTTTGGCCACCTCCTGTGAAGAGTTGATTCATTGGAAAAGACTCTGATGCTGGGAGGGATTGGAGGCAGGAGGAGAAAGGGACGACTGAGGGTGAGATGGCTGGATGGCATCATGGACTCGATGGACGTGAGTCTGAGTGAACTCTGAGAGTTGATGATGGACAGGGAGGCCTGGCGTGCTGTGATTCATGGGGTCGCAAAGAGTCGGACGTGACTGAGCGACTGAACTTACTTACACGTAACACAAATGCACATTAATATTTGAGAAACACTGACCTGAGAGATAATGGAGTCTTGAGCTAGAGGCAGCCTGTGTCCTGAACCACCGCTTGGAAGTAAACCACCTGCTGACCAGGAATACTCACCCCACAGTGAACAAAGAATAAAGTTCTCTTGTGGCTGAGGCATTTTAACTTGAGTTCTATTTATGACAGGTTAGCATGACTATTTGGAGAAGGCAATGGCAACCCACTCCAGTACTCTTGCCTGGAAAATCCCATGGGCGGAGGAGCCTGGTAGGCTGCAGTCCATGGGGTTGCGAAGAGTTGGACACAACTGAGCAACTGACTTCACTTTCAGCTTTCACTTTCATGCATTGGAGAAGGAAATGGCAACCCACTCCAGTGTTCTTGCCTGGAGAATCCCAGGGACCGTGGAGCCTGGTGGGCTGCCGTCTCTGGGGTCGCACAGAGTCAGACACGACTGAAGCGACTTAGCAGCAGCAGCAACAGCTGCATGACTATTACAAGATTGATCTAGAAGATGTGAGAACACAGTCCAAAGTGATTTCATTGTAAAATAGCTTTCAAATTTCGTGTTAATGCTTCATCTTCAAAATTCACTCAAATTTATCCCTACTTCATGGTGTATTTGTGTTTCTTTGAATGTAATAACAGTGTTTTCAATTATGTGTTAATTGAATTCACTGCTGCTGCTGCTAAGTCACTTCAGTCGTGTCCGACTCTGTGCAACCCCAGGGACGGCAGCCCATCAGGCTCCCCCGTCCCTGGGATTCTCCAGGCAAGAACACTGGAGTGGGTTGCCATTTCCTTCTCCAATGCATGAAAGTGAAAACTGAAAGTGAAGTCACTCAGTCGTGTCCGACTCTTAGCGACCCCATGGACTGTAGCCCACCATGCTCCTCCGCCCATGGGATTTTCCAGGCAAGAGTACTGGAGTGGGGTGCCATTGCCTTCTCTGAATTGAATTCACTGCTTTCCCCTGAATCTGGAAGTAAAAGTGAATCTGCCTGCAATGCTGAAGACCCAGGTTTGATCCCTGTGTCGGGAAGACCCCCTAGAGGAAGGCACGGCAACCTACTCCAGGATTCTTGCCTAGAAAATTCCACGGACAGAGGAGCCTGGTAGGCTACTGTTCATGGGGTCACAAAGAGTTGGACACAACTGAGCAACTAACACTTTGACTTTCTTTGAATTTAATAACAGAGTTTTCAGTTATGCATCAATTTAATTACTTCACTGCTTTCCCCTAAATCTGGAAGTAAAACTGAAGCTCTAAGATGTGCTGTGTATATCTTTGTTGTTTTCCTTTCCTCCCAGGGTTTAGGGTGCACTGTTTAAAAAGCATGGCATTGAGACAGAAAGTATGTGGCCACACGTAACATGGTAAGATTTGAAAGAGATTTGTCTCCAAAGAGTATGTTAAATGACAAGAATGACTTATTGCCATTAGCTTCTGGTCTCTAGTATGCGATTTCAGAAACTTTAACAAGTTCCACAAGGAGAAGAAGTCCTGCAAAGCAAACCTTCCCTCAGTCTGTCAAATGATATCACAAATCGAATGGGTTTACCTACTCTGAATGGCCACAACACGATTCTGTATTTTTGTAAAAGTTGGTGCCAGGATGCAGCACAAACCTATTGAGCCCTTACTATGAGACAGCCCCTGTGCTGGACACATGCCTGCACAAGATTTTATTTGATACCAACCACATATTAGAGACACAGTGGTAAAGAATCCTCCTGCCAACGCAGGAGACACAGATTTGATCCCTGGGTTGGGAAGATCCCCTGGAGTAGGAAATGACAACCTACTCCAGTATTCTTGCTTGGAGAATTCCATGGACAGAGGAGCCTGGTGGGCTACAGTCCATGGAGTCGCAGAGTTGGACGTGACTGAGCAACTGAGCATGCACACACACATATTAGCGAATAATATTTTTGTCCTTAGTTTTGAATGAGGAAAGTTTGGATTGGAGGGATTAGATGGCTTACCAAACCTCACAGTGAATTGACTATAACACTGTCTGACTCCAATGCCATCCTCTTTTTACAACATCATTGTGCCCTGGGCAGTCACTTATCTACCTCTTTTGTCCCAATGTATTAGGAATTGAAAGAGAAAGGACCCTGGGACAAACAGGAAAATTGAATGCCAGTGAGCAAGCGCAAGCTCTTTCCTGTATAGAAAAGGGGAAAGGAGTCAGTTAAAAGCAGATGGATTGGCCTCCTCATTGCCCTCCCCACTTCTGCCATTCAGAGGCCCAGTGCACCTCACACCTGTCTCCTGTTCATTCTTTCTCGCTCCTTTTTCAATCTCAATGCCCTATCCTTTCTGCAATACCTAGGCTTTTCTCTTTGCTCTGGGCCACCTCACCCTCATTTCCCCTTCCTATCCTTTGATTCCTCACCACCGGCACCCCCACCCCACCCTCTGTGACCATCTTTTGCACTCCCACCCCCATTTCCTTTACTCCTCCTGCTCCTTCTGTTTATTTGTCTTCTGCTCAGCTTTCAAGGCCCCATTAGGGCCCCACCACTGACTCTGCTTTTACAATGGCTTGGTGGTTTTGAGATGAAGTAAAACGTCACTAATTTGTTCTAATTGGGGGGAAAGGTCAGTCTGCCTTAAATGAAAAGTATGAGTGATAGGATATTTGGGGGGAGAAAATGCAATCTCATTACTTTCAAGTGCATAAAGTAATCCCAATGACCAAGACAAGAGGATAAAAGGCAGAGCTATATATCTCAGAGATCTGTAAGTGTTTTGACAAATAAGCATGGCTCATTTATAATTAGGACATTCAGTTTGGAGATACAAATCCTGATGCTGAGGTCTATGCACTGAAGTAGGCTAATATTTCCCTTGTTTACACAATTAGTTTGCGAAAAAGGCTCTTTCATCACAGACACAGGTACAATCTCATTAGAAGGGTTCAGCATTTCAGACCCATTGCCTTATGCCACATGACCTTTAGGAAGAGTGCTTTCTTCAGTCAATTCTCCAAAAGGAATAATGGTGAACAACAACAAAAGTACTCATTTTTCTGTTTCTCTTCTATACAAGAGTTACTGTCAATGAAAGAAAAAATCCCTATAATGGCCTCATTATTTGAGGGTGAGGATGAGGAGGTGTATTGCAAGATATTGGATGGACACAAGCATAGCCAAACCTCAAATGGTCTTAGTTTGGACTCTACTAATTTAGAATTGGTAAAAACTGATGAACCAGCCTACCTTATTTTTATGCTGCAAGAAGCCAATTTGGTAAGCTAATTATAATAGTAAATAAGATTTTCCTGCAAAGATTTATAAAATTCCTTAAAACATCAATTTTCCATGCAGTGTTTAATAGTTACATAACACCTCCTTCATTTAAGTATAATTATTAAGTTTTTAACACTTAAATAGCACCTCCTTCATTTAAGTATAACTGTTAATTAGCTAAATTTCTTACCAATTTCTGGAAGCAGCTCCCTTGAGCAAGTCCTATTAAGAAGCCTTCTTTGGCATATTTTACTTTATTGTGTATGGAAGTGAATAGCCATACTATTTTCTTTTTGAATAGCTTATAATCAAGGCTTCCCATCAATTTGAACCAGCCTTCTCCCATCCTACCTTTCTCATAGCTCAGCAATAATTTCTTCCTGTACAATTAACCAAAAATGGGAAAAAATGGGGGATGAATTCTACAAAAGTCTCTCTGGACCATTAGGAGGCCAGGGTCCTTGAATTTCTATGCATCCTGACTCTCTATCCCTGATAGTGTGGAGATAAGTGGGTAACTGACAAAAAGGAACATTCCACCATAGTTTACCTTGTAGTCTTAGAGTGTTTCTTTGCCATTCAGAATGGAGATATTCCATGTCTTGCTATGGAAACATCATACGAGCTTTTCTTCAGCTATCAGGGGAGTCGATTGATATAAAACTGCTACCTTTTTCTAAAAATCATTAATCAGAGTGTACTTCTTGCAATTGTGAGAGTCTTCAGTTTTAACCCAAAGGATTCATGAAAGGGGTCCTTGAAATTTTTTAGCAGGCCAAAACTAGGGAAATAAGGGAGGAACTTTTGCTTACAAACCATTAGAAGTACATTTGAAGGGATTAACTTTATTCAAAAGTCACTAAATTTGCCGAACAAGGTCATGGGGCCACTAGTGTGAAGTTCTATGCTTTGGAGTTCAAACAAACATCATGCTTGGAAAGGAGCAACAGGAATTCATTATTAACAGAGTATACTGAATGGGGTGAGGTTACTGGATTCAAGAAGAGTGATCCATACCTGACAACTTTCAAGGAAAAGTTGAAAGGAAAGCATCTGCTTGCAAATTTCAAAAGGACATGTTCTAGAAGAGAATATCATGGAGATGAGAATATGATGACTTCTATTTAGGAGTTTAAGAAGATAAAAAGGTCCAAGTTCCCTCCCCCCACCTTTATCTCCCCAAATGCCAAATTAGCACAATATTTTAATGGTAGCACAATCAAATTTAGTGTTATATAGATAAAAATCAAGATTTTTCAGAAAAGTACTTGCTTTTTATGTACCATAGTTTAAAAGCAAGCAACGCTGCCTTCTAAGTATGTTTTTATTCATATTGAGGTTCTGATACTTTCTATGGGTATATTGAGTTTTGACACTAGAATGTAAATCAAAGAGAAAATGGAATTTTGTTTACAAATTTCTGCTTACAAGTCTGTATGAATAAATCTGTAAAATGACCAAGGGTGATTTAAAAGAGTTTTAAAGAGTGTATCAAAAGTAGTGAAATATACAAATTGAAGAATTACTGATTATTAAAACTGTTTGGCATATCTTTTAGTATACATGTTCTTAAATGAAGCATATCTGAATCCTGGAAGTAGTCCCACACCTGTGTGCTTTAGGATTGGAATCAGAGATGTTCTGAGTAGAAAGAGACTTTAGAGATTATCTAGCATTATTTTTTCAAGTTTCTTTTCTTCAAATTTCTTCAATCAACATAGGAAAGAACAATATAGGAACCTCGTAAAAAGGAGAGTCTCTAATTAAAGTAGGGATCAGGGAGTCTAAAACCTAGTGTACTCCCTCACCACACCTTCTCCCACATTTGTTGTCCAGAGAAGCTGAGGTTTACAGAAACTAAGTGACTTGGCCTAGTTCCCTCAACAATAAGTGTGTCAATTTCCAATTAACACTCTTAGAGTTAATTTCACTCCTAATTTTCTTTCGCCATCCTCACCTCCATTTTCTACCCCCTTATATCTCTAGGGCTTCCCTTGTGGTTCAGCTGGTAAAGAATCCACCTGCAATGTGGGAGACCTGGGTTTGATCCCTGGGTTGGGAAGATCCCCTGGAGAAGGGAAAGGCTACCCACTCCAGTATTCTGGCCTGGAGAGTTCCATGGACTGTCCATGGGGTCGCAAAGAGTTGGACACAACTAAGTGACTTCCACTTTCACTGTATCTCTAGTAAAAGAAACACGTGCAAATACACACACACACACACACCATCCCAGGTGGCCATTAGAAGCTTCTCTTGCCTCTCACAACCTGCTAACATCTCACTGTGAATGTCTTTATTACATTCTATCTTCCAGGAATATTTGCATTTCCAAAGAGAAAAGTAGGAAGACAGCAATGGTGAAACTAATGAAGTGAATCACTAAAGATAGCATGACAGCACCATGGCAAATTTTGCTGCGTGTGGCCTTCCTCAAATTACACGCTGTAGGCAACCTCATATTTACCCAATATTTAAGCCTAACCCTGCTGGCTCATTTAAAAAGAGTGGCTTCAGACAAAACCTCAATAAGAATTTGCATTTAGACCATTTCTATCTTGAGATTTGAACAAGCAGAATGAGGGTGAAAGGTGCCCCCACTCTTCTTTAGGGGTTTCCACTTTACTGAACTTCTTCCTGAATAGGTGCAATGTTCCAGAATACTTCGCTTTGTTTTCTCTATGATTGAGAGAAAGACCTTTAGGCCTGTGTGTGTGAGTATGTGTGGTGTGAGAGAGACAGAGGACATCCATGGAGAGAGACACACACAAAGACACAAGACTGACACAAAGACACACACAGAGAAATAAAAAGAAATAGAAACACAGAGTGACACACACACGTATACAGAGAGATGCAGACACATACAATGATACAAGAGAGAAAGGGACAATGACAGTGAAAAATGGCAAGATAAAAAACAGCAACACATACACAGAGTGAAACAGAGAGAAGGTAAGATTGAGACTGAGAAACTGAGAGAGGTACACACAAAAAATAGAGTGAGAGACAGATCTACACAGAGAAGGAAACTAAAGAAAAATCTTTGAGAGGAAGAGGGAGGCTGAGAGTGATGGAGAAAACTGAGACATAGAAGAAGGAAAATCATGGTGATCAGGGAAGAGAGAAATCACTCCCATTACTTTTTTCTCATTGGAAACCTTCAATGTTTGTTTCTTTTGTGCTCCATGTAACTTGGAAATTAAGTTTTATTATCTCCTATTCAGAGGCAAACTGCTTACAGCAGTATCTCCTGCTCAGAAACAAATTATTATAATCTGTCTCTGGAAAATATGTTCTTTTTTTCCCATTTTAGTTAACAAATGCAATTGTTTGGGAATCACAATTATGGTAGTATGTGAGCCAGAGCTGAAGCCAGGGCTGACAGGGGATCAACATGATGAATTGACCAGCAGGTTTCCAGATCTCTAGTGCCAGACATTTACAGCCCTCCTTAGCCCTGCAGGGCTATGTGATTTCTGGGGGGTGTACTCCTTGTAAGGCAGATACAGGGCTGAATGTAGCCCATTTTCAATGTCTGTGTGCCTAGAGCTGCCCATTTTCAATGTCTGTGTGCCTAGAGCTCATTGCAGTCTTAGGATTTTCTCTGTGCTCTTGGTGGGAGCAGTGCTCACTTCAGCAGGGAGTTCTCCATCTTACCTATTCTGCCAGGAACCTACCCAATGCCATCTAACACTGGATGCTGTAATAGTTCTCACCATAAAAAAAATGAAAAAAGGGAGAGGCTCACATGGTCTCACAAGTCCATATTTTGCAAGTGGTTCTGACAAGCACATATAACAGTTTTGAGCCATTTTTCACACACAAACACGCACACTCAAAGAGAAAAAGAGACACAAAGAGAGAAATCAATGCTTATGTCTACCAAAAATGCACACAAGAATGTTCATAGCAGCTTTATTTATGTGCTTAGTCACTCACTAGTGTCCAACTCTGTGTGAGACCATGGGCTGTAGCCCACCAGGAGGATAGACTGTAGCCTGTCCATGGGGATTCTCCAGGCAAGAATACTGGGGAGTGGGTTGCCATGCCCTCCTCCAGGGGATCTTCCCAACCCATGGATTGAACCAGGTCAACCCACATTGCAAGAGCATTCTTTACCATGTGAGCCACCAGGGAAGCTCAAGAATACTGGAGTCATCAACCTATCCCTTCTCCAGGGGATCTTCCCAACTCAGGAATCCAACTTGGGTCTCCTGCATTGCAGGTGGATTCTTTACCAACTGAGCTACCAGGGAAGCTCACTTTATTCATAATAGCCTCAAACTGGAAACAACTCAAGCATACAAAGTAGAACAAATAAATAATGTATAATTAATTATGTATTCCTATAGCAGAATGCTTCACAACAATAAATGAATTACTCATGTATACCACATTACAGGGGCTTCCCTCCTGGCACAGCAGTGAAGAATTCACTTGCCAATGCAGGAGACACGGTTTGATCCCTGGGTCAGGAAGATCCCCTAGAGAAGGAGATGGCAATTCAGGTCAATAATCCTGCCTGGGAAATCCCATGCACAGAGGAGCCTGGAACACTGCAGTCTACGGGGTCACAACTTAGCAACTAAACAACAACAACAAAAACCACCTAGCTGAATCGCACAGCAGACAGGACCTATAAGTGAAGGAAAGGTGAAAGTTGCTTAGTCGTGTCAGACTCTTTGTGATCCCATGGACTGTAGCACGCCAGGCTCCTCTGTCCACAGGATTTTCTAGGCAAGAATACTGGGGTGGGTAACCAATTCCTTTTCCAGGGCATCTTCCCAACCCGGGAATCAAACCAGAGTCTCCTGCATTTCAGGCTGATTCTTTACTGTCTGAGCCACCAGGGAAGCCCATAAGTGAAAGAAATCAGACACAAAAAAATACGTATTGTATGATTCCACCTCTATGAAGTTCAGGCGTGCATTCTCAATCACTAAGTCGATTCCAACTCCTTGCGACCCCATGGACTGTAGCCTGCCAGGCTCCTCTGTCTATGGGATTTCCCAGGCAAGAATACTGGGGTGGGTTGCCAATTCCTCCACCAAGGGATGGAACCCACATCTCCTGCTTTGGCAAGTGGCTTCTTTACCACTGAGCCACATGGGAAGCCCTGTATGAAGTTCAAAAACAGGCAAATCTCATGAATGGTAATAGTAATAGAAGTTCGAATGACTATTGCCTCAGTAGGGAGGGTATAAACTAAGAAGGGGCTTGAGGAAGGTTTCTTTGGTGTCGGAGAATTTTTATATTTTAAATGGTTGGGGGAAAATGAAAAAATAGAATATTTCATAGCATGTGAAAATTACATGAAACTCATGTTTCAGTGTCCCTAAATAAATATTTATTGGCACACAGCCACACCCATTTGTTTACATATTGTCTAAGGCTGCTTTTGTGCAAAGAAGGCAAAGTTGAGTAGTTGCGACAGAGACCATATGGCTTGCAAAGCCTAAAATATTTACTCTCTGGCCTTTACAAAAAAGTTTGCTGACTCGTGATCTAGGTCATGGTTACACGGGTGTAGACATATGGAAAAACTCGAGATGTGCATTCCAGACTAGTGCACTTTATGCACTTTATTGCAAAGATTTTTTTCATGATGGAGAAGAATGAAGATTAATAAGAATACTCGCTCAAATGCTTGGTGTACATTAGTTCAGAAAAGAAATGCTGAATTCAGTCCCTTCTTTACTTTAATTCTTATAGATGAGAATCATTCCTTTATACACCTTCTTTAAAGTATTATGTGAAGCAATATTAGAAGCAACTTTGATATAAATTAAGCCGTCAGTGAAGCTCTTTCAAATCATGAAATTCAAATTGACATTTTGCAAGTAGGAAAAAACATAATTAATATATCATTTCCTATTTCCTAAAAAAACAAAACAGTAAAATAGAAAGCTGTTTTGGCGATAACAGAATGTTTGACTCTTATTGGTGGTCCACCTCTGAATCAAATCATTGTTAAAGGTCATTATGACTTGACAGCTTAAAAAAAAATCCCCATGCAACCACAGGAAAATATCTGCTACAATGAAGAAGCCAGTGTAAGCCAAATGACAGTGATAAATGCATTATAAACATATCATTTTGGAAGCCTGTAATGATGCAATTTCTTTACATTGTCAAATTTGCTCCTAGCTTTAGTTTCATATTTTTGCTGTTTCCAATATTCATAAATTGTAATGCATATCAAGGAGCACATTTCAGTGTGAAAACGAAGAAGAACTGGAAAATATATCTACAAGATGGCTTCAGGGTGGGAAATGCATTTGTTTCTAAAATCCAGGAGACAAATTTAAAATCACAGTCTGGCAGTCAGACAAGTCAGTGACAGCCTTTTCATTAAATCTTGGCTAAACTGCAAGTTGTTCTGTTGTTGTAGTTGCTGCTATTTTTGCAGCTATAGTTGTGAACCAAACAATATGAGAGTGATCCAAATACAGTGGCAAGACAAAGCAGAGCAATATTGTTAATCAGCTTGTGTTCTTTATGCTCCTATTAAAGACATTTTATATTCATCTTCTAACTGCATCCAGCCTCAGATATTCCAACCAAGCATACTTCAACTGATCTGAAATACCTGGCAGCTTTTAATATAAGGTTGCCGGAGTTCTCCAGGCAAGCTCCAAGTCCTTTTTTAGGATCTCTGATGACTGACCCCACCTCTTGAAGTGGTGGGAGGTTTTAGCTCCAATTTAAAGTCTACGTGGTTTTAGAAATTCATTTGTACATGAGAAATAGCGTACTATGCAGTTGTTAGAGGATTAAATGAAACATGTAAAGTTCCAAGAACACAGTGGTGCTCTATGACTGATACTGATGTCAGCTTTCTAAGAAATCCATTTGCTCCTTTCACCTAATTTGGTGATAGTTGGATCTGGGTAAAGTGGCGCAATTACAGTGCTGTTTAATAGCACTTTCTGCAATGATGGAAATGTTCTGTATTTGCACTTCCCAATTCTGTAGCCACTAGCCATATGTGTCTGTTGATCACTTGAAATGTGCCTAATGTGAATGAGGAACTGAACTTTAAATTTAAAATCAAAGGTAAATAGCCATATGTGACTAGTGGGTGTCATACAGCCACAGCACAGCCTTAGCGGACTAAATTTTACTTACTAAAGTAGCTTTGAATTAGATGTTCTTATCCATTTTGAAGTGCCATGGACCTGTTGGGAAGTTTGGTGAAACCTACTGGACAATTTCTTTAAAGCCTTTTTTTTTCCTTTCTTTTAAAATATAGCTTTATTGAAATATAATTCACATGCCACACAATTCACCCTTTTATATAAATCAGTGGTTTCTGGTATAATCACAGATATATGCAACCATTACCACAGCTGACTTTAGAACATTTTTTTAACCACCTCAGGAGGGCTTCCCAGGTGGTGCTAATGGTAAAGAACTATCCCTGGGTCGGGAAGATCCCCAGAGGAGGAAATGGCAACCCACTGCAGTATTCTTGCCAGGAGAATCCCGTGGACAGAAGAGCCTGGCATGTTGCAGTCCATGGGGTTGCAAAGCGTTGCACACAACTGAAGCAACTGAACACCAGCAACTCTTCTACTCTTTCCCTGACCACACTAAGCTGTTAAGCTCCACTACTTGCCTGCTGATTGCTCTATTAGTCATTACAATAGCCCTGAGGCATGAATTCCTCTACAGCCTAATCTAATCAGTAACTTCCGCGGTCACTACTTAATATTTGTTCTGATTTCATCAGGGTTCGTGAAGGCAATGGCACCCCACTCCAGTACTCTTGCCTGGAAAATCCCATGGATGGAGGAGCCTAGTAGGCTGCAGACTATGGGGTCGCTAAGAGTCAGACACGACTGAGCGACTTCACTTTCAGTTTTCACTTTCATGCATTGGAGAAGGAAAGGGCAACCCACTCCAGTGTTCTTGCCTGGAGAATCTCAGGGACGGGGGAGCCTGGTGGGCTGCCATCTACGGGGTCGCACAGAGTTGGACATGATGGAAGTGACTTAGCAGCAGCAGCAGCTTCAGGGTTCCCCCCAGCTCACTCATTACCTTGATTTCTCCTACAAACTAGCTGACCTATAGTGTAGCCTGTATAGGCATTAGGTTCTCAGTCCTCTGCCCCATTTCCTTCACCACAATCTCTACTCTTTTTTTAGATTTACACTTCTCCATGTTGAGCTTCCCTGGTGGCTCAGAGGTTAAAATGTCTGCCCACAATGCAGGAGACCCGGGTTCAATCCCTGGGTAGGGAAGATTCCCTGGAGAAGGAAATGGCAACCCACTCCAGTACTCTTGCCTGGAGAATCCCATGAACGGAGGAGCCTGGTAGGCTACAGTCCACGGGGTCGCAAAGAGTCGGACACGACTGAGCAACTTCACTTTCACTTTCATGCTCTACTGCAAACAAAGTTACTAAAACAGGAGCGAGCTGCTTAATGGTCTACTTCTCTCCTTCTCTCCCCATCCCAGGAAAATCTCTGGGCCTGGGCTCTAGTTCCAGGGGTGGGGACGAAGGTAACCTTCTCTTTTGAGTGACAACCCCATTCTAGGAGCTCAGTGCTTAGGTAAGGTGGGGTGGCAGTATCTGAGGTTTTCTTGGCTTGTCTCTCCTGGTATGGAAACACCACCTTATGAACTGGGGCATGGGCTATTGAGGCCCAAGTATTTTCAGCATGCCAGAGCCAACGTACAGCCACTGTTTCACAAGTGTGGAGTAGAGAGAAGAAAGGAATCCCCACCTCAACTGCACTGCCCAGGGCTTAGCCTCAGCAACAAGCAGCTGAGAGTAGGATGAGAAAACACTGACATCTTGGTCCTCCTGGGAAGAAAGCTGAAAGCTGTGGGGAGAGGGAGCCCTGTGTTCTTGGCTCTAGCAATCTGGAGTGGAGTCTCCTCACTGCACTGAGAGGGCAGAGGGAGAGAGTAGTCTTGGTTCAAATGCCAGACTTTCTTACAGGGGACTATAGTCAATATCTTGTAATACTCTATAATGGAAAATAATCTCAAAAACATTATCTGTATATATGTATAACTGAATCACCTTGCTGTGCACCTGAAACATTGTAAGTCAACTATACTTCAATAAAATATATGTATTAAGAAAAATTTTTCCATACATTTTCTTGAATAGCTGATTTTTCATTCCTCATTTGCCCTTACTGTTACTGAGTCCAAGCTTGCTCTGCTTGCTGCACAACAGGCCAGTGGATCCAAGAGACGAGGTGTTGAGGCAAGGAAAATGACTATTTGGAAAGCAGCTGATGGAGAAGATGGCAGGCTAGTGCCTCAAAATAACCATCTTGTCAGGGCCAGGTCGCCAGGTTTTTTTTTTAATCAATCAGAGATGGAGGGGAGGGGAGGAAATAGAGAAAAAAGGCTATTCATTCCTTGCAAATGTCCTCATAAATGACAAGCCTCAGGCAGGGGAATGTGTTAGTTTCATTTTCTCACAGTTCTTCACAGGTGGGTGGGCAGCTCAGGTTGTCTCCCCAAAGCAGCCATTATGTATGTTTATAAGAACAAAAAAGGGTTAAAGTCACAAAGATTCAGAGTAAATTTTAAATTAACCCTTTTCGGTTATATTATGACCCTTTCCAGAGGCTTTAAATGGGGACATCTATATCTATATATTACCTATATACATAAATATATAAAATTACATATAATATATTATATGTAAATGTATAATTTTATATAATATATAATCTCCATTTTATTGGGGAGCATATCAGCAGAGCTCTTCACACTGTCATGTCAGAAGCTGATCTCCTCTAAAAATCTCTTCAAATAGGTAAAATTAAATACACATGATTCCAAAGGAAACTAATTAAATTGAAATATACAGCTTTCAAAACATTTACACACACTATGATATATTAACATATATACTTTTAAATTAATGCATTAAATATATTTTTAATATAAATTTATTTATTTTAATTGGAGGTTAATTACTTTACAAACTGAGACGACCCAGAGGGATGGTATGGGGAAGGAGGAGGGAGGGGGTTTCAGGATGGGGAACACGTGCATTAAATATTGATAATAAGAGAGTGATAACTAAGAAATGTCATAAATTCAAAATAGTGATGAATATAAGTTGTATTTTAAAATATCTGGTAAAAGTTTAGTATAATATGCAAATATCTGTGATTATTACTGTTAGAAAAGTTACTGGGATGGTTAAAACTACGGCAGTGTGTTCCCTATGTTCATGATTAAAGAAAATGCTACATTTCAATTAGAGATTAGTTAAAATAAAGATATAAATTTTTCCCTTACAAATTCAGGGCACTCTTGAGGTCCATATTCATGGACTCTTTGAGGGGGTCATAGATCCCAAGTTCAGAACCAGTGCTCAAAACTGTCCCTGAGATGAGGAGAGAAAGTGAGGAACCCTGAGAAATCTCATCCTGTTCTATGATCAATAAAGCACTAGTAAGGCAAAACTAAAGTTTAGGCTATTGCAAAATCTAAATGTCTTTTCTTCAGTTTCCTTAACCTCCATTCCTTCTTTATCTGGACAGCTGAAATCATGATCTATACTTTTTAAAATTTCTTTCTCTACTGTGTCTTTTCTCATATCCAGCCCATCTTCTCTCTCTGAAATGGATCAAAATGTTTCTGTTAAAATTTTCCTCAATTCTTGTTACCATGGCCACCTTAATCAATCCCTCCTCAGACCCCTGACTCTCAAATTGCTTGCTATTAAGAATGGAGCTTTATTATTTCTATCTGACAAGCTCACTGCCACATCACTTTGCTTCCACCACTCATTTCTTCTTCTCTTACAAGGGTTGGCTCAGTATGTGACATATGCAGTCCAGGGCTTTAAGCTAGAGGCACTCACCATCCCATGATTTTTTTCAAAGGAAAGCCCTAGCACTAGGATCCAAGGAGAAGCTGGTTTTGTCATAGACTCCAGGAGATGCCACTCTGGACAAATTCAAACTGCCATTCTCATTTGTTATTTTAGGATGTCACAGTTATTTGGAGAATGATTACCCTGATCCTCTGCTGAACCTTTGTTCATCTGTCTAACTGGCTTCTTCCCTCTCCCTTTTCAAATCCTGCCTTAAAATGTCTCTGATTCTCAAGGTATTGCCTCTGCTTTCTTTCACTTCTGGAGGAAATCAATGGTTTGTTCATAAATCCAGCTGTTAACATTTGTTCCCAGAACATTTTTCTATTCCATCCCTGTGCAAAAGGCAATTTAAATTTGTAGAAGCCTACCCTGATTCCTTTCATAAAATTGCAAACTAAATGAAGTCCACATATATGTACTGCTTGCTAAGGCCATTTAATCAATCTAACTACACACTTTATATCCAGACTCTGTAGCAATACTACTGAAGGGCTGTCTTCAAATAGAAGACTATATGCATAGGTAGGTGGTGGAAGAAAAGAACAATTCTGTTGCTCCCAATAGGCAAAGTCAATCAATTTTCTTTTAGTAAAAACTTCTAAAGGCAAAACGTTGCTATTGGGAAACATTCAGTGTTACAGAACCATTTTAGTGCCTGGGTAAGTGACCCATTCTAACATTTCTTTGTTTATCAACTGCTTATACAAATTCTCTACAATAATGATTCTATACAAAAAGGCACTTCTCCCCCTATCTGTACATGTAATAACCTCTTTCTGTAATAAAAGTACCTGGTCCTGTACTTTTGCACTATATTCAGGAGAAGATGAAAATTAAAACTGAACTGTAGATAGGGTCCTTAATCCTCATTTGTCCCAGCATCAAGTAAAAATTGCTGTTCAATTATTCTTCTTAGGGCATTCTTAAAATATTTCCCCATCATCTCCCCACCAAAATAACACACACACACACACACACACACACACACACACACACACACACACACCCCAAATCGATCCTTCCAAATCACTGAAATCAAAACAAATTCTGAGGTGATGTTGTGTGTATAATACTTGCCACATTTCTCTTCTGGTATCTTCAGGAACAGGAGTCTTAGTAAAAACTTCAATGAAGAAAAATTCTGCTTTAATAAACTAATTGGAGATCCTCTTAACTTAGTAGAACAAGATAAAACCAGTGTTTAGGAAGAAGGAGGGGGCAGAGTGCCAGGTTGCCAGTTTCTTTTTGGATGTACTGAGTTTAAGAGTCTGGAGAAATATTATGGAGATGTTCAGCAGGATGTTAGAAATTCACAATTTTGCATTTTATACCAGAATACCAGACTCATACTCTTAGATATCTATAATGTTGATCTGAGTAGAAAGCTCCACTTAGACAACTGTCTTGTGGGTGCACTGAGATGACCCAGAGGGATGGTACAGGGAGGGAGGAGGGAGGGGGGTTCAGGATCGGGAACACGTGTATACCTGTGGCGGATTCATGTTGATGTATGGCAAAACCAATGCAATATTGTAAAGTAATTAACTTCCAATTAAAATAAATAAATTTATATTTAAAAAGAAACAATATGTGAAAAAAATGAATTAATGAATTTATTATTATTTTCTTGTTTTGGACATTGCCCTTTGTTCAGTCTTTGGCTCTTGGAAACATAAGTTTTGAAAGCATTTGGCTCTAGATAGCATACTTGTGGTCCTTACACTGTTTTATACAACAAAATGTTGACTGACATCCATATTATTATAACATCATGAGAAGTACCCCCATTTTTCACTCTGTTTCCCAGAAGCAACAATGGTCATCTTTGTGATTTTTTTTTTCATCTAAACATTTCCTTTGAACTGTACAGCTCAGCTACCTTTCCAGGAAGTTGAAACCTGAAGACTGGCCTCATAACAGATAAAAGAAAAGGATGTTTAATCATCTTTGAGAATTAAGCACATCATATTTCGAATGACACTAATAGTCAATAAAACTGGATAGTCTGATTGTCTTTTCACCCAAATGAAATGTCCCTAGCACCCTCTTTATTCATGTACCATTCTCTAGGTAATTTAGGCAAAAAGCTTCTGCTTTTATACAAATTATTTTAGACTGTCATGTGGTTGTTCTCAGCCTGAATTGTCCAGATATAGTGTGGGTTCATGAAAGAAAGGTGGGTTGCCTTTGAATAGTTGTGGGAGTGGGATTGTATACATTAGGTGCATGTCATTCTTCAGTGCTGCCTTTAATGTCTGCAAAGAATACCTTTTGTGGAGAACACAGAAAACATGGTACATAGAAGCACTTTGGGATCTTTACACCCAAATTTAAATGATAATAACAGGATGCAGATTGCTCTATAGGCTTTGATGAACATGTGCACAGACAAGACCAAGTATTCAGTGATACCTAGCTTCACTCCTATGTTGGTTACTTTCTGGAACCATATTAAATATCTATCCAATAGACATTATGCAAAATGTTACTCAGGAATGAAAACTGAAAGCAAAGCTGGTTTAATGAGTGGATTAAAAATAAGATGATCAGATGGCCCATACAGGTTCCACCAGTACCATATTGGTATGAGGAACCATTAAGTAAGTGGTCAAGCAATCATGAAAATTTCCACACTGGGGTCCAATGAGGGACCAAGTTATACTGATCCAGTTAAAGAGAAGCCATAAAGAGCTTTGGAAGATTTTTCAAATTATAATATTTAAGTTAAACCAATACGAGTACTTTTGGGAACAACAGCATGTAAACAAAGAGTTTACAAGTGTTCTCTATAGATTCTGAACCCCCTCTGATCCTGAACTTGCACATAAAGTTTGGAGACTTAGGCCAAGACTGGTGTACCCTCTTTGCCTGGGGTTAATGGGGAAAGTATGAGCAGAATCTTCTTGGTTGTCCTGTTCTGGATGCAACAACACCTCTGTGACTCTGTAACACTTACCAGAATCAGCCTGGAAACTACACAAAAATATTCAGGAATTGTCCTGTCTTGTTAATGTGGCCCATGGTGACTGGTCCATATGTGACTACTTAAATTGAAGAACAGTGTATATTTGCTATATGCTTCCACATTACTAACAATTCCATACTTGATAACCCATTCTGAGCTGTTATTTTCAAATATATATACACACACACACATCTCCCAGTGACAGTATGCTAGAGAATGTTACTGCAGGCAGCCATAAATTCAGGATGACCTCAGCAATATATACAGTCGGTTGACACTAGAAATCATGATCAATACTGAAAGCAATAGTCAAAAATGGCCCTTGAGTTGATTCATATTGTTTATGGCAGAAACCGACACAACATTGTAAAGCAATTATCCTCCAATTAAAATAAAAAAGCTCAATAAAAATGGCTTAAAAAGGCAAATTTTATGTAATGTATGTTTTATCACAATTTTTAAAAAGCATGAAAATATGATGAGAAGGAAATAAGCAAAAAAAATGATAAGAGAAGCAGTAAAAAAAGATTTAAAAAATGAATACTTGGTACATTTGTATAAAAAAATGGCCCTTGAGTATAAAAGGACTCCAATGAGTAGTTATTTGAAGAAAATTTTTCATGACATGAAGAACAGCATTTTCAAAACCAAGCTACAGACTGAGTCAGTTTGAAAAATACAAAAACATTATATTTGTCCAGGTGCACCTAGAGATTCTCATCAATATTTTAGCAGTAAACAGTGAGCCTATTACTAGGGTCACATGGCGTGCTGGTTAATTTTTATTTAAAATGAGTGCCATTATTCATAATCATCCACATCTCTGAAATGGGCTCTTAAGTCCTGCTGAATGGAAGCTTGATGATGGTGATCTTTCAGAAAAATACCAGCAGCTACTTGAAATATTTACAAGAATGTCAAGATGGAAAAAGTTATAATACTACTCATGGTCAACCTCATCATCTCTTAGGAGTGGGTCTGCCCATGTTCAGGCTTGGACACTAATGTAAGCTGATGGAGGATGTGGTTCAAAATGAAGATTTTTCAGAACTACAAACAGGAGAGCTGCTAATTTGCAAAGCAGAGTTTTAAAATTATTTGCCTCAGTGCTCCACTGCCTTTTGTAGCTTTTATACCCTAAATTCAATTGGTAGCTAGCTTACCAAAATGTGGCCTTGAATTGGAGCTCTCAGAAGAAACTGAAGGTTTCTTTCTATCTTAACTTATTTCAGGTTTACTCCTGAGATGGTTAATTTTATGTGTCAACTTGATTGAGCCATGGGTGCCCAGATATTTGGTTAAACATGATTCTGGCCGATTCCCTGATGGCTCAGTTGGTAAAGAATCTGCCTACAATGCAGGAGACCCAGGTTTGATCCCTGGAGATGGCAATGGCAACCCAATCCAGTATTTTTGCCTGGATAATTCCAGGGACAGAGGAGCCAGGTGGGCTACTGTCCACGGGGTTGCAAAGAGTCAGATATGACTGAGCGACTAACACTTTAACAATGCGTATTTCTGTGAGGATGTTTTTGGATGAGATAATCAGTAAATAGTAAAACAGATCATCCTCCCTAATGTGAGTGGCCTACATCCATTCAGCTGAAGGCCTGAATAGAAAAAGAAGTCTGACCTTCTCTCAGTAAAACAGAAGTGCTCTTGCCTTACTGCTCTCAAATTGGAACACTGGCTTTTTCCTGTATTTGCACTCAAACTGAAACATCAGTTTTTCCTGGGTCTTGAACTTGTTGGACTTCAGTCTAGAACTATACCATCAGGTTCTAGTTCTCAGGTCTCCAGACTCAAACTGGAACTATGGCATGGGCTCTTTTGGGCTTGGAGCTTGCTGACTTATGCTGTAGATATTGGGCCTTGTCAGCCTCCATAATCACATGAGCCAAATAAAGGAATATGTCTTTATGTTTATTAGATATATACATAGAGCCATATCTATTTAAATAGATATCTATCTATCTATTGATAGAAAACAGTTGGACAAGGAGGAGACAAGAAGAGGACATGAAGTCTCAGTTCAGTTCAGTCGCTCAGTCGTGTCCGACTCTTTGCCACCCCATGAATCACAGCATGCCAGGCCTCCCTGTCCCTCACCATCTCCCGGAGTTCACTCAGACCCACGTCCATCGAGTCTGTGATGCCATCCAGCCATCTTATCCTTGGTCGTCCCCTTCTCCTCCTGCCCCTAATCCCTACCAGCATCAGAGTCTTTTCCAATTAGTCAACTCTTCGCATGAGGTGGCCAAAGTACTGGAGCTTCAGCTTCAGCATCATTCCTTCCAAAGAAATCCCAGGGTTGATCTCCTTCAGAATGGACTGGTCGGATCTCCTTGCAGTCCAAGGGACTCTCAAGAGTCTTCTCCAACACCACAGTTCAAAAGCATCAATTCTTCGGCACTCAGCCTTCTTCACAGTCCAACTCTCACATCCATACATGACCACAGGAAAAACCATAGCCTTGACTAGATGGACCTTAGTCGGCAAAGTAATGTCTCTGCTTTTGAATATACTATCTAGGTTGGTCATAACTTTTCTTCCAAGAAGTAAGCGTCTTTTAATTTCATGGCAGCAGTCACCATCTGCAGTGATTTTGGAGCCCCCCAAAATAAAGTCTGACACTGTTTCCCCTGTTTCCCCATCTATTTCCCATGAAGTGATGGGACCGGGTGCCAAGATCTTTGTTTTCTGAATGTTGAGCTTTAAGCCAACTTTTTCGCTCTCTGCTTTCACTTTCCTCAGGAGGCTTTTTAGCTCTTCTTCACTTTCTGCCATAAGGGTGGTGTCATCTGCATTTCTGAGGTTATTGATGTTTCTCCCGGCAATCTTGATTCCAGCTTCTGTTTCTTCCAGTCCAGCTTTTCTCATGATGTACTCTGCATAGAAGTTAAATAAGCCAGGTGACAATATACAGCCTTGACGTACTCCTTTTCCTATTTGGAATCAGTCTGTTGTTCCATGTCTAGTTCTAACTGCTGCTTCCTGACCTGCATACGGGTTTCTCAAGAGGCAGGTCAGGTGGTCTGGTATTCCCATCTCTTGAAGAATTTTCCACAGTTTATTGTGATCCACACAGTCAAAGGCTTTGGCATAGTCAATAAAGCAGAAATAGATGTTTTTCTGGAACTCTCTTGCTTTTTCCATGATCCAGTGGATGTTGGCAATTTGATCTCTGGTTCCTCTGCCTTTTCTAAAACCAGCTTGAACATCAGGGAGTTCACAGTTCACATATTGCTGAAGCCTGGCTTGGAGAATTTTGAGCATTACTTTACTAGAGTGTGAAATGAGTACAATTGTGCGGTAGTTTGAGCATTCTTTTGCATTGCCTTTCGTTGGAATTGGAATGAAAACTGACCTTTTCCAGTCCTGTGGCCTCTGCTGAGTTTTCCAAATTTGCTGGCATATTGAGTGCAGCACTGTCACAGCATCATCTTTCAGGATTTGAAATAGCTCCACTGGAATTCCATCACCTCCACTAGCTTTGTTTGTAGTGATGCTTTCTAAGGCCCACTTGACTTCACATTCCAAGATGTCTGGCTCTAGATGAGTGATCACATCATCATGATTATCTGGGTCGTGAAGATCTTTTTTGTACAGTTCTTCCATGTATTCTTGTCACCTCTTCTTAATATCTTCTGCTTGTGTTAGGTCCATACCATTTCTGTCCTTTATTGAGGCCATCTTTGCATGAAATGTTCCCTTGGTATCTCTAATTTTCTTGAAGGGATCTCTAGTCTTTCCCATTCTGTTGTTTTCCTCTATTTCTTTGCATTGATCGCGGAAGAAGGCTTTCTTATCTCTTCTTGCTATTCTTTGGAACTCTGCATTCAGATGCTTATACCTTTCCTTTTCTCCTTTGCTTTTCGCCTCTCTTCTTTTCACAGCTATTTGCAAGGCCTCCCCAAACAGCCATTTCGCTTTTTTGCATTTCTTTTCCATGGGGATGGTCTTGATCCCTGTCTCCTGTACAATGTCACGAACCTTATTCCATAATTCATCAGGCACTCTATCTATCAGATCTAGGCCCTTAAATCTATTTCTCAGTTTCACTGTATAATCATAAGGAATTTGATTTAAGTCATACCTGAATGGTCTAGCGGTTTTCCCTACTTTCTTCAATTTAAGTCTGAATTTGGCAATAAGGAGTTCATGATCTGAGCCACAGTCAGCTCCAGGTCTTGTTTTTGTTGACTGTATAGAGCTTCTCCATCTTTGGCTGCAAAGAATATAATCAATCTGATTTCGGTGTTGACTATCTGGTGATGTCCATGTGTAGAGTCTCCTCTTGTGTTGTTTGAAGAGCGTGTTTGCTTTTTTTTTTTTTTTTTGTCATAGCAAACATGAAGTCTAGTGGGGGTAATATCAAGTTGGACAGAGGCCTGTTTGTTTCAATGGAAAAAAAATGAGTAAGTCTACAGAGAAAACACAAGAGAGGATGAATTGATAGAGAAAGAACTAGGAGAAGTTGAAAAGGAGAGAACTGTTTCAAAAACACTTGAGAAATGACTGTTTCATAAACACAGACAGAACAAATCAGTGGTACCTGTAGTATCTATCAGTATGCCTCCAACTGGAATATGTGATCTTCCTAGCCATGTTATCATGGAAATAAGGGAATCTTAGATTCTGCTGCAAGAATTATGGGAGAATTTGAACACCAACTGCATTTCCCCATAGAAATAAGGCTCTAAATCCTGACTAGGTGTGGTTAAAAGAACAATATTACTCTCTTCAGCTATACTTTTTTGTTATCTTATCTGGAGATCAAACTACCACTTATGACATTGTTTCTATGGGGAAAATCTCTCTCTCAATTCTCTGAAAGACATAGTATCCAGATTGAGAATTGCCTGTTGATAGCCTGGAGGCTATCCAACTATTCCAATGACACTAATATTGGGGGAAAAAATTGGGAAGTCAAAATCATTTTCCTAACCATCCAAGAAAACCAGCCTTATTGATTTGTGGGCATGTCTCAGTTCAACCCAAAGTGGCATTACTCAGCTTGTTTGGCTTTCTTATTTACCACCCTTGTCTCCAAATGACTCTTAACTGTTCCCTGAAATCAATTTTCATCTTCTCAGTAGAAATGTTTTTGGCATCTGAGGAAATGCCAAAGAATGGATCACAGGCTCTGAAGACAATATTAAAGAAGATTTTCAAAGATCATTTTGAACAGTGGTAGCCACTTTAGAATATGTTTGTAAGGTCCAAAGGAACAACTCTGAAGTTCTGAGAAATAATTTCCCTAAGTTATAATATATTTGTCTGAATTTTTTTAAAAAACCAGAGGCTATATTTTAGACTATTAGTTGTCTCTTCAGGGATTAATTTCTTTTCTGGCCAGCTTAATTGTACATGTTAAGAGCCAGGGACTGTAGTTTCTTTATGGTTCTATATGTATCCCTATTTTGTGCCTTGAAAAGAGCTGATGTTTAAAGGATGCTTTACATTGATAATCAATATGATAAATGTTCTCTTGGGACTTCTGACCTAGACGTGAAAATAATAGCAAATCTCATCTGAGCTGTTTTGAACAGAACATAGTACGTGTAATAGAAAAAACTCGCAAAACACAGAAAGAACATATAAAATAAATGATGGCATAGTGCCAAAATTAGCTTTTAACACAAACCAAATGGAAGGAAATAGAGAAGACCCTAGAAGATGGAATGATCAATCTCATTTTTTGAGCATAAGAACAGAAGTACATACTGAAACTTCCAACTCAATTTGACAGTTTGAGTGTAACTCTCACTGCCTTTCTCTCTCACTTCCCAAGGCTTTTCCAGAAAAATTTTATCCTGGTTTTCCCCCCAAATCCTATCCTGTTGACTAGCTTGACATCTGACATCAAATTCATCAGCTCTTACTTCTTCTTCTTCTTCTTCTTTTTTTTTTGTGCTATAAATGACTCCAGATTTCAAAAGGCTAACTTACTATTTTATTGTCATTTTCTGTAGTGTGTTTCTAAATTGTTCTCAGTATAATCCAAAGAGGGATATTTTCCCCAATTTATAACAGGACACCAAAATGCTTAATGAAAAAAATTCCACAGATTGATGTCTTAATATCAATGTCATATTCTTAAAGACTGCAAATGCAATCTGAATTGCTGTTGGATAGAGAAAGTGAAAAATGATGATGTTGGCAGGAACAAGAGTACGAATATTCATGAAGAAGGACAAGCATGTATTTCCCTAAAATGTAATGCTCTCCTACCCAGGGGAGGCCATCTGGCCTCTTTGATTGCTAGTTAAAACCAATTAAGACAAAACGGGGATACTACCTTATTGGGTTTCACCACAAGCCTTCTGATATCATCCTTAATATTATGGTTTCTCCCTAAATGTTTTGTGTTAATGGTACAAATTGAAAACAACAACAGCAACAACTCACATTTAAGCTGAGTACAGTCCACCAGGTTCAAGCAAACACTCCTCATTAATATCTATAATCATTACCTTATCCCAAAGAAGCAAAGATAATAACAATACAGGCCTGCTCACACATACAAACTGTTTTCTTGGCTCTTAGAACAGCCACTGTGTTCGTTCATGATCAGTCACTTCAGTCATGTCTGGCTCTTTGTGACCCTATGGACTGTAGCCCACCAGGCTCCTCTGTCCATGGGGATTCTCCAGGCAAGAATACTGGAGGGGTTTGCCATGCCCTCCTCCAGGGGATCTTCCCAATCCAGGGATCGAACACAGGTCTTCTTCATTGCAGGCAGATTCTTTACCATCTGAGCTATCAGGGAAGCCCTAGAACAGTCAGGCAGCCAGTTAACTGCTTATTCTTCACCCAAGCTGCCAGCACCTGAAGGCTTGGGAGTCTCTCAAGCGGAGTGGCAATAGTGTTGAAAACATTGATGACCCTGATTTCAGACACATTTCCTCAAACTGAGTTATGACAACACTGGAGTAAAAGAAGCTTGTATTGCTTTACTTATCTATACATTACAATCACTGGTACATAGCTTCAAGTCCCTCAATATTGCCAATTTTTTCAGTGCTTTAGTCCCAGCTTCCACCCCTTAACTGCTTACTAGTGAAGTCTGTTCTCTCCTTAGTCCAGATTTTCTTCTTACTAAAACATTTTTTTTTCCTGGCTATGGCTCCATCAGTCAGCCCTCACTTTCTCTTGTATCTGGGCCATAATCACTTCTTCAGATGGTCCTCATTGTTCTGTAAATAATTCTTTTGGTTCAGTTCAGTTCAGTCACTCAATCACGTTCAACTCTTTGTGACCCCATGGATTCCAGCACACCAGGCTTCCCTGTCCATCACCAACTCCTGGAGTTTAATCAGACTCATGTCCATTGAGTTAGTGATGCCATCCAACCATCTCATCCTCTGTCGTCCCCTTGTCCTCCCACCTTCAATCTCTCCCCACATCAGGGTCTTTTCAAATCAGTCAGTTCTTCTTCTGGAGAAGGTAAAAAAAAAAAAAAAAAGAGCACCTGATGACCCAAGTTTCATTCAACATATCCATTACCAAGCATGCAATTGTGATAAATTAGCTAGATATACAAATAGCATAGAGTAGGGCACTGTTTCCAAAGAATGGCATGCATACTTTTTGTGATATGTAAGATGATTTTAAATGGTACATAAACTAATATTTGAACTTCCCTGGTGGCTCAGTGGTAAAGAATCTGCCTGCCAAGCAGGAGACATGGGTTCAAGCCCTGGGTTGGGAAGACTTCCCTGGAGAAGGAAATGGCAACCCACTCCAGTATTCTTGCCTGGGAAATCCCATGGACAAAGAAGCCTGGTGGGCTACAGTCCATGGGGTCACAAAGAGTCAGCAACGACTTAGTGACTAAACAACAACAACAAACTATTACTTTCATGATAATATTTATACATTTATTTTATTGAATGGGTATACACACACATGGGTGGTATTAGAAAACTGTGATTACTCAGATTATATTGCCTAGGATAAGATTAAGTTTTCTAAAAAGGAAAGAGTAATTTTTTTAATTAAGTAAGTAATAATATAGATGTTAATATAGATGTGGCAAAATCATGAAAGTGGTACCCAAAAGAACAAAATTTGGGAAACATTTGTGCTATAGTTAAGAACTCTCCCATGTTTTAATCCCCTGCTCTGCCACTTATAAGCTATATGGCTTTGGGAAAGTCCTACTCATTGAGCCTCAATTTTCTCATCCATGACATACACTTACCTCACAGGGATAAAAAATGAGAAAGACATAATCTTCCTCCCTGAAATAGATAGGTATATCCAAGTTAGGGCTTGAGTCATTCAACTGATCTTTCAAGCTAGTATAAAAGGAGGAGACAAAACATAGCAATCAAATAGCAGAGGCATGAAATGGGTCTGGGGTTGTTTATAATAGAGCCTTTGCTCAAACAATCTCCCAGGATATCAAAAATTACTTTTTTGTAGATGTTGGAAGAGTACACTGGGTTTCATAACAGACTCATCTGGAATAAGAGACTGCTCTTCTAACATCCTCTGCATATCTCTGTACTTACCAAATTGGTTTAGAAGTTATATGTTTCCATGTCTGTTTCTGCCATCAGCTTGGGAGCATCATTACAACAGCAACTATGACTTTTCATCTTTGTATCCCAACACCTCACAAAGTGCTTGTCCCAATGTAATGGCTCAATAAAGGGCTATTGAACTGAAAATAACAAGGCTTGTTTTATGTTTTTTTTTTTTTTTTTTTTTGTTTGTTTGTTTTAATTTACAGCCCTTAAAATCCTGGTGACTTTATGATGTAATATGCTATGTCTTGACCCACATATCAGTGAGAACAGAGATCCATTACCTGACTTTTCAATGGCTCCAGAGTACTAGCTGCTACTGCTGCTGCTAAGTCACTTCAGTCGTGTCCAACTCTGTGTGACCCCAGAGACGGCAGCCCACCAGGCACCCCTGTCCCTGGGATTCTCCAGGCAAGAACACTGGAGTGGGTTGCCATTTCCTTCTCCAATGCATGAAAGTGAAAACTGAAAGTGAAGTTGCTCAGTTGTGTCTGACTCTTAGCGACCCCATGAACTGCAGCCTACCAGGCTCCTCCACCCATGGGATTTTCCAGGCAAGAGTACTGGAGTGGGGTGCCATTGCCTTCTCCGTCAGAGTACTAGAGGAAATGTCTATTTCATTAATGATACTGGATATAATGAAAATGGGAAAATTCCAAGGTGAATATAATGCAAAGGGAAACCACATGATTCTCTCCCACAAATAAGCACTTTGAGAAAAACCAGAAATCCTTGGGTAGAGAAAAGAAAACTCTACTGCCCAATGATGACAGGCTCCATATCCATTCTTACAATTTACTTTATTGATATGAATACATTTCTGTCATTTCCTTAATGAAATCTGGTACTTGTGGCATGAGACTGAAAACATTGCATCTCCCCCCCATCACCGGCTCTACTTTCCCTTATGACTGTAGCTAATGAATAAGAAGAGGGAGATAATCAGTATCATTTTTAGCTAAATTTTTGGAAGAAATCAACATGGAACCACCTTACCTTAATCTTTATTATCAAGAACAGAAGACCTTAAAATACCCCTGGTTACTATTCCATAATAGATTAACTATAGAAAATAGCACTGGGACTTCCCTGGTGGTACAGTGGTTGAGAATCCACCTGCCAGCTTATGTCCTCTGGTCCAGCAAGATCCCACATGCCATAGAGCAACTAAGCTCATGCACCACAACTACTGAGCCCACAGCCTAAGGCCCATGCTCTGCAACAAGAGAAGCCACTGCAGTGAGAAGCCCATGCACAGCAACAAAGAGTACCCCCCATTTACTGCAACTATAGAGAGCCCATGCAAAGTAATGAAGACCCATCACAACCAAAAACAAATAAATAACTTTTAAAAAGAAAAGAAAAAGTAATTAGCCTCCAATTAAAATAAATAAATTAATAAAAGAAAAGAATGCATTGTCCACTCATAATATCAGCTAAGAGATAAATATATATAAATGAGTTATTATATTCTAATACTTGGAATTAGGAAACAAATCAGTTACTCCATTATTTTTCTAGCCTTTTCACACAACTTCAGTAAGTTTCTTTCCTGCTTATAAGTGAACAATTTTGAAGGGTGAAAAGACTCCAAGAATCTTTTCAACGTCAGATTCCTTAGAATTGTAGACTACTAATTTTGGAGCACTTGAACAATAACCAGATAGTGATCGTGGCTTACTTGGTAGATATAACTTGATTAAAACTGTGTTGAGACATGGCCACTAACTTATTTCACATGGAAAATTAACATTAAAAGATCTGTGATATAGTAAATAGGAAAAACAAATATTTTAGATCTATTTAATATTTTCTTCTTTCATAAACATATGATCATTGATATACTTATTTATTTATTTATTGAACCCCCCTCCGACCTCCCACCCCACACCATCCCTCTGGATCATCCCTGCGCACCAGCCCCAAGCATCCTGCATCCTGCATCAAACATAGACTGGCGATTCATTTCCTACATGACACTATACATGTTTCAATGTAGAAGAGATGTAGTAAATTAAAAAATTGGGAAACACACCTAGGAAAGTGTTGTAATAAGGACTTTCTGATCATCCCAGGTATGAAGGCTGTTTGATTTGGTTCTAACTTTATACTATGGTAGGCACAATAAACAAACTGTTAACAATCAGTTAACAAATGAACCAAAGCCCAAATGTGAGACATCTCAATGACAGTCTTTTAGTTAACTTGATGTTGTTGAAAGAACATCTTTTTGACTTAAATTATTACCTCTGACATTTCAGAAAATAATAAAAGGAACAGAGTGGAAGTCAATGGGCCTGAATTCTAATCCTTAGCTCTATCTTTAGCTTGTTTTACCTTGCCTTTTGACCTTTTGGATACTTATTTTTCACATGAGTATACTGAAAACAACATCTGCTTCATAAGATGGGCTTGAAAATTAATGAGATGATATCTGAGAAGTACTTGAATATCAGGTGCTCTGTAAATTCTAGGTACTGTTATTCAATATTAAAATCCATTATCCTTCTCAGAACCACCTAACTAACCTGCTGCATCTGTGGTCTGATAGCACATAGGTGTAAACAAGAAAATATCAAACTGGACACCATGTCCTTCTCACTTTAATAAATTTTACTCAAATTTCATTAGGAACTAGCCATACTTTTCTTCCTGAAGTTTTTTATTCAGAATGTTGAACAATCAGCTTATTAAGAGTGCATGGCCACCATTGATGGGTATTTTGAAAATCGGTTGTTCTTGAATGTGAATTCTTAACAATACTAAGGATGAAGGATTTCCACGTTTTAGGAAAGTCCACCCTTGACCAATTTTTTTTCTCTCTGCAGAGAAGAAGTACATATCTCCAAAATCCAGAAAGAATCTCTTGTAGTAACGAAAGCACTGTCAGGGAGTAAATATTATGAGGTTGAAGTTGCAAATTAACACAATAAAGGCCATATGGATGGCCTGATATTGATCTGTACTTGACAGTACCCTGGAGGAATGTAATTTTTTGTTTTAGTAAATTGAAAACTTATGCACTGAAACAATGACAATAATGATAAATGATTTCTAAGCAGGTGCTTTTCATGTATGATCTCATTTGATGCATGATGAAAATATTTCTGAGATAAATGTTATATATCTGAAAATCAAGGCTCAGTAAAGTTTGCTACCAAGTCCAAGACTTAGTGAGTGACAGATCTAATATTTAACCCAAATCATCTGACTACAGAGTTGATATATTTTCCATTCTACTGTGATAACTGAATATGTAGATATTCAGAGAAACACCCCCCCTTCTCTTACAGTGAATCTGAAGCTTTTTGCTCTTTGTTAAGACCACGTGGCTAGCCAGTGCCCCTGTCTGTCTGCACTTGTGTAGCGACAGTTTCTTTTTTTTTTGTATATATTTATTTATTTTAATTGGAGGCTAATTACTTTACAATATTGTATTGCTTTTGCCCTATATTGAGATGAATCCGCCATGGGTGTACATGTGTTCCCCATCCTGAACCCCCCTCCCACCTCCCTCCCCATACCATCTCTCTGGGTCATCCCAGTGCATCAGCACCAAGCATTCTGTATCATGCATCAAACCTGGACTGGCAATTCATTTCACATATGATAATACACATGTTTCAATGCCATTCTCCCTAATCATCCCACTCTCGCCCTCTCTCACGGAGTCCAAAATACTATTCTATACATCTGTGTCTCACATACAGGGTTATTGTTACCATCTTTCTAAATTCCATATATATGTGTTAGTATACTGTATTGGTGTTTTTCTTTCTGGCTTACTTCACTCTACATAATAGGTGCCAGTTTCATCCACCTCATTAGAACTGATTCAAATGTATTCTTTTTAATGGCTGAGTAATACTCCATTGTGTATATGTACCACAGCTTTCTTATCCATTCATCTGCTGATGGACATCTAGGTTGCTTCCATGTCCTGGCTATTATAAACAGTGCTGTGATGAACATTGGGGTACACGTGTCTCTTTCAATTCTGGTTTCCTTGGTGTGTATGCCCAGAAATGGGATTGCTGGGTCATATGGCAGTTCTATTTCCAGTTTTTTAAAGAATCTCCACACTATTCTCCATAGTGACTGTACTAGTTTGCATTCCCACCAACAGTGTAAGAAGATTCCCTTTTCTCCACACCCTCTCCAGCATTTATTGCTTGTAGACTTTTGAATCGCAGCCATTCAGACTGGCATGAAATGGTACCTCATTGTAGTTTTGATTTGCATTTCTCTGATAATGACTGATGTTGAGCATCTTTTCATTTGTTTGTTAGCCATCTGTATGTCTCCTTTGGAGAAATGTCTGTTTAGTTCTTTGGCCCATTTTTTGATTGGGTTCTTTATTTTCCTGGAATTGAGCTGCATAAGTTGCTTGTATATTTTTGAGATTAGTTATTTGTCAGTTTCATTTGCTATTATTTTCTCCCATTCTGAAGGCTGTCTTTTCACCTTGTTTATAGTTTCCTTTGTTGTGCAGAAGCTTTAAATTAGATCCCTATTTTTTTTTTGCTTTTATTTCCAATATGTTGGGAGGTGGGTCATAGAGGATCCCGCTGTGATTTATGTCGGAGAGTGTTTTGCCTATGTTCTCCTCTACTTTTATATTTTCTGATCTTACATTTAGATCTTTAATCCATTTTGAGTTTATTTTTGTGTATGGTGTTAGAAAGTGTTCTAGTTTCATTCTTTCACAAGTGGTCGACCAGTTTTCCCAGAACCACTTGTTAAAGAGATTGTCTTTAATTCATTATATATTCTTGCCTCCTTTGTCAAAGATAAGGTGTCCATAGGTGTGTGGATTTATCCATGGGCTTTCTATTTTGTTCCATTGATCTATATTTCTGGCTTTGTGCCAGTACCATACTGTCTTGATGAGTGTGGCTTTGTAGTAGAGCCTGAAGTCAGGCAGGTTGATTCCTCCAGTTCCATTCTTCTTTCTCAAGATTGCTTTGGCTATTCGAGGTTTTTTGTATTTCCATACAAATTGTGAAATTATTTGTTCTAGCTCTGTGAAAAATACCGCTGGTATCTTCATAGGGATTGCATTGAATCTGTAGATTGCTTTGTGTAGTATACTCATTTTCACTATATTGATTCTTCTGATCCATGAACATGGTATATTTCTCCATCTATTAGTGTCCTCTTTGATTTCTTTCACCAGTGTTTTATACTTTTCTATATATAGGTCTTTTGTTTCTTTAGGTAGATATATTCCTAAGTATTTTATTCTTTTCGTTGCAATGGTGAATGGAATTGTTTCCTTAATTTCTCTACTTTCTCATTATTAGTGTATAGAAATGCAAGGGATTTCTGTGTGTTGATTATATATCCTGCAACTTTACTATATTCATTGATTAGCTCTAGTAATTTCCTGGTGGAGTCTTTAGGGTTTTCTATGTAGAGGATCATGTCATCTGCAAACAGTGAGAGTTTTACTTCTTCTTTTCCAATTTGGATTCCTTTTATTTCTTTTTCTGCTGTGATTGCTGTGGCCAAAACTTCCAAAACTATGTTGCACAGTAGTGGTGAGAGTGGGCACTCTTGTCTTGTTCCTGACTTTAAGAGAAATGCTTTCAATTTTTTACCATTGAGGATAATGTTTGCTGTGGGTTTGTCATATATAGCTTTTATTATGTTGAGGTGTGTTCCTTCTATTCCTGCTTTCTGGAGGGTTTTTATCATAAATGGATGTTGAATTTTGTCAAAGGTTTTCTCTGCATCTATTGAGATAATCAGATGGCTTTTATTTTTCAATTTGTTAATGTGGTGAATTACATTGATTGATTTGCGGATATTGAAGAATCCTTGCATCCCTGGGATAAAGCCCACTTGGTCATGATGTATGATCTTTTAAATGTGTTGTTGGATTCTGATTGCTAGAATTTTGTTAAGGATTTTTGCATCTATGTTCATCAGTGATATTGGCCTGCAGTTTTCTTTTTTGTGGCATCTTTTTCTGGTTTTGGTATTAGGGTGATGGTAGCCTCATAGAATGAGTTTGGAAGTTGGCCTTCCTCTGCAATTTTCTGGAAGAGTTTGAGTAGGATAGGTGTTAGCTCTTCTCTAAATTTTTGGTAGAATTCAGCTGTGAAGCCGTCTGGACCTGGGCTTTTGTTTGCTGAAGATTTCTGATTACAGTTTCAATTTCTGTGCTTGTGATGGGTCTGTTAAGATTTTCTATTTCTTCCTGGCTCAGTTTTGGAAAGTTGTACTTTTCTAAGAATGTGTCCATTTTGTCCACGTTGTCCATTTTATTGGCATATAATTGCTGATAGTAGTCTCTTATGATCCTTTGTATTTCTGTGTTGTCTGTTGTGATCTCTCCATTTTCATTTCTAATTTTATTGATTTGATTTTTCTCCCTTTGTTTCTTGATGAGTCTGGCTAATGGTTTGTCAATTTTATTTATCCTCTCAAAGAATCAGCGTTTGGCTTTGTTGATTTTTGCTATGGTCTCTTTTGTGTCTTTTGCATTCATTTCTGCCCTAATTTTTAAGATTTCTTTCCTTCTGCTAACCATGTGGTTCTTCATTTCTTCCTTTTCTAGTTGCTTTAGGTGTAGAGTTAGGTTATTTATTTAACTTTTTTCTTGTTTCTTGAGGTATGCCTATATTGCTATGAACCTTCCCCTTAGCACTGCTTTTACAGTGTCCCACAGGTTTTGGGTTGTTGTGTTTTCATTTTCATTCATTTCTATGTATATTTTGATTTCTTTTTTGAATTCTTCTGTGATTTGTTGGTTATTCAGCAGTGTGTTGTTCAGCCTCCATATGTTGGAATTTTTAATAGTTTTTCTCCTGTAATTGAGATCTAATCTTACTGCATTGTGGTCAGAAAAGATGCTTGGAATGATTTCCATGTTTTTTTTGGTCAGGAAGCATTTAATAGGAGGCTTCCTTTGTGCTGTTTTGGATCTGTCATGAATCCTCTGTCCCTTATTAATTTCTGAGTATTCGGGAATTAAGTGGAGTAGCAAACTACTCCTGCAGGCTTAGGAATGCATGCATTTCCTTTGTTACTTTTTCCATACGGTGATAAGTAACTATTTACGATCCTCTTCCTTTTTATGAAACATATGGTAAAAGTGATTATTTACAACCCTCTCTCTTTCAAATGGGTGACCTCATATTTCCTTGATAACTTTCTGTTTTATCTCTGCTGAAAATAGCTACCTTGTAAGACAGTATAAATACTCACACAATGTTGAATAAAACACCTTTGCTCCATTAGAGCTTGGGTCCCCGTGTCCTTCTTTCTCTCTTCTCTCTCTCTCTCTCTCTCTCTCTCTCTCTCTCTCTCTCTCTCTCTCTCTCTCTCTCTCTCTTTTACTTTCTTATCGTCGACTGGACCACCAGGTTCTGGTCCATTAAAGAACCTCAACAAGTGGCGCCCGAACAGGGACTTGGTACACGTGGCAGATTCAGATGGAGTGACCTCAAGGGCCTATTGAGGCCAGTAAGTACTAAGACGTGGGTCAAATGGCTGGAAAGCCCCAGCACTTTTCTACTTTACTTCAGCACTTATTTAAAGTTCTGGGACTTTCAGTTTCACCTCAGTGAATAGAGGCTTGCCTTCAGACAGTGGTTGAGTGTAACCCTTGGTTCCCTGATGAAGGTAGTTTTGATTTAGAAATTTGGCACCAGGCCAAAGAGAATGTTGAATGTGCCGCCAGACAAGGAAAAAATATCCTGATAGATTTTTGGCCTCTATGGGCTCTCACTGAAGCCGTGATTTTGCCATTTCAAGGTAATTCTAGCCCTCCTAATATTCGGCAACAGGCAGAACACTTATTACATGAATATGAATTAGATGATGAAACCTTACAAAAGGCCCAATTAGAACAACATAAAATATTTCAGAATTTTCCTACAAGCCCTGCCCCAGTTTCTCCAAGCACTCCTCCCTTGCCAGCGGGCACAAATCTCAAAGTCTCTCCCTTGCTAGAACCTAATGATTCTGGCAATGACTCCCCTAAGACACCTTTGACATTAAAACCAACAACACCTTTCTGAATAACAGTAATCTACCTACTCACTCTCCTTCAAGACAGAGGCTCTCTGAATTGCTGGCTTTGCAATCACAGGTCTCTGAAGCCGACGGTTTCTCCGCCTTTCCAGTTTTAAGAAATCTTGACGCTCAAGGGCACATAATACCTCAATATATGGTTATTAACTTCTATCACATGCAACAAATTAAAAAAGCTATAACTATGTATGGCTCACATTCACCTTTTACTAAAGTACTTCTAAATTCTATAATGTCCTCTATTGGAAATTTTATTCCCCATGATTGGCGAACTTTAATAAAAGCTCTACTTAAACCAGGAGAATATCTTCAATGGATGTGGTTTCATGATATAGCCAGAGATCATGCCAACAGAAATGCTCTAGCTGTCACTCCCCAAAATCAAATTACTTTTGAAATGCTAACTTGTACAGGACAATTTGACGCTATAGAAGCTCAAATACAGTGCCCACCCTTGTTACATAAACAATTAAAAACAGTGGCCCTTGAAGCTTGGGATCAAATTACTCCTCAAGGGGAGCCTATAGGTAGCTATACTAAAATATTACAGGGACCCAATGAAACATATGCTGCCAGGAGCCAGCACGGGAGATTCCACACATGACAAGGTCATGCAGGACT
Source organism: Budorcas taxicolor (assembly GCF_023091745.1). Lineage (NCBI taxonomy): Eukaryota > Metazoa > Chordata > Mammalia > Artiodactyla > Bovidae > Budorcas > Budorcas taxicolor. The sequence goes on from NC_068935.1 coordinate 17,220,892, forward strand.
CGAGGGAATCCCTGGGCCATCCGACCCATGACAAGGTCATGCAGAATAGTCCTGATGAGCAAGGCCTCAGGACTCAACGGACCCCCTGGACCTGCTCGAGCATCTACCCCCGAACCAGAATCTGTCTGTCTTACTATTTTATGTCTTTCACCAGCTCTTCTGACATTAGCAAGGGGCTGTCTCTGACCAAAAGAGTTAACTTAGGGCTCTAGTTGATAAATCTCCTGGGCATGAAAGGAGTGTTTCAAACCCTCTGTTAGCATTCTAGCTTACATGGCAGCTTTATCCAGACTCTTGCAACATTGTTGAGCCTATGCAATGCTTGCTGCCAAGTTCTCACATCCCTTATCCATTGTGTTCCTGGGAGTGCATATAGTCAGGATGTAGAAAAAACAAGTAATAGCCTTAGCATTAGCAACATTAGACTTGGAGTTAATAAGTTCTTTCTTTGCTGTAACCTGCTGAATCTTTGCTCCATAAAAATGTAACTCTGTACTTTAAGGGTGATGCAGGCTAAGAATTAAAGAAGAAACACTTTTAGGGAAAATCATTGTTCTGGTGTTCTGGCTGACCAACCTTTATCAAAAGGAGGTCATGGAATATCAACAGGCCTCCATAACAGAAGATGATGTACAGAGAATAAGACTCTTACAAGAAGGACCTGATATTGATAAAAGTTATTACTGACGGAATGTTGAGTTGACTCTGCATTTTTTACCTTGCTGTATGTATAAATCAGGGTATAAAAGCCCCGAGAAAAATAAAGTAAATGGGCCTCGCTCGAAGAAGCTTGGTCACCCCATGTCTCTTTCTTTATCTCTTTATCTATCTTTCTTCATTCGCCGACGTCGTCCATCCTGAGGATATCCCTGGACTCTGCTGAGGCTGGACCCCGGCAATATGCTGAGTTTTTAGCTAGACTACAAACTGCTATTTCCTGTACTGTAATTGGAGAAGAAGCCAAAAGACAACTAGAGAAATTACTTGCTTATGAAAATGTAAATCAGGAATGTCAAAAAGCTATAACTCCAATTCGTAAGACAGGGACTATTATTGATTATTTGAAGGCTTGTCACAATCTAGGATCAGAAACTCAAAAGATTCAAATGCTAGCTGAAACAATGGTTGCTGCCTTAAGAAAGGGAAATGAAGGATGCTTTACATGTGGAGATAAGAACCATTTAAAAAGGGACTGCCCTAAGAAAGTTAATTAAAAAAAACCTCCAAAAATCTGCCCTCGCTGCTTTAGAGGAATGCATTGGGCTAAAGATTGTAAATCTAAATTTGACATTGAAGGGAAACCTGTTTTGGGAAACTCCAAGCAGGGGACCCCCCCAGGTCCCCTTCAACAAAAACCAGGGGCAAATTCCATCTTTCCCTCAAACCCTCAACATCCGGCAGTGCTGCCATCGATATATCAGCCCTAAATGACTTTCTCCTTTACCTTCAGGCAGTCCCCTCTGGAATACCTACCAGATTTTTTGGACTCCTGCCCCCACGAACCTTCAGTCTTTTACTTGGCTGATCTAGTTTGACTTCTAAAGGAATTACTGTTCACCCTGGAGTAGTTGATTCAGATTATAAAGGAGAAATTCAAATTATGATGTCATCTCAGATTTTATGGCAATTTAAAAAGGGGGATAAAATAGCTCAATTACTTCTTTTACCTTACATTTCTATTAACTCCTCTAATGATGTACAGACGGGCAGATTTGGCAGTACAAATCAAAAACAGTCCTTTTGGACATCGTTAGTATCTGAATTTGCCCGACTGACTATAAATATCAAAATTAATGGTAAAAGATTTTCTGGTCTCCTTGACACTGGATCTGATATTACTATTATTTCCAAACATTTATGGCCCAAATCCTGGCTTGTACACACACACAAAAAAAAATTCTTGCCAAATTACAGGGATTTCTCAAACCAAAGTACAAGAGGTTTATCAGAGTACTCAGATTTATCCATGTGAGGGACCAGAAGGCCAACCTGCAACATTAAAACCTTATGTGATAGATGCTCCCCTTAATCTAATAAAAAAGGGACTTACTTATGCAATGGCAAACTCAGATATACATTCCACATTTTTCCTAGGGGCCACTGCTCATTTAACAAACAATACAATTATTAAAATAACTTGGAAGCATGATGAGCCTATTTGGACAGAGCAGTGGCCCCTCACGAAAGAAAAATTACAGGCAGCTAAAGAACTTATAGGTACACAACTAGAATTAAAGCATATTGAGGAATCTTGTTCTCCTTGGAACTCTCCTATTTTTGTTATAAAAAAGAAATCTAACAAATGGCATCTCCTAACAGATCTTAGAAAAGTTAATGCATCTATGAAACCTATGGGTGCATTACAACCAGAAATCCCATCACCTACCACTATTCCTCAAAATTGGCATATTATTACTATTGATTTACAAGATTACTTTTTAAATATACCTTTACACCCTTTAGACTGACAGAGATTTGCTTTCTCTCTCCCTTATCCTAATCATATTGGACTTCAAAAACGGTACCAATGGACTGTACTGCCACAAGAGATGATGAATTCTCCCATCAAGTGTCAGTAGAATGTAGCCAAAGCCCTTGAGCCTGTGAGAAAGCAATTTCCTAACTTTCTTGTTATTCACTATTTGGATGATATATTGTTTTCTGTTTTTGGCTCCATCTATCTTAGAAACTCAACACGTTTGATATAACTCAACTATGCTTAAAAAACTCTGGATTAATTATTGCCCCTGAAAAAAAATTCAGACCTCTACACCTTACCATTACTTAGGGTTTGTTGTTAATAGACAACGTATTACTCTCCAACTAACTCAGATCCGTACTGATAAATTATCAACCTTAAATGATTTTCAAAAGCTCTTAGGTGATATAAATTGAATTAGAGCTTCTTTAGATATTGCTAATTATCAACTGAATAACCTATTTAATACTTTAAAAGGAGACCCTGATTTAAATAGCCCCCGTTCACTTTCTCAAGAGACATGAGAGGAACTCTATTTAGTGCAAAGTAAATTACAAAAACAATTTCTTACTCACATTAAACTAGATTTACCTCTAAAATTATTTGTACTCCCCTCTCTTCATTCTCCCACAGGACTTCTTGCCCACAAGAACGCCCAGTAAAATAGATCTATAACCGTTTTAGGGGAATAAAGTCACTTACATCCTATCTTGATTTAATTGCTCTAATCATTATCAATGAAAAAAAATAGGTCTAAAACTCAAATTGGCTCTGATCCTCATAAAATTGTAATACCTATCAATAAATCTCAATTTGAAAATGCATTACAAACTTCTACTGATTTCCAAATAGCTTTTCTGGAATATTTTGGAAAAATTTCATTTCATTATCCTTCTGGTAAGCTGTGGAATTTCGTCAAAAATACTGAATTTATTATTTCTTGCATTATCAGCTCACAGCCTATACCACAGGCTGAGGTTTTCTATATAGACAGGACTGAAGGACCTAAGCTACTCCATTTTGTTAAAGAAGATTCCATTTTGTAAAAATTCCTGGAAAAGAGCTTTTTGGAAATCCCTTAACCTCACCCCACCACCCTGGGACCAATCAGAACCCATGGCAAGCCCGGGAAATGGGAACCAATCAGAACCCAACACCTAACCCTTCCACAGAAGGTAACCAGTTAGACGTCTCCCAACCCGGAAACTCCCGTTTTTCAAATTTTTCACGCGAGAATACCCTATATAAACAATAAAACCCAGAGCTCGGGCTCCTCCCTATAGCTGCTGCGTTGGTATTGGTGGGAGCCCCAGCTTGAGCTTGGTAATAAAAACTCTTGTTTTTGCATCGGATATTGGCTCCCTGGTGGTCATTGGGAGATTTTGCGACTTGGGCATAACATTTGGGGGCTCGTCTGGGATCTCCCACCGACTCCACGGGAAGACCGATCTGGAAAGTCATCTGCAGCCGGTAAGCTTTTTTCTGTCTTTCTTTTCCTTTCTGGCAGGGCCTGGTTTCTGAGACCGGTATACAACTCAGGCGGACGTGCCGATGAGTCACCGGTGGGGGTCGTTGGGAGATGTCCCTGACCCCGGCAAGTGGGGATGGAGTGCCCCTGTTCTCTGTAGACGATATCGGGTCACTCCCGCTGAATGGCCGGAGGCCGTCATCACTCGGTTTTACCTCTGGACTCCTGGAGGTGTATTTCTCCTGTCTCTCTGTCTGTCTGTGTGGCTGTTCGTATTGTCTGTGTTAATTTATCAACATCTGACTGATCCAGGGATGAAGGGGCAACGCCATTCTAGCCCCACACCTCTATCCTTGGTTACTGATAATTTTAAGGAGGTCAAGATGTGCGCTCATGACCTCAGTGTAGAAATTAAAAGGAATAAATTAATCACTTTTTGCAGCGCAGAATGGCTGACCTTCCATGTAGGCTGGCCCTCAGAAGGCACCTTTGACTTGGGAACTGTACATCAAGTCCAAGATATCATCTTCTGACCGTGGATCGGACACTCTGACCAAGTTCCCTTTTGTCAGCACATGTGTCTCCTTGGACAATTCATTTCTGAGTGTTAGACAAGAGCCCAGTTTCGGGCCCTGGAAGGGGTCCCTCTTCCTGCAACAAATGGCGACTCTGGCAGGGACTCTTCTTTGCTGAGACTGACATCCTAACCACTCGGGGTACTCAGGGGCCAGATTGCCTGCCAATGGACCAGACCCAGCGGCCGCAACTGGGACCCTTTTGTCCCTGGTCTCCTTCCGACGTGGACAACTGGCCAGAGTGCCCCCACTGGTAAGGAACAAGAGACATTATTGATCTCTCTCCCCTTCCCTTTCTGTCTCCTCTCCTTAACCCTTCCTATCCTTCCCTGTTTTTCTAGTCCCCCGGTCCTGGACACAGGAATCTGGTCGAAGGGCCCTCAGCCTGAGCTGAGGATTGGAGACTGATCACCTCCTGTTGGCAGAGAACTGGAATTCTGGTTCTGATTTCTGGTAGGGCCGAGTTCCAGTCCTCCCTTCTCTGGAGGCCCAGGGAAAAGTCCCGTAACGCCTGGGTATCTGTAGGTGGCAGGAGAAGTCTGTAAGGCCACCTCTTTTGCCCACCTCTCCTGCCTCCTCCCCCTTCTTCTTTCAACCTGGCTTCCTTTCCTCCCTTGAAATCTTTGCTGTCAGTACTTAGATCTGAAGTTCTGTGTCTCTATAGGAGGTTTTCTGAGAGACTGTATTTTTGTATTTAAGGGCTTCCCTGGTGGAGCCAAGGTTAAAGCATCTGCCTGCAATATGGGAGACCTGGCTTCGATCCCTGGGTCGAGAAGATCCCCTGGAGAAGGAAATTTTGCTTTGTCTGGCCACCATGTGGTTTAGACCTGCCGCCATTTTGTTAGAACTTGATTTTCTTTTCCTGTGCCTTGAGACCAGGGCTCTCAGGAGCACTTATCTAGACCATCTCTAACTCCTGACACTGAGGAGAAAAAAAAAAAAAAAAAGACTTGAAGCTAGATCTTGCACTGTGTCTGTCTAAATATGTCTTGGTAATATTTTTGTGGTTAATTTGTATATGAACTCTATTTATTTGGCTTAAAAAAAGGTAAGTGCTTACAAATCAAGTAATTCTAAATTAAACAATAAATTCCAGGTTCATGTGAACTGGGAAATATTCAATGTTAAATACCTGATATTAATGTTTGTTTGTTGACCTATCTAATATAGACATGTCTTAGAGTAATTAACATTAAGTAGAATATTTTCATTGTACCTAGGTTTAATATAAGTTAAATATTATATCTGTTACAAGTTTGTCAACAAGGAAATTAGAGTCAACTAGGTCCAAAATGGCGGAGCTGACTTTCACTAGACCTTGAGCCTATGCCCATTGTGACATATCAACAAGCTAAGTGATACACCCATCAATACTGACTAAATCTGACCAAATGTTCTAAACCCTTTTAATTGATCTTTTGGATAAAACTTCCTAAATAGAACTCTTTTGAAGTTCTTTTGATCTCTAGCTAACTTTGGGGTGCTTCAGAGGGCCCCTGGAGCATCCCAAAGAGAGATATTAAACTGTGTTTATTTGGTTGGTTAAATTACATAGAAAAGATTATCAAATGAGTAATAAATCTGCTCATGTTATAATGTATGGTAAAATTATTAATACAGATATCCTAGAAATTATATGGAGTTTTTAACATTCTGATATGTCCTGGTATTTTAATGGAAAACCTGATGACTTCACAAAAGTTAGCAAAAGGACTGAATGAACCAGTGAAAATGCTTATAACTTTTATGGTTTCTATCTGAAAAATTATGGGTTTGAATCTTATGTTTTCAGGGAGTAGGGGAAATCTTCCTCTCAAACTAATTATGACAATACTTCGGTAAAATTAAACGTTATAAACAAAACAATTATATTTTCCATCTGACTCCTCCAAAAATTGGAAGTTCTTAGGTTTCCAGTAAGTTAGGTTAGGAAGGTTATCTCACGGATACAAAAATCTCAAGAAATTTTTGAGACCTTAAAAAGGGAAGAATTCACCTAGATCTGTTAGGCAAAATCTGTGATAAGCCTTTGGTGTGAGTTTCCCAGCCCTGTTTTATTTTAAAAGTTCAGTCTGAGACTCTATAAATGTTTCAGCAAAATAAAAAGCCTATAATCAATTATAGTTATAAAAATCATCAGACCAAAATCAGTGAGAACAGACCTATTTTGCAAACAAACTAGCCTTAATTTGGTTATATTTAATAAAAATAAGGGTAACTTTAAGGAGAAAAAGATATTTCAAAATGTTAAATACCAGTTTGTTAATGGAGGTCTGCTTCTAGTAAGACTCATATCTTAGATCGTTCTTTGCTGTTATGTGATGTTAATGTAAAATTTAATTGAATTCTTGAAGAACACACTAAGTTTGTTTCTGAAGCCTATCTCAGCAATCTGTCTTTGGATGAAGATCAGATGCCTCATGACCTGCAACCAGGACTGGAAAAAGACATAATTTAAGGGACTGTCTCCAACATGGTTGGAAGGACTTTTTAATCAGGAGAAACTACACTACACCAGGATGAGAAGATGACAACATCAGAGGTAGACAGCTTCCCCAAGATGCTGGACCTGATTCATATGATCATTTATGTTTTCTTGGCTTCTTAGACCTTTGCATATAAGTCAAATGCTTTTCTATCGTAGGCCTGATCCTATGCTAGTTTTAAAAATCAATCCAATTGTTGGGTTTGTGGCCAATTACCTGTGTCTAGTTCTGGGTTACCTTGGTAAATTTCTCTACTACCAGACTCTAACTGGTTGGCCCTGAGAAAATTTACTTAAAAAAATTACAGTCATATTCAAGTCACTGTGATATTACTAGATAGGATCCTCTCACTGGGCCAATTAATAATGCCTGCTCTGACTCTGACTATAAATTTGAGCTTTTTTCTATTACCCAGGCTCAATCAGAACAAGAAAAGCTTCCGCAAAGGATGGGAAAATCTCCCACAATTATGGGATGGATTTATATAGATAACACCAGGCTACAGTAATTTAGGTTTAAAGTCTCCTCTGTGTTGAAAAAAATAAAATAAAATAAAATAAATCATACTAAAGATAATCAGTCTAGTAACACTAGAAAACTGGGCTATGTGCCTTATAGATGGTGCCAATATATAATTTCCCTGGAAGATAAAGATTCTACAGGGCAGAAAAAGTCAGATGACCTGAAGATATACTGGGCTATATCTAATGGAAGTTCTTAACATAAGTCTTACTTGTGACTTTACTAATACTGCTGGCTATGTTATTTGTATTTCACTCATTTTACAAAATTGCTGTTTCTTACACTGTCAAATATGTGTGTGAGGCCTCTAATAGAATAATATATAGTCCCGTATGAGATCAATGATGGTAACAGTGTAACTCTAGATATGGTAAAGAAGCAACAAGAGGAAATATTTTCCTGGACCAAAAAGCTAGTAAGACAGGTGGTCCAGAGAATTTTGGATACTGTTTTATGGCCTAGTCCAGTAACAGCACATTGAGTGGCCTGTCAACAGAGTCTTTGCCAAACCTGAGAATGGACATTCTCAGCACCATGGGATAAAATGGTCATGAAGTGCCCCCTCATAATCATGGTCAAGTTTATGAGCAAAAAGGGGCTCTGCCAACTGAAGACTGACACTCTCCATCTACATCTATGAAGACTAAATCATGGCCGCTGCAACTGCTGACTTTCAATGCCCCGAAAGGAGTTCAGGGAGAAAATCAGGAATAAGGCACTCTGTGCTCTGGGAAAAACTGGCAGAATAGGCCTTCAGATAGTTAGATCTTTTCAGGAGAAGATTTTATGAGTCCCAATTCTTGCATCTTCTCGTACCTAGAGAAACACTGACGTCATTAATGGTGAAATCTGCTTTGGCCATTAAGGAAAAGTTTAAATTAAAAGTCAAAATAGAGTAGCTATGGTTCAGATATCCTGGGAAATAACTAGGTGATGCTATGGGTGTACGTTCAGATTAGACCTTGTATTGCTAAACACTTGAGTTTTCTGAGTCGTGTCAGGCTTGGATGCCACCATTTTCAAAACAATGTCTGCTGGAAGCTAGTAACCTCACTTTTTATAAAACTAGGCAACTGGCTACATGGCTACAAGTCTCCCTGAAGTGCCAGGTCCAGACTGGGTTTCAGGCCTATTCTTCTAAAAAGAAATGAGATTTATTTTGTCTACTAAATTCTAGTTATCACTCCTCCAACTACTTCTAATTGGGTCTGTTACACCAAAATGGCAAACCAAGGGATTAGGATTTTAATCATACAAGACTCAGATCTAGAACTTAGAACTCAGAAATACTTCTGATTCAGTGTCTAAACTCCAAGCTGGGGCAGTCCTATGCCCCATTTTGACAGGAAGTTATCACAGTCACAGCTGCCTAGTTCCCTAAAATGAAAACTGAGCAGGACTCTGTGGGGCTCTGGAGTACAGATCTGTTCTGTGTTCTCCATTTCTTATCTGTAGGATATAGACTTTGTTCAGCCTCCTTGACCTTCTCTGAATTCCAAAGCATGGATTCTAACAATTGCTAATCAGGGAAGGGAGGGGATACAAAAATAGAAACAATCAAAAGTTGGTACAGCCTCCAGACAGTCCTGGTTCCTACTCAAAAAAATATGCATAATAATGTCTTTGAGCCCTCACCCAGATGGAAGATGGTAACTTCAGACTGAACACAAGATTCCTGGAGCACAGCTCTGTTGCCTCACCACCAACCCATCAGAAGGGGTCACAAACCCTGCAACCCTCACCCCAAATGTTGCCTTCTGTTTCCGGGGACTAGAGATGACCATCCTGTTAGGTCTCCTGTTTGGCTCTTGTCTATTTCATCTCTGAGAGGGGCCAACTAAATTGCTGTTACTACAAGGATAGAAGCTGGTTTCAGATGTGGAAAACCCTAACTTAGATCAGGTAGAGAGAGACTTCTGCTCTGCTAGGCAGGCCTACGCCCATGCACAGCAGGAAGAAGTTACAGAAGAAAGAGACCTCTGCCCCAATTCCCAAGAAGTATCTTGAGTATGAAGTCTCTCAGGGGGCCTATGTGCTGCGTTAGGGGAAGAACGTTGTTTTTATGTGAATCACTCGGGGATAGTCAGGGAGTCCCTGGCCAAGATAAGAAAAGGGCTGAGTTAGAAAAAAAAAAGCAGAAAGAGAAATGTCTCAAAATTAGTTTGAATCCTGGTTCAACTCATCCCCCTGGTTCACAACTCTCATATCTTCCTTGGTAGGGCCCCTGATTATCTTGTTACTGCTACTCACCCTCGGGCCATGCTTATCAAACTAATTGGTGGCCGTCATTAAAAGCCGCATCAACACGGTGCAGCTCATGGTACTCAGATCCCAATATTCGGCCCTACCAACTGTCCCCTTAGTGGGAGACAATATAGAGCTGACATCAGACCCATGATTGGGTCTGTCCTGGATCCTAGAGAAGGGGGGAATGAAGGACCTAAGCTACTCCATTTTGTTAAAGAAGATTCCATTTTGTAAAAATTCCTGGAAAAGAGCTTTTTGGAAATCCCTTAACCTCACCCCACCACCCTGGGACCAATCAGAACCCATGGCAAGCCCGGGAAATGGGAACCAATCAGAACCCGTGGCCAGCCTGAGAAATGGGAACCAATCAGAACCCAACACCTAACCCTTCCACAGAAGGTAACCAGTTAGACGTCTCCCAACCTGGAAACTCCCGTTTTTCAAATTTTTCGCGCGAGAATACCCTATATAAACAATAAAACTCAGAGCTCGGGCTCCTCCCTATAGCTGCTGTATCGGTGGGAGCCCCAGCTCGAGCTTGGTAATAAAAACTCTCTTGTTTTTGCATCGGATATTGGCTCCCTGGTGGTCATTGGGAGATTTCGCAACTTGGGCATAACAGGACTAAAAACACCAAAGCTTCATTCTGGTCTCTTAAGGAATATAAAATCTTTTATACTAAATTTCATTCTGCTCAACAAAATAAATTATATGCTCTTATTCAAGTTATTTGCCTACATCTTTACCTCATTAATATAGTCTCTGACTCTATATATTCTGTTTTTGTATTAAAAAATATATAAAAAAATATATCCACCATAAACTCCAATCAACCTATTATTCAACAACTCTTTTTCAAACTACAATCTGTTGTTAAAAACCACAATTCTCCCATTCATATTACACATATTCGAGCACATTCTTGTCTTCTTGGCCCCATGACTTATGATAATGAGCAGGCTGATAAACCGGTTTCCTTTGCTACTCAAAAAAACCAGCATGCTCTGTTGCATAACAATGCTGGCTCCCTACACCAGCTATGGAAAATCCCATACCACCAGGCTAAAGAAATTATTAGTAATTGCTCTACTTGTAGACCTCTACATCTTCGACCCATCACACAAGGTATTAATCCTCGCGGTTTGCAACCTAATGAACTATGGCAAATGGATGTAACTCATTGCCCTGAACTTTCTCCATTTTCTTTCTTCTTCTATTTGGGCCACACCTCTTCGTGGTGAAGCTACACAACACATTATAACTCACTCATTAGCTTATTTTGCTGTAATGGGAATTCCTAGTTCTATAAAAACAGACAATGGCCCTGCCTATATTTCTAGACACTTTAAACAATTTTTACAATTTTTTTCTATTAAACATATTACAGGTATTCCTTATAATCCACAGGCACAAGACATAGTCAAATGAACACATCACACACTAAAGTTGTGAATAAAAAAATTTAAAAAGGGGGAATATACAGGAACACTACTGTCTTCCTTATCTAAAGCAGACTTGACTAGATTCCAACATAAGATATTTTCTAAACCTATAACTATTGTTAATACAGCTTTATTTGTTTTAAATTTTTAAACTTACCACAGAGAGATATCTTAAAGAGAACAGAAAGGCATTTTGAGGAACTGAAAGACACTTCTCTTCCTCTGCCCATTTGGTACCAAGACAGGTTCATGAAACAATGGAAATCTGGGAAACTAATCTTACAGGGAAAGGGGTATGCTTGTATTTCCCCAGATGGATCCAATGAACTCACATGGCTTTCTCTTTGGAAGATTTGACCCATGGTTGGCCCTGAGCCTTCAAAATGGAGATGGGACAACAAAAGTCCCAGGAGGAAGAAATTCCAATGTGGGCCATGGTAACATCACCCTTATGATCTCCCCACTTGGGGACAAATAAAAATCTTTACTAATCAAGCTAAAAATCTGGTTTTTCAACAGGAAATGCCTTGGAGTCCTGAAAACCTCAGTTGGCCTGCATGACCCCTTCTCGAGCCGGATTAACTAATCAGACTTAACTGGGCTTACTTACCCAACCTCCCTTTAGTGCAGGTGGTAAAATGGACTGATCCTGTTGACCAATGACTCCACCCATATGCCCCCTCCCTGGAACGTGAAGGAGCCATCACACCCTGGGGAAGAGAGAAAACTAATTAACATTTCTTTAGGCTATGAAGTCCTTCCATTGTGTCTGGGCCCAGAGAAATTGTGCATAAACGTCAGCCGACAAACTTGGGCTTTCGCCCTGCCTCCCAAAAAGGATTTTCAGACATTGCTTGGACTATTTACTGCCTTTTCTTTATCTGTGAACCATGTTTATACTACTGAGACTTTAGGGAAAGTGTTAGGGAAAGAGTTAGGGAAAGAACAAAGAACATTATGCAAAGGGTTTACTTATAAGAACTTTACATATACTCCTGTTCACTGGGACAAATGTCAAGCCAAATCAGGAAAATTAATGTTTGTGGCTAATCATACAATTGTTGATTGGGGAACCCATGGTATGTTGTTATCTAACTGCTCAGAAGAGGTTAACAGCACAGTGTGTGACTATGTTAGGCAAGTGACATGGAAGGTCACTGACACTATGATGAAGCATTATCATGACAAAGGACTTCTTGGGTGGCTTGACAGTGGATTAGCCCCACCTCGTCCTAGGATCATCCTTGATAAAGAGTGGACCTGAACAATGGGACATTTGGAAACTTGCTGCGAGCACCAAAGAACTTGGAACTTGGACCGGACATTTCACAGGGACCAGTCGTGGTCATAGTAACTATTTCTTTTGCTATAAGCAGTCATATTTTATACAGGCCTGTGTCCTACTTCCTTTTGTTATGTGTGTGTGTTAGTCGCTCAGTCGTGCCCGACTCTTTGCAACCCCATGGACTGCAATCCACCAGGTTCCTCTGTCCATGAGATTTTCCAGGCAAGAATACTGGAATGGGTTGCCATTTCCTTCTCCAGGGGATCTTCCCAACCCAGGGATTGAACCCGAGTCTCCTGTACTGCAGGCAAATTCTTTACTGACTGAGCTACAAGGGAAGCCCTTCCTTTTGTTATAGCCATAGACAAAGTATTACCCACAGCATCGGGTCTGGAACTATAACTTTGGTGATGGTCTTGGTAATTATATTTGTTGTTTATCATTGCCTTTATATAAGGTTGGTTAATACTAAACAGACTCAATGGGTCAGGATCTTTTTTTGCAAATATAATAAAATAGGGGGAATTGTCAGGAAGCATTTAACAGGAGGCTTCCTGTGTGCTGTTTCGGATATGTCATGAATCCTCTGTCCCTTATTAATTCCTATTCAGGAATTAAGTGGAGTAACAAACTGCTCCCGGGGGCTTAGGAATGCACGCATTTCCTTCGTTACTTTTTCCATATGGTGATAAGTAACTATTTACAACCCTCTTCCTTTTCATGAACCATACAGTAAAAGTGATTATTTACAACCCTCTCTCTTTCATATGGATGATCTCATGTTTCCTTGATAACTTGTAAGTTTTGACTTTATCTCTGCTGAAAATAGCTACCTTGTAAGACAGTATAAATACTCACACAATGTTGAATAAAACACCTTTGCTCCATCAGAGCTTGGGTACCCATGTCTGTCTTTCTCTCTCTCTTTCTCTCTCTCTTTTACTTTCTTATTGTCGACTCCAGACCACCAGGTCCATTAAAGGACCTCAGTAATTTACCAAGGCTAGATTTATGGCCCAGAATGTGATCTATCCTGGAGAAGGTTCCATGTGCACTTGAAAAAAAGGTGAAATTCATTGTTTTGGAGTGAGATGTCCTATAGAAATCAATTAGGTCTTACTGGCTTATTGTATCATTTAAAGTTTGTGTTTCCTTGTTAATTTTCTGTTTAGTTTATCTATCCATAGGTGTGAGTGGGGTATTAAAGTCTCCCACTATTATTATTGTGTTATTGTTAATTTCCCCTTTCATACTTGTTAGCATTTGTCTTACATATTGCAGTGCTCCTATGTTGGGTGCATATATATTTATAATTGTTGTATCTTCTTCTTGGATTGATCCTTTAATCATTATGTAGTGTCCTTCTTTGTCTCTTTTCACAGCCTTTGTTTTAAAGTCTATTTTATCTGATATGAGTATTGCTACTCCTGCTTTCTTTTGGTCTCTATTTGCATGGAATATCTTTTTCCAGCCCTTCACTTTCAGTCTGTATGTGTCCCGTGTTTTGAGGTGGGTCTCTTGTAGACAACATATATAGGGGTCTTGTTTTTGTATCCATTCAGCCAGTTTTGTCTTTTGGTTGGGGCATTCAACCCATTTACATTTAAGGTAATGATTGATAAGTATGATCCTGTTTCAATTTACTTTATTGTTTTGGGTTCGAGTTTATACACCCTTTCTGTGTTTCCTGTCTAGAGAAGATCCTTTAGCATTTGTTGGAGAGCTTGTTTGGTGGTGCTGAATTCTCTCAGCTTTTGCTTGTCTGTAAAGCTTTTGATTTCTCCTTCATATTTGAATGAGATCCTTGCTGGGTACAGTAATCTGGTCTGTAGGTTAATTTCTTTCATCACTTTAAGTATGTCTTGCCATTCCCTCCTGGCCTGAAGAGTTTCTATTGAAAGATCAGCTGTTATCCTTATGGGAATCCCCTTGTGTGTTATTTGTTGTTTTTCCCTTGATGCTTTTAATATTTTTTGTTTGTGTTTGATCTTTGTTAATTTGATTAATATGCATCTTGGGGTGTTTTGCCTTGGGTTTATCCTGTTTGGGACTCTCTGGGTTTCTTGGACTTGGGTGATTATTTCCTTCCCCATTTTAGGGAAGTTTTCAACTATTATCTCCTCAAGTATTTTCTCATAGTCTTTCTTTTGTCTTCTTCTTCTGGAACTCCTACGATTCGAACGTTGGGGCATTTAACATTGTCCCAGAAGTCTCTGAGATTGTCCTCATTTCTTTTCATTCGTTTTTCTTTTTTCCTTTCTGTTTCACTTATTTCTCTCATTCTATCTTCTACCTCACTTATCCTATCTTCTGCCATATTCTACTGTTGGTTCTCTCCAGAGTGGTTTTGATCTCATTTATTGCATTATTCATTATATGTTGACTCTTTTTATTTCTTCTTGGGCTTCCCTTGTAGCTCAGTTGGTAACGAATCTGCCTGCAGTGCAGAAGACCCAGGTTTGACTCCTGGATTGGGAAGATCCCCTGGAGAAGGAAATGGCAACCCACTCCAGTATCCTTCCCTGGAAAATCTCATGGACAGTGGGCTGCAGTCCATGGGGCTGCAGAGTCGGGCATGACTGAGCGTGCCCTTGTTAAACATTTCTTTCATCTTTTTAATCCTTGTTCAGGCTATTTATCTGTAACTCCATTTTGTTTTCAAGATTTTGGATCATTTTCACTATCATTATTTGGAATTCTTTATCAGGTAGATTCCTTATCTCTTCCTCTTTTGTTTGGTTTGGTGGGCATTTATCCTGTTCCTTTACCTGCTGGGTATTTCTCTGCCTCTTCATCTTGTTTATATTGCTGTGTTTGGGGTGGCCTTTCCGTATTCTGGCAGTTTGTGGAGTTCTCTTTATTGTGGAGATTCCTTGCTGTGGGTTGGGTTGGACGGGTGGTCAAGGTTTTCTGGTTAGGGAGGTTTCTGTTGGTGTTCTGGTGGGTGGGGCTGGATTTCTTCTCTCTGGAGTGCAATGAAGTGTCCAGTAATGAGTTATGAGGTGTCAAAGGATTTGGAGTGACTTTGGGCAGCCTGTATATTGAAGCTCAGGGCTATGTTCCTGTGTTGCTGGAGAATTTGTATGCTATGTCTTTCTCTGGAACTTGTTGGCCCTTGGGTGGTGCTTGGTTTCAGTGTAGGTATGGAGGCGTTTGATGAGCTCCTATCGATTAATGTTCCCTGGATTCAGGAGTTCTCTGATGTTCTCAGGATTTGGGCTTAAGCCTCCTGCCTCTGGTTTTCAGTCTTATTCTTACAGTAGCCTCAAGACTTCTCCATCTATACAGCACCTTTGATAAAACATCTAGGTTAAAGATGAAAACTTTCTCCACAGTGAGGGACACCCAGAGAGGTTCACAGAGTTACATGGAGAAGAAAAGAGGGAGGAGGGAGACAGAGGTAACCAGGAGGAGAAGAGGGGGAATCAAAAGAGGAGAGAGCAAGCTAGCCAGTAATCACTTCCTTATGTGCTCTCCACTGTCTGGACCGCTCAGAGATGTTCACAGAGTTATACAGAGAAGAGACGAAGGAGGAAGGAGACAGAGGTGGCCAGGAGGGTAAAGGAGGGGGGTGGGGAATCAAAAGGAGAGAGATAGATCCAGCCAGTAGTCAGTTCCCTAAGTGTTCTCCATAGTCCGGAACACACAAAAAGATTCACAGAGTTGGGTAGAGAAGAGAAGGGGGAGGGAGGAGACAGAGGCGACCGGGTGGAGAAAAAAGAGAGTCCAAAGGGGAAGAAAGCAGTCAAGTCAGTAATCTCGCTCCCAAGTAAAAATGGGTACTGAAGATCGGGTTCTTAAAGGTACAAAATTGATAACAAATACGAAAAAGCAAATATTAAAAATCTAGCATAGAGGTTGGATTCCCAAAAGTACAATATTAAAAAAAAAGTTGGGGGCGGTCCTAAGATGGCGGAGGAATAGGACGGGGAGATCACTTTCTCCCCAACAAATTCATCAAAAGAACATTTCAACGCTGAGTAAATTCCACAATACAACTTCTGAATGCTGGCAGAGGACATCAGGCACCCAGAAAAGCAGCTCATTGTCTTCAAAAATAGGTAGGAAAAAAACATAAATGACAAAAAAAAGAGACAAAAGAGGTAGGGAGGGACCTCCATTCTGGGAAGGGAGTCTTAAAAAGAGAGAAGTTTCCAAACACCAGGAAACACTCTCACTGCCAAGTTTGTGGCAAGCCTTGGAAGCACAGAGGGCAACATAACAGGGAGGGAAAATAAACAAATAATTAAAATCCACAGATTATGAGCCCAATGGTAACTCCCCCAGCAGAGAAGCAGCGCAAACGCCTGCATCTGCCACTAGCAAGCGGGGGCTGGGCAGGGAGGCGTGGGCTGCATTGCATTTTAAGGATCGGGCCCGAATGCCCTGAGTGTAACCAGAGCGAACTAGCTTGGGCTAGCAAAACAGACTGTGGGATAGCTATGATGTGAAAAGCTCTAACATAAGACACCACCAGGACCATGCACAGAACAAAGGACAGAACAGAATTAGCCGACTGCAGACCATCCCCCTCCAGTGACAGGCAGCCAGAGCCGGAAGGGCCAGAAGGGGGCAATAGCAGCCCCAAGAGAGATATTAACTACCAAACTGCAAACAGGCTTCTTTGCTAACTAAGACTTCTTGGGGTTCTGGACAGTCATCATCTGCATGACAAGGTGTGCCGGTTGTACACCCAGAAAACTGAGCAGCAGGGACTGAGCAGCAGAGAGGCGATAAGTCACAGCGACCATGCTCACCAAACACCTGAGCTACTCAGATCTGGGAAGGGCACAAAACGCAGGCCCAACCGAGTCTGCGCCTCTGAGGACTGCCTGAGTGCTTGAGCCTGAGCAGCTTAGACCTGGGAGGTGCATGCAGCCCAGGGCTGGCCTCAGACCATTCCCAGCGGAGCAAGCTAGAGCCTGAGCTGTGTGCACCGTGAGTGGGGGCAGCCCCACTCACGTGTGCTTGAGACACTGCAAGCACACGCCAGTTTTATTTGTTTGCAGCATCCCTCCCTCCCCACAGCACGACTGAACAAGTGAGCCTAAAAAAAGTGACCACCTTTGCCCCCCTTGTGTCAGGGCGGAAATCAGAAACTGAAGAAACCAGCAAATAGAAGAAGCTAAAACAGAGGGAACCACCTTGGAAGTGACAGGTGCAATAGGTTAAAACCCTGTCATTAGTACCAACTACATAGGAAGGGGCCTATAGATCTTGAGAAATATAAGACAGAGCAAGGAACTACCTGAAAGTGAACTGACCCCACACTGCCCACAACACCAGAGAAAGTCCTAGATATATCTACTATTTTTATGATCATTCTTTTTTTTTTTTTTGGTTGTTTTTTCTTCTTTTCTTCTTCTTTTTTTTACATTTTTAAATTTTTAAGTCCTCTATTTCTCCGTTAATTTTCATTTTTATAACCTACTATTACTTTTCCAAAAAAAGACCTTATTTTTTTTATTTAAATTTTATTTTTTTAATTTACAATACTGTATTGGTTTTGCCATACATTGACATGAATCCACCACAGGTGTACATGAGTTCCCAACCCTGAAAAGGCAAACTTCATATATATTTTTTTCTTTTTAATAATTCTTGTGACTTTGTTTTTTTTTTCTTCTTCTTCTTTTCTTTAATATTGTATTTTTGAAAATCCAACCTCTATGCTAGATTTTTAATCTTTGCTTTTTGGTATTTGTTATCAATTTTGTACCTTCAAAAACCCAATCTTCAGTACCCATTTTTACATGAGAGTGAGATTACTGGCTTGACTGCTCTCTCCCTCTTTGGACTCTCCTTTTTCTCCACCAGGTTGCCTCTATCTCCTCCCTTCCCCTTCTCTTCTCTACCCAACTCTGTGAATCTCTTTGTGTGTTCTGGACTATGGAGAACACTTAGGGAACTGATTACTGGCTGGATCTGTCTCTCTCTTTTTCATTCCCCTCTTTTATCCTACTGGCCACCTCTGTCTTCTTCCTCCCTCTCCTCTTCTCTGTATAACTCTGTGAACATCTCTGAGCGGTCCAGACTGTGGAGAGCACACAAGGAAGTGATTACTGGCTAGCTTGCTCTCTCTTCTTTTGATTCCACCTCATCTCATTCCAGTCACCTCTAACTCCCCCTCCCTCTTCTCTTCTCCATGTAACTCTGTGAACCTCTCTGGGTGTCCCTCACTGTGGAGAAATTTTTCATCTTTAACCTAGATGTTTTATCAAAGGTGCTGTATAGAAGGAGAAGTCTTGAGACTACTGTAAAAATAAAACTGAAAACTAGAAGCAGGAGGCTTAAGCCCAAATCCTGAGAACATCAGAGAACTCCTGAATCCAGGGAACATTAATCGATAGGAGCCCATCAAACGCCTCCATACCTACACTGAAACCAAGCACCACCCAAGGGCCAACAAGTTCCAGAGCAAGACATACCACGCAAATTCTCCAGCAACACAGGAACACAGCCCTGAGCTTCAATATACAGGCAGCTCAAAGTTTCTCCAAAACCATTGACATCTCATAACTCATTACTGGACACTTCATTGCACTCCAGAGAGAAGAAATCCAGCCCCACCCACCAAAATACTGACAAAAGCTTCCCTAACCAAGAAACCTTGACAAGCCACTGATACAACCCCGTCCACAGTGAGGAATCTCCATAATAAAGAGAACTCCACAAACTGCCAGAATACAGAAAGGCCACCCCAAATGCAGCAATATAAACAAGATGAAGAGACAGGAATACCCAGCAGGTAAAGGAACAGGATAAATGCCCACCAAACCAAACAAAAGAGGAAGAGATAGGGAATCTACCTGATAAAGAATTCCAAATAATGATAGTGAAAATGATCCAAAATCTTGAAAACAAAATGGAATCATAGAAAAATAGCCTGGAGACAAGGATTGAGAAGATGCAAGAAAGGTTGAACAAGACCTAGAAGAAATAAAAAAAAGAGTCAATATATAATGAATAATGCAATAAATGAGATGAGAAACACTCTGGAGGCAACAAATAGTAGAATAACGGAGGCAGAAGATAGGATTAGTGAAATAGAATGGTAGAAATAAATGAATCAGAGAGGAAAAAAGAAAAACGAATAAAAAGAAATGAGGACAATCTCAGAGACCTCCAGGACAATATGAAACTTTCCAACATTCAAA
The DNA here is from genome assembly GCF_023091745.1 of Budorcas taxicolor. Classification (NCBI taxonomy): domain Eukaryota; kingdom Metazoa; phylum Chordata; class Mammalia; order Artiodactyla; family Bovidae; genus Budorcas; species Budorcas taxicolor. The sequence continues at coordinate 17,240,553 of NC_068935.1, forward strand.
TTATAGGAGTCCCAGAAGAAGAAGACAAAAAGAAAGACCATGAGAAAATACTTGAGGAGATAATAATTGAAAACTTCCCTAAAATGGGGAAGGAAATAATCACCCAAGTCCAAGAAACCCAGAGAGTCCCAAACAGGATAAACCCAAGGCAAAACACCCCAAGATGCATATTAATCAAATTAACAAAGATCAAACACAAACAAAAAATATTAAAAGCATCAAGGGAAAAACAACAAATAACACACAAGGGGATTCCCATAAGGATAACAGCTGATCTTTCAATAGAAACTCTTCAGGCCAGGAGGGAATGGCAAGACATACTTAAAGTGATGAAAGAAATTAACCTACAGACCAGATAACTGTACCCAGCAAGGATCTCATTCAAATATGAAGGAGAAATCAAAAGCTTTACAGACAAGCAAAAGCTGAGAGAATTCAGCACCACCAAACAAGCTCTCCAACAAATGCTAAAGGATCTTCTCTAGACAGGAAACACAGAAAGGGTGTATAAACTCGAACCCAAAACAATAAAGTAAATTGAAACAGGATCATACTTATCAATCATTACCTTAAATGTAAATGGGTTGAATGCCCCAACCAAAAGACAAAACTGGCTGAATGGATACAAAAACAAGACCCCTATATATGTTGTCTACAAGAGACCCACCTCAAAACACGGGACACATACAGACTGAAAGTGAAGGGCTGGAAAAAGATATTCCATGCAAATAGAGACCAAAAGAAAGCAGGAGTAGCAATACTCATATCAGATAAAATAGACTTTAAAACAAAGGCTGTGAAAAGAGACAAAGAAGGACACTACATAATGATTAAAGGATCAATCCAAGAAGAAGATACAACAATTATAAATATATATGCACCCAACATAGGAGCACTGCAATATGTAAGACAAATGCTAACAAGTATGAAAGGGGAAATTAACAATAACACAATAATAGTGAGAGACTTTAATACACCACTCACACTTATGGATAGATCAACTAATCAGAAAATTAACAAGGAAACACAAACTTTAAATGATACAATAGACCAGTTAGACCTAATTGATATCTATAGGACATTTCACTCCAAAACAATGAATTTCACCTTTTTCTCAAGTGCTCACGGAACCTTCTCCAGGATAAATCATATTCTGGGCCATAAATCTATCCCTGGTAAATTCAAAAAAAACTGAAATCATTCCAAGCATCTTTTCTGACCACAATGCAGTAAGATTAGATCTCAATTACAGGAGAAAAACTATTAAAAATTCCAACATATGGAGGCTGAACAACATTCTCTTGAAAAACCAACAAATCACAGAAGAAATCAAAATATGCATAGAAATGAATGAAAATGAAAACACAACAACCCAAAACCTGTGGGACACTATAAAAGCAGTGCTAAGGGGAAATTTCATAGCAATATAGGCATACCTCAAGAAACAAGAAAAAAGTCAAATAAATAGCCTAACTCTACACCTAAAGCAACTAGAAAAGGAAGAAATGGAGAACCCCAGGGTTAGTAGAAGGAAAGAAATCTTAAAATTAGGGCAGAAATAAATGCAAAAGACACAAAAGAGACCATAGCAAAAATCAACAAAGCCAAACGCTGATTCTTTGAGAGGATAAATAAAATTGACAAACCATTAGCCAGACTCATCAAGAAACAAAGGGAGAAAAATCAAATCAATAAAATTAGAAATGAAAATGGAGAGATCACAACAGACAACACAGAAATACAAAGGATCATAAGAGACTACTATCAGCAATTATATGCCAATAAAATGGACAACGTGGACGAAATGGACACATTCTTAGAAAAGTACAACTTTCCAAAACTGAGCCAGGAAGAAATAGAAAATCTTAACAGACCCATCACAAGCACAGAAATTGAAACTGTAATCAGAAATCTTCAGCAAACAAAAGCCCAGGTCCAGACGGCTTCACAGCTGAATTCTACCAAAAATTTAGAGAAGAGCTAACACCTATCCTACTCAAACTCTTCCAGAAAATTGCAGAGGAAGGCCAACTTCCAAACTCATTCTATGAGGCTACCATCACCCTAATACCAAAACCAGAAAAAGATGCCACAAAAAAGAAAACTACAGGCCAATATCACTGATGAACATAGATGCAAAAATCCTTAACAAAATTCTAGCAATCAGAATCCAACAACACATTAAAAAGATCATACATCATGACCAAGTGGGCTTTATCCCAGGGATGCAAGGATTCTTCAATATCCGCAAATCAATCAATGTAATTCACCACATTAACAAATTGAAAAATAAAAGCCATCTGATTATCTCAATAGATGCAGAGAAAACCTTTGACAAAATTCAACATCCATTTATGATAAAAACCCTCCAGAAAGCAGGAATAGAAGGAACACACCTCAACATAATAAAAGCTATATATGACAAACCCACAGCAAACATTATCCTCAATGGTAAAAAATTGAAAGCATTTCTCCTCAAGTCAGGAACAAGACAAGAGTGCCCACTCTCACCACTACTGTGCAACATAGTTTTGGAAGTTTTGGCCACAGCAATCACAGCAGAAAAAGAAATAAAAGGAATCCAAATTGGAAAAGAAGAAGTAAAACTCTCACTGTTTGCAGATGACATGATCCTCTACATAGAAAACCCTAAAGACTCCACCAGGAAATTACTAGAGCTAATCAATGAATATAGTAAAGTTGCAGGATATATAATCAACACACAGAAATCCCTTGCATTTCTATACACTAATAATGAGAAAGTAGAGAAATTAAGGAAACAATTCCATTCACCATTGCAACGAAAAGAATAAAATACTTAGGAATATATCTACCTAAAGAAACAAAAGACCTATATATAGAAAAGTATAAAACACTGGTGAAAGAAATCAAAGAGGACACTAATAGATGGAGAAATATACCATGTTCATGGATCGGAAGAATCAATATAGTGAAATTGAGTATACTACATAAAGCAATCTACAGATTCAATGCAATCCCTATGCAGATACCAGTGGTATTTTTCACAGAGCTAAAACAAACACTTTCACAATTTGTATGGAAATACAAAAAACCTCGAATAGCCAAAGCAATCTTGAGAAAGAAGAATGGAACTGGAGGAATCAACCTGACTGTCTTCAGGCTCTACTACAAAGCCACAGTCATCAAGAAGCATGGTACTAGCACAAAGCCAGAAATATAGATCAATGGAACGAAATAGAAAGCCCAGAGATAAATCCACACACCTATGGACACCTTATCTTTGACAAAGGAGGCAAGAATATACAATGGATTAAAGGCAATCTCTTTAACACGTGGTGCTGGGAAAACTTGTCAACCACTTGTAAAAGAATGAAACTAGAACACTTTCTAACACCATACACAAAAATAAACTCAAAATGGATTAAAGATCTAAACGTAAGACCAGAAACTATAAAACTCCTAGAGGAGAACATAGGCAAAACATTCTCTGGCGTAAATCACAGCAGGATCCTCTATGACCCACCTCCCAGAATACTGGAAATGAAAGCAAAAATAAACAAATGGGATCTAATTAAAATTAAAATCTTCTGCACAACAAAGGAAAATATAAGCAAGGTGAAAAGACAGCCTTCAGAATAGGAGAAATTAATAGCAAATGAAGCAACTGACAAATAACTAATCTCAAAAATATACAAGCAACTCATGCAGCTCAATTCCAGAAAAACAAGCGACCCAATCAAAAAATGGGCCAAAGAACTAAATAGACATTTCTCCAAAGAAGACATACAGATGGTGAACAAACAGATGAAAATATGCTCAACATCACTCATTATCAGAGAAATGCAAATCAAGACCACAATGAGGTACCACTTCACACCAGTCAGAATGGCTGTGATCCAAAAGTCTACAAGCAATAAATGCTGGAGAAGGTGTGGGGAAAAGGGACTCCTCTTACACTGTTGGTGGGAATGCAAACTAGTACAGCCACTATGGAGAACAGTGTGGGGATTCCTTAAAAAACTGGAAATAGAACTGCCTTATGACCCAGCAATCCCCCTGCTGGACATACACACTGAAGAAAGCAGAATTGAAAGAGACACGTGTATACCAATGTTCATCACAGCACTGTTTATAATAGCCAGGACATGGAATCAACCTAGGTGTCCATCAGCAGATGAATGGATAAGAAAGCTGTGGTACATATACACAATGGAATATTACTCAGCCATTAAAAAGAATACATTTGAATCAGTTCTAATGAAGTGGATGAAACTGGAGCTGATTATACAGAGTGAAGTAAGCCAGAAAGAAAAACACCAATACAGTATACTAACACATATATATGGAATTTAGAAAGATGGTAAGGATAACCCTGTTTGTGAGACAGGAAAAGAGACACAGATGTATAGAACAGACTTTTGGACTCAGAGGGAAAGGGAGAGGGTGGGATGATTTGGGACAATGGCATTGAAACACGTATAATATCATGTAAGTATTGAATCACCAGTCTAGGTTCGATGCAGGATACAGGATGCTTGGGGCTGGTGTTCTGGGATGACCCAGAGAAGTGGTATGGGGAGGGAGGTGGGAGGGGAATTCAGGATTGAGAACTCATGTGCACCCATGGCAGATTCATGTTGATGTATGGCAAAATGAATACAGTATTGTAAAGTAAAATAAGGTGAAATTTAAAAAAATAATAATAAAATAAATATTAAAATTTTTTTTTAAGTCACAAAAATTATAAAATATATATATGAAGTTTGCTTTTAAAAATAGGGTCTTTTATTTGCAAAGTAATAGTAGGTTATAAAAATGAAAATTAAAGGAGCAATAGAGGACTTAAAATTTAAAAGATAAATTTAATTTAAAGAATGATAATAGTAAAAATATATCTAGGAATTTCTCTGGTGTTGTTGTGGACAGTGTGGGGTCAGTTCATTTTCAGATAGTTCCTTGATCGGGCTTATACTTCTCAAGATCTATAGGCCCCTTCCTATGTAGTCCGTGCTAACTACAGGGTTTTAACCTATTGCACCTGTCACTTCCAAGGCGGGTCCCTCTGTTTTAGCTTCTTCTGTTTGCTGGTCTCTTGTGTCTGATTTCCACCCTGACACAAGTGAGCGAAGGTGGTCACTTATTTAGGCTCATTTGTTCAGTCCTGCTTTTGGGGAGGGAGGAACTCTGCAAACCAATATCACTGGCATGTGTGGGGAGTGCTCATAGTGTCTCGGCCACACTGGGTTTGCCCCTGCTCACAAAGTGTGTGCTTTCCCAGTCTATACTGCTCAAGCTCTAGGTTGCTCTGCCAGGAACTGTCTGAGGTGGGCCTTAGGTTGTATGCACTTCCCAGGTCTAAGCCGCTCAGATTCAGGTTCTTGGGTACTCCACAAAGGCACAGACTCGGTTGGGCCTGCGTTTTGTGCCCTTCCCAAGACCAAGCAGCTTAGGTGACCAGGTGTTTGGCGAGTGCGGTCACTGCGACTTATCTCCTCCCCCATCCCTGCCACTTGGTTTTCCAGGTATACAACCAGCGCACCTTCTCAGGTGGATGTCGACCATCCAGAATCCCGAGAAGTCTTGGTTAGCAACAAAGCCTACTTGCAGTTTGGTAGATGATGCCTCTCTGGGGCCGCAATTGCCCCCTTCCAACTCTGGCTGCCCTCGCCTGCCTGTCTCCAGCGGGGGATGGGCTGGTCCACAGCTGGTTAGCTCTAGTCAGTCCTTTGTTCTGTGAGCGGCCCTGGCAGTGTTCTAGGTTAGGGCTTTTCGCAGGGTAGTTATCCCACAGTTCAGTTTGCTATCTCAAGTTAGTTCCCTCAGATTGCCTTCGGGGCATTCAGGCCTGGTCCTTACTCTAAGCAATGCAGCCCGCGCCTACCTGCCCAGCCCCCGCTTGCTAGTGGTGGATGCGGGCATCTGCACTGCTTCTCCTCTGGGAGTTACCGTTGGGCACGTAATATGTGGGTTTTAATTATTTATTTATTTTTCCTCCCGATTATGTTGGCCTCTGAGGTTCCAAGGCTCGCCACAGACTCACCAGTGAGAGTGTTTCCTGCTGTTTGGAAACTTCTCTCTTTTTTAAGACTCCCTTCCTGGGACAGAGCTCTGTCCCTACCTCTTTTGTCTCTCTTTTTATCTTTTATATTTTTTCCTACCTCCTTTCGAAGACAGTGGGCTGCTTTTCTGGGTGCCTGATGTCCTCTGCCAGCATTCAGAAGTTGTTTTGTGGAATTTACTCAGCGTCCAAATGTTCTTTTGATGAATTTGTGGGGGAGAAAGTGGTCTCCCCATCCTATTCCTCCACCATCTTAGGACCGCCTCCCTGAAGCTTTTCTAATGAACCAAAATTCTCTTCAAGTGACTTTTCACTGAGAATTCCTATAGAGTTACCGAGGAAGTTACTCAATCTGCTTTGCTCTTACAAGTCTGTCTTTGATTACCTTCTTCAGAGCTACGATTGTAGGTCATTAAGGAACACAACTTTCAAGACTGTTTCCTATTTCTATGCATAAACAGCTTTCCATCAACTCAATTACATTGCTTTCTTTCTGCTTCTCCCTCTTCTCTATTTCTTTTTCTCCCTCTGTTTTCACAAATCCTTTTGATTGTTTTTCCTCTAGGGTCCTGTCCCTTGCAAAGTTTCCACATGAAGTGCAGCTATTTCCTACAAGAAATTCCAGGATATGGACAGTCATACCACCAAGGACAATAAGCTGTATATAGCTCCAGCAAAAGACAGTGTTTTCTGTTCTAACAATGTCCCTCATGCTTAGGGAGTCAAACTCCTCCACATATTGTTTTTCTTTTAACTTTAACCCTTAAAACTCATATCTTTCATCTGTCATTACACTCCTGTTTCCTCTTTTTGTAGGGGAAGAGTGTGAAGCAGGGACTCCTGGTGGAAAAAAAGGCAGAAAGTAAGCCATATAACTAAACCAGGGGAAAGACTTTAAGAAAACATTCTTAGTATGGATGGTGAAGTAACAACAGGGGATATATGTAAGACACAGGTGGTCAGCATGTGTTTTCAGCAAAGGCAACACTATCCAACAGACAGTAGAATTCCTTTAGAATATTGCCATTTGCTCAGATGGCTAGAGGACAGGTTTTCCTCCAGGCAATTGTTTCTGTGTCAGGTTGTATTACATCAAGCAAAACCTGACTAAAATCCTGTTTGCACTGTAGTAAGACTGTATTTTAATTCCACACCAACCAATTTCTATAAGTCTGCAATCATAACTTAGTCCAGGGAACAAAAACACTGCCTGGCACAATGCCTCCTGGCATACATAATCCACATCCTCCCTTATCTAAAATATCATCTCTAAACACTGACAAGGAAGCTTCCTGGTGAATATCAGCTGTTGTATTCTTCTAATAAGAGCATAAATTCCAGGTGACTCAATTTTGGCCATATTGGGAACTAGAGAAGAATCACTTTCTTCATTTTATTGTTATGCTGTGTCTTCCAAAAGTGAGGCTAAAAAATCACCAACAGATGGCTGTGGCAGAGATGAGTCCAAGGGTTTGGTTGTTGACAAATCTCCCCAGGAAGATCTTTCCTTTTGATCATTATGTTAATGCCACACCTGCCCATCTGCCTCTGGACTCACATGACCCATGGTCTGTTGCCTAAATTAGAGAGCAGAAATCCAGCTTAGGTCAGCTTCTAACCTACTAGTAGAGACAAAGTCTCATGGTACAAATGAGTGCTTTGTAGGCACAGTCATACATTCATTCATCAACTAACAATTATTCATTAAATGCATACCATCTGTTAGGAGGTCATTTTAGGTAGAAAGGGAGTAGCTTCGGGAATTTAAACTTTTAAGGCCTCATCAAAGTCAGAGTGGACACAAACAGGGCAAGGCTGGAGACGTCACACAATTAGTAAATCAACAAGTTTCCCTCACTACATTGAATATAAAATGACAAAAGAACCAACTGAAGACCTAGGCACTATCAGCCACTCTCCCTGAATAGTCTTCTTCAGTACATTCTTAGTTGTCTGCATGATCCTTTGATTATGACTATTTGCTTGAAGGTGCTGAGGTGTGATTGTGACAGTTTGGAGAATGCTTCAGACCATGAATTTTGCATACACCTCTGGGAAAGGTGTTCTGACAAAAGATGGTGGACTGTGTACATATATTTACTTCTCTTTCTTTCCACAGTCTCATTGAACTGCAAAAAACACATTTTCAACATAATTAAACCATAACAGGGCTAAAAAAAATAAGAAAGACATCAAGCAATACCCCAGAAAATTTGAAGAAACCCTTAAAGATAGAAAGTAAAGGGATCTGATCAATGGAGTAAACAGAGGAGGGGAAACTGTGACCTAAAACTAGGGTTGTAAGAGTTCTTCCTTCCAAGAAGCTCGAAGAAGTGCCATGCCCAGACTGAGACTCAAATACAAGAGCCTAATTGGGCCATTAGGACGGGGATTTGAACTCCAGACCTCTGGGCCCTAGACTGCCTGCTTGCCTAACCATTACGCTAGTAAAGTAATGCTCAAAATTCTCCAAGCCAGGCTTCAGCAATACGTGAACCGTGAACTCCCTGATGTTCAAGCTGGTTTTAGAAAAGGCAGAGGAACCAGAGATCAAATTGCCAACATCTGCTGGATCATGGAAAAAGCAAGAGAGTTCCAGAAAAACATCTATTTCTGCTTTATTGACTATGCCAAAGCCTTTGACTGTGTGGATCACAAGAAACTGTGGAAAATTCTTCAAGAGATGGGAATACCAGACCACCTGACCTGCCTCTTGAGAAATCTGTATGCAGGTCAGGAACCAACAGTTAGAACTGGACATGGAAAACAGACTGGTTCCAAATAGGAAAAGGAGTACATCAAGGCTGTATATTGTCACCCTGCTTATTTAACTTATATGCAGAGTCCATCATGAGAAACGCTGGACTGGAAGAAACACAAGCTGGAATCAAGATTGCCGGGAGAAATATCAATAACCTCAGATATGCAGATGACACCACCCTTATGGCGGAAAGTGAAGAGGAACTAAAAAGCCTCTTGATGAAAGTGAAAGAGGAGAGGGAAAAAGTTGGCTTAAAGCTCAACATTCAGAAAATGAAGATCATGGCATCCGGTGCCATCACTTCATGGCAAATAGATTGGGAAGCAGTGGAAACAGTGTCAGACTTTATTTTTTGGGCTCCCAAATCACTGCAGATGGTGACTGCTGCCATGAAATTAAAAGATGCTTACTCTTTGGAAGAAAAGTTATGACCAACCTAGATAGCATATTCAAAAGCAGAGACATTACTTTGCCGACTAAGGTCCATCTAGTCAAGGCTATGGTTTTTCCAGTGGTCATGTATGGATGTGAGAGTTGGACTGTGAAGAAGGCTGAGCGCTGAAGAATTGATGGTTTTGAACTGTGGTGTTGGAGAAGACTCTTGAGAGACCCTTGGACTGCAAGGAGATCCAACCAGTCCATTCTGAAGGAGATCAGCCCTGGGATTTCTTTGGAAGGAATGATGCTAAAGCTGAAGCTCCAGTACTTTGGCCACCTCATGCAAAGAGTTGACTCATTGGAAAAGACTCTGATGCTGGGAGGGATTAGGGGCAGGAGGAGAAGGGGACGACTGAGGATGAGATGGCTGAATGGCATCACAGACTCGATGGACGTGAGTCTGAGTGAACTCCGGGAGATGGTGATGGACAGGGAGGCGTAGCGTGCTGCGATTCATGGGGCCGCAAAGAGTTGGACACGACTGAGCGACTGAACTGAACTGAAGTGGGCCATGGGGTAATTTTCAGCGTCATTAAGGAACTGCATGATGGTCTAGAGTCTGTCATACAGAGGGAAGTCAGTCAGAAAAACAAATATCTCATGTTAACACATATGTATGGAATCCAGGAAAATGGTGTAGAAGAGCCTGTTTGAAGGGCAGAAATAGAGACACAGACATAGAGAACAGACTTGTGGACACAGTGAGTGAGGGGCAGGGTATGACGAGTTGGGGGAGTAACATTGACTTATATGGTCTTCCCAAGTGGCACAATGGTAAAGAATCTGCCTGCCAATGTAGGAAGCATATATTCGATCCCTGGGAAGATCCCTTGGAGAAGGAAATGGCAATCCATTCCAGTATTCTTGCCTGGGAAATCCCATGGACAGAGGAGCCTGGTGGGCTACAGTGCATGGCGTTGCAAAGGGTCAGACATGACATAGTGACTAAACAACAACAACAATAGCTGATTCGCTTCATTATACAGCAGAATCGAATACAATATTATAAAGCAATTATACTCCAATAAAAGTAAATTTAAAAATAAATAAAACACCCGCCCCCAAACTGCTAGGCCAGTTGCTAACTCCTCCTCCTACCTAACTCCAGAACAAGTCATTCAAGGTAAACAGTGGCTAGCAGTTCAGACTTGTCCCCAGGATTAAACCTGAAAACCGCATCTGCATTATAAAGAGAGTAAACTATTCCTGGAATGGAGAGGCTCCCAAGGTATTGGGTTTTTAAGAGAGTTTGAGGTAATTTTAGATCTCCACAACAGATAGCCCTGAACCAATGATTCTCCACTCTGCTTGCATATTAGAATCACATACGAAGGAGTCAAGTAGAAAACAACTGCTCTAAAGCAATGTTTCTAAATTTGAATGCACTTGTGAACCACCTGGGGCCTTGTTAAAATTCAGATTATGATCCTGAAAGTCTGAGGCAGGGTCTGAAGTTATGCATTTCTATCAAGCCCCCAGGTTCCCAAATTCCAAGGCAATTGATACAGGGACCACACTTTGAGTAGCAAAGTAAGTAAGTAAGTGTTAGTCGCTCAGTCATACCGACTCTTTGCGACCCCATGGACCGCAGCCCACCAGCCTCCTCTGTCCATGAGATTTTCCAGGCAAGGATACTGGAGTGGGTTGCCATTTCCTTGTCCAGGGGATCTTCCCAACCCAGGGATTAAACCCAGGTCTCCTGCACTGCAGGCAGATTCTTTAGCAACTGAGCTACAAGGGAAGCCCTTGAGTAGCAAGGACCTAAAAAAATCACAAAAGACATCATTTCAAAACAGAATAGAAATATGAACCAACTTGATCATATGAAACGTATAAGTTGGGAAGCCTCTTATCCTTATCCATCAGAGGGCAGACAGAATGAAAACCACAATTACAGAAAACTAACAAAACTCATCACATGGATCACAGACTTGTCTAACTCAATGAAACTATGAGCCATGCCATATAGGGCCACCCAAGATGGACAGGTCATAATGGAGATTTCTGACAAAATGTGGTCTACTGAAGAAGACAATGGCAAACCATTTCAGTATTCTTGCCTTGAGAACTCCATGAACAGCACAAAAAGGCAAAAAGATATGACACTGAAAGATGAACTCCCCAGGTTGGTAGGTGCCCAATAAGCTATTGGAGAAGAGAGGAGAAATAACTCCAGAAAGAATGAAGAGACGGAGCCAAAGCAAAAACAACACCCAGTTGTGGATGTGACTGGTGATGGAAGTAAAGCTCAGTGCTGTAAAGAACAATATTGCACAGGAACAAGCAATGTCAGGTCCATGAATCAAGGCAAATTGGAAGTAGTCAAACAGGAGATGGCAAGAGTGAATGTCAACATTTTAGGAATCAGCGAACTAAAATGGACTGGAATGGGTGAATTTAACTCAGATGACTATTATATCTACTATTGTGGGCAAAAATCCCTTACAAGAAATGGAGTAGCCATCATAGTCAACAAAAGAAATGCAGTACTTGGATGCAGTCTCAAAAACGACAGAATGATCTCTGTTTGTTTCCAAGGCAAATCATTCAATATCACAGTAATCCAAGGCTATGCCCTGACCAGTGAAGCTGAAGAAGCTGAAGTTGAACGGTTCTATGAAGACCTACAAGACCGTCTAGAATTACCACCCAAAAAAGATGTCCTTTTCATTATAGAGGACTGGAATGCAAAAGTAGGAAGTCAAGAAACACCTGGAATAACAGGCAAATTTGGCCTTGGAATACAGAATGAAGCAGGGCAAAGGCAGGTTTTGCCAAGAGAATGCACTGGTGATAGCAAACACCTTCTTCCAACAACACAAGAGAAGACTCTGCAGATGGACATCACCAGATGGTCAACACCGGTATCAGACTTATTATATTCCTTGCAGCCAAGGATGGAGAAGCTCTATATAGTCAGCAAAAACAAGACTGGGAGCTGACTGTAGCTCAGATCATGAACTCCTTATTGCCAAATTCAGACTTAAATTCAACAAAGTAGGGAAAACCACTAGACCATTCAGGTATGACCTAAATCAAATCCCTAAAGATTATACCTGGATAGCATATTAAAAAGCAATGACATTACTTTGACAACAAAGGTCCGTCTAGTCAAGGCTATGGTTTTTCCAGTGGTCACGTATGGATGTGAGAGTGGGACTGTGAAGAAGGCTGAGTGCTGAAGAATTGATGCTTTTGAACTCTGGTGTTGGATAAGACTCTTGAGAGTCCCTTGGACTGCAAGGAGATACAATCAGTCCATTCTGAAGGAGATCAGTCCTGGGTGTTCATTGGAAGGACTGATGTTGAAGCTGAAACTCCAATACTTTGGCCACCTCGTGCGAAGAGTTGACTCATTGGAAAAAACTCTGATGCTGGGAGGGATTGGGGGCAGAAGGAGAAGGGGATGACAGAGGATGAGATGGCTGTATGACGTCACTGACTCGATGGACATGAGTTTGGGTAAACTCAGGGAGTGGGTGATGGACAGGTGTCACAAAGAGTCAGACATGACTGAGCGACTGAACTGAACTGAACTGAACTGAGCAATTATACAGTGGAAGTGAGAAATAGATTTAAGGGACTAGATCTGATAGACAGAGTGCCTGGTGAACTACGGATGGAGGTTCATGACACTGTACAGGAAACAGGGAGCAAGATCATCCCTAAGAAAAAGAAATGCAAAAAAAGCAAAATGGCTGTCTGAGCAGGCCTTACAAATAGCTGAGAAAGGAAGAGAAGCCAAAAGCAAAGGAGAAAATGAAAGATACACCCATTTGAATGCAAGTTCAAAAGAATAGCAAGTTCCAAAGAGTAGCAAGTTCTAAAGTTCCAAGAGTTCCAAAGAATAGCAAGGAGTGATAAGAAAGTCTTCCTCAGTGATCAATGCAAAGAAATAGAGGGAAACAATAGAATGGGAAAGACTAGAGATCTCTTCAAGAGAATTAGAGATACCAAGGAAATATTTCATGCAAAGATGGGCACAATTAAGGCCAGAAATGGTATGGACCTAACAGAGGCAGGAGATATTAAGAAGAGGTGGCAAAAATACACAGGAGAACTGTACAAGAAAGAATGTCCCAGATAACTATGATGGCGTGATCACTCACCTAGAGGCAGACATCCTGGAGTGTGAAGTCAATTGAGCATTAGGAAGCATCACTACAAACAAAGCTACTGGAGGTGATGGAATTCCAGCTGAGCCATTTCAAATCCTAAAAGATGATGCTGTGAAAGTGCTGCACTCAACATGCCAGCACATTTGGAAAACTCAGCAGTGGTCACAGGACTGGGAAAGGTCAGTTTTCATTTCAATCCCAAAGAAAGGCAGTGCCAAAGAATGTTAAAACTACTGCACAACTGCACACATCTCACATGCTGGCAAAGTAATGCTCAAAATTCTCCTAGTTAGGCTTCAACAGTATGTGAACCAAGAACTTCCAGATATTCAAGTTTGATCTGGAAAAGGCAGAAGAACCAGAGATCAAATTTCCAACATCCATTGGATCATATGAAAAGCAAGAGAGTTCCAGAAAAACATCTACCACTGCTTTACTGACTATGCCAAAGCCTTTGACTGTGTAGATCACAAAACTGTGCAAAATTCTTCAAGAGAGGGGAATACCACACCACCTTACCTTCCTCCTGAGAAATCTATATGCAGGCCAAAGAGCAATAGTGAGAACCAGACATGGAACAACAGACTGGTTATAAATTGAGAAATGAGTATGTCAAGGCTGTATATTGTCACCTTGCTTATTTAACTTATAAGTAGAGTACATCATGCAAAATGCCAGGCTAGATAAAGCACAAGCTGGAATCAAGATTGCCAGAGGAAATACCAATAACCTCAGATATGCAGGTGACACCACCCTTATGGCAGAAAGCAAAGACGAACTAAAGAACCTCTTGATGAAGGTGAAAGAGAAGAGTGAGGAGCTGGTTTAAAACTCAACATTCAAAAAACTAAGATTGTGGCATCCGGTTCATGATTTCATGGCAAATAGATGGAGAAACAATGGAAACAGTGATGGACTTCACTTTCTTGGGCTCCAAAATCATTGCAGATGGTGACTGCAGCCATGAACTTGAAAGACGCTTGCTCCTTGGAAGAAAAGTTATGACCAACCTAGATAGCATATTCAAAAGCAGAGACATTACTTTGCTGACTAAGGTCTGTCTAGTCAAGGCTATGGTTTTTCCAGTAGTCATGTATGGATGTGACAGTTGGATTGTGAAGAAGGCTGAGCACCGAAGAATGATGCTTTTGATCTGTGGTGTTGGAGAAGACTCTTGAGAGTCCCTTGGACTGCAAGGAGATCCAACCAATCCATTCTGAAGGAGATCAGCCCTGGGATTTCTTTGGAAGGAATGATGCTAAAGCTGAAACTCCAGTACTTTGGCCACCTCATGTGAAGAGTTGATTCATTGGAAAAGACTCTGATGCTGGGAGGGATTGTGGGCAGGAGGAGAAGGGGACGACAGAGGATGAGATGGCTGGATGGCATCACGGACTCGATGGACGTGAGTCTGAGTGAATTCCAGGAGATGGTGATGGACAGGGAGGCCTGGCGTGCTGCGATTCATGGAGTCGCAAAGATTTGGACACGACTCAGTGACTGAACTGAACTGACACATTTCTTAGGTTTTAAGTATGGAGAAAGGATTCTCCATCATCAGGATATGGTGTAATTCATTTCTAGAGACTGAAACAGGAAGGCAGTCTTATTTAAAAGCCTACTAGGGTCCCATGAATGAAACTTAAGGTGACCTAAAACGTAGGGGAAAAAAAAAAAACAAACATGTTGGGAGGAACATGATACCACTGAGTTTTTCTCCAGGGGAGTTTAAAGTATATGACATTTTACACTCAATTCTAATGCTTCTTTTCCAAGGAGCAGGTTGGAGAGGCAGGACAGTATGTAAGCACCACCCTCTCCTCCCCAATCCTTGCCGTTCCCAGAAAACCCAGGTCTGGCAGCTTTGGACTGTGTGGGCCCATCTTACAGATGCTGTTGGGTGAGGTACTGGAGTTTGCTTGCACTTCCCTTAAGGGCCAATTGTGTTCATCTCTTTTTCAACTCCAGATTTAGCGATGTCATGCTGTGAGCTTGCCTGCAATTGTGAGAGTATTTTCACTATGGAAAATGGCAAATGTGACAAATCAGAGCTAACTCCCTCCCCTCACACCCCACAGAGCCAGTTGTTAAGCATTTACCAGCACATCTCTGGGCCAGATGAGCTGTCACTGCTCAGATACAGCTCCCTTCTATGCTCAGGTAAGATGGGACCATTTTGGGTCTTGGCAAGTGTCCAAAGACTTTTACCAACTGAAGAGCTTCACTGGGCTAGGACTAGACTGCTTTGGTTCCATTTCTCATTTCAGGCTTGTTTGCTGTGACCATCCTAACAGCATATTCCCAAGGGGCACTGAATTACCCAGCTTCCCTCTACATAAGAGATCTCTGCCCATCAGAGAGGAATTTGAGGCCCAAGATGCTGGACACTGCTGTAATGAGCAAATCCAAAGGAAGGTAAATGGTAGGAAACTGAATGCAGGGAAGGGAACAGTAACTAGCCTGCTTTCAAGTTTCCGACCATCACTTTGGGGAGTGAGATCGATTCTGCTTTTAAAGAAAGAAGGAGATTGTACACAAAGCCAGAATCAATTTGAAATTTAATGACCAAAACAGAGAGAATTGGGTTAAAGCCAATTTATAGAACCAACGAAATGGATGGAAGTTGAAACAATACAGGCACAAAACAAACAGCCTTTAGGCCACGTGTAAATCTAGGCAAATACAAAACACATGGTGTAGCCTCAGCACACAGGCATTGCTCTCTGCTTCTTCCCCCTCCTACTCCTTCCCTTAAACTTGGTCAGTGACCTATTGATAGTACTGGAAGAGCAGAAAGGTATCTATTGATAGTCTGACCATGTTAGATTCCAAAGAAGAAGACAAGGCCCTATTTTGCCTTCCAAGAATAAATCTCCATCCAGTTCTATCTTGGGCACTCCCATGGAATCTTCAAGTTTGACTGCTAGAAGAATGTTGTCTACTTTAGTCCCCTGCTTTAACAACTTTAGAAGCCGAGGCCCAGAAAAGTGAATTTCCCAGTCTCCAAGCTAGTTAAGTGGCAGATCTGAGCCAAAAGCTCAGAGCAAGTATGTTATTATAAGGCACAAGTCAATGTTTCTTAAGGGTTTCCTCTTGTAAATAGCCCTGTAAAGATGGAGTATGTTCTTGTTAAGTTGGGAAGACCCCGGTCTGCTGCTTATTGCTCTTAGCTTTCCTATTGTAGCCCAAAGTCTCTAGGTTTTTGTTCATTTTTTTTCCAGATCATAGGGGTATTTACAAATTCAACTCACCTGCAGTCCAGAAATCTTGGCTTTAAAAATTTATTGATAGCAAATGCTTGACACAAGAGCATCTGTGAACCAGGTGAAATTCTATCCATGAGTAGGGGAAAAGGCATGGCTGATGTGGCTTCTCTATACTCATATATGAACAAGCTTCTACCTCTAGCAGGTACTTATTTCTGTTTTAGAAACAATATTGATTCAAAATGACTGGGTGGTTGTTGCTGTTTAGTCACTAAGTCATATCTGACTCTTTGTGCCCCCATGGACTGCAGCACTCCAGGCTTCCCTGTCCTTCACCGTCTCCTGGAGCTTGCTCAAAGTCATGACCATTGAGTCGATGATGCCATCCAACCATCTCATCCTCTGTCACCCCCTTCTCCTGCCCTCAATCTTTCCCAGCATCAGGGTCTTTTCCAATGAGTCAGCTCCTCTCATCAAGTGGCAAAGTATTGGAGCTTCAGCTTCAGCATCAGTCCTTCCAATGAATATTCAGGGTTGATTTCATTTAGGATTGACTGATTTGATCTCCTTGCAGTCCAAGGGACTCTCAAGAATCTTCTTCAGCACCACAATTTCCCCAAAATTCCATGCAGCATACAGGAAAACTGAGGCTACTAGAAGTCAAATTAGGTAGTATGTAGTAGAACCAGAGTGAGACTCAAGGTCCATTGGATTTCAAAGTTCATGATCTTTCCATAAGATTGATTTGCCTCCAAAAGGGAGTGGACTCCTAATCAAACTCTTGCCACATCCTTTCTAGAAGAAAGAGATCTTCCTCGCTGTGTTTATAGGCTCATTTGCTCAATCTTGGGCTTGGCAGTTGCCAGCCTAGAAAGGGCATCAAAGGCAGTGAAAAGTGGAAGCATCAGCCCTCAGGTGCAGTACCCAGGCTGAATGGCTTGTTTTGGAACGTTCCCACCTGCCATCTCCTTACCTAGTACAGATGAATAGCTCCTTGCAGACCTGACTGTCCTCACTGTATCTCCCTGACATAATGACCATTTGCCTCAGAAAATTCTAATTATTCAGGCAACAGAGTAGGCACTTAAGTCTTATCCAAACTCTTGCTCACACCTGTGGAAAGGGAAATAAGCAAAACATCATCTCACTTGCCTGAATTACTTTGCTGAGAGCACCAAATCTTAGCACCTACTCATGCAACCCACGAGAATGGATGGGTTTATTTATTTAACTTCTGTTTTATTGACTGGGCTTCCCTTGTAGCTCAGTCGGTAAAGAATCTGTCTGCAGTGCAGGAGACCTGGGTTCAATCCCTGGGTTGGGAAGATCCCCTGGACAAGGAAATGGCAACCCACTCCAGCAGCCTTGCCTGGAAAATCTCATGGACAGAGGAGCCTGGTGGGCTGCAGTCCATAGGGTCGCAAAGAGCCACGACCGAGCAACTAACACTTACTTACTTACTTTATTGACTATGCCAAAACCTTTGACTGTATGGATCACAAAAAACTGGAAAATTCTGAAAGAGATAGGAATACCAGACCACCTTACCTGCCTCCTGAGAAATCTGTATGCAGGTCAAGAAGCCACAGTTAGAACCAGACATGGAACAATAGACTGGTTCCAAACTGGGAAAGGAGTATGTCAAAGCTGTATATTGTCACCCTGCTTATTTAACTTATATGCAGAGTACATCATACAAAAATGCCATGCTGGATGAAGCACAAGCTGGAATCAAGATTGCCAGCAGAAATATCAATAACCTCAGATATGCAGATGACACCACCCTGATGGCAGGAAGCGAGGAAGAACTAAAGAGCCTCTTGATGAAAGTGAAAGAGGAGAGTGAAAAAGCTGGTTTAAAACTCAACATTCAGAAAACTAAGATCATGGCATCTGGTCCCATCACTTCATGGGAAATAGATGGGGAAACAATGGAAACTAAGAGGCTTTGTTTTCTTGGGCTCCAAAATCACTGTAGATGGTGACTGTACCCATGAAATAAAAAGACACTTGCTCCTTGGAAGAAAAACTATGACCAACCTAGACAGTATATTAAAAAGCAGACATTACCTACCGACAAAGGTCTGTCTCGTCAAAGCTATGGTTTTTCCAGTAGTCATGTATGGATGTGAGAGCTGGACTATAAAGAAAGCTTTTGAATTGTGGAGTTGGAGAAGGCTCTTGAGAGTCCCTTGGACTGCAAAGAGATCCAACCAGTCCATCCTAAAGGAAATCAATCCTGAATTTTCTTTGGAAGGACTGATGCTGAAGCTGAAACTCCAATCCTTTGGCCACTATGTGAAGAACTGATTCATTGGAAAAGACCCTGATGCTGGGAAAGATTAAAGGCAAGAGGAGAAGGGGACAACAGAGGATGAGATGGTTGGATGGCATCACCGACACAATGGACATGAGTTTGAGCAAGCTCTGGGAGTTGGTGAAGGACAGGGAGGCCTGGCATGCTGCAATCCATTTGGTCGCAAAGAGTCGGACACGACTGAGCGACTGAACTGACGTGCAAGCCACAATTCATGAGCTCTGGTATATATGTATCTGACTTACTGGTGCTGTTTTTAAAAACCATAGATGCCCACCATACTATACTCTAATTCAGTAGGTCAGGAGTAGGGAGAGGCCCTAGAATCAGCATTTTAAATTCTCATTGCTGTATCTCTCTATGAGTCTCACATGCAGCAAGATTTAGGAAACACTAATCTAGTTAGAAAAAGAAATGCAATAAGGCAAATAGCTGAGAAAAGAAGTGAAGTGAAAAGTAAAGGAGAAAAGAAAGATATACTCAACTGAATGCAGAGTTCCAAAGAATAGGAAGGAGAGATAAGAAAGCCTTCTTAAGTAAACAATGCAAAGGAATATCGGAAAACAATAGAATGGGAAACACTTCAAGAAAATTGGAGATAGCAAGCGAACATTTCATGCAAATATGGGTACAATAAAGGACAGAAATGGTAAGGACCTAACAGAAGCATCAGAAGTTAAAAAGAGGTGGCAAGAATACATAGAAAAACTATACAAAAAAAGTCTTAATGACCTGGATAACCATGATGGTGTGGTCACTCACCTCAAGTCAGACATCCTGGAGTGTGAAGTCAAGTGGGTCTTGGGAAGCATTACTATGAACAAAGCTAGTGGAGGTGCTGGAATTCCTGCTGAACTATTTCAGAACCTAAAAGATGATGTTACTAAAGTGATAAATGATAAATGGTTAAAAAAGAAAGAAAGAAAGAAAGAAAAATAAAGTGCTACACTCAAGATGCCAGCAAATTTGAAAAACTCAACAATGGCCACAGGACTGGAAAAGGTCAGTTTCCATTCCAATCTCTGCACATGTGACCAGGGGAGACTGGGGGGTGGGGGCGGGGGCGGTGGTCACCATGATCACGAGTGAGAGCGCATGTGATCACTGCTGGGTGTGCATTTATCACAGGAAGGATCCGAATCCCGCTCAGAAGGCCACGCTGCAAAGATGAAAGGGTGGACTCCCCAGGAGGCGCCACTACAAATCACCCATCCTAATCTCCACCCCTCCAATTCCTGCAGGCCCGATTCGTCTGCCTCGCGGCCGCCATGCCCCCCATCCCCATAGTCGTCAGGCTCCGGAGGGGCCGCATATCCTCACCAGAAGGCTTGAAGATCAGAGAAAGGTAGAGGGCTGCAC
Organism: Budorcas taxicolor; assembly: GCF_023091745.1. Lineage (NCBI taxonomy): Eukaryota > Metazoa > Chordata > Mammalia > Artiodactyla > Bovidae > Budorcas > Budorcas taxicolor. The sequence continues at coordinate 17,260,792 of NC_068935.1, forward strand.
TGACACCACTTAGCTCTCTAGACGAGGTTAGCCTTCTTGCGCTGAACCCCTCAGTTATATGGTGCGTGACAGGCTCCACTCCAGTCCTCTTCGGTTGGCCAAGGAAACCCAGACCCGCCTGCTCACCCCTCCCACCGCTTTAGCCTTGCTGGCCTGAGTCCACTATATCTCCTCTACTCAGGACTTCACCACTGCAACTGGATGTTAGTAACTTCATATCAGATTCACCTCCCCAGACTCCATCCAAACACACTCTGATTCCTCCAGGAATTGACGGCTGGCCTACCTCCCCTGCTTCTCCCACTACTTTCGTCCTGAGGGTCCACTTCCCTTCCTCCCAAGTATACTCACTCCTCCACAATAACAGGGGCCTCTACAACAAGCAGACACATCTTACCCAGTTAACTGTGAACATCTGAAGCTCTGAGATTCAAGATGAAGGAGCCGTATTCAGGTACTCTCAGCATTTTATATCCAAAGGAGCCAAAGTTTGTGGTGATGACTGGCGATGCTCACTGTTGTCTGTTGTAATCCTTGACCAGCTGGTGGGGGAGAGGTGCCCATGGAAAGGGTGGGTCGTGCAGGGTCTTTCACTCCCACAACTGGGCATGTCTGTGACAGTGGTGCTCTCCTATGTAAAAGTCACATTTTCTAATTTCTTAGCCACTGAACATGGTAGCAGTGCAATCAGAGAAGAATCTGCTGAGACTATTCGTCTTTATATCTCTAATCCCAAGCACTTTTGTAGCATGCAAGCATGCTTAGTCACTTCAGATGTGTCCGACTCTTTGCGTCCTTGTGGACTGTAGCTCTCCAGGCTCCTATGTCCATGGGATTCTCCAGGCAAGAATACTGGACTGGGTTGCCATGTCGTCCCAGGGATCAAACTCACATCTCTTAGGTCTCCTGCATTGGCAGGTGGTTTGTTTACCACTAGTGCCATCTGGGAAGCCTGGCCTACTGTAGTTGCTTAGATGTACCCTTCTGTGTACCTACAATGTGGCTAGAAATTACATATCACATTCAGGGTAGGAGTATCCCTTGGAAAGTGAGAGGGGAATGGAAATGGGATGAAAGTTAAGGGGCAAAGTAAATATACCTAAATATTAACAACATCTAACTCTGAGTGGTAGGCACTCAAATAGTTCTATCTCTTGCCATGTTGTTAGCAGGGGCACCAGGCATGGAGGACCTCAGCACCTGAAACCTTTTCTATTGTCTCCAAAACTTAGTGGGACCAGATCAGGATTGTGGGAAAATCTAGAGCCAGGGGAGTTTTTATAGCCAGGTGACTAACCTGAAGGTGTCTTCCTCCTCTAAACCCCCAAACTCCTTCTTCACTTCATGTATTAGGGAAAGGAATTCAACCCAGAGAAGACAAGAATTTTGAGTTTAGGTGGGCATAGCTGTTGAATTTTCCATTGTATTGAAACCAATTTTTTTTCACAGATAAATGCTGGTATGATCTTTACTAGGTGGTATAGTTACAATTTTTTAATTCTTCAAACATATAAGCCTAGAATGTTGAGGGAAAGTCTTACTTATACAGAATTTTTTGATGAATGAGGGTATCCAAATGCCTGTGCAATTTGGCAAATATTGAATTTTTGATAATCACATGTCATTTATCGATGGATGCATTATAAATTACTTCAGAACTTAGTGCATTAAGGGAACGATTATTTATGATTTCTTATGTATCTATGTGTGAGGTGAATGCTTCTGCTGATGTGTCTAGTAAGTGTCAGGATTTTTTGTAGCTCCCTCTGTTTTTCATAGACCCTTGTACACTTTATATAACATTGCTTCAAAATTAATAGTGTATAAGACAATTCTCTGCATTCTAAAATGGATGCTTGATAATCAGTAATGGTGTGTACATACTCATATAATAATAATAAAAATAAAGAGAACATTGGTGAGCACTTAAGGGAAAATAAAGTCACTCCTCTCATGTAATTTCCTCAACTATTTCAATAGTGAATAATTTTATTCAGTTTCTAAAAGTTTCCGATATTCCCCTCTATTTGAGGAGAGAAGTTACTGTTTCATTTCAGTCCTTATAAATTCATTCTGGTTTGTTTTATTTTTTTTAGTTAATATATTTATTTTACTTTTTAAAATTTACTTATTTTAACTGGAGGCTAAATACTTTACAATATTGTAGTGGTTTTTGCAATACGTTGACATAAATCAGCCATGGCTGTACATATGTTCCCCATCCTGAACCCCCCTCCCACCTCCCTCCCCATCCCATCCCTCTGGGTCATCCCAGTGCACCAGCCCTGAGCACCCTGTCTCATGCATTGAACCTGGACTTGGGATCTGTTTCACATATGATAATATACATGTTTCAATGCTAGTCTCTCAAATCATCCCACCCTCGCCTTCTCCCACAGAGTCCAAAAGACTGTTCTTTACATCTGTGTCTCTTTTGCTGTCTAGCATATAGGGTCATCATTACCATCTTTCTAAATTCCATATATATGCATGAGTATACTGTATTGGTGTTTCTCATTCTGACTTACTTCACTCTGTATAATAGGCTCCAGTTTCATCACCTCATGAGAACTGATTCAAATGCATTGTTTTTAATGGCTGAGTAATATTCCATTGTGTATATGTACCACAGCTTTCTTATCCATTCATCTGCCAATGGACATTTAGGTTGCTTCCATGTCCTGGCTAGTGTAAACAGTGATGGACATCTAGGTTGTTTCCATGTCCTGGCTAGTGTAAACAGTGCTACAATGAACATTGGGGTACACGTGTCTCTTTCTGGTTTCCTTGGTGTGTATGCCCAACAGTGGGATTGCTGAGCAATATGGCAGTCCTAGTTCCAGTTTTTTAAAGAATTTCTCCACACGATTCTCCATAGTGTCTGTACTAGTTTGCGTTCCCACCAACCATGTAAGAGGGTTCCCTTTTCTCCACACCCTCTCTAGCATTTATTCTTTGTAGGTATTTTGATAGCAGCCATTCTGACTTGTGTGAAGTGGTACCTCATTGTGGTTTTGATTTGCATTTCTTTGACAATGAGTGATGTTGAGCATCTTTTCATGTGTTTGTTAGCCATCTGTATGTCTTCTTTGGAGATATTTCTGTTTAGTTCTTTGGCCTGGTTTTTGATTGGATCATTTACTTTTTTGGAATTGAGCTGCAGGAGCTGCTTCTATACTTTTGAGATTAATTCTTTGTCAGTTGCTTCATTTGCTATTATTTCCTCCCATTCTGAAGGCTGTCTTTTCACCTTGCTTATAGTTTCCTTTGTTATGCAAAAGCTGTTGGGTTTAATTAGGTCCCATTTGTTTATTTTTCCTTTTATTTCCATTAGTCTGGGAGGTGGATCATAGAGGATCCTGCTGTGATTTATGTCGGAGAGTGTTTTGCCTATGTTTTCCTCTAGGAGTTTTATACTTTCTGGTCTTACATTGAGATCTTTAACCCATTTTCAGTTTATTTTTGTGTATGGTGTTAGAAAGTGTTGTAGTTTCATTCTTTTACAAGTGGTTGACTAGCATTCTCAGTATCACTTGTTAAAGAGATTGTCTTTTTTCCATTGTATTTTCTTGCCTCCTCTGTCAAAGAGGTAGGTGCGTGAATTTATCTCTGGTCTTTTTAGTTTGTTCCATTGATCTATACTTCTGTCTTTGTGCCAGAACCATACTGTCTTGACGACTGTAGCTTTGTAATGTATCCTGAAGTCAGGCAGGTTGATTCCTCCAGTTCCATTCTTTCTCAAGATTGCTTTGGTTATTCGAGGTCTTTTGTATTTCCATACAAACTGGGATATTATTTGTTCTAGTAGTCTGAAAAATACCATTGGTCACTTGAGAGAGATTGCAGTGAATCTATAGATTGCTTTGGGAAGTATCTTCATGTTCACTGTATTGATTCTTCTGATCCATGAACATGGTATGTTTCTCCATCTATTTGTTTCATCTTTGATTTCTTTCATCAGTGTTTTATAGTTTTCTATATACAAGTCTTTTGTTTCTTTAGGTAGATTTATTCCTAAGTATTTTATTCTTTTCGTTGCAATGGTGAATGGAATTGTTTCCTTAATTTCTCCTTCTGTTTCCTCATTGTTAGTGTATAGGAATGCAAGGGATTGCTGTGTGTTAATTTTATATCCTGCAATGTTACTCTATTCATTGATTAGCTCTAGTAATTTTCTGGTGGTGTCTTTAGGGTTTTCTACGTAGAGGATCATGTCATCTGCAAACAGTGAGAGTTTTACTTCTTCTTTTCCAATCTGGATTCCTTTAATTTCTTTTTCTTCTCTGATCACTGTGGCTAAAACTTCCAAACTATGCTTAATGGTAGTGGTGAGAGTGGGCACCATTGTCTTGTTCCTGACTTTAGGGGAAATGCTTTATATTTTTCACCATTGAGGATAATGTTTGCTGTGGGTTTATCATAGCTGGCTTTTATTATGTTGAGATCTGTTCCTTCTGTGCCTGCTTTCTGGACGGTTTTTATCATAAATGGATGTTGAATTTTGTCAAAGACTTTCTCTGCATCTATTGAGATAATCATATGGTTTTTATCTTTCAATTTGTTAATGTGGTGAATCACATTGATTAAGTTGTGGATAGTAAAGAATCCTTACATCCCTGGGATAAAGCCCACTTGGTCTTTATAATATGTTGTTGGATTCTGTTTGCTAGAATTTTGTTAAGGATTTTTGCATCTATGTTCATCAGTGATATTGGCCTGTAATTTTCTTTTTTTGTGGCATCTTTGTATGGTTTTGGTATTAGGGTGATGGTGGCCTCATAGAATGAGTTTGGAAGTTGACCTTCCTCTGCAATTTTCTGGAAGAATTTGAGTAGGATAGCTGTTAGGTCTTCTCTAAATTGTTGGTAGAATTCAGTTTTGAAGCCATCTGGCCCTGGGCTTTTGTTTGCTGGAAGATTTCTGATTACAGTTTCAATTTCCATGGTTGCCATGGGTCTGTTAAGATTTTCTATTTCTTCCTGGTTCAGTTTTGGAAATTTATACTTTTCTAAGAATTTGTCCATTTCTTCCAAGTTGTCCATTTTATTCGCATATAGTTGCTGATAGTAGTCTCTAATGATCCTTTGTATTTCTGTGTTGTCTGTTGCGATTTCTCCATTTTCATTTCTAATTTTGTTGATTTGATTCTTCTCCCATTGTTTCTTGCTGAGTCTGGCTAATGGTTTCTCCATTTTATTTATCTTCTCAAAGAACCAGCTTTTAGCTTTGTTGATTTTGGCTATGGTCTCCTTTGTTTCTTTTGCATTTATTTCTGCCCTAATTTTTGTGATTTCTTTCCTTCTGCTAACCCTGGGATTCTTCATTTCTTCCTTTTCTAGATGCTTTACATGTACAGTTAGATTATTTATTTGATTTTTCTCTTGTTTCTTGAGGTAAGCTTGTATTGCTATGAACCTTCCCCTTGGCACTGCTTTTACTGAGTCCCATAGGTTTGGGGTTGCTTTGTTTTCATTTCCATTCGTTTCTATGCATATTTTGGTTCCTTTCTTGACTTCCTCTGTGATTTGTTGGTTATTCAGAAGTATATTGTTTAGCCTCCATATGTTTGTATTTTTAATAGGTTTTTTTTTTCCCTGTAGTTGATATCTAATCTTACTGCATTCTGATCAGAAAAGATGCTTGGAATGATTTCAATTCTTTTGAATTTACCAAAGCTAGATTTATGGCCCAGGATTTGATCTATCCTGGAGAAGGTTCCATGTGCACTTGAGAAAAAGGTGAACTTCATTGTTTTGGGGTGAAATGCCTTATAGATATCAACTAGGTCTAACTGGTCCATTATATCATTTAAAGTTTGTGTTTCCTTGTTAGTTTTCTGTTTGGTTGATCTATCCATAGGTGTGAGTGGGGTCTTAAAGTCACCCACTATTATTGTGTTACTGTTAATTTCCCCTTTCATACTTGTTATCATTTGCCTTACATATTGCAGTGCTCCTATGTTGGGTGCATATATATTTATAATTGTTATATGTTCTTCCTGGTTTGATCCCTTGATCATTATGTAGTGTCCTTCTTTGTCTCTTTTCACAGCCTTTATTTCAAAGTCTATTTTATCTGATATGAGTACTGCTACTCCGGCTTTCTTTTGGGCTCCATGTGCATGAAATATCTTTTTCCAACCCTTCACTTTCAGTCCATATGTGTCCCTTGTTTTGAGGTGGGTCTCTTGTAGACAACATATACAGGGTCTTGTGTTCATATCATTCAGCCATTCTTTGTCTTTAGTTTGGGGCATTTGACCCATGTATGTTTAAGGTGATTATTGATAAGAACACTCCTATTGCCATTTACTTTGTTGTTTTGGGTTCGAGCATATACAGCTTTTCTGTGTTTCTTGTCTAGAGAAGATCCTTTAGTGTTTGTTGAAGAGCAGGTTTCATTGTGCTGACTTCTCCGAGCTTTTGTTGGTCTGTAAAGCTTTTGGTTTCTCCTTCATATTTGAATGAGATCCTTGCTGGGTACAGTAATCTGGGTTGTAGGTTTTTCTCTTTCATCACTTTAAGTATATCCTGCCAATCCCTTCTGGCCTGAAGAGTTTCTATTGAAAGATCAGCTGTTATCCTTATGGGATTCCCCTTGTGTGTTATTTGTTGTTTTTCCCTTGCTGCTTTTAATATTTGTTCCTTGTGTTTGATCTTTGTTAATTTGATTAATATGTGTCTTGGGGTGTTTTGCCTTGGATTTATCCTGTTTGGAGCTCTCTGGGGTCTTTGGACTTGGGTGACTATTTCCTTCCCCATTTAAGAGAAGTTTTCAACTATTATCTCCTCAAGTATTTTCTCACGGTCTTTCTATTTGTTTTCTTCTTCTGGGACTCCTATGATTCAAATGTTGGGGCATTTCACATTGTCCCAGAGGTCTCTGAATTTGTCCTCATTTCTTTTATTTCTTTTTTCTTTTTTCCCTCTCTGCTTCATTTATTTCTACCATTCTATCTTTTACCTCACTTATCCTATCTTCTGCCTCTATTATTCCTCTTTTGATTCCTCCAGAGTGTTTTTGATCTCATTTATTGCATTGTTCATTATTGATTGACTCTTTTTTAATTCTTCTATGTCCTTTTTATACATTTCTTGCATCCTCTCAATCCTTGGCTCCAGGCTATTTATCTGTAACTACACTTTGTTTTCAAGATTTTGGATCATTTTTATGATCATTATTCTCAATTCTTTTTCAGGTAGACTCCCCATCTCCTCCTCTGTTGTTTGCTTTGGTGGGCATTTATCCTCTTCCTTTACCTGCTGAGTATTTCCCTGCCTTTTCATCTTGTTTAGATTGCTGTGTTTGGGGTGGACTTTCCATATTCTGGAAGTTTGTGGTTCCTCTATTGTGGAGGTTCCTTGCTGTAGGTGGGGTTGGACAGGTGGTTTGTCAAGGTTTCCTGGTTAGAGAAGCTTGTGTCGGTGTTCTGGTAGGTGGGTCTGGATTTCTTCTCTCTGGAGTCCAGTGAAATGCCCAGTAGTGAGTTTTGAGGTGTCTATGTGTTTGTTGTGACTTTGGGCATCCTGTATATTGAAGCTCAGGGCTATTTTCTTGCATTGCTAGAGAATTTGTATGGTATGTCTTTCTCTGGAACTTGTTGGCTCTTGGGTGGTGTTTGGTTTCAGTGTAGGTATGGAGGCTTTTGGATGAGCTGTTATCAATTAATGTTCCCTGGAGTCAGGAGTTCTCTGGTGTTCTCAGGTTTTGGACTTAAGCCTCTTGCCTCTGGTTTTCAGTCTTATTCTTAAGTAGCCTCAAGACTTCTCCATCTATACAGCCCTGATGGTAAAACATCCAGGTTGATGATGAAAAGTTTCTCCACAGTGAAGGACACCCAGAGAGGCTCATAGAGTTACATGGAGAAGAGAAGAAGGGAGGAGGGAGATAGAGGTCACCAGGAACAGGAGAGGGGAAATCAAAAGGGGAGAGAGCAATCTAGCCAGTAATCAATTCCCTATGTGCGCTCCACAGTCTGGACCCCTCAGAGATGTTCACAGAGATGTTCACAGAGTTACACAGAGAAGAGAAGAGGGAAGAAGGAGACAGAGGTGACTAGGAGGAGAAGGGGAATCAAAAGTAGAGAGACAGATCCAGGCAGTAATCAGTTCCCTAAGTGTTTTCCACAGCCTGGAATACCCAAAGAGTTTCACAGAGTTAGGTAGAGAAAAGAAGCGGGAGGGAGGAGATAGAGGTGACCTGGTGGAGAAAAAGGAAAGTCAAAAGGGGGAGTGAGCAATCAAGCCAGTAATCACACTCCCAAGTAAAAATGGGTACTGAGGATTGGGTTCTTAAAGGTATGCAATTGATAACAAATACCAAAAATCAAAGATTAAAAATCTAGAGTAGATGCTAGATGCTCAAAAATACAATATTAAAAAAACAAAACAAAGGCACAAAAATTATCAAATATATATATATGATGTTTGCTTTAAAATAGGGTCTTTTTTTGCAAGGTAATAGTAGGTTATAAAAATGAAAATTAAAGGAGTAATAGAGGACTTAAAATTTTTTTTAATTAATTTAAAAAATGATAATAGTAAAAATATATCTAGGAATTTCTCTGGAGCTGTTGCAGACAGTGTGGGGTCAGTTCAGTTTCAGATAGTTCCTTGGTCCGGCTTATACTTCTCAAGATCTATAGGCCCCTTCCAATGTAGTCGGTGCTATCTACAGGGTTTTAATCTGTTGCACCTGTCACTTCCAAAGCTGTTCCCTCTGTTTATTTTAGTTTCTTGTGTTTGCTGGTCTCTTCAGTGTCTAATTTCTGCCCTGACACAAGGGGGCGAAGGTGGTCACTTATTTAGGGTCACTTGTTCAGTCGTGCTGTGGGGAGGGAGGAACACTGCAAACAAATATCACTGGCATCTGTGGGGAGTGCTCCAGTGTCTCAGCCACACTGGGCTTCCCCCAACTCGTGGTGTGTGTGCTTTCCTGGTCTACACTGCTCAGGCTCTAGGTTGCTCTGCCGGGGAACTGTCTGAGGTGGGCCCTGGGTTGCATGCACTTCCCAGGTCTAAGCCGCTCATGTTCAGATTCTTGGGTACTCTGCAAAGGTGCATACTCGGTTGGGCCTTCGTATTGTGCCCTTCCCATGTCCGAGCAGTTCAGGCGACCCGGTGCTTGGTGAGCACAGTCTCCCCCAGGTGGGGGATACGTCTGATCACCTCCCCTGTCCCAGCCGCTGGGTTTTCTGGTGTCTACAGGTACACCTTCTCAAGTGTGCTGTGTGTCTCTTCTGGGGAGCTGATCTCTGGCTGTGACCCTCCTAGCAGATGTCAACTGTCCAGAATCTCAAGAAGTCTTGTTTAGCAATGGAGCCTGCTTGCAGTTTGGTAGAGGATGCCATCTCTGGGTCTGTTTGCCCCTTTCCAGTTCTGGCTGGCACCCACCTGCCCCCTGCCTCCAGCGGGGGATGTGCCAGTGTGCAGCTGCCTAGCTCTCCTCTGGTATTTGCTCAGTCCTTTGTTCTGTGAGTGGGCCTGGCAGTGCCTTAGGTTAGGGCTTTCTGTGGGATAGTTTTCTCTCTCTCTGGCTATCCCACAGTTTGGGTTGCTATCTCACCTTAGTTCAGTCAGATTGCCCTCAGGGCACTTGGTCCCAGGCCTTACCCTAAGCATTGCAGGCCGCGCCTCCCTGTTCAGCCCCCACTTCTTGGTGGTGGCTGCCAGTGCTGGGAGTTGCCATTAGGCACATAATCTGTGGGTTTTATTTATTTATTTATTTACTTTTCCTCGAGGTTATGTTGCCCTGTGGTATTCCAAAACTCCCCACAGACCTGCCAGTGAGAGTGGTTCCTGGTGTTTGGAAACTTCTCCTCTTTTAAGACTCCCTTCCCGGGACAGATCTCCATCCCTACCTCTTTTGTCTCTCTTTTTATCTTTTATATTTGGTCCTACCTCCTTTCAAAGACAATGGGTTGCCTTTCTGGGTGCCCGATGTCCTCTGCCAGCATTCAGAAGTTGCTTTGCGGAATTGGCTCAGCGTTCAAATGTTCTTTCGATGAATTTGTGGAGGAGAAAGTGGTCTCCCTGTCTTATTCCTCTGCCATCTTCTGGATTCTTAAAGGTACAAAGATGATAACAAATACCAAAAAGCAAAGATTAAAAATCTAGACTAGACATTAGACTCTCAACAATACAATATTAACAAAACAAAACAAAATCACAAACATTATTTAAAATATATATGAAATTTGCTTTAAAAATAGCGTCTTTTGTGCAAAGAAAGAGTAGGTTATAAAAATGGAAATTAAAGGAGTAATAATGGACTTAAAATTTTTTTAAAAAAATTTAATGATAATAGTAAAATATATCAAGGAACTTCTCTGGAGCTGTTGTGGGCAGTGTGGGGTCAGTTCAGTTTCAGATAGTTCCTTGTTCAAGCTTATAATTCTCAAGGTCTACAGGCCCCTTCCAATGTAGTCAGTGCTAACTACAGGGTTTTAATCCATTGCACCTGTCACTTCCAAAGCGGTTCATCTGTTTATTTTGGCTTCTTCTGTTTGCAAGTCTCTTCAGTGCTTAATTTCTCCCCTGATACAAGGGGGCAAAGGTGGTCACTTATTTAGGCTCACTTGTTCAGTCGTGCTGTGGGGAGGGAGGAACACTGCAAACTAATATCATAGGCATGTGTGGGGAGTGCTCGCAGTGTCTGGGCCACACTGGGTTTGCCCCCATTCAATGCGTGTGTGCTTTCCTGGTCTACACTGCTCAGGCTCCAGGTTGCTCTGAAGTGGAACTGTCTAAAGTGGGCCCTGGGTTGTGGGCACTTCCCAGGTCTAAGCTGCTCAGGTTCAGGTTCTTGGGTACACCATAAAGGAGCACAGACTCAGTTGGGCCTGCGTTTTGTGCCCTTCCCAGGTCCATGTAGCTCAGGCGACCAGGTACTTGGTGAGTACACTCTCCCCAGATGTGCGGTGGTCTTATCCAGGAGGTTTATCACTTCCCCATCCCAGTTGCTCACTTACCTGGGTGTGCAGTGGGAGCATCGTCTCAGGTGTGCCATGTGTTTCCTCTGGGGAGCTGATCTCTGGCTGTGACCCTCCTGGCAGATGTCAACCATCCAGGATCCCAGGAAGACTTGGTTAGGAACTGGGAGCCTGCTCACAGTTTGGTAGAGGATGCTGTCTCTGGGCTGAGATTGCCCCTTTCTGGCCCTGGCTGTCGCCCGCCTGCCTCTTTGCCTCTGGCAGGGGAAGGGCCGGTCCGCAGCCAGCTAACTCTCCTCTCGTATTCACTCAGTCCTTTGTTCTGTGAGCAGGCTTGGCAGTGCCTTAGGTTAGAGCTTTTTGCAGGAAAGATTTTTTTCTCTCTCTCTCTTCTTTTCTTTTTCTCTCTCTCTGGCTATCCCACAGTTTGGGTTGCTATCTCATGTTAGCTCCCTCAGATTGTTCCCAGGTAATTCAGACCCAGTCCTCACTCTAAGCAATGCATCCCGCACCTCCCTGTTCAGCCCCCACTTGTTGGTGGTGGATGTGAGCATCTGGGCTACTTCTCTGCTGGGAGTTGTGGGAAGGTGCATAATCTGTGGGTTTTAGTTTTTTATTTTTCTCCTCCCGGTTATGTTGCCCTCTGAGATTCCAAAACTCCCCACAGACCCGCCGGTGAGAGTGTTTCCTGGTATTAGGAAACTTCTTCTCTTTCAGGACTCCCTTCCCGGGATGGATCTCCATCCCTAACTCTTTTGTCTCTCTTCTTATCTTTTATATTTTGTCCTACCTCCTTTCGAAGATAATGGGCTGCCTTTCTGGGTGGCTGGTATTCTCCACCAATGTTCAGAAGTTGTTTGTTGTTTTGTGGAATTTCCTCAGCGTTCAAATGATCTTTCAATGAATTTGTGGGGGGAGAAAGTGGTCTCCTCGTCCTATTCCTCCACCATCTTAGGACTGCCCCCCCCCCCCATTCTGGTTTTGTTTTAAACACCAATGTTTATTTGGTTATGTTTGGTGTTCATTTTACACTTTTAAACCAAGTTGCAATTTTCCCTATCAATTAGAATATCAAAACCTCTAAAGGAAGTCACTGTCATCAAAAAGTCAAAATATGGACAACCTACATAAATCAACACTGTTCTTCAGGTGCTGAGCAAAGAGACAGCACCACACTGGAAATACAAAATGGAAAGTATTTTAAAATGTTTTTTTTTTCCAGAAATACATTAAAAGAAAAACATTTTCAGAAATACATAAACTCAAGAGAAAAAAATTGGGCAAGGCAGGATACTAGAAAGACCTTAATCACTCAGTGCTATGGGGCTACAAATGGGGCATGATCAAGGATGGATAGAATGTTCTTTTTGTTTTTAATTTTTTTGGTCCAATATAGAATTCTAATGAGTTACCACCATGGGGAAACAGTGGAAGCAGTGTCAGACTTTATTTTGGGGAGCTCCAAAATCACTGCAGATGGTGACTGCAGCCATGAAATTAAAAGACGCTTACTCCTTGGAAGAAAAGTTATGAGCAACCTAGATAGCATATTCAAAAGCAGAGACATTACTTTGCCGACTAAGGTCTGTCTAGTCAAGGCTATGGTTTTTCCAGTAGTTATGTATGGATGTGATAGCTGGACTGTGAAGAAGGCTGAGCGCCAAAGAACTGATGCTTTTGAACTGTGGTGTTGGAGAAGACTCTTGAGAGTCCCTTGGACTGCAAGGAGATCCAACCAGTCCATTCTGAAGGAGATCAACCCTGGGATTTCTTTGGAAGGAATGATGCTAAAGCTGAAACTCCAATACTTTGGCCACCTCATGCAAAGAGTTGACTCATTGGAAAAGACTCTGATGCTGGGAGGGATTAGGGGCAGGAGTAGAAAGGGACGACCGAGGATGAGATGGCTGGATGGCATCACTGACTCGATGAACATGAATATGAGTGAACTCCGGGAGTTGGTGATGGACAGGGAGGCCTGGCGTGCTGCAATTCATGGGGTCACAAAGAGTTGGACACGACTGAGCGACTGAACTGAACTGAACTGAACTGAACTGAAGAACTGTCCTGGAGATCATTAGACTAAGGATTTGAAATAAATGAATTCCCTGATATTGATCATCTTTATTCTTGTGTATGATAAGAATTTTATGAAAATATTTGGGCCTTCCCTGATAGCTCAGTTGGTAAAGAATCTGCCTGCAATGCAGAAGACCTTGATTCGATTCCTGAGTCTGGAATATGTGTTGCAGAAGGGATATCCACTCCAGTATTCTTGGACTTCCCTTGTGGCTCAGGTGGTAAAGAATCCACCTGCAATGCGGGAGAGCTGGGTTTGATCCCTGGGTTGGGAATATCCCCTGGAGAGGGAAAGGCTGCCCACTCCACCATTCTGGCCTGGAGAATTCCATGGACTGTATAGTCCATGGGATCACAAAAATTTGACACGACTGAGTGACTTTCACTTTCATTGGATGAAAGGAATTTAATTTCAAAGGAGACCAAGAAAAACTAACACCAGATCACCTGCAAGTAGATGTGCCTGTGTGGTACCTCGGGATCATCTTGCACACCTGGAACAAAATTTTTAACAAGAAGAGCTCTTGGTAAAGCCCTGTGCATTGTCAAAGACAGTGTCATGGGTCAGTTTGAAAACAGCACTTTTAGTAAGCGATGTATTTTCTATCATGGTCATTGTATTTGGTGAGAAGCCATTTTACAAAACCTACATCACTACAATATACTTAATTATGCTTGGACGTTATGCATTTGTAAATTCAGAAATAAAGCAGGAGCAATACTAAAGAATATTTAAAACACACTACAGTTAAGACAGCAAGTGAAGACTGGGGGTCCAAGGATGATTAAAACACAGGAAATCTAAGAAAGGGAGGAACAATGGGATTTGATGTTGAAGAGGATAAGACCAAATAAGCAAATGTGATTAGTGACTTCAAAAGGTGATCAAGAGAAAGGGCAGCTTGTGAGCAATCATGATCTAACAGTGTGGTTTACCGAAATGATAAACTAAGAGAAAGAACTTTACTGATATAAAAACAAATGGAAACCATCAACTCAGACAAAATAGTTTTACTAGGACACACAGACGCTATTCAATGGAGGAGGAAATGTCAACCCACTCCAGTTTTCTTGCCTGGGAGATACCATGGACAGAGAAGCCTGACGGGCTATAGCCCAGGGTGTCCCAAGAGTCAGACATGACAGTGACAAAACAACCACCACCCCACTCAATTTTTTCAACATTACTTGTGTCAGGGAAATCATTTGGAAACAGAATCGAGGACCCAAACACAGCACAGAAATAACTAGAGCAAAATGTTCATGAAACATTCGTTCAAAAAGTATCCAAAGCAGAAGAAACTGAAGTTATTAACTGAAGTGACTGGTTCAGATTAATCACATTTGGTTTCTTCCCAAGAATACATCCTCCTATCTTTGAAGAAATGGAAGCATTCTTGACTTGCAGATCAGCATGGTGAGGATTCTGGAAGCATCCAATCAGAGAAGCCCAATTGCCACAAAGAATTGGCTCAGCCAATGAAAAGCCTGCAGATTCTGAGGCACAGCCATTGACTCAAAGGATGAACGCTTGTCCTGGGCTGACGCAAAAGAAGTCTTCCAGGAACGTCCAACCTTTGAGACTGAAGTGGGAAAGGGATGTGATTCCTTGCCATTAACAGTTATTATAATAATCACCCCTGCCTAGATCCTGTTTTCCTTCTCTAGCTATAAAATTTTTGAAGTATTCTTTGTTCTTCTCCAAGCAATCCACCTGACAGAAATAGAACCCACTAGGTTGTCTTGGCAGGAAGAAATCACACCCAGCTTTTAATACACGGGTCAAGGAAATGGGCAGCTCCTGGTTCCTGATCCATTGTTTTCCTCATTCTTCTGTCACACCTGGATGAGAGGAGAATGAGTGTGGGGTGGGGGAAAAGCAACTTTGAAAAAACTGTGCATTTATGATTTTTCCGTGTTGTAAGGAAGTTTAAAAGTAGGATCACTGGTGGACATTAGTGGAGCAAGAAAGCACCCCAGATCCCTGTTAGCAGGTCATGAATCAAGGCCTTGGCCTCTGGCATTGTGATAAGGCCATTCATCATCCAAGGTAAGGAGCAGCAGCTGTGCTTTGCTGGAGCAGCCGTGAAGAGATACCCCACGCCCAAGGTAAGAGAAACCCAAGTAAGCTGGTAGGTGGTGCAAGAGGGCATCAGAGGGCAGACACACTGAAACCACACTCACAGAAAACTAGTCAATCTAATCACACTAGGACCACAGCCTTGTCTAACTCAATGAAACCAAGCCATGCCTGCAGGACAACCCAAGATGCGTGGGTCATGGTGGAGAGGTCTGACAGAATGTGGTCCACTGGAGAAGGGAATGGCAAGCCACTTCAGTATTTTTTCCTTGAGAACCCCATGAACAGTATGAAAAGGCAAAATGATAGGAAACTGAAAGAGGAACTCCCCAGGTCCGTAGGTGCCCAATATGCTACTGGAGATCAGTGGAGAAATAACTCCAGAAAGAATGAAGGGATGGAGCCAAAGCAAAACAATACCCAGCTGTGGATGTGACTGGTGATAGAAGCAAGATCCAATGTTGTAAGGAGCAATACTGCATAGGAACCTGGAATGTCAAGTCCGTGAATCAAGGCAAATTGGAAGTAGTCAAACAAGAGACGGCAAGGTTGAACGTCAACATTCTAGGAATCAGCGAACTAAAATGGACTGGAATGGGTGAATTTAACTCAGATGACCATTATATCTACTACTGTGGGCAGGAATCCCTCAGAAGAAATGGAGTAGCCATCATGGTCAACAAAAGGGAGTCTGAAATGCAGTACTTGGATGCAATCTCAAAAACGACAGAATGATATCTGTTCATCTCCAAGGCAAACCATTCAATATCACAGTTATCCAAGTCTATGCCCCAACCAGAAACGCTGAAGAAGCCAAAGTTGAAGGGTTTTATGAAGACCTACAAGACCTTTTAGAACTAACACCCAAAAAAGATGTCCTTTTCATTATAGGGGACTGGAATGCAAAAGTAGGAAGTCAAGAAACACCTGGAATAACAGGCAATTTTGGCCTTGGAATGTGGAATGAAGCAGGGCAAAGACTAATAGGGTTTTGCCAAGAAAATGCACTGGTCATAGCAAACACCCTTTTCCAACAACACAAGACTCTACACATGGACATCACCAGATGGTCAACACCGAAATCAGATTGATTGTATTCTTTGCAGCCAAAGATGGAGAAGCTCTATACAGTCAACAAAAACAAGACCTGGAGCTGACTGTGGCTCAGATCATGGACTCCTTATTTCCAAATTCAGACTTAAATTGAAGAAAGTAGGGAAAACCGCTAGACCATTCAGGTATTACCTAAATCAAATCCCTTATTATTATACAGTGGAAGTGAGAAATAGGTTTAGGGCCTACATCTGATAGATAGAGTGCCTGATGAACTATGGAATAAGGTTCGTGACATTGTACAGGAGACAGGGATCAAGACCATCCCCATGGAAAAGAAATGCAAAAGAGCAAAATGGCTGTCTGGGGAGGCCTTACAAATAGCTGTCAAAAGAAGAGAGGCGAAAAGCAAAGGAGAAAAGGAAAGATATAAGCATCTGAATGCAAAGTTCCAAACAATAGCAAGAAGAAATAAGAAAGACTTCTTCAGCGATCAGTGCAAAGAAATAGAGGAAAAGAACAGAATGGGAAAGACTAGAGATCTCTTCAACAAAATTAGAGATACCAAGGGAACATATCATGCAAAGATGGGCTCGATAAAGGACAGAAATGGTATGGACCTAACAGAAGCAGAAGATATTAAGAAGAGGTGGCAAGAATACACGGAAGAACTGTACAAAAAAGATCTTCACGACCCAGATAATCATGATGATGTGATCACTAATCTAGAGCCAGACATCTTGGAATGTGAAGTCAAGTGAACCTTAGAAAGCATCACTACGAACAAAGCTAGTGGAGGTGATGGAATTCCAGTTGAGCTGTTTCAAATCCTGAAAGATGATCCTGTGAAAGTGCTGCACTCAATATGCCACCAAATTTGGAAAACTCAGCAGGGGCCACAGGACTGGAAAAGGTCAGTTTTCATTCCAATCCCAAAGAAAGGCAATGCCAAAGAATGCTCAAAGTACCACACAATTGCACTCATCTCACATGCTAGTAAAGTAATGCTCAAAATTCTCCAAGCCAGGCTTGAGCAATACGTGAACCATGAACTCCCTGATGTTCAAGCTGGTTTTAGAAAAGGCAGAGGAACCAGAGGTCAAATTGCCAAGATCTGCTGGATCATGGAAAAAGCAATAGAGTTCCAGAAAAAAAATCTATTTCTGCTTTATTGACTATGCCAAAGCCTTTGGCTGTGTGGATCACAATAAACTGTGGAAAATTCTGAAAGAGATGGGAATACCAGACCACCTGACCTGCCTCTTGAGAAATCTGTATGCAGGTCAGGAAGCAACAGTTAGAACTGGACATGGAACAACAGACTGTTTCCAAATAAGAAAAGGAGTATGTCAAGGCTGTATATTGTCACCCTGCTTATTTAACTTATATGCAGAGTACATCATGAGAAACACTGGACTGGAAGAAACACAAGCTGGAATCAAGATTGCTGGGAGAAATATCAATAACCTCAGATATGCAGATGACACCACCCTTATGGCAGAAAGTGAAGAGGAGCTAAAAAGCCTCTTGATGAAAGTAAAAGAGGAGAGTGAAAAAGTTGGCTTAAAGCTCAACATTCAGAAAACGAAGATCATGGCATCCGGTCCCATCACTTCATGGGAAATAGATGGGGAAACAGTGGAAACAGTGTCAAACTTTATTTTACCGGCTCCAAAATCACTTAAGATGGTGACTGCAGCCATGAAATTAAAAGACACTTACTCTTTGGAAGAAAAGTTATGACCAACCTAGATAGTATATTCCAAAGCAGAGACATTACTTTGCCAACTAAGGTCTGTCTAGTCAAGGCTATGGTTTTTCCTGTGGTCATGTATGGATGTGAGAGTTGGACTGTGAAGAAGGCTGAGTGCCAAAGAATTGATGCTTTTGAACTGTGGTGTTGGAGAAGACTCTTGAGAGTCCCTTGGACTGCAAGGAGATCCAACCAGTCCATTCTGAAGGAGATCAGCCCTGGGATTTCTTTGGAAGGAATGATGCTAAAGCTGAAGCTCCAGTACTTTGGCCAACTCTTGTGAAGAGTTGACTCATTGGAAAAGACTGTGATGCTGGGAGGGATTGAGGACAGGAGGAGAAGGGGACTACCGAGGATGAGATGGCTGGATGGCATCACGGACTCGATGGACGTGAGTCTGAGTGAACTCCGGGAGATGGTAATGGACAGGGAGGCCTGGCGTGCTGCGATTCATGGGGTCACAAAGAGTCAGACGCGACTGAGTGACTGAACTGAACTGATTTTCATGACTTCTGCTGTTGCATCAGGATTCTTCTGAAATCTTATGAGCTGTCCTTAAGTAACTCTCGCGCTTCCAACATCTTCCTACAGAAGGGTAGTGAAGAACAATGTCAGATCTTGTGTGTTGAAGTCAGCCAAGTACTATTTGGCTTTGGGAAGACATGATACTTCTGCAAGTATTTTACATACACCATTGGTAAGTTGGTAATTTACCATTGGTAATTCCCTTAAGGGGGAATTATGTTCATTAGTTCTGTGCTCTTTATAACGGTTGCAACGCCATAGTGAGTTGTATTACTTCTAGGAGCTCAGTGACTTTTTCTAGATGGGATATACCCAGAGTAGTGAATGGCTTTACACAAGGTCACAGAGCTACTGACTAGATTTGACTCCAGGAACCTGGCTGATCTCTGGAATATCATTCCAATGTCATATCACCCTTTCATTTCTAGAGCATATCTGAGGCACCTAGAAACTATGCTTCTCTGAATTATCCTACTGGACAGAGAATTGTTTAAAATAAAAGGAAATAAAACCTAGATTCCCTTCTCCTACCAACATCTCCACCTCCAACATGGGATGCCAGACACTGAGGGTTATTTCTGCTTCCCCTCTAACCACATGTTTTCCTGACTACCCCCTATCTGGGATGGATTCCCTTCTGCTATGCTCCTCAAATGACCTGGACACAGCTCTGTCACAACATTTAATATACTTTCAATATCTGTCGAAAGTATCTGCTTCCTTTTTCTAGTCACTAACCAGTTCACAGAGTCAGCTTGTGCTTTTGTGATTCCCAGCAGCTAGCGGTGCCTGATGTCGTAGGTAGTCAGTAAATGTTTGTTGACTAAATGAATGCAGGTGGGCTCTAAAGCCTACAGTGAAATTTCCTGAACTTCATGAGGATAGCATAATTAAAATACTGTGGTTGGAGAACTGAAAATGACTTGAAAGTGGCCATAGCACTTTTTTCTTTTTTTCTCTGTACTAATAAGCAGTTACCAATTTTTATCCTGTTGCCCAGAAGAAAGAAAATAATACTGCGACATAATGTTGCACAGTTTACATGGATGATTTCACACAGATTTGACAGTTTTATTGACTTTCTGAGAGTTCACCTTTCCCTGGTTCTGGGAAGTTGGGAGCAGGCACATGATAACCCTTCTAAAGGATCTCTAAAAGCCTGGGAGGTGAGTGCTGTTTATGTTGCTGATGGGCAAAGAATAGACCCATTAGTAGAATGTTGAGTCAACTTCCATGCCTCACCCAGTTCAGGACACAAGTGTGCCAGGATCAGAGCTCAGTTCTCTCCCTGACACCCATGGAAAGTTTCTTGCTCCTTGTGTCCCAAGGCTTCCCTAAGCAGGGCTTAGGGGAGGCTACAATGAGGAGAAGCAGGGAATGGGTGGGATGCTCCCAAGGCCGGCCAGTCAAGTCAGGGGAGAATCTGGGTGATCCTTGCTCCCCCACTAAGGCTAATAACGTCTGGCAGCCAAGGCAGGAGGAGAGCTAGAACCTAGAACTCAGCCAAGGATGGGCTCTTCCCTGTGTCTTAGTGTGGGAGGCCTCTGGAACATCTGGCGGGCCCAATGAGACAGTTCATAGACCCCTAAAGCACTCACCTGTAGGAGACCTGCCTCTAGTGGCTGGACAAGTCCTAGCTGAGCACAGTGCCGCCAACCTGATTCCCTCAGGCCAATGGCCGGAAGTGTTGGCATTGTGTTTTGCTGAGGATTACCAGCCTTTTAGACTGTGAGATCATTATCATGGGTTCTCAGGCCAGTGTAAAGGCATACAAATTTGGAGTCCACTGAATGGAATGTAAAATACACTCTGCTCTCTCCATCACCACGCATGATGCAGGCGTGCAGCAGAAGTTATCTCCACACCTAATAATCCACTGCAGGCTTGATAAACGGTCCTCGTTTTTACCAAGGACCTATTGGAGGGAAATGCTCTGCCTTGATTACAAGAGACAGCAAGCCTTTGCAAGCTAATGATCCTCTTCAATGGATGTTTGTTTAACTCCTGTTTGTTTAACAATTTCTCTTGAAAATGGCTGGGGACCCACTGAATCCAACTTCTTTTATTATCTAAAGGTTTTTGTCAAGCAGCCTCCCTCTACAAGTCCAAGTAAGGGTGCAGGTGTCCCTCCTCTGGTGTCTACTTCTCTCTGTCCTCCCACCCACCCATTCAGAGCCATTCCTTGTTCACTTAATCTCACATAGAAGTCAACTCAGACTTGATTTCCGGCCAGGACACTTACTTATGTGGGGAGCTTGGGTTGTACTTAACCAAATGTCTCAGAGCCTCAATCTTCTTGTCAGGCAGAGTTTCACCTGCTTGTCCTGTGAGGAAAATATAAGAACAGAGTTTAAATTCTAGATAGATGTGCATAACATATCCAGCAGAGTGCCTGCTACCTAGAATCCTAAAGTGCTCAAATAAAAAAGGTTTTCTATGGCGATTTGTGTGGAGCTGGCTCCTGAAGAGTGAGGAGGGTTAAAATGTGACCCCAAACTCTATGACATTACAAATCAACGAAGAGCTGAGTGTTTGCCTATAGAAGGCTGCACCTGATCACAACCATGATGAACATCATGAAGGTTCAGGGAATGGGAAGAGAAACAGCCTGAGAACCCACCGTAGGCCTTTACCAGACACTGCACTTGGTCAGGCTACGTCTACACTCTCATTCAGTCCTGATCCCAGCCCCTCTGTAGGGGCATTGTCAACAGTATACCCTTTTTACATGTGCAGGTGAAGATGCTGAAGGTTAGGGGAGTTACAGTAGGCTGTGGTCATGAAGTCATCTTCATCGAGGAGTAAGGATTGGAGCCAAGACTGGGAAGGTGAATAAGATTAGGAAGGGAGAGGGCGAGGGGCGAATTTTCACTGGAGTGAGGAGGAACAGCTGGCCCAGAGGCCTGAGTTGGCAATGCCCAAAGACACCGAGGAAACGTGGCATTCCATCTGCCTTATTTCACTGAGTCCTCACAACAATCTTATAGACCCTCTTCCACAGAGGAGGAAACTGAGGTTCAGAGAGGTCAAGTCACTTATCCAAAGCACCACATCTAGGAAGGACAGCTGGTGTTTCAATCCAGGTCTAACTGGACTCCCAAACTTCTGCCCTTAATCACTCTTACTGCGGATTATAGTCGCACTGCTCAAAGTATTTACAGGACCCAAACAAACAGTGTCACCCTGTTGTGTGTCTATTCCCTGTTCATGTGCTATGCAGTACTATTTGTCTCTAGAGATCAAAGGCACCAGAATTCCGAGGAGAACAAAACTTGGAAGAGTGAGGCATTCTCCTTTTCTCACTCACCCCTCGTGCTCTTTAATTCCCCAGTCCCAAGTGATGTCTTTACTCTTTCCCCAGGTTTTTTCCCTTGAAGTGTGTCCACATGCCCTGATTTTCCCTGTTGTCCCAGCACAATTCTTTGTAGTGGTCCTTTGACTCTCAAAAGGGTCTGCATAATTGGACAAGAAATTATACAGTGATCATCCCTATGAAGAGGTGAACAGCTTCACGCATCATGTCCCTGTGCAACCCTGGCATACCTGCTGGGCAGGTGCTCCTGCGTGAGATTTGAGGTCGACCTGAGGGGAGTAGCACACCTCTCCATGAGACGGAATATAGGAGAAACACATTGTAAAGGTGCTTTTGAGGGCTTTTGTGTACATTCTAGTTTGTTGGTCCTCGAGCAGTCAAGAAACAGGGGTAGAAGTATGCCTGGAATGCAGAATGTGCTCTACTTAGGAGCCACTGCCATTGAATACAGATACCCTCTCAGCTCAGTTGTGCATAAAATATGTGGAGCATGGAGAATTGAGGACTCTAACAAAAACAGGTGATAAAAGACTAGGTATGGGTTCATGCTCACTCCAGTAGCCCCTGCTTAGCCTTAAATCAGAGTCTAGCTAGGCCCTGGGTGTGGACTTCTACAGGGAAATTGAAACCCCCAGGACACAGTAGAACTTCAGGGACTGTTGAAGGAATCCAGTGGCCAAGGGTAGAGAAGTCATGAGAAAAGAGAGCTCTGACAATGCTGGCAGCCATCCTCATGAGTCTGTGTGGGAAAGGACCTAATTAATGGCCCAGGAAACCTGCCTGAGTAAGGTATTTCCTCCCCAGAATGCTAACGTGATATAAGAGTGGAAAAATGTTAGTGATTTATATGAATAAGCAGAAAGACGAGATGTGTGAGTCGCTGTTAAAATGACTCTTGTGCATGTTTGATATCTCTTGGGTAACTAACATGCTTTGAAACCAAAAATGGTATTGTGAAAAAACATGGACATCAAAGTAAAACCCAATATAATGTTTGCTGATAAAATGCTACTGTCACTCCTATTTAGAGTTAGGAAGATGACAAGACTATTTTCTGAGAGCATTATGATTTGAAAGTTTTGAGGAATGCTAGGCATGAATTTTGGAAGAAGTACAAGCTGGAGTCAAGATTGCCAGGAGAAATATCAATCACCTCAGATATGCTGATGACACCACCCTTATGGGAGAAAGTGAAGAGGAACTAAAAAGCCTCTTGATGAAAGTGAAAGAGGAGAGTGAAAAAGTTGGCTTAAAGCTCAACATTCAGAAAACGAAGATCATGGCATCCGGTGCCATCATTTTATGGGAAATAGATGGGGAAACAGTAGAAACTGTGTCAGACTTTCTTTTGGGGGGCTCCAAAATCACTGCAGATGGTGACTGCAGCCATGAAATTAAAAGATGCTTACTCCTTGGAAGGAAAGTTATGAACAACGTAGATAGCATATTCAAAAGCAGAGACATTACTGTGCCAACTAAGGTCCGTCTAGTCAAGGCTATAGTTTCTCCAGTGGTCGTGTATGGGTGTGAGTGTTGTACTGTGAAGAAAGCTGAGCGCCCAATAATTGTTGCTTTTGAACTGTGGTGTTGGAGAAGACACTTGAGAGTCCCTTGGAGTGCAAGGAAAATCCAACCAGTCCATCCTAAAGGAGATCTGTCCTGGGTGTTCATTGGAAGGACTGATGCTGAAGCTGAAACTCCAATACTTTGGCCACCTCATGCGAAGAGTTGACTCATTGGAAAAGACCCTGATGCTGGGAGGGATTGGGGGCAGGAGGAGAAGGGCACGACAGAGGATGAGATGGCTGGATGGCATTATCGACTCAATGGACTTGAGTTTGGGCAAACTCGGAGAGTTGGTGATGGACAGGGAGGTGTGGCGTGCTGCGATTCATGGGGTGGCAAAGAGTCGGACACGACTGAGTGACTGAACTGAACTGAACTGAGGCATGAATTTTTAAAACTCTGGACGATACTGCTGCACTAGGTGGGAGAGTGAGAGTAAAAAATAAGTGAATATGTTATGAAAATAATTTTAATGATAAAGACCCCAAAAAGCAGACCTAGACTGATAACTAATAGAATGACCATTAAGAGAGTGGTGAAGTCATATATGCTTAGGGAAAATACATGGTTTTCCTTTTAAAAACTGCACTAGAGCCATTTTTCTGTAGATCTGATAATGTGAGATAGTGTTTCCTTCACCATTAAAGATTTTCAAAGAGGGGGAATTGGCACAGGTTCAAAAACTGGAACACATCCTATTTTTGAGAGCTCCAAGTTTTTCCCTCCAAGGGAGTGGCTCTGTAAAAAAAAAAAAGAAAAGAAAAAAAAAACCCTTCAGTTTGTGATGTCCAGGTGATCCTGAGGCAGCTCATCTGCGGGTGGCGTATCTGATGGCAGCCCTGGTGGCCTCAGACACATTGTGCTCACCAATCTCCCCTGGCAGTAGCAGGTGCAGAGTGCTGTCTGGAGAGAGGATCTGTGCAGAGGATCTCTCTGGAGGTGAGGACTGAGCCCTTGATGGAAAGAGCCAGGAAGGAAACATATCTGATCAACTCTCAATGATATTGTTAAGAAAATCATTCACACATGACGTTTAAAGAAATGCCAAATTTAATGAAAAAGTGCTCCACAACCTGCTAGACACAGATGGACATAGAAGTGCAAAGTCAGCTCCTTGTACACAGAGTAGTGCTCTTGGAAATCATGGAGATAACTGGCCTAGTATTTTCTCCAGGCCTGATCAAAACTCTCATGACATCAGGAAAGTGAAATGGCAAAATCAGAGTCTCTATGTAGAGAACACAAACTGAAATATGCTGGTATCAAATTATTAAAAATATTTAGTATATATAAAATTAAAAAAAATGTTGACATAATTTAGATTCTGAAAAATAACCCACATGGTGAATGTATATAAGAGTACTTGTTTGGGGGAAAAAAAAAATGTTACCTCATTGTTTAAGAAGCCACCATGGGGTGAAAAAGGGAACCAATAAGGGAGAAACACACAAAAAATAAAATCATATAACTTTCAAGAATATACAATAATGCAGTCAAAGGTATTTTAAAAATATACTTATGTAGAAATAAGAAATTGAGCCAAAAATAAGGCTTTGAAAGAATTGAAGAAATGGGACTCATCAATGTGGTTTCATTCCCAACGATTAGGCTTCCTATGGTGTTTCCTCTTGGACATTTAAGGGACAGCCAATTCTACCGTTAAAAAGATGATGTCAGTCATGAAGTGGGAAAAGCTGGATTTTATTCCTAGAAAATGTACTGGAAAGTTACAGTGGTGAAATCTTACCATTCAATATCTGAAGAGTTCCATTTACAACTAAGAATTTAAAAATCTTACCTGAAATATTAGCAATCAACTTCTTGCCATTTTTTGATGCAAGGGACAAAAGACATATCCAGGACAGTCTCTGAATTAATATCATTAAACCACCATGATTAAACAGCAGCCAAGAGACAAACCACAGGGAGTGAACCATACCAATACACTCCATAATCTAGGCCAACCTCCCCAGAAGGCTGTGATTGGTGTATCCTGTGTCACACTATAACATTTTGGCCCAATGGCCAGGAACCACATCCCTTGCCTACCTCAATATCAAAGGCTGCAGGTGCCATTAAGACTCCTATTGCTTCAGCCCAGGACAGTATTCCCACTTTGAGTGAAGGGTTGTGCCTCAGGAGCTGCAGGCTTTTCATTGGCTGAGCCAGTCCCAAGTGGCACTTGGGCTGCTCTGATTGGATGCTTCCAGCATCATCACAATACAGAGTTGCAAGCCATGAAGGCTCCCAGTTTTCCAAAACGGGAGCATGTACTCTTCAGGAAAAAAACAAATAAGATTGATCTGAACCAATCAGAAAAGTAACTTCAGTTTCTTCCACTTTGGATATGTTTTGCTTTTGGAACATTTTGCTATACTTATTTTAGCACTGGGTTTGGGACCTTGACTATATTTCCAAATGAATTCTATGATACAAATACTGTCATCAAGGTTTGAATGGGGTATGTTTATCCTATTAATACTATTTTCTCCAAGTTCTTGCTCATCTTTTGTTATTAAACATAAAGTTCTTTCCAAATGTTGTCATTTCCACAAACTCTAGTGTTAAATTATGATTGTTCACTAGGTGTCCTTTCTCCTCGAATACCTACTGAAGTCAGGTAACATATGTGCTTATTTGGCCTTAATCTCCTCAGCATCAACCCCCACTGTTTCACTCTTTGTTAAATTTCCTGTGATTCAGTCGTCCTTGAGCTTTACCAAGAGTTCTTCTCATCCAAAATTTTGTTCCAGGTGTGTAAGGGCATCCTGAGGTACTACAAAGAGCTATTTACCTGCAGGTCCTTTGGTGATAGCTTTTCCTGGTCTCCTTGGAAGTCAATGTTTTGGAAATATTTTCTTAAGATTCTTATGATATTCAAGCATATGTTATATTCCCATTCCAGTGGCTTACCTGTCATAATCCTTAGTATAATGTCCCCAAGACATTTGAGAGGTAATGGCAGAACAGAGTTCTACTGTGGACCAAAAAAAAAAAGAAAAAAAGAAAAAGAGTCCTCCTTGATCAGGAAATGGTCCCCTTCACCGGCACACACTCGAAGTGGTTAAGCTCTCTAGTATCCTGCTTTGCCCATGTCTTTCTCCTGAGTTTGTGGGTTTCTGGAATGTTAAAAAGTTGCTGTTTTGTCCCTTCAGGACAGGGATGTCCCTTTTCTCAAGGCCTCAAAAATAGTTTTGATTTGTGTAGGTTATCCATCATTTGTCTCACTGTCTGACTGAGTGTCATCCTTTTGAGATTTAAACATCCTAATCAATAGAGATATTTAAACTTATTTTACAAGCAAATAACAGATACTAAATATAACAGAATATAATCAGTGTTTAATGCAAATGATAATTAATATTTTAAAGCATTTGTAAGGACTGAATTGAAAGTATATGTTCCATCATTTCCGAGATGGACAGTGAGAAACTTTTTTAAAGTAAATACAACTATTCAGTCTTCAAATAGTTGAGGAAAATTACATGAGTGCAGTCACCTTATTTTCCCTTAAGTTAGTGTTAGAGAAGGAAATGGCAACCCACTCCAGTATTCTTGCCTGGAAAATTCAATGGACAGAGGAGTCTGGCAGGCTACAGTCCATAGGGTTGCCAAGAGTTGGACACGACTGAGCTACTGAGCTCAGCAGCAGTCACTACTGTTCTCTTTTTTATTATTGTTATAGGAGAATCTAGGAAACATTGCTTATAACCAAACAGCAATTTTACCAAACAGAGAAAAGTCCTACATGTACACTATTAATTTTGAAGCAATGTGATATAAAGTGTAGAAGGAACCATGAAAAAAAGAGGGAGCTACAAACAGAATACTGATTCATACCAGACAGATCAACAGAAGCATTCAGCCAGCCCACCGATACAAGAGAAGTGATAAATAATTGCTGCTTTAATTCACTGAATTCTGAAATAATTTACAATGGAACAGCCACTAAAGGATACATATTATGAAAATTCAAGTTTATCACAGACTGCTGACTTATTTGAAACCTTTGATTTATCAAAATTAATAAGTTTAATAAGACTTTCCATCAATATTTCATGCTTACATGGCTTAGAAGAATGAAGAAACTGTAACTACACCACCTGGTAAGCATCAAACCACAGTTTATGTGTGAAAAACACCAATGTGCTCTTAATATAATGGAAGTGTGAGGAGATATACCCACCTATAACTCAAAATTCATGTCTTATGTGAGTTGAATTCATTCTCCCTAAAATTCCTATGCTGATGTCCTAAACCCTAGTACCTGACATGTGATTGTTTATGGAGATACAATCTAACCTGGAGGAATGAAGTTCAACTATATTCATTAGGATGCCCCCTAATCCAAAATGACCTATAGCCGTATAAAAAGAGGAAATATGGACACAGAGACTCTCCCATAGGGAGGAAACTGAACAAATGTAAGGGTCTCTTTGCCACTTTGACAAGCCAAGATGACAAGACTGGAACAGACGCTTTCTTCACACCACTCTAAAGGACCCAAATTAGCTGTCATCTTGATTTGAACTTTCACCTCCAGATATGTGAGACCCTAAGTATCTCAAGTAAACCAATCTCAGGCATTTTGTACATCATCCCAGGTAACTAATATGATATTATTAAATGACCACAATTAGAATCATTCAAGCAATTCAGCAAAGACAGTGCAGGCAAAGGATGGCACCTGATACCATCCCTGTTACCAAAGCTGAACATCCAGGAAAGCATGTACTCCTTGGGTGCGAGAAAAGTGGCTTGAACTTCTGACCAATGGCTATGGCTCACTCAGGCCAATCTCTGATTGGCTAACTCATAGAAGAGTTGCCCTTGCACTTCTCTGATTGAATGTCCATCATCAGAGGGGAATATCACTAAGGTTGTCATTTTCAAAATTAGAAGAGTAAAGCCTGGACAAGAAAAGAAACAGTTCACCAGAACAAGTTAGAATAGACCATTCAGTTAGAAGATTTAAGATTTTTCCGGTTAGATTAGAATCTGTAATAATTTTTTTCCTTAAAATGATTTAGTAATTCATTCACTGTGTTTGAATCCACACTCCAAATGAATTGCATAACACAGGTAATGGAGAAAAGAATTTCAATGGGGGTACATTTGACCTATCAATACTATTTTACATGCATTAATGATTATAATTTGTTGATTAAGCAGTGAAGGACTTCCCTCATTTCCTCTTCACAGTAAACCACACTGTTAGATCGCGATTGGGTACTAGCTGCCCTTCTTTCCAAAAGGGCCCACTAAAGTGTATAATCAGAATCACTACTCCCCCTTCCATCTTCAACAACGATTAACAAAATTCCAGTTTTGTTCTTTTCTTTCTAGATTTCCTAGGTGTTGTCCTCCCTTACGCTCCCAGTCTTCACTCTCTAGACCAATTATGCTGCATCTGTAACATCTTTCAACAATGATCCTGTTTCATTTCTGTGTCTACAAATGCAAAACACCCAAATCACCTAAAAACAAAACTCTCTTAGTGTATTAGATATCTTGAAATTACTTTTTGCAGTGACCATCGCTTTGGGACCAGTGTGCAAAAATAACCATCAGTTCAGCCACCCAGTCTTGTCCAACTCTTTGCAACCCCATGGACTGCACCATGCCAGGCCTTCCTGTCCATCACCAACTCATGGAGCTTACTCAAACTTATGTCCATTGAGTCAGTGATACCATCCAACCATCTCATCCTCTGTCGTCCTCTTCTCCTCCCACCCTCAATCTTCCCCAGCGTCAGTCTTTTCAAATAAGTCAGTTCTTTGCATCAGGTGGCCAAAGTATTGGAGTTTCAACTTCAGCATCTGTCCTTCCAATGAATGTCCAGGACTGATTTCCATTAGAATGGACTGGTTGGATCTCTTTGCAGTCCAAGGGACTCTCAAGAGTCTTCTCCAACACCACAGTTCAAAACCATCAATTCTTTGGCACTCAGCTTTCTTTACAGTCCAACTCTCACATCCATACATGACTACTGGAAAGACCATAGCCTTGACTAGATGGACCTTTGTTTGACAAAGCAATGTCTCTGCTTTTGAATATGCTATCTAGGTTGGTCATAACTTTCCTTCCAAGGAGTAAGATTCTTTTAATTTCATGGCTGCAATCACCATCTGCAGTGATTTTGGAGCCCCAAAAAATAAAGTCTGCCACTGTTTCCACTGTTTACCCATCTATTTGCCATGAAGTGATGGGACCAGATGCCATGATCTTCGTTTTCTGAATGTTGAGTTTCAAGCCAACCTTTTCAGTCTCCTCTTTCACTTTCATCAAGAGGCTCTTACTTCCTCTTCGTTTTCTGCCATAAGGATGGTGTCATCTGCATATCTGAGTTCATTGATATTTCTCCTGGCAGTCTTGATTCCAGCTTGTGCTTCATCTAGTCCAGCATTTTGCATGATGTACTCTGCATATAAGTTAAATAAGCAGGGTGACAATACACAGCCTTGATATACTCCTTTCCCAATTTGGAATCTGTCTGTTGTTCCATGTCCATTTCTATCTGTTGCTTCTTCACCTGCATACAGATTTCTCAGGAGGCAGACAAGGGGGTCTGGTATTTCCATCTCTTAAAGAATTCTCCACAGTCTGCTATGATCCACACAGTGAAAGGCTTTGGCATACTCAATAAAGCAAAAGCGGATATTTTTCTGGACCTCTCTTTCTTTTTCGATGATCCAACAGATGTTGGCAATTTGATCTCTGGTTCCTCTGCCTTTTTTAAATCCAGCTTGGTAATGCATTTCTGATTCATAAGAAGAAAAACTGATGTTTTGAAGCAGCAACTATTAGCAACATAGACATTAAGGCATTTTCTGAAGTCACTCTTTTCAAAGTGTGACTTGAAAAGTTCACAGTTTTGAACTTGAAAATTTCACAGTTTTGAACTTGAAAATTTCACACTTGTTTCTCCTAGAAGTCACCTGTACACTTCTGATTCCCCCCCCCCCCCCGGGGGATACTCCCATTTCTAATTGCTGCAACAATAAGGTATGCACTGGATTTCATGGTTGATTTTAATTTAGTTCGCAGAGTAAGATCTTTTTTTTTCCCCTTCAAATTCCTTCATTTTAATTTTCAACATTACAGAATAATAATAAGAAATGAACTTCTTGAGGGGGCTTATTGGCCAAATTCTTTTATTTATTTATTTATTTTAATTGGAGGCTAATTACAATATTGTAGTGCGTTTTGCCATACATTGACATGAATCAGCCATGGCTGTACATGTGTTTCCCATCCTGAACCCCCTCCCTCCTCCTTCCCCATCCCATCCCTCTGGGTCATCCCAGTGCACCAGCCCTGAGCACCCTGTCTCATGCATCAAACCTGGACTGGCGATCTGTTTCACATATGATAATATACATGTTTCAATGCTAGTCTCTCAAATCATCCACCCTCGCCTTCTCCCACAGAGTCCAAAAGACTGTTCTTTACATCTGTGTCTCTTTTGCTGTCTCACATATAGGGTCATCGTTACCTACTTTCTAAATTCCATATATATGTGTTAGTATACTGTATCGGTGTTTTTCGTTCTGAGTTACTGCACTCTATATAATAGGCTCCAGTTTCATCCACCTCATTAGAACTGATTCAAATGCATTCTTTTCAATGGGTGAGTAATTGTGTATACATACCACAGCTTTCATATCCATTCATCTGCCAATGGACATCTAGGTTGTTTCCATGTCCTGGCTATTGTAAACAGTGCTGTGATGAACATTGGGGTACACGTGTCTCTTTCAATTCTGGCTGCCTTGGTGTGTATGCCCAGCAGTGGGATTGCTGGGTCATATGGCAGTTCTATTTCCAGTTTTTGAAGGAACCTCCACACTGTTCTCCATAGTGGCTGTACTCATTTGCATTCCCACCAACAGTGTAAGAGGGTGCCCTTTTCTCCACACCCTCTCCAGCATTTATTGCTTGTAGACTTTTGGAAAGCAGCCGTTCTGACTGGCATGAAATGAGGACCTCAAGTCTTTTACTTTATCTCATGAGGTTCTGCCAGTTTAAGGAAAATCTTCTGTTTTTTCTGTCCTGTAGAGCCCTGTTCTTTCCTGAAGGGCTCAATAAAAGTTTGATTTCGTGGATTATCAGGATTTTATCTCAATGTTTGGCTGAGAGTGGTGTACTTTAGTGAAGCCACCTTGTTTCTCATAAGTGGTCACCACTGTTCCCTTAATAAGATGGAAGATGCAGGAGATATGCTCACAATTAGTTCAAAATGCATATCTCTTATGGGTTGATTTTGTGCCCCTAAAATTAATGTATCTGTGCCACAAACACTCATGCTCATATGTGATCATATTTGTAGATAGAGTATTTACCAAGTAATCAAGTTAAATATGTTCATTAGAATAGGTCTTAATCCAAATGAGCTATATCCATATAAAAAGGGAAAGAGTCTCTTGATGAAAGTGAAAGAGGAGAGTGAAAATGTTGGCTTAAAGCTCAACATTCAGAAAACGAAGATCATGGCATCTGGTTCCATCACTTCATGGCAAATAGATGGGGAAACAGTGGAAACAGTGGCTGACTACTTTTCCGAGCTCCAAAATCACTGCAGATGGTGACTGACGCAATGAAATTAAAAGACGCTTGCTCCTTGGAAGGAAAGTTGTGACCAACCTAGATAGCATATTCAAAAGCAGAGACATTACTTTGCCAGCAAAGGTCCATCTAGTCAAGGCTATGGTTTTTTCCAGTAGCCATGTATGGATGTGAGAGTTGGACTATAAAGAAAGCTGAGCACCGAAGAATGATGGTTTTGAACTGTGGTGTTGGAGAAGACTCTTGAGAGTCCCTTGGACTGCAAGGAGATCCAACCAGTCCATCCTAAAGGAGATCAGTCCTGGGTGTTCATTGGAAGGACTGATGCTGAAGCTGAAACTCCAATACTTTGGCCACCTGATGCGGAGAGCTGACTCATTGGAAAAGCCCCTGATGTTGGGAAAGATTGAGGGTGGGAGGAGAAGAGGACGACAGAGGATGAGATTGTTGGATGGCATCACCGACACAATGGACATGTGTTTGGATGGACTCCGGGAGTTGCTGATGGACAGGGAGGCCTGGCGTGCTGCGTTTCATGGAATCACAAAGAGTCGGACACAACTGAGCAACTGAAATAACTGAGCTCAACTGGAAAAGGGAAAATCAGACATAGATACATACATATAGGGAAGAAAATGTGGGAAGGTATAGGGAGATTTCAGCTATTTACAAACCAAGGAAAGTGGCCAGGAATGGGGGCCCCTTATGCATTCACACCTTGCATAAATCCAACTCAGATGAAACTTTGATTTGGACTTGGAGCCTCCACAAGTATGAGACAATAAATGAATGCGTTTAATTGACCTAATCACTAGCATTTTGTACAGGAGCTCCAGAATACTTGAAAGTGTTGAAAGCATTAGTCGCTCAGTCGTGTCTGACTCTTTGTGACTCCATGGACTGTAGCCTGCCTCGCTCTTCTGTCCATGGAATTTTCCAGGCAAGAACACTGGAGTGGGATTCCATTGCCTACTTCAGGGGATCTTCTGGACCCAGGGATTAAACCTGAGTCTCCTGCATTGCAAGTGGATTCTTTACTATTTGACCATTTTCTAATACTTATATACTATTTAAATGATCTTAATTAGTTTTATAAAATGGACAATAAAGTAGATAAATAATCATACTTCTTACACTACTGTCACCAGACCCGAACACCCCAGGAAGACCATCATCGGTTTAGTCAGGATAACCTCGCTGTAGTGTGGCTCAGTGACTGTGGCTACCAGTTTGAGTCCCTCCTTGGCTGACATGGAGTCAACGTGAACTTTTTAGCTTCTCTGACTGAATGCCCTCACCATCCCTGTGATGTTGAGCTGAAAATCATGAAGGTTTTCCACTTCAAAAACAAGAGAATAAGGGCTGGAAAAGAATGACAATAGATCATCTGAATGAGATAGGGTAGAAACTTCTGATTCTAGGCAGTATGAAATGAGTTTTTTTCATGAATTTTTGTTGCACTTAACTTCTATGCTGTGTTGGGGTCCTGTTTATAAGTGAATCCATAAACAATGGTAATGTTGAAAAGGTTTCTGAATGAGGTATGCCTATCCTATCAACACCATCATCCGTGAGTTGAGACTTGCAGTTGTTAACTCAGCCGTGAAGCCATTTCCCTTATTTTGCCTTTACAGTGAACCACAACATTGCACGGTGATTTCTCACTAGGCTCTCTTACTTCCTCAATCATCAACTGAAGTGAATAAGTACTAGTGTTACTCCCCCTTCCAGTCTTCAACATCAGACTGCTTTTCCCTTCTCCATCCTAGATTTCCTCTGTATCAGAGACCTTTGTGGTCCCAATTATCTCTTTAAAACCCAATTGTTTTGTATTTTTAATGTTTTTTTATAACTGATATGTTCATTGAATTTCTGAATTTACAAATGTGAAAGAAACACAGCTCATTAACATATCTAATGAATTCTGTTTCTTAAAATGACTTCCTACATAATATATGTATTATATTTAGGTCTTTAGTCCATCTTGAGTTTATTTTTGTATATGCTGTTAGAGAATGTTCTCATTTTACTTTGCTATACAAAATGTAGCTATCCAGTTACCCCAGCACCACTTATTGAAGAGATTGTCTTCTCTCCACTGTATATTCTTGTCTTTTTTATTATAGATTAATTGACCATAAGCACATAGGTTTATTTCTGGGCTCTCTCTTCTGTTCCACATGTCTGTTTTTGTGCCAGTGCTATACTGATTGGATTAATGTAGTTTTCTGATATAGTTCAAAGTCAGAGAACCTGATTCCTCCAGTTCTGATCTTCTTCCTTAAGATGGTTTTGGCGATTCAGGGTCTTTCATCTTTCCATACAAAATTTAAAATTGTCTGTTCTAGTTTTGTAGAAAATGCCCTGGTATTTTCATAGCAATTGTATTGAGTATGTGGATTGCCTTGGATAGCATGTTTATTTTAACAATATGAATTCTTCCAATCCATAAACAAGGTAAACCTTTCCCTCTGTATTATGTTCACTGTCCTTGATCAGGGTCTTATTTTTTCTAAGTACAGGTCTTTCACCACCTTCAGTTCAGTTCAGTTCAGTCGCTCAGTCGTGTCTGAATCTTTGCAACCCCATGAATTGCAGCACGCCAGGCCTCCCTGTCCATCACCAACTCCCGGAGTTCACTTAGACTCATGTCCATTGAGTCTGTGATGCCATCCAGCCATCTCATCCTCTGTCGTCCCTTTCTCCTCCTGCCCCCAATCCCTCCCAGCATCAGAGTCTTTTCCAATGAGTCAACTCTTCGCATGAGGTGGCCAAAGTATTGGAGTTTCAGCTTTAGCATCATTCCTTCCAAAGAAATCCCAGGGCTGATCTCCTTCAGAATGGATTGGTTGGATCTCCTTGCAGTCCAAGGGACTCTCAAGAGTCTTCTCCAACACCACAGTTCAAAAGCATCAATTCTTTGGCACTCAGCCTTCTTCACAGTCCCACTCTCACATCCATACATGACTACTGGAAAAACCATAGCCTTGACTAGACGAACCTTAGTCAGCAAAGTAATATGTCTGCTTTTGAATATACTATCTAGGTTGGTCATAACTTTTCTTTCAAGGAGTAAGTGTCTTTTAATTTCATGGCTGCAATCACCATCTGCAGTGATTTTGGAGCCCCCCAAAATAAAGTCTGACACTGTCTCCACTGTTTCCCCATCTATTTCCCATGAAGTGATGGGTCCAGATGCCATGATCATTTTCTGAATGTTGAGCTTCAAGCCAACTTTTTCACTCTCGTCTTTAACTTCCATCAAGAGGCTTTTTAGTTCCTCTTCACTTTCTTTTTAGGTACGTTTATTTCTAGGTGTTTTATTTCTCTCTTTTTTTATTCATTTTCTCTCACCCTAGTGGCTTTTCAGCAATAAGAGTGATCATTTTTTGAGAAATAACCACTATAAATCATTAATCAATGCCAGTATGTGTGGTATTTGGGGGACCTAAATAATGTTTAAGAAAACAATTTATAATTTGCAAAATGTTACATTTTTTTAGTGTGTATGTGTAAGTATTCTTATTTCTGTTTGTGTTCTGTATTTGGAGAATGGGATTCTGTCATTCTCTTCATACTGATCACTGGTTTTGATAAATTTTGGAGATAATAGCTGTTCATTTAATTCCTATGATTTTCAGGAGCACTCTGCTGAGGAAGCCAGGACATTCTGCTCATGCCACTGTAGGTCAACCAGGAGAAGATTCTGTGTTGGAGTAAATTGTCCACCAAGTGACCAGAGTCACTCTGATGACTGAAAGAGCTGGAACTATGGAGGTCTGTCATACTCTCTCAGGAAGCTTTAACTGATTATTTCATTTTTCAATTTAGGTGACTTTCACTGAGTTTGGCTGAAAGTGAAAGTGAAGTCACTCAGTCGTGTCCGACTCTTTTCGACCCCATGGACACCAGGCTCCTCCACCCATGGGCTTTTCTAGGCAAGAGTACTGGAGTGGGTTGCCATTTCCTTCTCCATGGAATCTTCCCGACCCAGGGATTGAACCCAGGTATCCCACATTATAGACAGACACTTTACCATCAGAGCCACCCGGAGAGTTTAGCTGACTGGGGGTTAAACATGGGGGAGGGGCATGGCAGGAGTTGGGAGACGGGACATCCGGTGTCACGTGACATGGGCTGCCATAGTAACAGGCCCCCCCTGCCTTGCATCCAATCAGATATGGACAGTGTCTGTGACGTCAGGGAAAGCTGGGCCTATAAATTCGGCCAACGGCCTTCAACGGTCTCACTGTTCTTCTGGGCTGCGCTATGGAGAATGGTGGCTCTACCGTGTCTGCACCATCCTCTGACAGCCATGAGGAAGATGTGATCACCATAGAAACCAGCACCTCCGAAATTGAGCCCTCTGAAATGGAGATGGCAAAAGCAGAGACCTCCAAACCAGAGCCGTATGATGTGGAACCAAGAAAGGCAAAGCAGAAGACAGCTAAGGGCCGCCGTTGCCGTCGCCGCCGCTGCCGTCAGGGCAATTTCTCCAGCTTTGCTACCTATTTCCCTAGGGTGCTGAAGCAAGTACATACAGGCCTGAGTCTTTCCCGTGAGTCCGTGAACGTCCTGGATTCGTTTGTGAAAGATATGTTCGAGCGGATTGCCGAAGAGGCCGGGCGCCTGGCCCACAGCAACAAGCGCTGCACCATCATGACCGAAGACATCCAGACAGCTGTGCGTCTTCTGTTGCCTGGGGAGCTCGGCAAGTATGCCACGTCTGAGGCCACCAAGTCGGTCATCAGATACCACACCTGCAGATGAACTGCCTCAGGACTGTCTGACCATCGCAAACCAGACTTAAGGGTTCTCCCCTTAGGCCCTACATTTAATCTTTAAAACATTTCTACCCCAAAGAAAACATTAAAAACCTCATTAACTTTGCTTCAATATGTGTCGGTTGTGTCATTTGTTTGATGGAAAATCGTGTACTTTTTTCTTAACATGTTGCAACTCGTCACTTTCCTAAATGGTTATTTCTATTCGTGGTTTCTCAGTGATTTTAGGGATCTTTATGGTCAAATTTCTTTCCCTAAAAGTTTCATTGGCCTTTTCCATTTTCATTCTCCCATCTCTATCTAGGTATCATCCAGAAATTTTTATATGGGTATAGCAACTGATAAAGCAAAACCAATACAGTATTGTAAAGTAAAAAAATAAAATTAAAAAAATAATAATAAAAAGAAAAAAACAAAAACAAAAACAGTGTGGTCTTCCCAGGTGGCTCACCAGTAAAGAATCCCCCTTCAGTGCAGGAGTCGCAGAAGAGACAGGGTCCATCCCTGGGTCATAAAGATCCCTGGGAGGAGGGCATGGCAACCCTCTCCAGTATTCTTTCCTGGAGAATCAGTCCCATGGAGAGAGGAGCCTGGTGGGCTACAGTCCATAGGGTCTGCAAAGAGTCGAGCACCACTGAAGCAAGGTAGCACGCAGGCTCACAAAGAGCAGTGTGTGTGTGTGTGTGTGTGTGTGTGTGTGTGTGTGTGTGTGTGTGCTCAGTCACTCAGTCATGACCAACTCTTTCTGACCCCATGGACAGGAGCCCGCCAGGCTCCTATCTCCTTGAAAGTTTCCAAGCAAGAATACTGAACTGGGTTGTCATTTCCTACTCCAGGGTATCTTTCTGACCAAGGGATAGAAGCTGTGTCTCTTTTGTCTCCTGCACTGGCAGTCAGATTCTTGACCACTGCACCAGCAGTAGCAGATATAAAAATCACATTTCCCCATTCTATTCTTTCAATCTCAATTCACTTCCATGTGTAAAGTAGGACTCAAACACAGTGTAAAATAAGAAAATTGTAAATTTCTGGAATCAAGCACCATATCTTTTTAAATTACCTTATCCAGATTTCTCTGATCCTATTTTTTGTTTGCAACTTAGAATATTTTGCTTTAAAAAAAAAAAGAAAGAAAGAAAAAATCCTGACTGAATTGCAAACTTGCAGGGATGATGGGATAGTCCAGTGACACAGAATGTAGCCACAGTCTCCACAGTAGCAGCCAATGAGGGACTGGCAGCCCGTGAGCCAAAGCAATTGGCCAAACATATGGTGGAGTGAGGAGAGATAAACAAATAACAACCTTCCTGTGACACTCAGCCTAGAGATGGAGTGGGAACTTGGGGTGATAGTTTCCCTGATGTTTTCCCATTCAAGCACCTGCTTTTAACCATGGTGATTTAAGTACAGGCATCCATTTCTTGGGGCTTCCCAGGTGGTGCTAGTGGTAAAGAACCTGCCTTCTTATGTGGGAAACCTAAGAGCCATGGATTCAATCCCTGGAGTGGGAAGATGCCCTGGAGAAAGGCATGGCAACCCACTCCAGTATTCTTGCTGGAAAGTCCCATGGACAGAGGAGCCTAGCGGGTTACAATCCATAGGGTCTCAAAGAGTCAGACATGACTGAAGTGGCTTAGCATGCACACATCCATTTCTTGGGTCTTCCCAGGTGGTGCCGGTAGTAAAGAACCTCCCTGCAATGCAGGAGACACAGGAGACCCAGGTTCTGTCCCTAGATGGAGAAGGTTCCCTGGAGGAGGGCATGGAAACCCACTCCAGTATTCTTTCCTGGATAATTCCCAGGGACAGAGGAGCCTGGCGGGCCACAGTTCATAGGGCCACGAAGAGTGGGACACAACTGAGGAGACTTAGTGCACATGCATGCATCCATTTCTTGTTGTGGGACATGTGTCTAGCTCCTTGCATCAAAATAAGAAGGAAGAGGATGTTCAGCAGTTAAGAGAAATAAGATGACTTCTTCTACCTCAAGTATTTGGCTGCTATTGCTTATGATAGTATTTACTGACTTTAATGTCCATGTGTTTTCTTCTTGGTGCATTGACATTGTTATTTCTATAAGTATATTGCTCAATTTCAAACTAGTTGGTGATTTTCCTATTCCTTTTATTTTTGTTTTGAGATACTTTTTATTTTTTAATTAATTAATTTTTTATTGAAAGATTATTGCTTTACAGAATTTTGCTGTTTTCTGTCAAACCTCAACATGAATCAGCCTAGGGCATACATATATCCCCTCCCTTTTGGAACTCCCTCCTCATCCCACCCCTCTAGGTTGATACAGAGCCCCTGTTTGAGTTTCCTAGCCATACAGCAAATTCCCGTTGGCTATCTATTTTACATACAGTAATGTAAATTTCCATGTTGCTCTTTCCTTGCATCTCACCCTCTCTTCCCCTTTCCCTCTGTCCATAATTCTATTCTCCTATTTCTTCTTTAAAAGATTGATTTCAAGGTTACTACATCCTTAGAGAGAGAGAAAGCACTCTGCGATTTCAGTCCTTTTTAATTTACAATGGTTTTCATTAGAACTTAATATTTCATTATATTTTAAACTATTCATTTTGAACTTTGAGCAACAAGGATATGCTGTACAGCACAGAGAAATATACCAATTATCTAATAATAAATGTAAACAGTATAATATATAAAACAACTGAAGCACAATGTTGTAAACCTGAACAAATATAATATTGCAACTATGAATATAACCATAAAAAAATTTAAAGTTAAAAAGAATTTATCAGTACCACTGTTATTGGATGTAGAAATCTGTGAAGGATTTGATTCTCAGCAAAACAATGAGAGAAAAGCGAGGAGGATCTACATATTCCAACCTCTTGACCCCAGCTGTAGTATTTTCTCTAGGTCAGTCATGACAGAGTTCAGTAAGATCTGAATTATTTTCCTAGCAATTTCATTTCCCAGTTTATCCTCATTCTCCCAAAGTGTACTATGGAATTCTTCAGAAGCAGTTTATGTGTGATATGCAATAGATAGAGTGAAGAAACTGATACACCCATCCACTACCTCTAGTATACTTCCCCACATATCCCAGTTAATTTACATATTTTCCACATATCCTAGTTAATCAAACATTTAAATATATAAATGAGGACTGATATATAGTACAGAACTGGCAAAACAAAAATTTCACACACATTTCAATTTTCTAATTTCCTGGTTTTTGAAATTGTTTTAAACATTCATACAGGAGAACAAGATGGCAGAGGAACAGGTGGATGTGGAGTACATCTCTCTCCATGGATACATCAGGAATACACCTTCAGACACAGAAGTGCATGCAGAACACCAGCTGACAGTGGACAGGAGTCATTGACCAGCGGAAAATAATATAGACCCACCCAAACCTTGGTAGGATGAAGGAACTAGGGGGAAAAACAGGAGTGTGAGTAGGACTGGACCTGCCCTCGGCAGGTGGGGGAACTGAAGCAGGGGTCCGATCCCCACATCAGGGCAATTGTCTGAGTCAGAGGAGAAGCATTTAAGGCTGAGAGTGAAACAGCTGATCTGTGGCAGCCTAAATGGAGGAGAATCAGACAGTCCTTGCAACCATACATACCCAAGACGGGGATGCAGATCCCCTGGAAGGTGCAGCGGCTGGTAGCTGGAGTTTAGGGATTGTGGAGCAATCCCAAAGTGAGGGCTGCTGCAACTGTGGAGAGACTTATCAAGGGGATGTGAGGGAGGAGACTGGTGGGAAATGCCTGTGGAGGAAAGCCAGGCAGCCATGGAAGCTAGGCGATACTGCTGAGTCACATTTGGGGATGGAGCCATCACCATAGCCTCTCTCCCCACAGTGCCAGCATTGGCAGCTGAACAATAGAGAGGCTGGCCCAGCAAGCACCTGACGCACTGAACTACAGAGTAGGACCCCACCCAGGGTGCCCCTTTAAGTGCCTGATGTGCCAATCTATAGAGTAGAACTCCAGCCAGGGGGGCCCCTATATGAGCCTGATGTGCCAAACAACAGAGAAAGTCCCCAGGCAAGGAAGCCCTCTACATGCCTGAATGGGTGGTGCTACAGAGAAAGACAGGCCAAAGAGGCCTTCTGATCGCCAGCTACAAGAGGCTCGAAAAAAGACTCTGATGGGGCCATAACTCCTGCGGTGGAGGCAGTCCGTGTCCCTGCACACTTGGTGCTGCCAGAGTCCCTGCAAGCCAAGCAGCTGTGCCACCTTCACCCTCAACTCTCACTAGGGCAGAGCTGCCACAGGCAAAAAATGTCTTGTGCCTCAACATGTGGGGTCACTTTGGTAGTGTCCTACTCTTTCCGACCCTGGAGACTGTGGCCTGCCAGGCTTCTCTGTCAGGGAGCAGTGTTCTCCAGGCAAGAATACAGGAGCGTGTTGGCCAATACTGGTTTCCATGGCTGTGCAGCGCAGGAGCGGCCCTGAGGAGATACCCCACGTCCAAGGGCAGAGAAGCTTAGCAGGATGGTGGTGCTCGAGCGACTTTGAGAAGATATCCCATGTCCAAGGGCAGAGAAGCCCCAGCAAGACAGTAGGAGGGGCGAATTCACATTTAGAATCACACCCCATCTCCACCAGACACATTCAGAGGGCTCAAACAAACCTTGTGTGCACCAGGACCCAGAGACCCCACATAGACTGAGACAGAACTGTGTTTGAGTGTCTCCTGTGTAGGTACGGGTCAGCAATGGACTGCCACAGGGGCAGGGGCCCTGGGTTCAGCAGACTTGGGTATGGCATAAGCTCTCTTGGAGGAGGTTGCCATTAACCCCACCATAGAGTGGCCAGAACTTACACAGGACTGGGAAATATACTCTTGAAGGGCACAAACAGAAACTTGTGCACACCAGGACCCAGGAGAAAGGAACAGTGACCCCACAAAAGACTGACCTAGACTTGCCTGGGAGTGTCCAGGAGTCTCCAGTGGAGATGTAGGTCGGTGGTGGCCTGCTGGGGGGTTGGGGGCACTGAGTGTAGCAGTACATGCATGAGGCCTTTTGAAGGAGGTCGCCATTATCTTCATTACGTCCACCACAGTTTTGCCCCAGATAAATAAGAGGGAGGGAACACAGCTCCAACCATCAACAGAAAATTGGATTAAAGATTTATTGAGCATGGCCCCATCCTTCAGAACAAGACCCAGTTTCCCCTTCAGTAAGTCTCTCCCATCAGGAAGCTTTCATAAGCCTCTTATCCTTCTCCATCAGATGGCAGACTGAAACCACAATCACAGAAAACTAACCAACCTGATCACATGGACCATGTGACCCCATGGACTGTAGCCTATCAGGCTCCTCGATCCATGGGATTTTTCAGGTAAGAGTGCTGGAGTGGATTGCCATTTCCTTCTCCAGGGGATCTTCCTGACCCAGGGATCGAACCTGGGTATCCCGCATTGCAGGCGGGCGCTTTACCATCTGAGCCACCAGGGAAGCCCAACATGGACCACAACCTTGTCCAACTCAGTGAAACTATGAGCCATGCTGTGTAGGGCCACCCAAGATGGACAGGTCATGATGGAGAGTTCAGAGAAAATGTGGTCCACTGGAGAAGGGAATGGCAAACTACTTCAGTATTCTTGCATTGAGAACCCCATGAACACTATGAAAAGGCAAAATATAGGACATTGAAAGATGAACTCCCCAGGTGGGTAGGTGCCCAATATGCTACTGGAGATCAGTGGAGAAATAACTCCAGAAAAACTGAAATGGAGCCAAAGCAAAAACAACACCCAGTTGTGGATGTGACTGGTGATGGAAGGAAAGATGCTGTAAAGAGCAATATTGCATAGGAACCTGGCATGTTAAGTCCATGAACTGAGGCAAATTCGAAGTGGTCAAACAGGAGATGGCAAGTGTGAACGTCAACATTTTAGGAATCAGCGAACTAAAGTGGTCTGGAATGGTTGAATTTAACTCAGATGACCATTATATCTACTAGTGTGGACAAGAATGCCTTAGAAGAAATGGAGTAGCCATCATAGTCAACAAAAGAGTCTGAAATGGAGTACTTGGATGAAGAATGATCTCTGTTTCCAAGGCAACCATTCAATATCAGAGTAATCCAAGTCTATGTCCTGACCAGTAATGCTGAAGAAGATGAAGTTGAATGGTTCTATGAAGACCTACAAGACCTTCCAGAACTAACACCCAAAAAAGATGTCCTTTTCACTAAAAGGGACTGAAATGCAATAGTAGGAAGTCAAGAAATACCTGGAGTAACAGGCAAATTTGGCCTTGAAGTGCATCATGAAGCAAGGCAAAGGCTAATAGAGTTTGGCAAAGAGACTGCACTGGTCATAGCAAACAACCTCTTCCAAAAACACAAGAGAAGACTCTACACGTGGAAAGCACCAGATGGTCAACACCAAAATGAGACTGATTATATTCTTTGCAGCCAAAGATGGAGAAGCTCTATTAGATCAGTTCAGTTCAGTTCAGTTGCTCAGTCGTGTCTGAATCTTTGCAGCCCAATGAATTGCAGCACGCCAGGCCTCCCTGTCCATCACCAACTCCCAGAGATAACTCACACTCAAGTCCATCGAGTCGGTGATGCCATCCAGCCATCTCATCCTCTGTCGTGCCCTTCTCCTCCTGCCCCCAATCCCTCCCAGCATCAGAGTCTTTTCCAATGAGTCAGTTCTTTGCATGAAATGGTCAAAGGACTGGAGTTTCAGCTTTAGCATCATTCCTTCCAAAGAACACCCAGGGCTGATCTCCTTCAGAATGGACTGGTTGGATCTCCTTGCAGTCCAAGGGACTCTCAAGAGTCTTCTCCAACACAACAGTTGAAAAGCATCAATTCTTCGGCGCTCAGCTTTCTTCACAGTCCAACTCTCACATCCATACATGACTACTGGAAAAACCATAGGCTTGACTAGAGAGACCTTTGTTGGCAAAGTAATGTCTCTGCTTTTGAATATGCTATCTAGATTGGTCACAACTTTCCTTCCAAGGAGTAAGCGTCTTTTAATTTAATGCCTGCAATCATCATCTGCAGTGATTTTGGAACCCCCCAAAATAAAGTCTGACACTGTTTCCACTGCTTC
Source organism: Budorcas taxicolor (assembly GCF_023091745.1). Classification (NCBI taxonomy): domain Eukaryota; kingdom Metazoa; phylum Chordata; class Mammalia; order Artiodactyla; family Bovidae; genus Budorcas; species Budorcas taxicolor. Next base: position 17,304,499 of record NC_068935.1, read on the forward strand.
CCCATCTATTTCCCATGAAGTGATGGGACCGGGTGCCATAATCTTCATTTTCTGAATGTTGAGTTTTAAGCCAACTTTTTCACTGTCATCAAGAGGCTTTTTAGTTCCTCTTCACTTTCTGCCATAAGGGTGGTGTCATCTGCATATCTGAGGTTATTGATATTTCTCCCAGCAATCTTGATTCAGCTTGTGCTTCTTCCAGCCCAGCGTTTCTCATGATGTACTCTGCATATAAGTTAAATAAGCAGGGTGACAATATACAGCCTTGACATACTCCTTTTCCTATTGGGAACCAGTCTGTTGTTCCATGTCCAGTTCTAACTGTTGCTTCCTGACCTGCATATAGGTTTCTCAAGAGGCAGGTCAGGTGGTTTGGTATTCCTATCTCTTGAAGAATTTTCCATAGTTCATTGTGATCCACACAGTCAAAGGCTTTGGCATAGTCAATAAAGCAGAAATAGATGTTTCTCTGGAACTCTCTTGCTTTTTCCATGATCCAGTGGATGTTGGCAATTTGATCTCTGGTTCCTCTGCCTTTTCTAAAACCAGCTTGAACATCAGGGAGTTCATGGATCACGTATTGCTGAAGCCTGGCTTGGAGAATTTTGAGCATTACTTTACTAGCATGTGAGATGAGTGCAATTGTGCGGTAGTTTGAGCATTCTTTGGCATTGCCTTTCTTTGGGATTGGAATGAAAACTGATCTTTTCCAGTCCTGTGGCCACTGCTGAGTTTTCCAAATTTGCTGGCATATTGAGTGCAGCACTTTCACAGCATCATCTTTCAGGATTTGAAATAGCTCAACTGGAATTCCATCTATACAGTCTGCAAAAGCAAGACCAGGAGCTGACTGTGGCTCAGATCATGAACACTTTATTGCCAAATTCAGACTTATATTAAAGAAAGTAGGGAAAACCATTAGACCCTTCAGTTATGACCTAAATCAAATCCCTTATGATTATACGGTGAAAGTGACAAATAGATTCAAGGGATTAGATCTGATAGACAAAGTGCCTGAAGAACTAAGGAAGGGGTTCGTGACATTGTACAGGAGACAGGAATCAAGACCATCCCCAAGAAAAAGAAATGCAAGAAAGCAAAATGGCTGTTTGAGAAGGCCTTACAAATAGCTGTGAAAAGAAGATAAGTGAAAAGCAAAGGAGAAAAGGAAAGATATACCTATTTGAATGCAGAGTTGCAAGGAATAGCAAGGAGAGTCAAGAAAGCTTTCCTTGGTGATCAGTGCAAAGAAACAGAGGAAAACAATAGAATGGGAATGACTAGTGATCTCTTCAAGAAAATTAGAGATACCAAGGGAACATTTCATGCAAAGATGGGAACAATAAAGGACAAAAATGGTATAGACCTAACAGAACCAGAAGACATTAAGAAGAGGTGGCAAGAATACACAGAAGAACTATACAAAAAGGATCTTCATGGCCTAGGAAATCATGATGGCGTGATCACTCACCTAGAGCCAGACATCCTGGAATGTGAAGTCATGTGGGCCTTGGGAAGCATGACTATGAACAAAGCTGGTGGAGGTGATGAAATTCCAGTTGAGCTATTTCAAATACTGAAAGATGATGCTGTGAATGTGCTGCACTCAATATGCCAGCAAATTTGGAAAACTCAGCAGTGGCCACAGGACTGGCAAAGGTCAGTTTTCATTCCAATCCCAAAGAAAGGCAATGCCAAAGAATGCTCAAACTACCGCACAATTGCACTCATCTCACATGCTAGTAAAGTAATGCTCAAAATTCTGCAATCCAGGCTTCAACGGTACATGGACCTTGAACTTCCAGATATTCAAGTTGGATTTAGAAAAGGCAGAGGAACCAGAGATAAAATTGCAAACATCCACTGGATCATCAAGAAAGAAAGAAAGTTCCAGAAAAACATCTATTTCTGCTTTATCAACTATGCCAAAGCTTTTGATTGTGTGAATCACAACAAACTGTGGAAAATTCTGAAAGAGATGGGAATACCAAACCACCTGACCTGTCTCTTGGGAGATCTGTATGCAGGTCAAGAAGGAACAGTTAGAATTGGACATGAAACAACAGACTAGTTCCTAATTGGGAAAGGAGTATGTCAAGGCTGTATGTTGTCACCCTGCTTATATAACTTATATGCAGAGAACATCATGAGAAACGCTGGTGCAGATGAAGCACAAGCTGGAATCAAGATTGCCAGGAGAAATATCAATTACCTCAGATATGCAGATAATACCACCCTCATTGCAGAAAGCAAAGAGGAACTAAAGAGCCTCTAGGTGAAAGTGACAGAGGAGAGTGAAAAAGTTGGTTTAAAACTCAAAATTCAGAAAACGAAGATCATGGCATCTAGTCCCATCACTTCACAGCAAATAGATGCGGAAACAGTGGGAACAGTGAGGGAGTTTTCTTGGTGGGGGGTTCAAGTCACTACACATGGTGACTACCACCATGAGATTAAAGACGATTGTTCCTTGGAAGAAAAGCTATGACCAAGCTGGACAGCATATTAAAAAGCAGAGACATTACTTTGCCAACAAAGTTCTGTCTAGTCAAAGCTATGGTTTTTCCAGTAGTCATGTATGGATGTGAGAGTTGGACTATAAAGAAGGCTGAGCAACCCCAATGACTGCAGCATGCCAGGCCTTCCTGTCCATCACCAACTCTGGGAGCTTACTCAAACTCATGGCCATTGAGTCGGTGAAGCCATCCGACCATCTCATCCTCTGTTGTCCCCTTCTCCTCCCACCTTCAATCTTCCCCAGCATCAGGGTCTTTTCAAATGAGTCAGTTCTTCACATCAGGTGGCCAAATTATTGGAGTTTTAGCTTCAGAATCAGTCCTACCAATGAGTGTTCAGGGTTTCTTTACTTAAGAATTGACTGGTTTGATGCTCTGTCTAGATACCATATATATGCATTAATATAAAATATTAGTTTTTCTCCTTCTAACTTCACTCGGTATAATAAGCTCTAGGTTCATCCACCTCGTTAAATAGACTAAAATGTGCTCCTTTTTGTGACTGAATAATATTCCATTGTATTCATATATATGTACTACAGCTTCTTCATCCATTCATCTATAGATAGACATCTAGGTTGCTTCCATGTCCTAACTATTGTAACATTTTAGTCACTCACTCCTGTCCAAGTCTTTGTGAGCCCATGGACTGTAGTCTGCCAGGCTCCTCTGTGTATGGAATTCTCCAAAGAATATGGAAGTGAGTAGCCATTCCATTCTTCAGGGGATCTTCCCAACCCAGGGATTGAACCCCAGTCTCCTGCATTGCAGGTGGATGCTTAACTGCCTGAGCTACCAGGGAAGCTATTGCAAGTAGTGCTGTAGTGAACACTGGGGTACATGTGTCTTTTTCAATTACAGATTTCTAAGGGTATATGCCCAGTAGTGGGATTGTTGGCTCATATGGTAGTCTTATTCCTAGTGTCTTAAGGAATCTCCATACTGTTCTGCATAGTGACTGCATCAATTTACATTCCCACGGACAGTGCAAGAGTGTTCCCTTTTTTCCACAGCCTCTCTAGCTTTTATTGTTTATAGATTTTCTGATGATGGCTATTCTCACCTTGTGAGGTGATACCTCATTGTAATTTTGATTTGCATGTCTCTAATAGTGAGTGATGTTGAGCATCTTTTCATGTGTTTATTAACCATGTATGTGTATGTTTTCTTTGGAGAAATGTCTGTTCAGGTATTCTACCCAGTTTTTGATTGGGTTGTTTGTTTTCTGGTATTGAGCTTCATGAGCTGCTTGCATATTTTGGAGATTAATCCTTTGTCAGTTGTTTCATTTGTTATTATTTTCTCCCATTCTGAGGTTGCCTTTTCTATAAACTTTGTTTATAGTTTCCTTTGCTGTGGAAAAGCTTTTAAGTTTAATTAGATCCCATTAGTTTACTTTTGTTTTTATTTCCATTACTCTATAAGGTGAGTCACAGAGGATCTTGCTGTGATTTATGTCAAAGAGTGTTTTGCTTATGTTTTCCTCTAGGAGTTTTATAGTTTCTGGTTTTACATTTAGGTTTGTAATCCATTTTGAGTTTATGTGTATGCTGTTAGGAAATGTTCTAATTTCATTCTTCTACACATAGCAGTGCAGTTTTCCCAGCATCACTTATGATGAGACTATCTTTTCTCTATTGCATATTCTTGCCTCCTTTGTCAAATATAAGGTGTTGGTGGGTGTGTGCGTTTATCTCTGGGCTTTGTATCCTATTCCCTTGGTGTATATTTCTGCTTTTGTGCCAGAACCATACTGTCTTGATAACTGTAGCTTTCTAGTCTGAAGTCAGGAAAGTTGATTACTCCATCTCCATTCTTCTTTCTCAAGATTGTTTTGGCTATTTGTGGTCTTAATGCATTTTTGACTTATGATATTTTCAAGTTACAATGGGTTTACCCAGATACAGCCCTATTATAAGATGGGGAGGTCTATAGACCTCTTTCTCTTACACCAATTCAACAATATTACTACCATCTTTCACTCCTTTATCACCACTCTCAATGTTTTGCTCTCTGCTAGGTCGTTTCTATTAGGAAAACATCAGGCCATTATATCTTATCTTCACATGACTTCCCAGGTGGCTCAGATGGTAAAGAATCTGCCTGTAAGGCAGGAGACATGGGTTCAATCCCTGGATTGGGAAGATCCCCTGGAGGAGAGAATGGCAACCCAACCCAATATTCTAGCCTGGAGAATTCCATGGACAGAGGAGCTGGGTAGGCTACAGTCCATGGACTCACAAAAAGTTGGACAGGACTGAGCAACTAACACTTTCACAGTTTCATAAATAGATTATACTTTCAGCAACTGATAGCATTTTGCATCTTTGCTCTTATTTGGGGCAAATTTCCTTTAAAATATACATATTTGTTTATTTTATTACTTGGCTGCACCAAGTCTTAGTAGCGGCATGCAGGATCTTTGATCTTTGTCAAGGCATGCATAATCCGTAGCTGCAGCATGTGAACTCTTAGCTGTTGCCTATGGGATCAATTTCCCCAACCAGGGACTGGGCCCCCTGCCTGGGGAGTGTGAAGTCCCAGCCATGGAGCACCAGGGAAGTCTCAAGGCAAACTTCTTTCACAGATGTATGTAACATACATCTCTATGTGCAATATTGGAACATGAATATTTGAAGGTGTTGATTGAACCAGTATTCCTTATCTAAGACCATATTCCCCTAGGCTTTCTACTGACATCAAACTGGTATCAAAAAGAGGCCCAGACAACTTTCCTTCCATAGCCCCCTATGCTCTCTGCCTGCTCACCACCTCATTCACTGCCCCAACAAGGCCTCTCTGCTGTTCCTCAAACAAGCCACACTCACTGTTTCCTAGGGCTTTTTCAACATCAGTTTCATCTTTCAGGAATGTTCTTCCCTCAGATATCCACTTAGACTACTCCTTCACCCCTTTGTAATTGTTGTCTCTAATCACTGTTTCCATTTTTTTCCTCCTTCCTATTCTCATATGAACACAGTCCAATCAGGGGTTCACCTCCACCATTCAACTGAAATTTCTGTCCCAAGGTCATGACTAACTTCTACATTGTTCATTCCAATGATCAATTCTTAATCCTTACTGGACCTATCAACAGCATTTGGCAGAGCTCATGAGTCACTCCTCCTCAGTTTACTGTCTTCAGTTGGCTTCCAGGACCCTGTTCTCCTGGTTTCCTCTTACCTCCCTGGCTGCTTCTTCTCAGTTACCTTTACTGGTTCCTCTTCTCCTCCTGAACCTCTTAAAATAGGAGTCTGCCCAGGCTTGGTCCCTGTTCTTCTCATTTCTATCTACCCTCCCTTGGTGATATCTTCCAATTCAAACACTGTAAAACACTTTTTATACTTATAACTCTTAAATCCAAGTCTGTAGATTGGATCTGTATCACAACATACAGTCTAATATATCCAACTGCCTACTCAGCACCTCCACTCAGATGTCTAATAGACATCTCAAACTCAAACTGTTGCACATTGAATTCCTGATCTTTTCCCCCAAACCTGCTCCCCCTATAGCCATCTGCATCTCAACCGATGGCAGTTCCATCAGCCCATATGTTAGAGAGAATCACAGCTGTGTGTTAAATTTGCTCAGTTGTGTCTGACTCTTTGTGATCCCATGGACTATACAGCCCACAGAACTCTCCAGGACAGAATACTAGAGTGGATAGCCATTCCCTTCTCCAGGGGATCTTCCAAACCCAGGGATCAAACTCAAGTCTCCCACATTGCAGGTGGATTCTTTACCAGCTGAGCCACCAGGAAAGCCCAAGAATACTGCAGTGTGTATCCTTAAGCCTCTCCAGCAGATCTTCCCAACCCAGGAATCGAACTATAGTCTCCTGCACTGCAGGCAGATTCTTTACCAGCTGAGCTACCAGGGAAGCCCAGTCCATATAGTCAGGGCAGAAATCTTGCCATTATCTTCTCTCCCACTGTACATATAGTGAAGTTGCTCAGTTGTGTCTGACTCTTTGCAACCCCATGGACTGTAGCCTACCACTCTCCTCTGTCCATGGGATTTTCCAGGCAAGAGTATTGGAGTGGGTTGCCATTTCCTTCTCTAGAGGATCTCCCCAACCCAGGGATCGAACCTGGGTGCCCCACATTGTAGGCAGACACTTTACCATCTGAGTCACCAGGGAAGTCCTGGGGAAGTCACTGTACATATAACTCATCAGGAAATCATTTGGGTTCTTACTCAATGTATCCAAAATCCAATCCTTCTCACATCCCCATCGCTACATATAAGGTCCAATTTGCCATGATTTCTCACCTGAATAACTGAAATAGCCTTCTAACCAATCTCTCTGTTTTTATCCTTGATCCTCTGTGGTGTATATTCTGGGCAAAAATTAAGTGATAATTTTTAATATAAATGAAATCCTTGTACTTCTCTGCTCAAAACCTGAAAAAGATAGTGAATTCCACTGAGTGAGAGTCAAAATTCCTACGAAACCCTACATTTTCTGGTTCTCCATTATATCTCTGACCACTCCATCTGCTCTCTTCCCCCACTTACTCTGTCCAATCTGTGGCCTCCTTACTGTCCCTTAAAAATGCCAGGCTCACTATTTCCATGGAACCTTTGCAATGTCCCTCTAGGAGGAGTGCTCTTTTCCATGTTATCCATTTATTTAAACCCTTTCACCTACATTAAGGCTCAGATCTCACCATTTCGATGAAGCCTATCTGAACTAGCCTATTTCATATTGCAACTTGCGCAGCCCTACTCTATCTGCCTTCCCCTGCTCTTGTTTTCATCATTCTCTAACACAATATATAGCTTATTTACTTGCTGTGTATATTGATTTATTTCAGTCTTCCTCCATTGAGATGTAAAGTCCATAAGGGCAGAGATCTGTTTTGTTCACTGATTCTAAGTACCTAGATTTGTACACAAAATGACGTTTTTAAAATGAATTTTCTCATAATTTTTGTATTACAATAAGTTATATCACACTGCAAGTAATTGTCCACAACTTGACTTTTTCACCCAACATTATGATTTTTAGATTTATCCATGTTCATCTATAACATATATACATCCATTTTAACTGGTATATAATATGCCATTTGGTGAATAGTTTCCTTAGGCATGCCATTCTTGTAAACATCTTTGAGTTGCTTCTCTTTTTTTGCTATTACAAAGAATGCTGCAATGAATACTCTTGTTATAGCCTCTCATTACTCTATAAATATGCTTCTTAGAGCTGGAATTGCTAAATGACATGTATGTGCATCTTCAACCTCACTGTGTGTGCATGCTCAGTTGCTTCAGTCATATTTGACTCTTTGGACTGTAGCACACCAGGCTCCTCTGTCCATAGGATTCTCCAGGCAAGAATACTGGAGTGGGTTGCCATGCCCTCCTCCAGGGGATCTTCCTGACCCAGGGATTGAATCTGTGTCTCTTATGCCTCTTGAATTGGCAGGTGGGTTCTTTACCATTAGCAGCACCTGGAAAGCCCATTCAACCTCACTGCTGCTGCTGCTGCTAAGTCACTTCAGTCATGTCCGACTCCGTGCAACCCCATAGGCAGAAGCCCACCAGGCTCCCCTGTCCCTGGGATTCTCCAGGCAAGAACACTGGAGTGGGTTGCCATTTCCTTTTCCAATACATGAAAGTGAAAAGTGAAAGTGAAGTCGCTCAGTCGTGTCCGACTCTTAGTGACCCTGTGGACTGCAGCCTACCAGTCTTCTCTTCTCATGGGATTTTCCAGGCAAGAGTACTGGAGTGGGTTGCCATTGCCTTCTCTGTTCAACCTCACTAGACACTGACAAATAGTAATTACATCAATTTACACACACAGCTATAGAAGAGTACCCATTTCCCCCACATTCTTGCAGATAATTATTTTTAAATTTTTTTAAACCAGTGTAACAGGTGAAAATGAGCATCTCCCTGGTGTTGAACCTGCCTTTCCCAGGTTATGTCTTGGGTGTGATCTCTTTATAGGTTTTTCTGAACAAACATATTTCTTTTCCTCTTCTGTGAATTATCTTTTGATGTCCTTTACCCATTTTTCTATTGTCTTCTTTTTTTAATTATCTTATTTATTTATTTATTTGGAGGGCTGCACTGGGTTTTAGTTGCTGCACACATCCTTTTCTCTAGTAATGGCAAGCAGGGGTTACTCTCTAGTTGCAGTCCATGAGTTTCTCATTATATTGCGTTCTCTTGTTGTGCAGCACAGGCTCTAGGGCACAGGGGCTCCAGTTCCCAGGCTTTAGAGCACAGCAAAGTTGCTCCGCAGCATGTGGGATCCTCCTGGACTAGGTGTGGAAATCATGTCTCCTCAATTGCAGGCAGATTCTTTACCACTGAGCCACCAGGCAACCCCGTTTGTCTTCTTAATATTGCTTCTCATGTGGCTTTACATAATTTATATTCTAATTATTGGTCTGTAACATACTTTGCAAAATTTCTCTGTATTCAAAAAAAAATCTTTACTGCATTCCTCTTTTGTTGGTTTGGTTTATAGACCATTCTTATTTGGTTTACAATAAGTGTAACTGAAATAAACCTGTTTGAGGAAAGAATCACTTTTGGTACACATGCAACAGTACTAGTGAGAAAGTTTTCTATCAGGCAGGTAAGTATAACACACATACAGAAAAAGGCCATATCTTAATTGTACATCTTGATGGATGTTCACAAAATGAAGACACCCAATAAAACCAGTCCCCAGATCAAGACCATTCTTTATCCATCAATTATGCACCCTTTCTCCACTCTTTTGCAGTGCAACATCCTTGATAAATCAATTTTCCATATTTGCCTTTTCTAGTTTTAATCAATTTTCAACTTCCACAAAAAAATGGGCTTGTTAGCATTACTCTTTTTATTGGAGTGTTACTGGACTTATGTATTAATTTGAGGTGATTTGCTAACTTTTGGGAGGCTTCCCAGATGGTGCTAGTGGTAAAGAATTCACCTGCCAATGCAGGAGATGCAAGGGATGAGGGTTTGATCCCTGGGTTCGATCCATTGGCTGGGAAGATCCCCTGGAGAAGGAAATGACAACCCGCTCCAATATTCTGGCCTGGAAAATCTCATAGACTGAGGAGCCTGGTGGGCTACAGTCCATGGAATCCCGAAAAGCTGGACATGACTGAAGGGAATGAGCACACATGCAAAATGTAAAACGTTAAATTTTAAATATTTAAATTTAAATCCATAAATACAGAAGTATTTTTAATAATTTGTAAGTATTCCGTTTCTATTCCTGTTCCATCTTTGGAGGATGTGGGTTTGCTATTTTTACTTTTTCTCATGGAATTTGATGAGTACTATAGATAATAGCAGGTCAGTTCTGGATAATCCCATGGATTGAAGAGCCTGGTGGGCTACAGTCAATGGGACCGCAAAGAGTCTTACACGGCTGAAGTGACTGAGCATGGACGCACACATATATGTCCTATGATTTTGAGGAGCAGTCTTCTGAACACATCAGAGAGTTCTTGCTCAAGCTGTGTGCTTGAGTGTGCTAAGTTGCTTCAGTCGACTTGGACTGTTTGCAACCCTATGGACTGTAGCCCGCCAGGCTCCTCTGTCTGTAGGATTGTCCAGGCAAGAATACTGGAGTGGGTTGTCATTTCATCCTCCAGGGGATCATTTTATCACACGTATTGATTCATTAAACCCTTACAGTCAAGATAGGTACATTTCCATCATCACAAAGGTCTCCCTCCTCCTACCCCCTTATAGTCACGCATGGTATTCTGGTCCCTCAATTCACCTCTGTAAGCATCAGCGGTGATGAATCTCTTCTCCATCTCTATAATTTTCTCATTTTGAGAAGGTTATATGAATGGCAACCTACAGTTTGTAAACTTTTCTTTGGTAATTTGTTATGTACTAAATTGTGTCTCCCCCAAAGGTCTGTTGAATTCCTGACCCCCAGGACCTCCGAATGTGACCTGATTTGGAAATGGAGTTGTTACAGCTGTAAGTAGCTCCAGTGAGGTCATATTGGAATAGAGGAGACCCTTATCCAGAACGAGCATTGTACTGACAAGAAGAGAAGAGACACAGAAACCAAGGGGAGAATGCCCTGTGATGAGGGAGACAGAGATGGAAGTGCTTTAGCTTCAGGTCATGGAACCCCAAGGACTGCCGTCAACCACCAGAACCCAGGCAGCACAAAGGGAGGAGTCCCCCATCCAGGTTTCAGAGGGAGCAGGGCCCCTGAAACCATGACTTCAGACTCCTTGCCTCCAGATTGTGAGACAATACATTTCTGTTGTTTAAACCACCCAAATCCTGATACTTTGTTGTGGCAGACCTAGAAAACTAATACAATAACCTTTCTGTCTGAAGAACTTCCTTTAACCAATGCTAATGACAAATTCTCTTAGCTTCTCTTTATCTGATCACTGTTTTTTCTCTCTTTCATTCCTGAAGGATAGTTTCGTAAGGTATGGAATTCGTGGATTAAAATTCTTTTCTTTCAGCACTCGAAAAATATTCTGGCACTTCTCCAAGGTTTAGATGAGAAATCTGTCTTCATTCAGACTGATGGTAGGTACTGTTGCCCTTTTCCTTTGGTTGCTTTCAAAGTTTTTTCTTTATTTTTAGTTTTCCGGAATCGAGTTATAATGGGTCTTGGTGTGGATTGATTATTTGGAGTTTGCTTCGCTTCTTAGATCTTTAGGCTTATCCTTTCACCAAATTTGGGGAAATTTCAGGCCTTATTTCTTCAGATACTCTTTCTTCTTTCTTTTCTCCATCTGGGATTCTGATGATCCTTTTTTTTTTTTTTTTTCCCCTACAGATTGCTAAGGTTCTGCTCAGCTTTTTTTTTTTTTTTTTTTTGGCCTGTTTTCTCTCTGTTGTTCAGTTTGGGTGAATTCTATTCATATTCCTCAAGTTCACTGATTCTTTCCTCTGTCACTTACACTATACTGTTGACCCCATCCACTGAGTTTTTAAAAGTTTCTGTGATTACATTTTTCAGTTCTAAAAGTTCCATTTAGTTCTATATTATAATTATAACATCTGGGTTTTGTTTGTTTTGTTGAGATTTTCTGTTTTGACATTTGTTTCAAGAGGATTTGTACTTGATTGTTGAAATTTTTTTTTACAATGACTTGTATTTACTCAGGCTGCTATAACAAAATTCTATAGACTGGGTGACCTTTAAATAAGACATGTATTTCTCACAGTTCTTAAGTCTGGAAGTCCAAAATCAAGGTGTTGGGAGATTCTGTGCTTGTAAGGGCCTTCTCCTTGGCTTGCTGACAGCTGCCTTCTTACTTTTTAGTGTCTTTTTTTTTTTTTAAGGTCACTAATCCCATCATGAGGGGCTTCCCTGGTGGCTCAGATGGTAAAGCGTCTGCCTGTAATGTGGGAGACCCGGGTTTGATTCCTGGGTTGGGAAGATCCCCTGGAGAAGGAAATGGCAACCCACTCCAGCACTCTTGCCTGGAAAATTCCATGGACAGAGGAGCCTGATAGGCTACAGTCCATGGGGTCGCATGGGGTTCCACCTTCAAGACCTCATCTCAACACTCTTGTGCACGACTGCCTCCATGAAAACAGAATGATGTCTGCATTTCTATCTCAGAAAATAGGCTACTCCCTAGCTGCTGCTGCTAAGTCTCTTCAGTCGTGTCCGACTCTGTGCAACCCCATAGACGGAAGCCCATCAGGCTCCGCCGTCCTTGGGATTCTCCAGGCAAGAACACTGGAGTGGGTTGCCATTTCCTTCTCCAATGCATGAAAGTGAAAAGTGAAAGTGAAGTCACCCAGTTGTGTCAGACTCTTTGCGACCCCATGGACTGCAGCCTACCAGGCTCCTCCAGTCATGGGATTTTCCAGGCAAGAGTACTGGAGTGGGTTACCATTTCCTTCTCCACTACTCCTTAGAGTAGTGACTAAAAAACACTGCAGGGATGCAGTTCAGTGTTTAGAGGACTGTTGAATTAATGGACTATTAAAAAGGAAGCCCAGAATTGCAGTGTTTATTTAAAAAGGGAAAATGGATATTTTTGGATACATTTATTTTCAGTATTAGTTATATATTTGTTCAGTTCAGTTCAGTTCAGTCGCTCAGTCGTGTCTGACTCTTTGTGACCCCATGAATCGCAGCATGCCAGGCCTCCCTGTCCATCACCAACTCCCGGAGTTCACTCAGACTCACGTCTATCGAGTCAGTGATGCCATCCAGCCATCTCATCCTCTGTCGTCCCCTTCTCCTCCTGACCCCAATCCCTCCCAGCATCAGAGTCTTTTCCAATGAGTCAACTCTTCACATGAGGTGGCCAAAGTACTGGAGTTTCAGCTTTAGCATCATTCCTTCCAAAGAAGTGTATAACATTTTCTGAGTTCTGCCTGTACAACACAAAAGGATGGCATGTACTCATCCTTTTCACTCCTTAATTAAATTACACTCAGGCAGTGTTGAGTGTAGCTTCCCAGGTGGCACTAGTGGTAAAGAACTTGCCTTCCAATGCAGGAGATGAAAGAGGCATGGGTCCGATCCCTGGGCTAGGAAGATCCCCTGGAGGAGGAAATGGCAACCCACTCCAGTATTCTTGCTAGGAAAATCCCAGGGACAGAGGAGCCTGGCAGGCTACAGTCCATGGGATAGCAGAGTCGGACACAACTGAGCGACTAACTCTGCTCTCTAATCTCTTTCCTCCATGGCCTGCTTGCTAAGTTGCTTCAGCCCTGTCCAACTCTTTGCAACCCTATGGACGTTAGCCTGCCAGGTTCCTCTGTCCATGGATTCTCCAGGCAAGAATACTGGAGTGGGTTGCCGTGCCTTCCTCCAGGTGATCTTTCTGACCCAGGGATGGAACTCATGTCTCTTACATATCCTGCCCTGGCAGGCAAGATCTTTAACACTAGCGCCACCTGGGAAGCCCTTTCCTACATGCCGCGTAGTTCAAAGAGTTTCTGGTGGAGGTCACAGCAAGTTTAAAGATTCCTGCTGTGATTGATCCACAGGGAGCCAATGGGGGAGGGGCATTCAGTGACACATGACATGGGATGACCTAGTGACTGGCCTCCCTGACTTGCATTTTATCCAATCATATATGGACCTTGCCGTGACATCAGGGCAGACTGGGCTTATAAAGCCAGGCACCAGCCCTCAGAAGCCACCCTGTACTTCCCTCTGAGCTATGGGGAAGGTGAGTCTGAAATGGATGAGCCATCGTCTAAGCTGTCTGAGGAAGACCTGGGCAATGAAGGAACTGAGCTCTGCGAAGCCGAGCCCTCCAAAACGGAGCCAAGGAAGGCAAAGAAGATACCAAAGGGCCACCACGGCTGCAGCCGCAGCGGCCATCACAGTCGCCGCCCCCGCCAAGAACATTGAGAGCTTCGCCAGCTATTTCCCCAGAATGCTGAAGCAAGTCCACATGGGCTTGAGTTTCTCACAGGAGGCTGTGAATGTCGTGAATTCCTTCGTGATGGATATGTTCTGGCCCATAGCCGAAGAGGCTGGGCACCTGGCCCGCAACAAGCGCTGCACCATCACTCCAGAGAGATCCAGACCTCTGTGCACTTGCTGCTGCCTGGGGAGATGGGCAAGCATGCTGTGTCAGAGGCCACCAACATGGTCATCAAATATACCTCCGGCACATAGGCTGACCCCTGACCACTGGAACTTTGCAAACCAAAAGCTCTTTTCAGAGCCACTCACTTGGCAGGAAAAGACCTGCAGCACTGAACAGTCACTTGCACTCTGGGTTCTTGCCCTGTGCTCTACTGTCCATGGTTAAAACATTTCTACCCTGAGGAAAACATTATAAACCTCATCAATATGTGTCTGTATTGTCAATTGTTCTATGGAAAATCATGAACTTTTTTTTAACCATATTGCATCTCGTCACTTTCCTAAAAGGTCATTTCTATCCATGGTTTCTCTGTCAGCCAGTTTAGAGATCTTTATGGTCAAAATTCTTTCCATGAAAGTTTCATTGACCTTTCATATTGTCATTCTCTCACCTATATGTAGGAGTATCATTCAGAGATGTTTATGTTCGATATAGGAATCTACAAAATGCAGTAACAGATATAAATGCCTTCCCAGGTGGTGCTAGCGGTAAAGAACCTCCCTGCCAATGCAGGTAGATGCAAGAGAGGTAGGTTTGATCCCTGGGTCTGGAAGATCCCCTCGAGAAGGACATGGCAACCCACTCCAGTATTGCCTGGAGAATCACATGGACAGAGGAGCCTGGTGGGCTGTGGTCCATAGGGTCACAGAGAGTCAGACATGACTTACCATCCATTTACACAGCAGATATAAAAATCATAATTACCCATTACTACTCTTTCAACATATCTGAAATCTGGATTCAGTTAAAAACATAAAATAGGACCCCACTGCAGTGTAAAATTTGAAAATCTAATTTTCTGGAATCAAGCAATATACCTTCTGAAATTAGTATTCTACCTAATTCAGATTTATCTCTCTTTCTTTTTTTTTTTTTTTACAGCCTGTAACATTTTGGGGTTTATGCAAAAGTCTTGGCTTAAGTGCAGTTTTGCCCAAATGATGAGATCATTGAATGACAGAAGCTGTAGCCACAGTCTCCATAGTAACAGCCAATGGGACTGGCAAATCAGTAAGCCAAATGATAGGACCAAAGTGTGGTGGGGGACCAGCGATGAGCCAATAACAGCTTTCCTGTGATTTTCACCTTGGAGATTGATTAGGAAGGAGTTGTGATGGTTCATTTGTTGATTTTCTGTTCAAGTGGTTGCTTTTAACCATGGTGATTTAAGTACAGGCATCCAGATCTGGTAGTGGGACATGTCTCTAGTTCCTTGCATCAAAATAAGAGAAGGATGTTCAGCAACTCACAGAATTCAGAGGACTCCTTCTTCTAACTCTAGCAATTTGAGTGTTAATGCTTATAATAATATTTATTTAATTTAATATCCATTGTGTTTCTTGGTGCATTGACCTGTTATTTTGTTTTTCTGTAGGTATGTAGGTGACTTTCAGTGTAGTTGGTGATTTTACAATTCCTTTTTTCCCCATTAATGTCTAGCTTACTACAACATTGAAGAGAGAATGCACTACATGATTTCAATCTTTTGTAATTTTCTATGATTTTCATTAGAATTCAGTATTTCATCATATTTTAAACTATACTTGCTTGAACTCTTAGTAAGAATATACTGTAGAGCAAAGGGAAACATAGCAATTATTTTTGTAGTAACTTTGAACAGTTTAATATATAAAATTATTGAACCCTGTGTTGTAAACCTGAACTAATATAATATTGTAACTTAGCTAAACTTAAATAAAAAATTTCAAAATTAAAAAAAATTCTCAGTACTCCTGGATTTGGATGTAGAAACCTGTGAACAATGTCAGTATCAGCCAAACGATGAGAGAAAACTAGAGAAAATGCAGAATTCTAGCCTTTTCTTGAGCCCAGATTTAGTGCTTTGTTAGGTCAGTCAGACATGATAGAGTTCTATAATGTCTAAATTATTGTTCTAGTAATTTCATTTCCCATTTTATTCTCATTCTCCCATGTGTATTATGGAATTCTTCAGAAGTATTTTATGTGTGATATGCAATAGATAAAGTGAAGAAACAGATATACCTATCCACTACCTGTATTATACTTATCACACATATGCCAGATTAAGCATGCAAGTAATTTTATGAATGGGTATTGATATATAGTACAGGAATGGCAAAACGAACTTTTCACAAAGATTTAACATTTCTAGTTCCCTGGTTTCTGAAATTCTATTAAACATTCATACAGATGTTTCAAATCAATGTTTTTCTAGCAGAGAATCAGTTGCTCTTTAAAACACAAGCTTCCATGGCCTGCAATTTTACATCCGTTAGAGAGTGTCCAGCGAGAGCAGTTCAATCTCCTGTCTCCACTGGTACAACCAATGGTCAGCTGGCAAGCTGCGAGCCACAGCTGTTGACTGAAAGTGTGTTTGAGTGACCAGGGCTGAACAGATATAGTATTTCTATGAAATTCAGCCTGAAGGGAGAAGGAACTGTGATAGTTTGCCAGTTATTTTTGGTTCCATATTTCTTTTTAATCATGGGGATAAAATATGAACTCAGATCAGGTCATATCTTCAGCCTCTTGCATCAATTTAGGAAAGGATTACTACTAATATAAACTCTAAGATATCGCCTTTTACCTCAAGACATTTGAATGTGAAGTTCATGTTAAGGGTCATATATTTTCTATTGAGGTTTTTTCTTGGCCCTTAAAAATTATATTTGAATTTTACTTATATCATTTTTCTATAAGTGTATTGATGAATTTTAAAGAAATGTATTTCCTATTACTTTTCATCTTAAACTGATTTCTAATTTAGTACATCTGCAGAGAGAGAACATTCTGTGGGATTTCAATCCTTTGTGATATTTTGATTTGCTTTAGATCATTGACTTCTGGCTCACTGAATACAATATAGTCTTTGTGTGGAGCATAACAAACTGTGGAAAATACTTAAAGTGATGGAAACATCATACCACCTTACCTGTCTCCTAAGGAGCCTTATGCAGGTCAAGAGGCAAGAGTTAGAACCAGATATGGAACAATGGAGTGATTCCAAATTGGGAAATGAGTACATCAAGTCAGTGTATTGTCACCCTGCTTATTTAAATTCTAAGCAGAGAACATCATGCAAAATGCTGGAATGGATGAAGCACAAGCTGGAATCAAGATTTCTGAGGAAATATCAACAACCTGACATATGCAGATGACACCACCCTAATGGCACCAAGTGAGGAGGAACTAAAGAGCCTCTTGATGAAGTTGAAAGAGGAGAGTGAAAAAGCAACCTTAAAACTTAACATTAAAAATGAAGATCATGGCATCTGGTCCCGACACTTCATGGCAAATAGATGGGGAAAAAGTGGAAACAGTGACAGACTATTTTCTTGGGCTCCAAAATCACTGTGGATGGTGACTGCAGGCATGAAATTTAAAGTTGCATGCTCCTTGGAAGAAAAGCTATGACAAAGCTAGACAGTGTAGTAAAAAGCAGAAGCATCACTTTGACAGCAAAGGTCCATCCAGTCAAAGCTATTGTTTTTACCAGTAGTCCTGTGTGGATGTGACAGTTGGACCATAAAGAAGGCTGAGTGCCGAAGAATTGATGCTTTTGAACTGTGGTCTTGGAAAAGATTCTTGCAAGTCACTTGGACAGCAAGGAGATCAAACCAGTCAATCCTTAAGGAAATCAACCCTGAATATTCATTGGAAGGATGGATGCTGAAGCTGAAGCTCCAATACTTTGGCTACCTGATGAGAGGAGCTGAGTCATTGGAAAAGACCCTGATGCTGGGAAAGATTGAGTGCAGGAGGAGAAGGGAGCAAAAAAGGATGAGATGGTTGGATGGTATCACCAATCCAACAGACATGGTTTTGAGCAAACTGCAGGAGATAGTGAAGGACAGCGAAGCCTGGTATGCTGCAGTTCATGGAGCCACAAAGAGTTGGACATGACTGAGAGACTGAACAACAACAACAACATAGAGGTAAGACGGAGGGAATCAGGTGTGATTATTTTCTTGGTAACATAGAGGGTATCAAGAGAAATTATCTTCTGGCCCTTTCTTTCTTTGCTTGCTTTGTTGTGTGTTTCTAATCATGGCGATTTTAAAATATCATATTAGTTATCTGAAACTGATGTATGAAATGCCAGAAATCGGTATATTGAACAGTACGTACTTAATGTTTCATGCTTTTGGAGGCCAGAAATACCACTGAAGATGTCAGCTGGTTTGGTTCCTTCAGAGTGATGTGAAGCAAGCCTCTGTTCCAGTTCTCTCTCCTTGGCTTGGGGTGATGGCAGTGACCCTTCCATATCTGGTCACAGTTTCCTCCCTATATGAAGGTTTATGTGTACATATTTCCCATTTTTATGTGGATACAGGTCATTTTGGATTAGGAGACATCATAATGAACTTGATTCCTCCAGTATAAATCCTGTCTCCATAAACACGTATTACATGTCAGTTACCAGGGTTTAGTATATCACCACAAATGTATTAGGGAAAGGAGTTCAACCCGAAGAAGACAAGAATTTTGAGTTCAGGTGGGCATACCTGTTGAATTTTCCATTGTATTGAAACCAATTTTTTTTTCACAGATAAATGCTGGTATGATATTTACTAGGTGGTATAGATACAATTTTTTAATTCTTCAAACATATAAGCCTAGAATATTGAGGGAAATTCTTACTTATACAGAATTTTTTGATGAATGAGGGTATCCAAATGCCTGTGCAATTTGGCAAATATTGAATTTTTAATAACCACATGTCATTTATCGATGGATGCATTATAAATTACTTCAGAACTTAGTGCATTAAGGGAGCGATTATTTATGATTTCTTATGTATCTATGCGTGAGGTGAATGCTTCTGCTGGTGTGTCTAGTAAGTATCAGGATTTTTCGTAGCCCCCTCTGTTTTTCATAGTCCCTTGTACATTTTATATAACATTGCTTCAAAATTAATAGTGTATAAGACAATTCTCTGCATTCTAAAATGGATGCTTGATAATCAGTAATGGTGTGTACATACTCATATAATAATAATAATAATAAAGAGAACATTGATGAACACTGAAGGGAAAAAATAAAGTCACTCCTCTCATGTAATTTCCTCAACTCTTTCAATAGTGAATAATTTTATTCAGTTTATAAAAGTTTCTGATGTTCCCCTCTATTTGAAGAGAGAAGTTATAATTTCATTTCAGTCCTTATAAATTCATTCTGGTTTGTTTTATTTTTTCTTTAATTAATATATTTATTTTACTTTTTAAAATTTATTTATTTTAAATGGAGTCTAATTACTTTACAATATTATAGTGGTTTTTGCCATATATAGACATGAGTCAGCCATGGCTGTACATGTGTTCCCCATCCTGAACCCACCTCCCTCCTCCCTCCCCATCCCATCCCTCTGGGTCATCCCAGTGCACCAGCCCTGAGCACCCTGTCTCATGCCTCGAACCTGGACTGGCAATCTGTTTCACATATGATAATATACATGTTTCAATGCTAGTCCCTCAGATCATCCCACCCTCGCCTTCTCCCACAGAGTCCAAAAGACTGTTCTATACATTTATGTCTCTTTTACTGTCTCCCTCCAGTTTCATCCACCTCATTAGAACTGATTCAAATGTATTCTTTTTAATGGCTGAGTAATACTCCATTGTGTATATGTACCTCAGCTTTCTTATACATTCATCTGCTGATGGACATCTAGGTTGCTTCCATGTCCTGGCTATTATAAACCGTGCTGCGATGAACATTGGGGTACATGTGTCTCTTTCTGATTTCCTCAGTGTGTATGCCCAGCAGTGGGATTGCTGAGCAATATGGCACTTCTATTTCCAGTTTTTAAAATATCTCCACATTGTTTTCCATAGTGGCTGTACTTGTTTGTATTCCCACCAATAGTGTAAAAGGGTTCCCTTTTCTCCACACCCTCTCTAGCATTTATTCTTTGTAGGTATTTTGATAGCAGCCATTCTGACCAGTGTGAAATGGTACCTCATTCTGGTTTTGATTTGCATTTCTCTGACAATGAGTGATGTTGAGCATCTTTTCGTGTGTTTGTTAGCCATCTGTATGTCTTCTTTGGAGATATTTCTGTTTAGTTCTTTGGCCCGATTTTTGATTTGATCATTTATTTTTCTGGAATTGAGCTGCAGGAGCTGCTTCTATACTTTTGAGATTAATTCTTTGTCAGTTGCTTCATTTGCTATTATTTCCTCCCATTCTGAAGGCTGTCTTTTCACCTTGCTTATAGTTTCCTTTGTTGTGCAGAAGCTTTTAAGTTTAATTAGGTCCCATTTGTTCATTTTTCCTTTTATTTCCATTACTCTGGGAGGTGGATCATAGAGGATCCTGCTGTGATTTATGTCGGAGAGTGTTTTGCTTATGTTTTCCTCTAGGAGTTTTATAGTTTCTGGTCTTACATTTAGATCTTTAATCCATTTTGAGTTTATTTTTGTGTATGGTGTTAGAAAGTGTTGTAGTTTCATTCTTTTACAAGTGGTTGACACTTCATGGGAAATAGATGACGAAACAGTGGAAACAGTCAGATTTTAATTTTTTTCGGGGGGGGGGGCGCTCCAAAATCACTGTAGATCGTGACTACAGCCATGAAATTAAAAGACGCTTACTCCTTGGAAGAAAAGTTATGACCAACCTAGATAGCATATTCAAAAGCAGAGACATTACTTTGACAACAAAGTTTGTCTAGTCAAGGCTATGGTTTTTCCTGTGGTCATGTATGGATGTGAGAGTTGGACTGTGAAGAAGGCTGAGTGCTGAAGAATTGATGCTTTCAAACTGTGGTGTTGGAGAAGTCCCTTGGACTGCAAGGAGATCCACCCAGTCCATTCTGAAGGAGATCAGCCCTGGGATATCTTTGGAAGGAATGATGCTAAAGCTGAAACTCCAGTACTCTGGCCACCTCATGTGAAGAGTTGACTCATTGGAAAAGACTCTGATGCTGGGAGGGATTGGGGGCAGGAGGAAAAGGGGACGACAGAGGATGAGATGGCTGGATGGCATCACCGACTCGATGGACATGAGACTGAGTGAAATCCGGGAGATGGTGATGGACAGGGAGGCCTGGCATGCTGCGATTCTTGGGGTCACAAAGAGTCAGACACGACTGAGCGACTGAACTGAACTGAACTGAACTGACTAGTATTCCCAGTATCACTTGTTAAAGAGATTGTCTTTATTCCATTGTATTTTCTTGCCTCCTTTGTCAAAGAGGTAGGTGCGTGGATTTATCTCTGGGCTTTGTAGTTTGTTCCATTGATCTATATTTCTGTCTTTGTGCCAGGACCATACTGTACTGATGACTGTAGCTTTGTAGTGTATCCTGAAGTCAGGCAGGTTGATTCCTCTAGTTCCATTTTTCTTTCTCAAGACTGCTTTGGTTATTCGAAGTTTTTTGTATTTCCGTACAAATTGGAAAATTATTTGTTCTAGGAGTCTGAAAAATACTGTTGGTCACCTGAGAGTGAGTGCAGTGAATCTATAGATTGCTTTGGGAAGTATACTCATTTTCACTGTATTAATTTTTCTGATCCATGAACATGGTATATTTCTCCATCAATTTGTTTCATCTTTGATTTCTTTCATCAGTGTTTTATAGTTTTCTATATATAGGTATTTTGTTTCTTTAGGTAGGATTTATTCCTAAGTATTTTATTCTTTTCGTTGCCATGGTGAATGGAATTGTTTCCTTAATTTTTCTTTCTGTTTTCTCATTGTTAGTGTATAGGAATGCAAGGGATTTCTGTGTGTTAATTTTATATCCTGCAATGTTACTCTATTCATTGATTAGCTCTAGTAATTTTCTGGTGGTGTCTTTAGGGTTTTCTACGTAGAGGATCATGTCATCTGCACACAGTGAGAATTTTAGTTCTTCTTTTCCAATCTGGATTCCTTTTATTTTTTTTTCTTCTCTGATCACTGTGGTTAAATATCCAAAACTATGCTGAATAGTAGTGGTGAGAGTGGGCACCATTGTCTTCTTCCTGACTTTAGGGGAAATGCTTTCTATTTTTCACCATTGAGGATAATGTTTGCTGTGGGTTTATCATAGCTGGCTTTTATTATGTTGAGATCTGTTCCTTCTGTGCCTGCTTTCTGGAGGGTGTTTTATTGTTTTTGTTTTTTAATATAAATTTATTTATTTTATTTTTTAATATAAAATATTTATTTTAATTGGAGGTTAATTACTTTACAATATTGTATTTGTTTTGTCATACAGCAACATGAATCTGCCACAGGTATACACGTGTTCCCCATCCTGAACCCCCCTCCCTCTTCCCTCCCCGTACCATCCCTCTGGGTTGTCCCAGTGCACCAGCGCAAAGCATCAGGTATCATGCATCGAACCTGAACTGGCAATTTGTTTCATATATGCTATTATACATGTTTCAACGCCATTCTCCCAAATCATCCCACCCTCTCCCTCTCCCACAGAGTCCAAAAGACTGTTCTATACATCTGGGTCTCTTTTGCTGTCTCGCATACAGGGTTATCATTGCAATCTTTCTAAATTTCATATATATGTGTTAGTATACTGTATTGGTGTTTTTCTTTCTGGCTTACTTCACTCTGTATAATAGGTGCAAGTTTCATCCACCTCATTAGAACTGATTCAAATGTATTCTTTTTAATGGCTGAGTAATATTCCATTGTGTTTATGTACCACAGCTTTCTTATCCATTCATCTGCTGATGGACATCTAGGTTGCTTCCATGTCCTGGCTATTATAAACAGTGCTGCAATGAACATTGGCGTACACGTGTCTCTTTCAGTTCTGCTTTCCTTGGTATGTATGCCCAGCAGTGGGATTGCTGGGTCATAAGGCAGTTCTATTTCCAGTTTTTTAAGGAATCTCCACACTGTTCTCCATAGTAGCTGTACTAGTTTGCATTCCCACCAACAGTGTAAGAGGGTTCCCTTTTCCCCACACCGTCTCCAGCATTTACTGCTTGTAGACTTTTGGATCACAGCCATTCTGACCGGTGTGAAATGGTACCTCATTGTGGTTTTGATTTGCATTTCTCTGATAATGAGTGCTGTTGAGCATCTTTTCATGTGTTTGTTAGCCGTCTGTATGTCTTCTTTGGAGAAATGTCTATTTAGTTCTTTAGCCCATTTTTTGATTGGGCCATTTATTTTTCTGGAATTGAGCTGCATGAGTTGCTTGTATATTTTTGAGATTAGTTATTTGTCAGTTGCTTCATTTGCTATTATTTTCTCTCATTCTGAATGCTGTCTTTTCACCTTGCTTATAGTTTCCTTTGTTGTGCAGAAGCTTTTAAGTTTAATTAGGTCCCATTTGTTTCTTTTTGCTTTTATTTCCAATATGCTGGAAGGTGGGTCATAGAGGATCCTGCTGTGATTTATGTCGGAGAGTGTTCTGCCTATTTTCACCTCTAGGAGTTTTATAGTTTCTGGTCTTACATTTAGATCTTTAATCAATTTTGAGTTTATTTTTGTGTATGGTGTTAGAAAGTGTTCTAGTTTCATTCTTTTACAGGTGGTTGACCAGTTTTCCCAGCACCACTTGTTAAAGAGATTGCCTTCAATCCATTGTATATTCTTGCCTCCTTTGTCGAAGATAAGGTATCCATAGGTGCATGGATTCATCTCTGGGCTTTCTATTTTGTTCCATTGATCTATATTTCTGTCTTTGTGCCAGTACTGTGGCTTTGTAGTAGAGCCTGAAGTCAGGCATTCTTCTTTCTCAAGATTGCATTGGCTATTCGAGGTTTTCTGTATTTCCATACAAATTGTGAAATTATTTGATCTAGCTCTGTGAAAGATACCATTGGTAGCTTGATAGGGATTGCATTGAATCTATAGATTGCTTTGTGTAGTATACTCATTTTTACTATATTGATTCTTCCAATCCATGAACATGGTATATTTCTCAATCTGTTAGTGTCCTCTTTGATTTCTTTCACCACTGTTTTATAGTTTTCTATATATAGGTCTTTAGTTTCTTTAGGTAGATATATTCCTAAGTATTTTATTCTTTTCATTGCAATGGTGAATGGAATTGTTTCCTTAATTTCTCTTTCTATTTTCTCATTATTACTGTATAGGAATTCAAGGGATTTCTGTGTGTTGATTTAATATCCTGCAACTTTACCATATTCATTGATTAAATGGATGCTGAATTTGGTCAAAGGCTTTTTCTGCATCTGTTGAGATAATCATATGGTTTTTATCTTCAATTTGTTAATGTGGTGAATCACATTGATTGAGTTGTGGATATTAAAGAATCCTTACATCCCTGGGATAAAGCCCACTTGGTCTTTATAATATGTTGTTGGATTCTGTTTGCTAGAATTTTGTTAAGGATTTTTGCATCTGTGTTCATCAGTGATATTGGCCTGTAATTTTCTTTTTTTGTGGCATCTTTGTATGGTTTTGGTATTAGGATGATGGTGGCCTCATAGAATGAGTTTGGAAGTTGACCTTCCTCTGCAATTTTCTGGAAGAGTTTGAGTAGGATAGCTGTTAGGTCTTCTCTAAATTGTTGGTAGAATTCAGTTTTGAAGCCATCTGGCCCTGGGCTTTTGTTTGCTGGAAGATTTCTGATTACAGTTTCAATTTCCATGGTTGCCATGGGTCTGTTAAGATTTTCTATTTCTTCCTGGTTCAGTTTTGGAAATTTATACTTTTCTAAGAATTTGTCCATTTCTTCCAAGTTGTCCGTTTTATTCGCATATAGTTGCTGATAGTAGTCTCTAATGATCCTTTGTATTTCTGTGTTGTCTGTTGTGATTTCTCCATTTTCATTTCTAATTTTGTTGATTTGATTCTTCTCCCATTGTTTCTTGATGAGCCTGGCTAATGGTTTCTCCATTTTATTTATCTTCTCAAAGAACCAGCTTTTAGCTTTGTTGATTTTGGCTATGGTCTCCTTTGTTTCTTTTGCATTTATTTCTGCCCTAATTTTTGTGATTTCTTTCCTTCTGCTAACCCTGGGATTCTTCATTTCTTCCTTTTCTAGATGCTTTACGTGTACAGTTAGATTATTTATTTGATTTTTCTCTTGTTTCTTGAGGTAAGCTTGTATTGCTATGAACCTTCCCCTTGGGCACTGCTTTTACTGAGTCCCATAGGTTTGGGGTTGCTGTGTTTTCATTTCCATTCGTTTCTATGCATATTTTGGTTTCTTTTTTGATTTCCTCTGTGATTTGTTGGTTATTCAGAAGTATATTGTTTAGCCTTCATATGTTTGTATTTTTAATAGTTTTTTTTTTCTTGTAGTTGATATCTAATCTTACTGCATTCTGATCAGAAAAGATGCTTGGAATGATTTCAATTCTTTTGAATTTACCAAGGCTAGATTTATGGCCCAGGATGTGATCTATCCTGGAGAAGGTTCTGTGTGCACTTGAGAAAAAGGTGAACTTCATTGTTTTGGGGTGAAATGCCCTGTAGATATCAACTAGGTCTAACTGATCCATTATATCATTTAAAGTTTGTGTTTCCTTGTTAATTTTCTGTTTGGTTGACCTATCCATAGGTGTGAGTGGGGTCTTAAACTCACCAACTATTATTGTGTTACTGTTAATTTCCCCTTTCATACTTGTTATCATTTGCCTTACATATTGCGGTGCTCCTATGTTGGGTGCATATATATTTATAATTGTTATATGTTCTTCCTGGTTTGATCCCTTGATCATTATGTAGTGTCCTTCTTTGTCTCTTTTCACAGCCTTTATTTCAAAGTCTATTTTATCTGATATGAGTATTGCTACTCCGGCTTTCTTTTGGGCTCCATGTGCATGAAATATCTTTTTCCAACCCTTCACTTTCAGTCCGTATGTGTCCCTTGTTTTGAGGTGGGTCATTTGTAGACAGAATATATAGGGGTCTTGTTTTTGTATCCATTCAGCCAATCGTTGTCTTTTGGTTGGGGCATTCAACCCATGTATGTTTAAGGTGATTATTGATAAGTATGATCCTGTTGCCATTTACTTTGTTGTTTTGGGTTCGAGTATATACAGCTTTTCTGTGTTTCCTGTCTAGAGAAGAGCCTTTAGCATTTGTTGAAGAGCAGGTTTCATTGTGCTGACTTCTCTGAGCTTTTGTTTGTCTGTAAAGCTTTTGATTTCTCCTCCATATTTGAATGAGATCCTTGCTGGGTACAGTAATCTGGGTTGTAGGTTTTTCTCTTTCATCACTTTAAGTATATCTTGCCAATCCCTTCTGGCCTGAAGAGTTTCTATTGAAAGATCAGCTGTTATCCTTATGGGATTCCCCTTGTGTGTTATTTGTTGTTTTTCCCTTGCTGCTTTTAATATTTGTTCCTTGTGTTTGATCTTTGTTAATTTGATTAATATGTGTCTTGGGGAGTTTTGCCTTGGGTTTATCCGGTTTGGAGCTCTCTGGGGTCTTTGGACTTGGGTGACTATTTCCTTCCCCATTTAAGAGAAGTTTTCAACTATTATCTCCTCAAGTATTTTCTCACAGTCTTTCTTTTTGTTTCTTCTTCTGGGACTCCTGTGATTCAAATATTGGGGCGTTTCACATTGTCCAAGAGGTCTCTGAGGTTGTCCTCATTTCTTTTAATTCTTTTTTCTTTTTCCCTCTCTGCTTCATTTATTTCAACCATTCTATCTTCTACCTCACTTATCCTATCTTCTGCCTCTATTATTCCTCTTTTGATTCCTCCAGAGTGTTTTTGATCTCATTTATTACATTATTCATAATTGATTGACTCTTTTTATTTCTTCTACATCCTTGTTATACATTTCTTGTATCCTCTCAATCCTTGTCTCCAGGCTATTTATCTGTAACTCCATTTTGTTTTCAAGATCTTGGATCATATTTACTATCATTATTGTCAAATCTTTTTCAGGGAGACTCCCTATCTCCTCTTCTGTTGTTGGGTTTGGTGGGCATTTATCCTGTTCCTTTACCTGCTGAGTATTTCTCTGCCTTTTCATCTTGTTTAGATTGCTGTGTTTGGGGTGGACTTTCCATATTCTGGCAGTTTGTGGTTCCTCTATTGTGGAGGTTCCTCGCTGTAGGTGGGGTTGGATGGATGGCTTGTCAAGGTTTCCTGGTTAGGGAAGCTTGTGTTGGTATTCTGGTAGGTGGGTCTGGATTTCTTCTCTCTGGAGTACAATGAAGTGTCCAGTAGTGAGTTTTGAGATATCTGTGGGTTTGTTGTGACTTTAGGCATCCTGTATATTGAAGCTCAGGGCTATTTTCTTGCATTGCTAGAGAATTTGCATGGTATGTCTTGCTCTGGAACTTGTTGGCTCTTGGGTGGTGCTTGGTTTCAGTGTAGGTATGGAGGCTCTTGGATGAGCTGTTATCGATTAATGTTCCCTGGAGTCAGGAGTTCTCTGGTGTTCTCAGGTTTTGGACTTAAGCCTCTTGCCTCTGGTTTTCAGTCTTATACTTACAGTAGCCTCAAGACTTCTCCATCTATACAGCCCTGATGGTAAAACATTTAGATTAATGATGAAAAGTTTCTCCACAGTGAAGGACACCCAGAGAGGCTCATAGAGTTACATGGAGAAGAGAAGAAGGGAGGAGGGAGATAGAGGTCACCAGGAACAGGAGAGGGGAAATCAAAAGGGGAGAGAGCAATCTAGCCAGTAATCAATTCCCTATGTGCGCTCCACAGTCTGGACCCCTCAGAGATGTTCTCAGAGATGTTCACGGAGTTACACAGAGAAGAGAAGAGGGAGGAAGGAGACAGAGGTGACTAGGAGGAAATGAAGGGGAATCAAAAGTAGAGAGACAGATCCAGGCAGTAATCAGTTCCCTAAGTGTTTTCCACAGCCTGGAATACCCAAAGAGTTTCACAGAGTTAGGTAGAGAAGAGAAGGGGTAGGGAGGAGATAGAGGTGACCTGGTGGAGAAAAAGGAGAGTCAAAAGGGGGAGCGAGCAATCAAGCCAGTAATCAAACTCCCAAGTAAAAATGGGTACTGAGGATTTGGTTCTTAAAGGTATGCAATTGATAACAAATACCAAAAATCAAAGATTAAAAATCTAGAGTAGATGCTAGATGCTCAAAAATACAATATTAGAAAAAAAGTCACAAAAATTATCAAATATATATATATATATGAAGTTTGCTTTAAAATACTCTTTTTTTTGCAAGGTAATAGTAGGTTATAAAAATGAAAATTAAAGGAGTAATAGAGGACTTAAAATAAAAAAAAATGTTTTTAATTTAAGAAAAGATAATAGTAAAAATATATCTAGGAATTTCTCTGGAGTTGTTGAGGACAGTGCGGGGTCAGTTCAGTTTCAGATAGTTCCTTGATCCGGCTTATACTTCTCAAGATCTATAGGCCCCTTCCAATGTAGTCAGTGCTAACTACAGGGTTTTAATCTGTTGCACCTGTCACTTCCAAAGTAGTTCCCTCTGTTTATTTTAGTTTCTTCTGTTTGCTGGTCTCTTCAGTGTCTAATTTCTGCCCTGACACAAGGGGGCGAAGGTGGTCACTTATTTAGGCTCACTTGTTCAGTCGTGCTGTGGGGAGGGAGGAACATTGCAAACAAATATTACTGGCATCTGTGAGGAGTGCTTTCAATGTCTGAGCCATACTGGGTTTGCCCCCGTTCATGGCGTGTGTGCTTTCCTGGTCTACACTGCTCAGGCTCCAGGTTGCTCTGCAGTGGAACTGTCTAAAGTGGTCCCTGGGTTGTGGGCACTTCCCAAGTATAAGCCGCTCATGTTCAGGTTTTCAGGTACTCCACAAAGGAGCACAGACTCAGTTGGGCCTGCGTTTTGTGCCCTTCCCAGGTCCGTGCAGCTCAGGCGACCTGGTACTTGGTGAGTACACTCTCCCCAGATGTGTGGTGGTCTTATCCAGGAGGTCTTATCACCTCCCCCATCCCAGCTGCTCAGTTTCCTGGGTGTGCAGTGGGAGCGCTGTCTCAGGTGTGCTGTGTGTCTCCTCTGGGGAGCTGATCTCTGGCTGTGACCCTCCTGGCAGATGTCAACCATCCAGGATCCCAGGGAGACTTGGTTAGCAACTGGGAGCCTGCACGCAGTTTGGTAGAGGATGCTGTCTCTGGGGCTGAGATTGCCCCTTTCTGGCCCTGGCTGTCGCCCACCTGCCTCTCTGCCTCTGGCAGGGGAAAGGCCAGTCTGCAGCCAGCTAGCTCTCCTCTGGTATTCACTAGTCCTTTGTTCTGTGAGCAGGCCTGGCAGTGCTTTAGGTTAGAGCTTTTTGCAGGAAAGTTCTCTCTCTCTCTCTTTTTTCTTTTTTTTTCTCTCTCTCTCTGGCTATCCCACAGTTTGGGTTGCTATCTCATGTTAGCTCTCTCAGATTGTTCCCAGGTAATTCAGGCCCAGTCCTCACCCTAAGCAATGCATCCCGCACCTCCCTGTTCAGCCCCCACTGGCTGGTGGTGGATGTGAGCATCTCGCTACTTCTCTGCTGGGAGTTGCGGTTAGGCATGTAATCTGTGGGTTTTATTTTTTTATTTTTCTCCTCTCAGTTATGTTGCCCTCTGAGATTCCAAAACTCCCCACAGACCTGCCAGTGAGAGGGTTTCCTGGTATTTGGAAACTTCTCTTTCACGACTCCCTTCCTGGGATGGATCTCCATCCCTAACTCTTTTGTCTCTCTTTTTATCTTTTATATTTTGTCCTACCTCCTTTCGAAGACAATGGGCTGCCTTTCTGGGTGGCTGGTGTTCTCTGCCAAAGTTCAAAAGTTGTATGTGGAGTTTGCTCAACGTTCAAATGATCTTTCAATGAATTTTTGGGGGAGAAAGTGGTCTCCCCGTCCTATTCCTCCACCATCTTAGGACTGCCCCCCCACCATGCTGGTTTGTTTTAAACACCAATGTTTATTCGGTTACGTTTGGTATTCGTTTTACACCTTTAAAGCAAGTTGCAATTTTCCGTATCGATTAGAATATCAAAACCTCTAAATGAAGTTACTGTCAGCCAAACAGGCAAAATATGGACAACTTACAGAAATCAACACTGTTCTTCAGGCCCTTAGCAGAGACAGCACCACACTGGAGATACAAAACAGAAAGTATTTTTAAAAATTTTTTCAGAAATACATTAAAAGAAAAACATTTTCAGAAATACATAAACTCATGAGAAAAAACTGGGCAAGGCAGGATACTAGAAAGACCTTAATCGCTCACTGCTATGGGGCTAAAAATGGGGTGTGATCAAGGACAGCTAGAATGTTGTTGTTGTTGTTGTTGTTTTTGGTCCAATGTAGAATTCTGATGAGTTACCACCCCTCAAGAACTGTTCTGGAGATCATTAGATTAAAGATTTGAAATAAATGAATTCCCTGATACTGATCATTTTTATTCTTGTGTATGATAAAAATTTTATGAAAATATTGGGCCTTCCCTGATAGCTCAGTCCACCTGCAATGCAGGAGACCCTTGTTCGATTCCTGAGTCAGGAAGTTCCACTGGAGAAGGTATAGGCTACCCACTCCAGTATTCTTGGGCTTCTCTTGTGGCTCAGCTGGTAAAGAATCCACCTGCAATGCCGGAGACCTGGGTTTGATCCCTGGGTTGGGAATATCCCCTGGAGTAGGGAAAGGCTGCCCACTCCAGCATTCTGGCTTGGAAAATTCCATGGACTGTATAGTCCATGGGGTCACAAAAATTCGACACGACTGAGTGACTTTCACTTTCATTTGATGAAAGGAATTTGATTTCAAAGGAGACCAAGAAAAACTAACACCGGATCACCTGCAAGTAGATGTGCCTGTGTGGTACCTCCGGATCATCTTGCACACCTGGGACAAAATTTTCAACAAGAGCTCTTGGTAAAGCCCTGTGCATTGTCAAAGCCAGTGTCATGGGCCAGTTTGAAAGCACAGCACTTTTAGTAAGTGATGTATTTTCTATCATGGTCATTGTATTTAATGAGAAGTCATTTTAGGAAACCTACAAAACTACAATATACTTAATTATGCTTGGACATTATGCATTTGTAAATTCAGAAATAAAGCAGGAGCAATACTAAAGAATATTTAAAACACACTACAGTTAAGACAACAAGTGAAGACTGGGGGTCCAAGGATGATTAAAACACAAGAAATCTAAGAAAGGGAAGAACAATGGGATTTGATGTTGAAAAGGATAAGACCAAATAAGCAAATGTGATTACTGACTTCAAAAGGTGATCTAGAGAAAGGGCAGCTCGTGAGCAATCATGATCTAACAGTGTGGTTTACCGAAATGATAAACTAAGGAAAGAACTTTACTGATATAAAAACAAATGGAAACCATCAACTCAGACAAAATAGTTTTACTAGGACACACAGACGCTATTCAATGGAGGAGGAAATGGCAACCCACTCCAGTGTTCTTGCCTGGGAGATACCATGGACAGAGAAGCCTGACGGGCTATAGCCCAGGGTGTCCCAAGAGTCAGACATGACAGTGACAAAACAACCACCACCCCACTCAACTTTTTCAACATTACTTGTGTCAGGGAAATCATTTGGAAACAGAATCGAGGACCCAAACACAGCACAGAAATAATTAGAGCAAAATGTTCAAGAAACATTCGTTCAAAAAGTATCCAAAGCAGAAGAAACTGAAGTTATTGTGACTGGTTCAGATTAATCACATTTGGTTTCTTCCCAAGAATACATCCTCCTATCTTTGAAAAAATGGAAGCATTCTTGACTTGGAATGCAGATGTAACCTGTGTTACAAAAAAGGGTTCATATATGAAGAACTTGTTTTCAGAAAGAAATGAATGTGCAAAGGAACCATTATAGTACTTAGCATTTTATAAAATGAAAAATATTCTTGTATTCAAAGGGAAATGTGCTGTGGAAATACATAAGAGATGAGATGTTGCAGGACCTTAATCATAAACATATGCAAAGTTAGCATTGTCACATTCTATATGAAGTTCTTGGAAATACAACTTAGTCATGGCTGGGGAGTGGACATCTTGCATCTGATGAGTCACCATAATGCTACTTCCCTATTCTTTGTTGTTCAATCTCTCAGTCATGTCCAACTCTTTGCAACCCCATGGATTGCAGCATGCCAGGCTTCTCTGTCTTTCACTATCTCCCAGAATTTGCTCAAGCTCATGTCCACTGAGTCGATGATACCATCCAACCATCTCATCCTCTGCTGCCCCCACTCCTCCTGCCCTCAGTCTTTCCCAGCATCAGGGTCTTTTCCAGTCGCATCATGTGGCCAAAGTATTGGAGCTTAAGCTTCAGCATCAGTCCTTCCAATAAATATTCGGGGTTGATTTCCTTTAGGATTGACTGGTTTGTTCTCCTTGCAGTCTAAGGGACTCTCAAGAGACTTCTCCAGCACCACAGTTCAAAAGCATCAATTCTTCAGTACTCAGTCTTTTTATTGTCCAGCTCTCACATCCATACATGACTACATGAAAAACTATAGCTTTGATTAGATGGACCTTTGTCAGCAAAGTAATGTCTCTGCTTTTCAATATGCTGTCTAGGTTTGTCATAGCTTTTCTTCTAAGGAGCAAGTGTCTTTTATTTATTTTTTTATTTTTTTTAGCTTCTTCTCTAGCTCTATGCTACTTCCCTTCCTTTCTTTTTTTTTATTTTACTTTATTTTACTTTACAATACTGTATTGGTTTTGCCATACATCAACATGAATCCGCCAAGGGGGTACACGTGTTCCCAGTCTTGAACCCCCCTCCCACCTCCCTCACCATACCATCTCCCAGTGCACCAGCCCCAAGCATCCTGTATCCTGCATCAAATCTAGACTGGCGATTTGTTTCTTATATGATATTATACATGTTTCAATGCCATTCTCCCAAATCATCCCACCGTCTCCCTCTCCCAAAGAGTCCAAAAGACTGTTCTATACATCTGTGTCTCTTTTGCTGTCTCCCATACAGGGTTATCGTTACCATCTTTCTAAATTCCATATATTTGTGTTAGTATACTGTATTGGTGTTTTTCTTTCTGGCTTACTTCACTCTGTATAATTGGCTCCAGTTTCATCCACCTCATTAGAACTGATTCAAATGTGTTCTTTTAATTTCAGGGCCGCATCCTGCTTATGGTGAATTGATCACCTTTATATTAGTAGTATGCAGAACTACCAAACAGTGGAATTTCCTTTGTCACCATTGTAACCAGGGGAATGAAATTATTCTCTAGTAGAAGAATAATTAGAATATTTGTTTTATGTTCTTACCTTCCTCCTCATCCTACTATAGAAGCTCAATAAGTCACTTCATCTCGGTGAATCTCAAACCCTCCATCAGTCACTTAAATTTAATGCATGTTACAGATGGTGCTGGCTTTTGTCAAAAGGGTATTTTTCCCCAACATGTATCATGGTTGTAGCTCCAGTACAATGATTTGAAAAGTCCTGAAGATCGGTACAGGCTGTGTTACTAGCCCGTCTCCAAGAAAAAATCTATATGGGCTTAATGGAAGCTAGCCAGTGGCTTCAAAGAATGTGACTTCATTTTCCTTTCAAGTCAGTAAGCATTCCATGAGCATCTATCATATGCACAGGAGGCTGAAGTAGTATATGTAGAATTTGGAGACCACTAAACTTTCTGGAGAACTCTCAGAATGGCCTCTTCCTCTTCACCCTCAGGCACTACCTCTTTCTGACTTCTTTAACCATTAAGACTCTGCATAGTTCAAGGAGGCCAACAGACTCCTTGGTCCTTCCCTTCTATTCCTCCAGATGTGAGCTTCAGAAGCAGCAGAACCCTAGGTGAAAGAAGCCAACTGAGCCTGGAAGACTCAGAGTGCCTTTGAGCCTCTGGGAAAGACCTGACTTTAGAAACATCTCTGACAGTGTTTTCTACTTATTACTCCAGTCTCCAGGAGGGGAGAGAAATGGCTAGAGACAGAGAGTATTGCTTCCTACATTCCCTTCTCAGTGGCCCTTTGGGTACAAAGAAAGACATGGTTCCCCTAACCTTCCATAATCTGTAGGAGGTAACTCCTAGTACAAAAATGCCACCTCACCCACGTCCCACAGCCGCCTAGTATGATGGGAAGTGGGAGAAGGAGGTTGCTGTTGAGAAAGGATGAAGGACTGCTGGGTAAGATGAGATTCCTTCTGTGCTCTCCTTTTTGTTAAATCTAGCCCCATTCCTTTTAAGTTATTCATGTCTACTTTTTTTAAATTGGCATGTAACTGCTTTACAATGTTGTGTTGGTTTCTGCTGTACAACAATATGAATCAGCTATAAGTATGCATATGGCCCCTCCCTCTTGAGCCTCCCTCCCACCCCTCTAGGTCACCACAGAGCGCCATGCTGGGCTCCCTGTGCTATGCAGCAGCTTCCCGCTAGCTATCTGTTTTACACATGGTAGTGTATATACATCAGTCCTACTCTCTCAGTTTGTCCCACCCTCTCCTTCCCCCATTGTGTCCACAAGTCATTCTCCAGGTCTGCGTCTCTATTCCATCTTCTTTGTTTGGGTTGCTATCAAAGCTCCACCCTGTGCAGGGGAAGTTCTTACAGAATATCAGATGGGGTAATAGGGAATAGTCTGGACTCCAAGGAGAAACAGAGAAATTCTATCGTAACAGGTCACCCACAGCCAAAGCAAATTATTCCCTCCGACTCCACTGGGAACCAGAGCCCAAACCAGTGAGCAGCTACTGGACTCCCTGTGCAGCGCTGGAAAAACACACAAAGCATACAGCTGCTCACCCTTAATTGATGAGCTGATAATTAACACCGTGGATGTAGACTTTGGGCCCAATACGTGACTTAATTTGTGAAAACAGTGTCTGCCAGCAGCCTCTTGGTTTTGAGGGACACCAGCTGGGACTGAGATAAGCCAGAGCCAAAGGAAGACTAAAGAGGACCACTGACATCCTTAAAACGCAGTCAGGGGAAAAGGCAGGGAGAGGCAGGATTTCCTAGGAGAATGAGAGCAAGAGAGGAGACAAATAAGGGAGAGGAGAGAAGGGAAGTACAAGGGAGAAAAAGAAATCAGCAAACATTTCTCAGAGAGCCCCAGACGAGCACTTTAATGTCATGGAAACTGTCATCCCCCCAGCCTTCCCACTTCCCATTCACATTCACTACACCTTTATTCTTTTTTATCTTAAATCTTTAATTTTGTATTGGTGTATAGCTGACTAACAGTGTTGTGATAGTTTCAGGTGAACAGCAAGGGACTCAGCCATTGATATACATGTGTCCATTCTCCTGGAAGTCCCCCTCCCATCCAGGCTGCCGCGTAACATTGAGCAGAGTCCCATGTGCTATACAGTAGACTCTGGTTGGTTATCCATGTTAAATATAGCAGCGTGTACATATCCATCCCAAACTCCCTTACTAAGCCCTTCCCCTCATTCTTCCCCCTGGCAACCACAAGTTCATTCTCTAAGTCTGTGACTTTCTCTTTTGTGAGTTCATTTGCATCATTTCCTTTCAGATTTCACATATAAGGATGTCATATGGTATTTCTCCTTCACTGTCTGACTTCACTCAGTATAACAATCTCTAGGTTCACCCATGTTGCTGCAAATAGGATTATTTCCTTCTTTTTAGCAGCTGGGTAATATTCTATTGTTATATATATACACCATGGGCTTCCAGGTGGTGCTAGAGGTAAAGAACCTGCCTGCCAATGCAGGAGATGTAAGAGACAAAGGTTTGATCCCTGGGTCGGGAATATCCCTGGAGGAGGGCACAGCAACCCACTCCAGTATTCTGGCCTAGAGAATCCCGACAGAGGAGCCTGGAGGGCTACAGTCCATGGGGTTGAAAAGACTCAGACACGACTGAAGCGACTTAGCATGCATGCACACACTGTCGATGGACATTTAGGTTGCTTCGCATGTCTTGACTGTTGTTAGCAGTGCTGCAATGAACTTTGGCACTGCACCTTTATTCTTGTTCATTCTCCCAACTCTCTCTCCAGACTCATTTTTTGGGGTAACCAAACCCACATATCTACAAACGGCAAGACATGTCAAATCCTTTTGTGGTTAAAATCTAGCTCTCAGCTACCTTTTAGTGGCTGACAAAGTTGCCACATTGCAAGTAGATCTCTTTTGCTGCCAAATCTCCTGCTGCCATGCTATTCTCTGTAATTGTGTCACTCAGTTCTCTCGGGCGAGCCAGGAATGCTGAAGGGTCCCTTTTTGGAGATTCTCCTCTGAGCTCATCTCCTGTACAGCAGGGATTGTCTTTGGCCTCCTTCTACCTGTCCTTTCAGCACCATCATTCTCCTTGATCCTGATTCCCTCTATCCAGCCTCCTGGCTCAAGATCCCTCTACTATTCAATAGTAGATATCCTAATCCCTCAGGGAACTGCTTTCCCTTCTGCCAACTAGCAAATATAATGTAGTTGGTGGCTTAATGTATCACTCTTCCCTTGCATAATTGCTGCATTTTTGTAATGGTTGAACTGAAGGAATAGCTCACATATGGCAGAATAGTAAGTATGATGGCAGATGAGGAAATTGGGGGATAGGAAACCTCCCTATTCTTCTTCTGGGAAAGGTTGATCTTGGGTGTGAGGATAGCACTATCAGGTCACCAGGGATATTTGCCAAAGCTGAAAGGTCACCTTGTGATTTTCTTAAGCCAATGGAAGTGAGTTTTACTTTTTACCTTGTTGCTCAAATTGTCAAGAGCACTTACCTTCAAGAGTTCCACATAATGGCTATCTCCTGCCATGGGATTTACTCAGCTGACTAAATTTTCTAAAACTGTATTAATGACAATGCCAACAAGAGAAAACCCAGAATCATGCATAAACCTTGGTACTTCCAAACTATGCTCTTGATTCAACTCACAGACTGGACAAAGCAAAGTGATGTGCAAGCTGATCAACACTCACAGAGACAGAGAGAGATGACTCAAGTCAAATCCGTTCTGGTCCATCCCTGGACTAGTCATGTTGGTCTGCCTTTGCACTTTTTGGCCACACACCTGTGCCTCTTGTTCCACTGAGTCCTGAGCCAGGCCAGAAAGGCAGGTACATCACTTCTTCCAAGAGAGATGGCATAGTTCCAAGTGCAGGAAGGAAGCAATTTTATCAGACCTCTGGCCCGTTGATAAAACCACAGAAGGAAATCATTCAGTTTCAAATTCAGAAAAGAAAGTCTTAGATAAAACTAGGAATTAATTGCCTAGGGAGTTTCCACTTTAAAGTCATTTTTCTCCACATCAATAGAAAAGCTTTTTATCATAGCTAGGGTAATGGTCTTAGAGTTGAAGCGCTGTCTGCCTGTTTACCGCTGTTTATAGTCTTCAGTAAAAGCTAGTCACTTCCACCCCCACAAAATAGCCATTCTTTTCTCCACCCCACTTCCTTTTTTTAGATTCATAATGCTTTTTTCTCTCTGAGGATTCCCAGGACTTAATTTAGATTTCACAATAGAGGAAACTGCCAGATGAGGCAAGGAGACTGGCTGTACTACATAGCAAAAGGAATTATGGGGACTTGCCCGGCTGTCCAGTGGTTAGGACTCTGCCCTCTCACTGCCACTGGCCCAGACTTGATTCCTGGTCAGGGAGCTAAATTCCCACAAGCTGCACAGCACAGCCCCATCCCCCCCCCCCCCCCCCCGCCCCAAATCAACTACAGTGTCTAACAAAGTTAGAAAAAAACAAGAAATTATGAAATTGCTCTCCTGTAGATATGTTCATGCAAAAGATTGTCTATTACCCATCTGAGTTTGTCTAGAGTATATTACTGCATTTCAAGGTCCTTTCTAATGCCAGACTTTGGGAATTCTCTGTCGTGTTTTGGGTTTGTTAGTTAGCTGGCTTGTGTGTGTGTGTGTGTGTGTGTGTGTGTGTGTGTGTGTGTGTTCAATGATATTTGTCTTTAACAACAGTCAGGAAAAGACCAGCTACACTGAGGAGAGTGGCCTGGAGTAAATGATGAGGTAGGTATGCAAATGAGCACTGAAGCCAGGGAGACTTTTCTGATAGACACACAACTGGAAAGGAGCTTTCATGCTGAGCAAAACTCTTTAGCCTTCTTTGTGAGCTTAAGCTGAATTTCTAAGGGGCAGTGGTCTAAAGGCTTTCTCCAGAGATAGAGAAGAATGAAGGTTACACTAAAGAACAGAAATCTTTAAGTTTTCTCTTTTTCCAACTTTGGGAAACAATGCAGTACAGAGGGTTATTTCTGTTTTATAAATTCATTTTTAAATAGTTTTATTGAGATATAATTTACATGCCATGCATTTGACTCATCTACAATTCAGTGGCCTTTAGTATATATTCACAGAGTTGATCAACACTACCTAATTCTAGAATATTTTCATCACAGCAAAAAGAAACTTTATATCCATTAACAGTCATTTCCCATACCTCCAAATTCTTCTTGCTATCTTTTGGCAACCAACCAGTAATAGAAGTTCTGTCTCTCACATTACCCAGTCTGGACACTTCGTATGAATGGATTCATAAAATATTTCTCATAGCTTTTTGGAGGTGTAATTGACATGCAAAGAATGGCATGTATTTACATTGTACATTGTAAATATATACAATTTAATAAGTTTGGACATATGTAAGCATCCATGATACCATCACCACAATCAAGGAAATAAACATGCCCAACAACTCCCAGAGTTTTCTTGTATTCCTGTGAGTTCATTAGTTTGTTTGTGTATGTGTGGTCAGAACACTTAAGATGCGATCTTAATAAATTTTGAACTGCACAATACCACATGGTTAACTACAGCAGATCTCTAGAACTTATCTATATAGTGTAGCTGAATCTTTATACCCAGTGAATAACAACTCCCCATTTCTCCATCCTCCACCTCCTGGCAACCACTACTCTATTTTCTGCTTCTATGAGTGTGACTTTTTATATACTCTTATAAGTGGAATCATGCAGTATTTGTCCTTCAAGACCAGTTTATTTCACTTAGTCTAACATCCTTCAGATTCATTCATGTTGTCAGAAGTTGTCAGATTTCCTTCTTTTAAAGGCTGAATAATATGAATATATATGTGTGTGTATATATATATGGCATCTTCTTTATCCATTCATCTATTGATGGACACTTGGGTTGTTTCCATGTCTTAGCTATTGTGAATAATGCTACAGTGAGCATGCAAATGCAAATTTCTGTTTGAGATCCTGATTTCAATTCTTTTGGATATATACCCAGAAGTGGGATTGCTAGGTCATATAGTAGTTCAAATTTTAATTTCGTGAAGAATGTTCATACTGTTTTCCATAGCTGCTACAACATTTTGCACTCCCACCAACAGTGTGCAAGGGTTCCAATTTCTCCACAACCTTGCCAACACCTGGTATATTTTGCTTTTTTTTAAAATAGTAGCCATCCTAATAACTGTGAGGTGATATCTCATCGTAGTTTTGGTTTCCATTCCCTTGATAAATGTTGAGCATCTTTTTATGTAACTATTGCCATTTGTATCTCTTATTTGGAGAAATTTATGTTCATGATACTCTATTTTTTTAATCTGGCTTCTTTCACTTTCACTTTTCAAAGTTCACCCATATTATAGCATGTATAGGTACTTCATTCCTTTTTATTGCTGAATAATAGTCCATTGTACTGAGTATAACACATCTTGTTTGTCCTTTTGTCTGCTAATGGACTTTGTGTTTTTTTCTACTTTTTGGGCTAGTATAAATACTATTATATGACTATTCATGTACAAGTTTTTATGTGGGCATGTTTTCCTTTTTGGAGAGTATAAGAATAGAATTGCTAGGTCATATAGTAGCTGTATGCTTAACTTTTTGAGGAATTTCCAGACTGTTCTCCAAAGCTGCTGCACCATTTTATATCCC
The DNA here is from genome assembly GCF_023091745.1 of Budorcas taxicolor. Taxonomy (NCBI): domain Eukaryota; kingdom Metazoa; phylum Chordata; class Mammalia; order Artiodactyla; family Bovidae; genus Budorcas; species Budorcas taxicolor. Next base: position 17,344,264 of record NC_068935.1, read on the forward strand.
CACTAGTAACAAATGAATTTTCCAATTTATCACATCCTCAAAACACTGGATATTATCTGTCTTTTCAGTCATAGCCATCTTTGTGAGAATAAAGCTGTATCTCATTGTGGTTTTGTTTAACATTTCCCTGATGACTAATGATGTTGAGTGTGTTTTCATTCACTTATTGGCCATTTGTACATCTTCTTTGGAGAGATGTCTATTCAAATAATTTCCCCCATTTTCAAATTGGGTGATTTTTCTTTTAATTTTTGAACTGTAATATGTGTGTTAGTCGCTCAGTCGTGTCCAACTCTTTGTGACCCTATGTACTATAGTCCATCAGGCTCCTCTTTTTCAGAGGATCTTCCCATCCCAGGGATTGAAAGAACCCAGGTCTCCCACATTGCAGGGAGATTCTTTACCATCTGAGTCACCAGGGAAGCCCATTCCATTGTAATAGTTCTAGATGAAAGGCCCGTAGTTAACTCACTTAAAAAATAAACTGGATGTATGGAAAAACCAATACAATATTGTAAAGTAAATAAATAAATAATAAAAAATAAAATAAACTGGAATCCTCTTGGATCAATTTTATTTCCCACATTTCTTCCCAACACCTAATGTAGTTAGACAATCTACCTCCTGACATCTTTAGTGCTTTCAGGCTGCTGCCCTCTTTTCAGGTAGACACCATCACCTCTGGCCACTGTTGATTCTTTGCAATGGATAAAGACCCTACTGTTGTTATCTTGAGGTCTATTTTACCCAAGACACAAGATGTCTTCACTGTCTTCTCTGCTTGCCAACTAAAAACTGTTTACAATCCAACCTTGAATCACAAACAAACAAGGAAAAAAAATAGAGCAATCTGGGACTTCTCTGGTGGTCCAGTGGCTAAAATTCGACTCTCACCATGCAGGCGGCCTGAGTTCAATCCCTGATCATGGAACTAGATCCCACAGGCCAAAGCTAAAGATTCTGTGTGCTGCAACTAAGATCCAGTGCAGTGAAAAACAAAAAAAAGAAAAGCCAGCACCCCCATTCCTCTACCCCAATGACTGAACAACTGGAAAAGGACCTACCGACCTGCAGCTAGGCTGATGGCTGAAACCACAATTGTTCTAGCTCCTCTCAGACATTAATCAAATGAGCCACATAGACAGTTCAGCACCTTGAGTCACCTCCTGAAAGTGTCTTTTTCTACTTTCATTGCTATCTCTGCCAGAAGATGGTATCTTCTTCAATGAAAACAAGAAGCCATTCAGGGTGACCATCTAAACTACCAGTCATAAATCAAAATACTTACAGGCATTCGACAGGTAACCTGATGAGTAAAGCTACCCAAGTGTAGGATGTGCTGAAGGCTTTCGGAAACTGGAGAACAAGAACCAGTATAACGTGTAACCTGGCTCCAGATGACTTTGTCATGCAGGATTGAAGGCCCTATGTTGCCAGATTTTTTTTTTAAGAGAAGCTGGAATGTGGAACTTTTATGTGAAAATTTTATTTTTAAATACTGGAAATAAATTTGATATCTTAGAAAACACTGTGCTGGCCAAACAAAACATATGTGCTGTCTGGATCTAGCCCATGGGCCACCAGTTTACAGTCTCTGTTCAAAACACTGCTTAAATCTTCCTCCTACATTCCCTGTCATTGGCAGCAACAACCTAGGATCCCATTGCTGCCCACATTCTTAAGTCTTTCTCCTTCAGACTGTTAGGCTTTTATTGAAAAAACATTTTTCCTCTAGCTCTTTCTTCTCTACGTGCACAGTCAGATGCACCCATCCTTAAAGAACAGCTTAATATACTAATGAAGAGCATGAGCTTTGGAGTCAGTGAAATCTGTGTTCAATCCTAGCTCTGCCACCTACTAGCTATGTCTTTGGGCAAGTTACTTTACCTCTCTGAACCTCAGTTACCTCATCAATAAAATGGGTACAATAATCTCTAGCTCATAGGCTTGTTCTGAAGCAATATATTTTAAAAACCCGGAGCATAATAGATGCTTAATAAATATTATGGTTCATCCTAACTTCTTAACTAACAAAATCTAACATTTGACACATTGATACTTAACATGCCGACATCTTTTCCCCTTCATAACATTGAGTTCTTATAGTAGCACTGTTTATACTCACATTGTGAAATTCACAAGCCCTGGCATTTATCTGGACCCTTCCACTGTCATTTGAGACCCCTGATCCTGACCCTAAACTCCATCCCAAATTATGTGCAATTTTCCCATACATTTTTCATTGTTACATCCAAATGACAGTTGTTTGTTTTCATACTTGTCTATCTCTCTGAAGCCTCTGATAGAATAAACCTCATATATATCCTAAGCCTCTGATAGAATAAACCTCATACATATCTTTGAATGGGCTTCCGGATAACAGTCATCAGGCATCTTCGACCACCCAGTGATCTCTATCTATTCAATTTTGTATCATCCAGTTCCTTCTGACAGCTCTCCTGCTTTTGTCTCTATCCATTAAGACCTAGATGTAATTCATTCGGCCACATGGAGTCTATTTCATAAACAGTAGAGAGGGCAGAAGATTTTTTATCTAACTGCATTTAGTTCATTTGCAAGCAAGCACACTCGGGCAGGATGATACACCATCAGCTTAAGATAAGCATAAAAAGAGAGAGTTATACCTGGGAGACGATCTCAGAGGCCATATGAGTCTCACCACTTTTAATTAAGTAAGATAGCTCTGTTTACCATATTGGTGTAGGCGATCACCTTGCCAGCTTTCCAAGTGATCATCAAAGGTGGTGGCTAAGAAACCATGAGTCATATTCTAGCCTTAAGAGTCTTCTTACATTACAACTAGCTATTTCCACTTTCTCTCTTAAAGGAATGGGGACAATTTGCAACTTTGGCTCTGAAGGCTAGATCAGAAGAGAATATTCAGAGGTATGTTGAGCTTCATTAAGAATCTATACTCCCAAGAGGTCTGCTTTGAAGAGGACAACACTGCTGGGAAATTAAGTTCTGGTATGTTTGTATCATAGCATAGGAACCTGGAATGTTAGATCCATGAATCAAGGCAAATTGGAAGTGGTCAAACAGGAGATGACAAGAGTGAACATCGACATTCTAGGAATCAGCGAACTAAAATGGACTGGAATGGGTGAATTTAACTCAGATGACCATTATATCTACTACTGTGGGTAGGAATCCCTTAGAAGAAATGGAGTAGCCATTATAGTCAACAAAAGAGTATGAATGCAGTACTTGGGTGCAATCTCAAAAACAACAGAATAATCTCTGTTCGTTTCCAAGGCAAACCATTCAATATCACGTTAATCCAAGTCTATGCCCCGACCAGTAATGCTGAAGAAGATGAAGTTGAACAGTTCTATGAAGACCTACAAGACCTTCTAGAACTAACGCCCAAAAAAGATGTCCTTTTCATGATAGGGGACTGGAATGCAAAAGTAGGAAGTCAAGAAACACCTGGATTAACACGCAAATTTGGCCTTGGAGTACAGAATGAAGCAGGGCAAAGGCTCATGGAGTTCTGCCAAGAGAACACACTGGTCATAGAAAGCACCCTCTTCCAAAAACACCAGAGAAGACTCTACACATGGACTTCACCAAAAGGTTGACACTGCAATCAGATTGATTATATTCTTTGCAGACAAAGATGGAGAAGCTCTATACAGTCAGCAAAAACAAGACCAGGAGCTGACTGTGGCTCACATCATGAACACCTTATTGCCAATTTCAGACTGAAATAGAAGAAAGTGGAGAAAACCGCTAGACCATTCAGGTATGACCTAAATCAAATCCCTTATGACTATGCAGTGGAAGTGAGAAATAGATTTAAGGGACTAGATCTGATAGACAGAGTGCCTGATGAACTATGGACGGAGGTTCGTGACATTGTACAGGAGACAGGGAGCAAGATCATCCCCAAGAAAAAGAAATGCAAAAAAGCAAAATGGCTGTCTGAGGAGTCCTTACAAATAGCTGTGAAAGGAAGGGAAGCAAAAAGCAAAGGAGAAAAGGAAAGATATACCCATTTGAATGCAGAGTTCCAAAGAATAGCAGGGAGAGATAAGAAGGCCTTCCTCAGTGATCAATGCAAAGAAATAGAGGAAAACAATAGAATGGGAAAGACTAGAGATATCTTCAAGAAAATTAGAGATACCAAGGAAACATTTCATGCAAAGATGGGCACAATAAAGGACAGAAATGGTATGGACCCAATAGAAGCAGAAGATATTAAGAAGAGGTCACAAGGATACACAGAAGATCTATACAAAAAAGATCTTCATGACACAGATAATCACGATGGTGTGATCCCTCACCTAGAGCCAGACATCCTGGAATGTGAAGTCAAGTGGGCCTTAGGAAGCATCACTATGAACAAAGCTAGTGGAGGTGATGGAATTCCAGTTGAGCTATTTCAAATCCTAAAAGAGGCTGCTGTGAAAGTGCTGCACTCAATATGCCAGCAAATTTGGAAAACTCAGCAGTGGCCACAGGACTGGAAAAGGTCAGTTTTCATTCCAATTCCAAAGAAAGGCAATGCAAAAGAATGCTCAAACTACCGCACAATTGTACTCATTTCACACGCTAGTAAAGTAATGCTCAAAATTCTTCAAGCCAGGCTTCAGCAATACATGAACCATGAACTCCCTGATGTTCAAGCTTGTTTTAGAAAAGGCAGAGGAACCAGAGATCAAATTGCCAACATCTGATAGGTCATCAGAAAAGCAAAAGAGTTCCAGAAAATCATCTTTTCTGCTTTATTGACTATGACAAAGCCTTTGACTGTGTGGATCACAATAAACTGTGGAAAATTCTGAGAGAGATGGGAATACCAGACCACCTGACCTGCCTCTTGAGAAACCTGTGTGCAGGTCAGGAAGCAACAGTTAGAACTGGACATGGAACAACAGACTGGTTCCAAATAGGAAAAGGAGTACTTCAAGGCTGTATATTGTCACCCTGCTTATTTAACTTCCACGCAGAGTACATCATGAGAAATGCTAGGCTGGAGGAAGCACAAGCTGGAATCAAGAATGCCAGGAGAAATACCAATAACCTCAGATATGCAGATGACACCACCCTTATGGCAGAAAGGAAAGAAGAACTAAAGAGCCTCTTGATGAAAGTGAAAGAGGAGAGTGAAAAAGTTGTCTTAAAGCTCAACATTCAGAAAATGAAGATCATGGCATCCGGTGCCATCACTGCATGGCAAATAGATGGGGAAACAGTGGACACCGTGGCTGACTATATTTTTCTGGGCTCCAAAATCACTGCAGATGGTGATTGCAGCCATGAAATTAAAAGACGCTTCCTCCTTGGAAGGAAAGTTATGACCAACCTAGACAGCATATTGAAAAGCAGAGACATTACTTTGTCAAGAAAGGTCCATCTAGTCAAGGCTATGGTTTTTCCAGTAGTCATATATGGATGTGAGAGTTGGACTATAAAGAAGGCTTAGCCCTAAAGAATCGATGCTTTTGAACTGTGGTGTTGGAGAAGACTCTTGAGAGTCCCTTGGACTGCAAGGAGATCCAACCAGTCCATCCTTAAGGAGATCAGTCCTGGGTGTTCATTGGAGGGACTGATGTTGAAGCTGAAACTCCAATACTTTGGCCACCTGATGAGAAGACCTGACTCATTTGAAAAGGCCCTGGTGCTGGGAAAGATTAGGGGCAGGAGCAGAAGGGGATGACAGAGGATGAGATGGTTGGATGGCATCACCGCCTCGATGGAAATGGGTTTGGGTGGACTCTGGGAGTTGGTGATGGACAGGGAGGCCTGGCCTGCTGCAGTTCGTGGGGTCGCAAAGAATCGGACATGACTGAGTGACTGAACTGAACTGATGTTTGTATCAAAAGAAGTCACATTCATCACTTTATGGTTATACCTTGTGTGTGAAGGCATACCTGTTTCAGGTTCCCTGCAGGCACATCCCATTCCAACCACTGAACCTTTTCCAAAACAATATATTCTCTATGGAATTCTTTTCCTTTAGGCAGTCAAAAGGTCTTTCCCATCTTTTAGACAGCTCTGAAATCCCATCAGTCCTGCACACTTCGAAGATTGATGGGCCAACTGACAGGTTTTTTGGCTCAGCCTGGACATGAAACACACACATCTTTTCTCCCTTCCCTAATCATATACTTAGCCCTCATTGCCTCACCTGTACTAAAGCATACTTACTTTTCCTTTACATTGGTAGAATTTGTTCTGGCCAAAGATTGAACAGAGAGTAATGTCCACTGCACAAACAAAGAGCTTATAAATCTGAGACTCAGAATTCTATCCATAATGCTATTGCACAATGCATTAATTTAGTAGCTTAAGTAAAATCGTAGGTTTTGGTTATAGATATTAGGGTATAAAAGTGTTGTCAGAGGCCGGTCCCTGTTGTGAAATATAAATTTTAAATGTACATGTGTGTTAGAATGAGGCTTCCCTGGTGGCTCAGCAGTAAAGAATCCACCTGCAATGTAGGAGACCAGGGTTCAATCCCTGGGTCAGGAAGATCCCCTGGAGGAGGGCATGGCATCCCACTCCAATATCTTGCCTGGAGAATTTCATGGACAGACGAGCCTGGCGGGCTACAGTCCACAGGGTTGCAGAGAATCGGACACGACTGCAGCGACTGAGCACACGTGCACGCATGTGTTAGATGCAGTAACATTACCTAAGATTTACTAATGATCTCGATGAAGGTAGAACAGCATAGTAAAAACTAATAAGATATCACACCTAACAATATAGGTGAAGCCAAGACTCATGTATTGATCATTGTATTTTTTCGTCTGTCACATACACTAAATAAAGAGTAGAAAAGCAGCTCAATGAGAAGTAACACGCTACCGGGTTTGAACAGTAGTTCTACTACTTACTATCTGTTTGAGCTTGAGCAAGTTAATTAACTTCTCTGAGTCTCAGTTTTATAATCTTTAAATGAAGCTAACAGTAGTACCTACCTTGCAGGGTTAATGGGGGAATCATTAAGAAAACATAGTGTTAATTGACCAAGTATTTGGAATCAGCCATTGTTTTAAGCCCAAATGGATTATCTCATATAATCCTCCCAATCACCTAATAAAACAGGTACTATTATTATCTCCAGTTTATAGGACTCCCTACACAATGAGAAGTTAGGTAACTTGCCCAAAGTCATACAACTGGTGAGCGGTGGCACTAGAGTGTGAATCTAGGCACTCTATTTCTTAACCACAACCCTGCAATACTTCCAAAGAGAGTAAAAGATGTAAGGCCTGCAAAGCACTTAATACAGTGCCAAGCACATAGTGCTCAAAAATTGTTAACTACTACTATAATATTTACTATGACATTAAGAATAACCTCTCACAATTTTATTTCAGTATATTTAGCCATCTGTCTCATACAAATATATGCTCTTCAGGTCTTTTTAACTTTAGAGTCTTACTCTCAGAAGCCAGATCCCATAGCGATGTGGCTCCCTTTGTAAATCACCAAGTAGAAGTAGGTCCTTAAAATGCTTTGTGAAAAAGTAGAAGTTAGAGGAGAAGAAGAGAGGGAGGAGAGGGAAAAGTTCTTAATTTTTGAGGCAATGGCTTCAACAATTACATGGGGGTATGTGGGGCTAGGGGCTTCCCAGGTGGCACTAGTGGTAAAGAACCCACCTGCCAGTGCCGTGGACTAGAGATGTGTGCCCGATCAATCTCTGGGCCAGGAAGATTCCCTGGAGGAGGGCATGGCAACTCACTCCAGTATTCTTGCCTGGAGAATCCCAGAGGAGCCTGGTGGGCTACAGTCCATGGGGTCGCAAAGACTTGGACATGACGGAAGGGATTTAGCACACAGGCATGTGGGGCTAGGTTAGACTTCTATTAACCTAGACTCCTATGGGAGTCTTGGGGTTCAGTTTAGTGGTTGTGGCTAGGGTGGTGGTGATTCCCTGCCATAGCTACACCACACCTCCAGGGTGATTCTCACCCTTCTGTAGAGCCTAGTGAAAGATTGTTGCTGAACTGTGAAAGATGCTGAGATTCTTGGCCTCCAGAGGAGAGGGATTCAATCTGCGGCCAGTGACGAGGCCTGATTGCTCAGAGCTTTGTGTAATAAAGTTTCATTAAAATATAAAAGAGATAGAGAAATCTTCTGACATAGATATCAGAAGGGGGCAGAAAGAGTGCCCCCTTCTAGTCTTTAACAGGAAGTTATATACCTACTGCTTCTGCTACCGCTGCGAAGTCCCTTCAGTCGTGTCCAACTATGTGCAACCCCATAGACGGCAGCCCACCAGGCTCCCCTGTTCCTGGGATTCTCCAGGCAAGAACACTGGAGTGGGTTGCCATTTCCTTCTCCAATGCATGAAAGTGAAAAGTGAAAGTGAAGTCGCTCAGTCAGTCATGTCCGACTCTTGACGACCCCATGGACTGCAGCCCACCAGGTTCCTCCGTCCAAGGGATTTTCCAGGCAAGGGTACTGGAGTGGGGTGCCATTGCCTTCTCTGTATATACCTCCTAGCAGGCTGCTAATTAGAGAAAGGAAATGTCTCTAAACTCAGAGAGTGGCACCAGGCCCCTCACCCAATATCTGCATTTTGAGATAACATTGGCACAAGGTGAGTCATCCCAGGCCATAAAACGATTGACATGAATCTTGAAGAAAGGCAGTGTCCATGCAAATGCATAGTCTCATTAACATAGATTAAGCAAACATTCCTATGAGAAAAACTTACTGGTTTGTTGAGTTCTGAGTTGGTTTGTCGGTTCTGAGTCTTAAGTGGAACCTACTTGAAGAAAGACAGAGTCTAAGGTAAATACATAGTTGATTAACATAGCCTAAGAAAAGCGTTTCCATAAGAAAAGCACATTGGTTAGCTCAAGGTCTGAGGATAGTTAAGTTAGGTGGAACCAGGTGTCATCATGGCAACACAGAATTTTAAAAGAAACCTCCTTTTAATTTTGTATAGAGAAGGGGAAAAAAAAATCCAACACTTGTTTGTTTCCTCCTGCAGCTTAAGAGAGAGAAAAAATGTCTGACACTTGCAGCCTATTTCCTCTGCTTGGGGGCCTCTGGCTTTCCTGCCTGTTACCCTCTCACCAGCATCCCTTATGTCAAGGGAAAGCCTATGGCATGTTGCATTATCACAACATGATATGATCTTTGTTGAAAACAAAAGTGAGCACCAGAAGAACTGAGTGCTCATATCAGTACATTATGAACACGGGAAAGAAAACATTAATTATTTATATGCTGTATCTGGAGAGGCCCAGAAAGCCCAGGGGCCCCAGATTTCTGTTAAACTCCTACCGTTTGAGAGCTATTTCTTTTTAACAAGTGCATTTTCCAAATGTACATTTATTTTGGAAGATAGACACATTGAGCCAGGTATCATTCACGTCTTAAATCAAGTTAATTTAATCAGAATGCTTCCTCTCTACCACACAGCTGATCTCCACTGTGGACAAAATGGGAGATTGTCTCCAGCCATTAGCAGAGAGATTAATTTCAAAACGTAAAGGCACTGCTTAAGCGTGGCGAGGAACATGAATCTGTTCCCGGGCCCTCTATTTAAAATGCCAATACACACGGGAAAGGTTAACCGACGCAGTTTAGGATGGGTCAATCTGATCTGCTTTGCTCCTAGCAGCAGTGAGGCGGGCCTAAGGTAAAGATTGCAAGGCGGAGAGGAGAGCGAGAGGAAAGAGATGGTCTTTTTGTGCCTGGTCCCCACACCCAACCTAGAGACTTCAGGTGGTCGATGCTTGATTATGGGCTGTTGACTTGAAATTAAGGAAAGGCAGAAAGAGGAAGGCGAGGATTGTCTGTCCTTAATGCATCCCTTCCCTCAGTGACAATTTAAGTTTCAGCAGAATGGTTCTGGAGGTTCCCAAGACTCTTCAGAACTGGAGGATATGGGTTCCCCTGGTGGGACAGAGCCTTGGCACTCTAATATTACAGGGGTGCCACAAAGCTGGGCTTCCCCGATGGCGCAGTGGGTAAAGAATCCACCTGCAATGCAGGAGACACAGGTTCAATCCCTGGGTTGGGAAGATCCCCTGAAGGAAGGCATGGCAACCCACTCCAGGATTCTTGCCTGGAGAATCCCACGAACAGAGGAGCCTGGTGGGCTATGGTCCAAAGGGTTGTAAAGAATCAGACACTCCTGAGCATGCATGCGTGCATGCCGCTGAGCTATGTCTGCAGCACAGGGAAAAGCCCGACCGGACACAAGACCTAATGGTGGACCTTCAAGGGCTCTGATGGGCCAGTGTGAGAACAATTTCTAGGGGGAGAGGACTTCATGTTTATTCTAAGATCAAACCACAGAGGTGCACACCTGCCTCTCAGTTGGTCTCTGGTGATTCTCCAGCCTGTACATTCTTCCTTTTATATGCTAATGTGCCTCTGCGACACACAGGGGCCCAAATCTGAGCTCACGTGAAATGAGTTCACAATTTGTCTCACAGCCAAGGACTGCTGTCCCACCTGCTTCAGATGTTTTTCTCCCTGATGTTAGTGAAGTGAAAAGCCAGTAAGGCTGTAAATAAAGAAGGAAAGGGAAGAGAGGAGCAGAACAAAGGAAGCAGGAGAAAGGAAACAGCTAATTGTGAGCCAAGGAGTTATTGGTTCTAACATACACACACCACACACACACATACACACACTGCTCACAAATCCATAAAAGAAAGAAACATAACCAAACCATCTCCACTACATGGACCACCTAAACAGGGTGAAATCAAGGCCAAAGAATTTAAGGTATTGCTGGAAATGGAAACGTCGTGCTTAAAGTGGTCTTCACAGCCAGGCTTGGGATCATGAACCACAGAAAGCACAGTGATATTCATTCATTCATGCAGATATGGCACCTTTCCTTCATACATACAGACTCTCACTCACACGTAGATACTTTCACTTCATACATACAGCTGCGTAACAAGACTTCAGTCAGCACTCACACAGACACACACAGAGACATATCACCAAACACCAAAATATACACCCATATACCCAGGTAAGTCGTCATTGTTGTTGCTGTTCGATTACTAAGCCACATCCAATTCTTTGGGACCCCATGAACTGTGGCCTGCACTCCATGGGATTTCCCAGGCAAGAATACTGGAGTGGGTTGCCATTTCCTTCTCCAGGGGATCTTCCCAACCCAGGAATCAAACCCCGGTAAGTACATGGATACAAAGTCAGATACAGACACCTGGAAAATCTAAACCTGAAGCTACAGACAAGAATACACAACTACAAATAAGATGTCTGTGCAAAATGGAATGCATGTGTGCACGCTAAGTCGCCTCAGTCATGTCTGACTCTTTGTGAGCCCAGTGACTGTAGCCCTCCAGGCTCCTCTGTCCGTGGGATTCTCCAGGTAAGAATACTGGAGTGGGTTGCCATGTCTTCCTCCAGCAGATCTTCCCGAAGCAGGGATCAAACCCATGTCTCTTATGTCTCCTATATTGGCAGGTGGATTTTTACCATGAGCACCACCTGGGAAACCTCTCCATTTTGGGGGATACTACTATGCCCAGCTTTAAATATGCGGGCTCATTAATCCTCCCAAACAGTCCTCTGATAGGGGTGTCATCAAGCTCATTTTACAGCTGAGGAACTAAAACTTAGAGGAGATGGTCACTTACCAACAATCAGGCAGGTAGTGTGCCTTCTAGCAGAGCAGAAACTCAAATTAAGTCAGGCTTCCTGCAAGGTTGCAAGTCTCAAACACCTTATGCTGCAGCTTCTCATGACTGCTCAGAGACAACCCCACACATACACACACACACACACACACACACACACACACACACACCCATTTTACAGGCACTCATGCTCCCTGGCCAAGAATTTTAAAATATGATTAGCATAGTTCAGGCTTTGTTATCAACATAATCATTTGTTTGAACTAAACAATGTGGAATTCCTTTGGGTCATTAGTACCCATGAGTAAATTATCATGTGTTTAAATTATGTCTGGAGTATTTAAATTTAAACACTCTAGCACCTTGGACCAGGGCCAGCCAATATTTTTACATAATAGCACTATAATTAAAGCTAGGGTAAGCTTAGGATCTCATTCAAGTTAATAAAAAATTACTCTTCACAGCAGCATTAAAAACAAGATTCTAATTAATTAATGTGCTAATTGTTCTTCCTTTTTGCAATCAACATGGCGATTTCATCTGAGAAGATACTGCAAAATATGAACACAAAACCCCAGCTGATGCCCTGGTTTATGCATGGCCCAAGGAGATATATCACCTCCTCGTGCTATTCTGGGCATCTGTGGGCACTCTGTGATCCAACATGGGCCTAGAGTAGGGCCCTCAACGGTTAATTCACACCATCAAGTTTTGGAGAGCTTTATCTCTAGGACAGGGAAACTAGCTTCTCTAGTTTGCCCAAGACAGTTCAGTTCACTTCTGTTGACTTAATTCACCAAACAGTACTCTAAAGAGTGTCTTGATTTGGATGATTACTTATAGAGGGACCCAATTTCAGATCATTCATGGAGACATGAGTCTTTCTAACATGAAGAGGTGTAGACTATTGACTTTCTCTGTAAGCCTCCACTGTCATTGGTGTCTGGGCCATGGTGTGGATTTCCCATCACCACTTCCTCCTTTATGAAATAATAATCAACCACATATGGCCCCAGTTACTCAGGGCTTCTCTCTACCTGCAGCACAGCCCAAGTTATAGTGTTTGCTGAGAACTAATTCAGTTCAGCTCAGTTCAGGTGCTCAGTCGTGTCCAACTCTTTGAGACCCTATGGACTGCAGCACATCAGGCTTTTCTGTCCATCATCAACTCCCAGAGCTTGCTCAAACTCCTGTCCATTCAAGTAGGTGATGCTGTCCAACCATCTCATACTCTGTCATCCTCTTTGTTGACAAAGTAATGTCTCCGCTTTTGAATATGCTATCTAGGTTGGTCCATAACTTTCCTTCCAAGGAGTAAGCATCTTTTAATTTCATGGCGGCAGTCACCATCTGCAGTGATTTTGGAGCCCCAAAAAATAAAGTCTGACACTGTTTCCACTGTTTCCCCATCTATTTCCCATCAAGTGATGGGACCAGATGCCATGATCTTCGTTTTCTGAATGTTGAGCTTTAAGCCAACTTTTTAACGTTCCAGTTCCACTTTCATCAAGAGGCTTTTTAGTTCCTCTTCACTTTCTGCCATAAGGGTGGTGTCATCTGCATATCTGAGATTATTGATATTTCTCCCAGCAATCTTGATTTCAGCTTGTGCTTCTTCAAACCCAGCGTTTCTCATGATATATTCTGCTACTGTGTGAGATGAGTGCAATTGTGCGGTAGTTTGAGCATTCTTTGGCATTAACTTTCTTTGGAATTGGAATGAAAACTGACCTTTTCCAGTCCTGTGGCCACTGCTGAGTTTTCCAAATTTCCTGGCATACTGAGGGCGGCACTTTCACAGCAGCCTCTTTTAGGATTTGAAATAGCTCAACTGGAATTCCATCACCTCCACTAGCTTTGTTCATAGTGATGCTTCCTAAGGCCCACTTGACTTTCCATTCCAGGATGTCTGGCTCTAGGTGAGGGATCACACCATCATGATTATCTGGGTCATGAAGATCTTTTTTGTATAGTTCTTCTGTGTATCCTTGCCACCTCTTCTTGTCTTCTGCTTCTGTTATGTCCCTACCATTTCTGTCCGTTATTGTGCCCATCTGTGCGTGAAATGTTTCCTTGGTATCTCTAATTTTCTTGAAGATATCTCTAGTCTTTCCCATTCTATTGTTTTCCTCTATTTCTTTGCATTGATCACTGAGGAAGGCTTTCTTATCTCTCCTTGCTATTCTTTGGAACTCTGCATTCAAATGGGTATATCTTTCCTTTTCTCCTTTGCTTTTGGCTTCTCTTCTTTTCTCAGCTATTTGTAAGGCCTCCTCAGACAGCCATTTTGCTTTTTTGCATTTCTTTTTCGTGGGGATGATCTTGCTCCCTGTCTCCTGTACAATGTCATGACTTCCATCCATAGTTCATCAGGCACTCTGTCTATCAGATCTAGTCCCTTAAATCTATTTGTCACTTGCACTGTATAATTGTTACAGTGATTGGGTAGCTATACATATATAAATCTGATAATATGACAATTGAGGTAATCAAAGTGGATCAGATTAACTGTGAGCCAAACAATTCGATGATCAGTCCCTTGATACAATCAGATTCCAGCACTTATGTTGAACCACACATTTCTGTGGTTTTAGGTACAGAGAAAGGATTCTCCATTATCAGGATATGGTGGAAGTTCATTTCTAGAGACTGAAACAGGTAGGCAGTCTTATTTAAAGCCTACTAGGGTCCCATGAATGAAACTTAAGGCAACCTAAAATGTAGGGGGAAAAAAACAAAACATGTTGGGAGGAACATGATGTCACTGAGTTTTTCTCCAGGGGAGTTTAAAGTATATGACATTTTACACTCAATTCTAATGCTTCTTTTCCAAGGAGCAGGTTGGAGAGGCAGGACAGTATGTAAGCACCTCCCTCTCCTCCCCAATCCTTGCCGTTCCCAGAAAACCCAGGTCTGGCAGCTTTGGACTGTGTGGGCCCATCTTACAGATGCTGTTGAGTGAGGTACTGGAGTTTGCTTGCACTTCCCTTAAGGGCCAAATGTGTTCATCTCTTTTTCAACTCCAGATTTAGCGATATCATGCTGTTAGCTTGCCTGCAATAGTGACAGTATTTTCACTATGGAAAATGGCAAATGTGACAAATCAGAGCTAACTCCCTCCCCTCACACCCCACAGAGCCAGTTGTTAAGCATTTACCAGCACATCTCTGGGCCAGATGAGCTGTCACTGCTCAGATACAGCTCCCTTCTATGCTCAGGTAAGATGGGACCATTTTGGGTCTTGGCAAGTGTCCAAAGACTTTTACCAACTGAAGAGCTTCACTGGGCTAGGACTAGACTGCTTTGGTTCCATTTCTCATTTCAGGCTTGTTTGCTGTGACCATCCTAACAGCATATTCCCAAGGGGCACTGAATTACCCAGCTTCCCTCTACATAAGAGATCTCTGCCCATCAGAGAGGAATTTGAGGCCCAAGATGCTGGACACTGCTGTAATGAGCAAATCCAAAGGAAGGTAAATGGTAGGAAACTGAATGCAGGGAAGGGAACAGTAACTAGCCTGCTTTCAAGTTTCCGACCATCACTTTGGGGAGTGAGATCGATTCTGCTTTTAAAGAAAGAAGGAGATTGTACACAAAACCAGAATCAGTTTGAAATTTAATGACCAAAACAGAGAGAATTGGGTTAAAGCCAATTTATAGAACCAACGAAATGGATGGAAGTTGAAGCAATACAGGCACAAAACAAACAGGCTTTAGGCCACGTGTAAATCTAGGCAAATACAAAACACATGGTGTAGCCTCAGCACACAGGCATTGCTCTCTGCTTCTTCCCCCTCCTACTCCTTCCCTTAAACTTGGTCATGACCTATTGATAGTACTGGAAGAGCAGAAAGGTATCTATTGATAGTGTGACCATCTTAGATTCCAAAGAAGACAAGGCCCTAGCTTGCCTTCCAAGAATAAGTCTCCATCCAGTTCTATCTCGGGCACTCCCATGGAATCTTCAAGTTTGACTGCTAGAAGAATGTTGTCTACTTTAGTCCCCTGCTTTAACAACTTTAGAAGCCGAGGCCCAGAAAAGTGAATTTCCCAGTCTCCAAGCTAGTTAAGTGGCAGATCTGAGCCAAAAGCTCAGAGCAAGTATGTTATTATAAGGCACACGTCAATGTTTCTTAAGGGTTTCCTCTTGTAAATAGCTCTGTAAAGATGGAGTATGTTCTTGTTAAGTTGGGAAGACCCCAATCTGCTGCTTATTGCTCTTAGCTTTCCTATTGTAGTCCAGTCTGTAGCGTTTTTTTTTTTTTTTTCCAGATCATAGGGGTATTTACAAATTCAACTCATATGCAGTCCAGAAATCTTGGCTTTAAAAATTTATTGATAGCAAATGCTTGACACAAGAGCATCTGTGAACCAGGTGAAATTCTATCCATGAGTAGGGGAAAAGGCGTGGCTGATGTGGCTTCTCTATACTCATATAAGAACAAGCTTCTACCTCTAGCAGGTACTTATTTCTGTTTTAAGAAACAATATTGATTCAAAATGACTGGGTGATTGTTGTTGTTTAGTGACTAAGTCATATCTGACTCTTTGTGCCCCCATGGGCTGTAGCATGAAGGACTTCCCTGTCCTTCACTGTCTCCTGGAGCTTGCTCAAAGTCATGACCATTGAGTCGATGCTGCCATCCAACCATCTCATCCTCTGTCACCCCCTTCTCCTGCCCTCAATCTTTCCCAGAATCAGGGTCTTTTCCAATGAGTCAGCTCCTCTCATCAAGTGGCAAAGTATTGGAGCTTCAGCTTCAGCATCAGTCCTTCCAATGAATATTCAGGGTTGATTTCATTTAGGATTGACTGATTTGATCTCCTTGCAGTCCAAGGGACTCTCAAGAATCTTCTTCAGCACCACAATTTCCCCAAAATTCCATGCAGCATATAGGAAAACTGAGGTGACTAGAAGTCAAATTAGGTAGTATGTAGCAGAACCAGAGTGAGACTCAAGGTCCATTGGATTTCAAAGTTCATGATCTTTCCATAAGATTGGTTTGCCTCCAAAAGGGAGTGGACTCCTAATCAAACTCTTGCCACATCCTTTCTAGAAGAAAGAGATCTTCCTCGCTGTGTTTATAGGCTCATTTGCTCAATCTTGGGCTTGGCAGTTGCCAGCCTAGAAAGGGCATCAAAGGCAGTGAAAAGTGGAAGCATCAGCCCTCAGGTGCAGTACCCAGGCTGAATGGCTTGTTTTGGAACGTTCCCACCTGCCATCTCTTTACCTAGCACAGGTGAATAGCTCCTTGCAGACCTGACTGTCCTCACTGTATCTCCCTGACATAATGACCATTTGCCTCAGAAAATTCTAATTATTCAGGCAACAAAGTAGGCACTTAAGTCTTATCCAAACTCTTGCTCACACCTGTGGAAAGGGAAATAAGCAAAACATCATCTCACCTGTCTGGATTACTTTGCTGAGAGCACCAAATCTTAGCATCCACTCATGCAACCCACGAGAATGGATGGGTTTATTTATTTAACTTCTGTTTTATTGACTGGGCTTCCCTTGTAGCTCAGTCGGTAAAGAATCTGCCTGCCCAATCCCTGGGTTGGGAAGATCCCCTGGAGAAGGAAATGGCAACCCACTGCAGTATTCTTGCCTGGAAAATGTCATGGACAGAGGAGCCTAGTGAGCTGCAGTCCATGGGGTCGCAAAGAGTTGGCCACAACCGAGCGACTAACACTTACTTCCTTACTTTATTGACTATGCCAAAACTTTGACTGTTTGGATCACAAAAAACTGTGAAAAATTCTGAAAGAGATAGGAATACCAGAGCACCTTACCTGCCTCCTGAGAAATCTGTATGCAGGTCAAGAAGCCACAGTTAGAACCAGACATGGAACAACAGACTGGTTCCAAACTGGGAAAGGAGTATGTCAAAGCTGTATATTGTCACCCTGCTTATTTAACTTATATGCAGAGTACATCATGCAAAATGCCATGCTGGATGAAGCACAAGCTGGAATCAAGATTGCCAGCAGAAATATCAATAACCTCAGATATGCAGATGACACCACCCTTATGGCAGGAAGCGAGGAAGAACTAAAGAGCCTCTTGATGAAAGTGAAAGAGGAGAGTGAAAAAGCTGGTTTAAAACTCAACATTCAGAAAACTAAGATCATGGCATCTGGTCCCATCAGTTCATGGCAGAGATGGGGAAACAATGGAAACTAAGAGACTTTGTTTTCTTGGGCTCCAAAATCACTGTAGATGGTGACTGTACCCATGAAATAAAAAGACACTTGCTCCTTGGAAGGAAAACTATGACCAACCTAGACAGTATATTAAAAAGCAGACATTACTTTACCGACAATGAGAATTAAAAATACTGATTCTGTCTCGTCAAAGCTATGGTTTTTCCAGTAGTCATGAATGGATGTGAGAGTTGGACTATAAAGAAAGCTGAGCACTGAAGAACTGATGCTTTTGAATTGTGGAGTTGGAGAAGGCTCTTGAGAGTCCCTTGGACTGCAAGGAGATCCAACCAGTCCATCCTAAAGGAAATCAATCCTGAATTTACTTTGGAAGGACTGATGCTGAAGCTGAAACTCCAATCCTTTGGCCACCATGTGAAGAACTGACTCATTGGAAAAGACCCTGATGCTGGGAAAGATTAAAGGCAAGAGGAGAAGGGGACAACAGAGGATGAGATGGTTGGATGGCATCACTGACACAATGGACATGAGTTTGAGCAAGCTCTGGGAGTTGGTGAAGGACAGGGAGGCCTGGCGTGCTGCAGTCCATGGGGTCGCAAAGAGTCGGATGTGACTGAGCAACTGAACTGACATGCCACCCACAATTCATGACCTCCGGTATATATGTATCTGACTTACTGGTGCTGTTTTTAAAAACCATAGATGCCCACCATACTATACTCTAATTCAGTAGGTCAGGAGTAGGGAGAGGCCCTAGAATCAGTATTTTTAATTCTCATTGCTGCTTCTCCCTATGAGTCTCACATGCAGCAAGATTTAGGAAACACTAATCTAGTTAGAAAAAAAATGCAAGAAGGCAAATAACTGAGAAAAGAATTGAAGTGAAAGGTAAAGGAGAATGGGAAAGATATACCCAACTGAATGCAGAGTTCCAAAGAATAGGAAGGAGAGATAAGAAAGCCTTCTTAAGTAAACAATGCAAAGGAATATCGGAAAACAATAGAATGGGAAACACTTCAAGAAAATTGGAGATAGCAAGCGAACATTTCATGCAAACATGGGTACAATAAAGGACAGAAATGGTAAGGACCTAACAGAAGCATCAGATGTTAAAAACAGATGGCAAGACTACATAGACAAACTATACAAAAAAGGTCTTAATGACCCAGATAACCACGATGGTGTGGTCACTCACCTCGAGTCAGACATCCTGGAGTGTGAAGTCAAGTGGGTCTTGGGAAGCATCACTATGAACAAAGCTAGTGGAGGTGATGGAATTCCAGCTGAACTATTTCAGATCCTAAAAGATGATGCTACTAAAGTGCTGCACTCAAGATGCCAGCAAATTTGAAAAACTCAACAATGGCCACAGGACTGGAAAGGGTCAATTTCCATTCCAATCTCTGCACATGTGACCAGGGGAGACTGTGCACATGATCACAGGGGGTGGTCACCATGATCACGAGTGAGAGTGCATGTGATCACTGGTGGGTGTGCATTTATCATGGGAGGGTTTCCTCATAATCAGGGGGAGGGTGGGTAGGTTATGTGGGTGGGTGTGAATGTGATGGAGGGTGGGTGCCCACATGATCAAGAGGGGTGCTCCTGTGATCGATATGCCTGTGTGTGACAATGCATAGTCTCAAGCACACTCTTAGATTATGATTAAGCTAGATAGGTTCTTTGTTTTCCCTCTTGGTTCATAACTTTACACCTTGGCACTGGTTAATTCTGATATAACATCAGGGTTTGCTCATCAATTATGTCATCCAGTTCTTCTCCCTTCCACATTAAATCTAGTTGCAAAATTGTAACAGAAGGATCCAGTTTTAGGCTGTTTTTCTCTGGAGTCTAAAGTATAGGATGTCCATGCAGGGGCACCAGGCGTGGAGGACCTCAGCACCCAAAACCTCTAGCCTTAACCAGATCAGGATTGTGAAAAATCTAGAGCCAGGAGAGTTTTTGTAGCCAGGTGACTCACCTGAAGGTGTCTTCCTCCTCTAAACCCCCAAACTCCTTCTTCACTGCAAAACCAATTAAGCTCTGGTGGTTGGCCAAGCTTGGAGGGAGTCCAGGACTGGTGCTGGAACCAAGGGACCCAGTGCCACTGGTGTTTACGCATGGGCTCCTGCAGCCATGACCCTCAGGAAAGTATCCCTCTAGACTTCCTGTCACTGGCTTCTGAATTTGTCACCAAATCAAGTTCATTTGGCTCTACCCACAGCAATCCAGTGGCCAAAGCTGAAGGTTGACCTAATCTTTACAATCAAAAGGGATTTTGAAATGATTAAAGAGCCTTTTCCTGCTCACGTGTTGACACTAGCAGCTTCCAAGTCATATAGAAGGGAAGCTGACAGTCAGAGCCCTGGGAGAGTGGCTGCTCCTGGCAGGGGCAGTATCCAGGGGGATCTACACCAAACGTGCAACTCTCTTGTGAGACCATCTTAGTACTTTCCTCTGCAATGTTTGCACACTTGGGATATTGTTCACTGTCATGGTCAATGTTGGTGGAAGGGGAGGCTTGAGTTTGAGTAAAGACAATTGTCGTGTGAGCTGTGTTTACCTTCCAGTTATTTCCAGAGCATGGAAAAACTGGAGGCTCCAGGAAGGAGAGAGCGGACTTTCCTCCCTTCATGGGAATGCCCCACGACTAGAGAATGGAGTATACACTTCATGGATCCCCCTTCTTATCTTCTCTGATGGCTCAGACGGTAAAGCGTCTGCCTATAATGCGGGAGACCTGGATTCAGTCCCTGGGTTGGGAAGATCTCCTGGAGAAGGGAATGGCAACCCACTCCAATATTCTTGCCCGGAAAATCCCATGGATGGAGGAGGCTGCTAGGCTACAGTCCATGGGGTCGCAAAGAGTCGGACGTGACTAAACGTCTTCACTTTATTTTCTTTTTCTTATAGAAGGATGAAGAGGGCCCATGGGAGGTCAGGCTTTAGCTGAAATCAAAGAACTTGGGGAGAAAATGAGTGCATATTAGGATGCTTTCAGATGCAAGTGATAAAAATCTAACCCAAAATATCTTAAGCAAAGCAGCGAATTTATTATTTGTTGAAGGCCCTGGGGTAGAGGTCTGGCATCACTGGAGCTCTGTTCACTCAAGTCCTTGGCTCTGCTCCCTGCTGCTGCTAGCTTTGTTCTACAGATCACTTCCCCTTGGAATGCAGAAGATGACTGCTGACAGCCTTAGACTCATGTGTTCCCCACTTGGCACCAACACTGGATCAAAGCGACTTCTATGCCCCAGCTTATTTTGCGAAAACGTGAGACTAGTGCCATGTGATCATTTGCCAGTGGTCTGGGCCAGGAGGGCGTGGTCACGAGGATGTGCCAGCTGATAGAGCTCTATGACCGCAGAGCCAACGCGATCCTCCTCTTCTTCCTTTACCCTCTCCAGGAGCTCATCTCTTTTCCATTTAGCACTCCCCAGGGTCAAGGGCTAATAATTTGGGGTTAGAATGAGAAACACAACTTATAGGAATCAATGTACATTTTTGCAATTCAGATCTTTTGTACACATAGCTAAGAAATTGCTCTGATGCAGTTACTTCTGTGTGTCCCCTGTTGTCCCTTTTTTTGAACAGTAGTGTATATAGCAGTTATCTTGGGTTGTCCCATCCTTGTATGTTGGGTGTGTAAGGGGCAGATAATGTGTCACTCTCGTTCTTGGTCTTTAGTGGAGACACCAAAGAAGAGGACTCACACCTATGGGACCTCACTGGTGTTTGGACCTGGTTCAGATGAAAAGTTCCTGAAAGTCAAGCTGATACCACAATGAAGTGAGATCTGGGGACCCTGGGGAAGAACATAAGGGCATTTTGCATGTTGAAGGATGTGAATTACTATAGCAGAATGGTTACAGCTGTGGCAGGGTGTATTTTCAAAAGACGACTGTGATGATCTCTCCCATCCACATGTTCTTTTTGCAATGCGGCCGTTTGGCCCATCATTAAGAGGCAGACTCTTTGTCCTCCTTCCCTGAACCTGGTTGGGGTTTGCAATTGCTTCAGTGAGCAGAGTGTCAGGGAGTGGTTCTCTGGACTTCCAAGTCTATGTCATAAATGTTGATAAAGGTTCAGACTGGTTCTTCCTCTTTTAGGACGTCTGCTGTACAGAAGCCCAGACCATGTGAAGAGGCTACATGTAGGTGTTTTGGCCAATAGCCCTGGCATCACTCGCCAGACATCTGAGTGAGGAAGGCTTTACTCCCCAGCTCCAGCCCCTCTCTTACTATAACTGTGTGAGAGAACTGCAGATCTGAGACTGTCATCCTTCCAACTTGTAGGAGATAATAATACTAGTAGCAGAAGTAACATAATAATAGTAATAATAATAATAACAATAAATGTTTCATGTCACAAAATTTGAAGTTTTTCTTTTTTATACAAAAGTAAATAATTAGAATGCTTGCTATGAAGATCACAGAGGAGTCCTAACCATCCACAACCCTGAGATGAGCTTGGGCTATGGCTACTGAAACCCTAAAATACATTTTAAGAACAACAATTTGGGTTGGAAGGAGGCTGCCCTGTGTGTGGAGTTAATTCGGTAAATCAGTATTGGCATTGTCTCAGAAGGTGTAGGCATGTGTACGGGCCCGAGGATGACATCTGACCTTGACTCAGAGTCCTTCCATGGACAGGAAGTTACTCAGAGACTGGATTTCCAGGGAGCTAAAAGAAAGCAGTGGAGGTTGGTGGAGGCCAAGGAACACCCTTTTGTTATCAAGGGGTGTGCTGTGCGAGCAGTTTCTTGGTCCAGAATCGCTGTGTCCAGACATCTGCCCAGTGGAAGTCTGTATTGCACCGCAGGTCACCCTGGCACACTGGCAGAAAAATCTGCAGAGCTAAGTGACTTCAATGAGCTGTTCTCTGGACAGTTCATTTGTTTATGAGGTGGATATTTAGAAAGAAATTTTATTGAGATATAGATGTCACGAAGGTCATTTTCACCTGGGAATTTTTTCTGGCATAATGGATGCAGAGCTTGCCCAAGCTGACCTCTAAGGCTTAGAGAAACAGGTTTTCTCTCTGGTTTCCTTGGAATTCAGGGCCAGTTTCAGAGGGTCAAGCTCTCAGTGAAAATGCAGCCCTAATTTATGGAAAACTTCCTGTGAGCAGGGAATTGTGCTAAGTATTTCCATGAACATCACAACAGCTCTCAGGGCTTCAGGGGGAGCATCAGGATGCCCATATTACAGATGAAGAACTGAGCCCTCAGAGACAAAAGGACATGCAGAGACCACATAGCTGAAGGGGCCAGCATTTCAATCCCTGTGGCTCAGTTGTAATGTCAAGTGTCCTTATCTTTGCCCATCAATATATGCAGATGAAAAGGGAGCCAGGGTGCAGGAGAGCATTGTTTACTATATCAAAGGAACACAGGAGTTAATTGAAAGCGCTCCCAGCTGGCCCAAACCTGGAACAATCTGAGCAAGAAAATAAAGCAGTGTTGGATTATAAACCAAAGTATAAAATAAATATCTATGAACTCATGCTGATATAAGTAAATGATTGAATATAAAAATAAATGGGCAAGGGACTGCCCTAGTGGTCCAGTGGTTGAGAGTTGGCCTTGCAATGCAAGAGATGCGGATTTGATCCCTGGTTGGGGGACTAGGAGTTTCTATAGTTTCTCCACATGACATGGAGAAACTGAGCCTACAGTAGTGAAGGATCCTGCATGACACAATGAAGATCTGAGAGCTGCAGCTAAGACCTGGTGAGGCCAAGTAAATAAATATTTTTAAAAAGATAGGAAAGAACAGACAAATCTTCTGCACAGAAGAATTCCAAATAATTTACATAAATTACACTGAGTGAGGTGGTACATAACTCTACACCCTGTAAGTGTGGGCTATACATGTGATTTCCCTCTAGAGAGTAAAGTTTGGAAAGGGGAGAAAGTAGAGTCACTTCTCAGTGGAGAAATCTGACAAGCACAGCAGCAGCCAGGTGATCAAGGTCAACATCAAACATGATAAGTCTTGTGCATAGCATGTCCCTTTCAGATGATGTGATGAAAATGACACTTTACCTCTATGATCGTCCTTTCAATAACCCATAACCCCAGTCTAATTATGAGAAAAATATCCAACAAATCGCAATAGAGGGAATTTTACCAAATACCTGACCAGCACTCCTCAAAACTGTTAAGGTCATCCAAACAAGGAAAGTCTGAGAAACTGTCACAGCAATAGTTGCCTAAGGAGATATAATGACTAAAGGTGCTGTGATATCCTGGATGGGACCCTGGCATAGAAAGTCATTAGGTAAAAACTAAGGAAATTTGACAAGAGTCAGACACAATTCAGCAACTGAACTGAACTGAAGGAAATTTGAATCTAGTATGGACTTTCGTCAACAGTAGTGTATCAATATTGTTTCATTACTTGTATCAATTGCACCATGATAGCATAAAATGTTAATAATAAGGGAAACTGGGAACTTTGTACTATCTTCACCATTTCATTTTTTTCCTGTAAATCAATAAAGTGAAGTGATGTGAAGTGAAGTCACTCAGTCGTGTCCAACTCTTTGCCACTCCATGGACTGTAGCCTACCTGGCTCCATCCATGAGATTTTCCAGGCAAGAATACTGGAGTGGGTTGCCATTTCCTTCTCCAAGACTATAATAAAAAAATTAAGTTCACTAAAAAAAAAAAAGACACCATAATAGGTCAAGAAAGAAATTGCAGAAGAAAGTAAAAAGCTTTATATGTTAGTACTTTAAAATATAATTTTCTTTCCTGGTGGCTCAGACGGTAAAGCGTCTGCCCACAATGCAGGAGACCTGGGTTCGATCCCTGGGTTGGGAAGATCCCCTGGAGAAGGAAATGGCAATCCACTCCAGCACTCTTGCCTGGAAAATCCCATGAACGGAGGAGCCTTATAGGCTACAGTCCATTGGGTCGCAAAGAGTCGGACACGACTGAGCGACTTCACTTCACTTCACTTCTTCTCTTCTTTATTTTTGGCTGTGCTGGGTCTTTGCTGCATGGGTCTCTGCGTGGGCTTTTCTCTGGTTGTGGTGAGCAGCGGTTAATCTCTAGCTGTGGAGGGTGGGCTTCTCAATGCGGGGGCTTCTCTTGTCGTGGAGCACAGACTCTAGCATGTGGGCTCAGTAGCTGAGGCTCCTGGGCTCTAGAGCACAGGCTCAGTTGTTGTGGCACACAGGTTTAGTTGCTCTGCAGCATGTGGCATCTTCCTGGATGAGAGATCAAACCTGTCTCCTGCATTGGCAGGCAGATTCTTTACCACTGAGCCACTAGGGAAGCCCCTAGTACTTGTAACAGTACCTTTTTGATGCTTTTTGAACAGGGGCCTGCACTTTTAATGGGACTCTAAGGATTCTGAAGAGATTGGAGTAGATGCTTGTTAAGCCCTAATCTCATTCTCAGGCATTCTAATAACTTCCCCAGACCATCTTACCTGCCTCCTGAGAAAGACGGATGGAGTTCAAGAAGCAACAGTTAGAACCAGACATAGAACAACAGATTGGTTCAAAATTGAGAAAGGAGTACGTCAAGGTTGTATACTGTCATCCTGCTTATTTAACTTATATGCAGAGTACATCATGCAAAATGCCAGGCTGGATGAAGTACAAGCTGGAATCAAGATTGCTGGGAGAGATATCAACAACCTCAAATATGCAGATGATACCACTCTAATGGCAGAAAGTGAAGAGGAACTGAAGAACTTCTTGATGAGGGTGAAAGAGGAGAGTGAAAAAGCTGGCTTAAAACTCAACATTCAAAAAATGAAGATTATGGCATCCGGTCCCATCACTTCATGGCAAATAGATGGGGGAAAAGTGGAAACAGTGGCAGATTTTATTTTCTTGAGCTCCAAAATCACTATGGACATTGACTGCAGCCATGAAATTAAAAAACACTTGCTCTTTGGAAGAAAATTTATGACAAACCTAGAAAGCATATTAAAAAAGCAGAGACATCACTTTGCTGACAAAGGTCTGTAATAGTAATCATCTAGTCATGTACAGATGTGAGAGTTGGACCATAAAGAAGGCTGAGCACCAAAGAATTGATGTTTTTGAACTGTGGTGCTGGAGAAGACTCTTGAGAGTCCCTTGGACTACAAGGAGATCAAACCAGTCAATCCTTAAGGAAAGCAACCCTGAATATTCATTAGAAGGATTGATGCTGAAGCTGAAGCTCCAATATTTTGGCCACCTGGTGCAAAGAGCTGACTCATTGGAAAAGACCACCATGCTGGGAAAGATTGAAGGCAAAGGGAGAAGGGGGTGACGGAAAATGAGATGGCTGGGTGGCATCACTGACTCGATGGACATGAGTTTGAGCAAACTCCAGGAGATGGTGAGGGACAGGGAAGCCTGATGTACTGCCATCCATGGGGTTGCAAAGAGTCAGCCATGAATTAGCGACTGAACACAGTAACAATCTAGTTAGTCCACCCACCTCATTTCACAAATGAAACTGAGGCCTAAATAAGGCAACTGCTTTTATCAGACCACAACTCAGCTAAAGAACCATAGTTAAGCCTCAGAACTAGACCCAGGCCCACTGACTTCTCTTCTAGAATTCCTCTTCCTTTCCACTGCTTCTTCAAACACTGTCATTAATGCCCACCATATGTTGTCTATTCCCACAGGAGACAAAGGAAGCAGCGGTATTGCAAAATCAATGTTTATCAATAGATGAATGGATAAACAAATTGTAATGTGTACACAGACACACACACACACAGAGTAGAATACTATTTGGCCATAAAAATGAATGAAATCTTGTTATTTGAAGCATGGACCTGGAGTGTATTTTGTAGTAAAATAAGTGAAATAAAGACAAATACCATATGATTTCACTTATTTGTGGTATCTACAAAACAAAACAAACAAACAAACCAGAAACAGACTCAAAGATACAGAGACAAACTGGTGGTTGCCAGCAGGGAGTGGGATAGGGAGACAAATGATATAGGTGAATGGGGATTAAGAGATAAAAACTTCCATTCATACAATAAATAGGCCATGAGGATGTAAGTTGCAACATAAGGAATATAGTCAATAATATTGCAACAACTTTGCATGGTGACAGTTGATAAATGGACTTATTGTGGTGATTATTTCTGAAAGTAAAAAAGTGTTAAATTACTATGTTGTACACCTAAAACTAATATAATATTGTATGCTAATTTTAACTAAAACTTTTTTAAAAAAATTAAAAATTCCATTCCTCCGTTGATTCCTCATTTAGGTTCTTCCCATGGCTATTGTAAATAGTGCTGCAATAAACATTGGGGTATGTGAGTCTGTTTGAATTATGGTTTTCTCTGGGTATATCTTCAGTAGTGGGATTTCTGGGTCAATGGTACTCCTATATATATATATTTTTTAAGGAACCTCCATACTGTTCTCCATAGTGGCCATATCTATTTATATTCTCACCAACAGTGGAAGAGGGTTTCCTTTTCTCCACACTCTCTCCAGCATTTATTATTTGTAGATTTTGTGATGATAGCCATTCCAACAAGAGTGAGGTGATACCTCACTGTGGTTTTGATTTGCTTTCTCTAATAATTACTGATGTTGAGCATCTTTTCATCTGTTTGTTGGCCATCTGTATGCCTTCTTTGGAGAAATGTCTACTTAGGTCTTCTGCCCATTTTTTGATTGGCTTGTTTGGTTTTTTTGATATTGAGCAGCATGAGCTGTTTGTGTATTTTGGAGATTAATCCTTTGTCAGTTGCTTCGTTTGCAAATATTTTCTCCCACTCTGAGGATTATATTTTTGTCTTGTTTACGATTTCCTTTGCTATGCAGAAGCTTTCAAATTTAATTGAGTCCCACTTGTTTATTTTTGAGTGAAGTAAGTCAGAAAGAGAAAAACAAATATTATATATAATGCCTATATGTAGAATCTGAAAAATTGGTATAGTAGATTTTATTTACAAAGCAGAAATAGAGACACAGACATAGAGAACAAATGTATGGATACCAAAGGGGAAAGGAGGAGTGGAAGGAATTGGAAGATTGGGACTGATGTATACACTATTGATACTATGTATAAAATTGATAACTAATGAGAACCTACTGTATATCACAGGGAACCCTACTCAGTGCTCTGCAGTGACCTAAATGGGAAGCAAATCCAAAGAAGAGGGGATATATGTATGTGTATAGCTGATCCACTTTGCTGTACAGTAGAGACTAATACAACATTGTAAAGCAAAATATGCTCGAATAAATTTGTTTTTAATAATTTAAAAAATGTTGTAAAAGCAAAATTAAATAGACTCTCACAACTCCAAAAATGTTATGAGTTACTGGCCTTGAAGATAGATAGCCCTCTGGAAGGAATGCTGATTCTGGTCCCTATCATCAACTGTAAGAGATGTTGCAATTAAAAGCAGGCTGACCTGAGGGAAATCCATATCTCAACTGAATTCAGCAAAGAAAACTGCAGGCAAAAGAACAAGAGGCTAATAGCTTCAGGTGCATTTTGAAATTAAAATGAGCAAGCAGAGACCATCTTAAACAGTATGGCAAGGAGTCTGTATTCTGCTTTGGGTCAGTTGCAGCACTAAGATCCCCACATGACTGCCCAGTGCTGCCAGCAGACCACCATCCCTGAGAAGGAAACCCTCTGCATCGAAAGATGTAAAGTATACCTTCTGAGTAGGATATGTAGCCTTGGCACAAAATACCATATAGGAGCCAAGAATCATCAGAAGAGTTTAGGAAACACCTCACTTCCCAGTTTGTAGTAGAATACTCTTGGATGAATTAGGATGGAGCAGCCTCTTGCTGGGTTTGGGGACACCCAGAAGCCTTTGAAATTGGTGGGGAAAAAAAACAACACACATGGCTGCATTCTTGACCAAAGGTCAGGGCCGGAAAATTTACTGCCTACAGAAGTCAGCTTGAATTCTAATATCATCATATTTCAGAAAAAAATGCACCCTTCACTGCTTAGAAGAAGAAATCTGGAAAGGGCAAGGCATGAAGCAATCTTTGTAGGCTGCCCAGCCCACTGTAACACACATAGCCCAGGGCCGAAGCAGATGGAAAAATTAATATGTTCATTTGACAACTCCACCCACCAAAGGCTAGGCCCTCTAATTCATTTTTAAGCCCCTAAGTTATTCATCAGCAAGTGTGAAGAGGGCCCAAGGGACACCGCTGGATCAAATTTACCTTTAGAGTTAAAATGATTTGTTAGGATTTATGAGCAATTTCTTTAACACCAGTTGATTATTGGGTTGTCTTAGAAAAAAGAGAAAAGCTCATTTCCAATAGCTTATGCTTCCCAATTTCCCCACCTGGGATCAGTCAACAAGACGTGCAACGTTTTGAGTGCTTACTATGTGCCCTGTGCTGTCCTGGGCATGATAGAAAATAAAGGATAAAAAAGATGGGATGGGATATCATCCTCATTCTTAGAGAACTTACAAATAAATTCTACATACTTGGAACAAAGGATAGTTACATACTAAGCTGCACGCATTCAGAGGTCAGAAAAGCAATGGAGTTACCTGAAAAGAAAGGCTTCATGGAAAATGAGGAACTGGAGTGAGACTGTATAGGAGGAGGTGCCTTTATACTTTCCCAAATCATACCATTTCTAAAGCAGGTGGTAACCTACATGAGATCATTTGTTTAAAACATGGTGTCCAATCACCTAGTTGGGATTTATATAGCTTTTGTCAAGTGTTATTACATTCATCCATTCAACAAATATTTATTGGCCACATTGTTCTAGGAGCTAAAGTTCAGTTCAGTTCAGTACAGTCACTCAGTCATGTCCAACTATTTGCGACCCCATGAATCGCAGCACGCCAGGCCTCCCTGTCCATCATCATCTCCCAGAGTTTACTCAGACTCACGTCCATCGAGTCGGTGATGCCATCCAGCCATCTCATCCTGGTTGTCCCCTTCTCCTCCTGCCCCCAATCTCTCCCAGCATCACAGTCTTTTCCAATGAGTCAACTCTTCCCATGAGGTGGCCAAAGTACTGGAGCTTCAGCTTCAGCATCATTCCTTCCAAAGAAATCCCAAGGCTGATCTCCTTCAGAATGGACTGGTTGGATCTCCTTGCAGGCCAAGGGACTCTCACGAGTCTTCTCCAACACCACAGTTCAAAAGCATCAATTCTTCGGCGCTCAGCCTTCTTCAGAGTCCAACTCTCACATCCATACATGACCACTGGAAAAACCATAGCCTTGACTAGATGGACCTTAGTCAGCAAAGTAATGTCTTTGCTTTTGAATATACTATCTAAGTTGGTCATAACTTTTCTTCCAAGGAGTAAGCATCTTTTCATTTCATGGCTGCAGTCACCATCTGCAGTGATTTTGGAGCCCCCCAAAATAAAGTCTGACACTGTTTCCACTGTTTCCCCATCTATTTCCCATGAAATGATGGGACCGGATGCCATGATCTTTGTTTTCGGAATGTTGAGCTTTAAGCCAACTTTTTCACTCTCCTCTTTCACTTTCATCAAGAGGTTTTTTAGCTCCTTTTCACTTTCTGCTATAAGGGTGGTGTCATCTGCATATCTGAGGTTATTGATATTTCTCCCGGCAATCTTGATTCCAGCTTGTGTTTCTTCCAGTCCAGCGTTTCTCATGATGTACTCTGCATAGAAGTTAAATAAGCAGGGTGACAAGATACAGCCTTGACATACTCCTTTTCCTATTTGGAACCAGTCTGTTGTTCCATGTCCAGTTCTAACTGTTGGTTCCTGACCTGCATACAGATTTCTCAAGAGGCAGGTCAGGTGGTCTGGTATTCCCATCTCTTGAAGAATTTTCCACAGTTTATTGTGATCCACACAGTCAAAGGCTTTGGCTTGGTCAATAAAGCAGAAATAGATGTTTTTCTGGAACTCTCTTGCTTTTCCATGATCCAGTGGATGTTGGCAATTTGATCTCTGGTTCCTCTGCCTTTTCTAGATCCAGCCTAAACATCAGGAGTTCGCGGTTCATGTATTGCTGAAGCTTGGCTTGGAGAATTTTGAGCATTACTTTACTAGCATGTGAGATGAGTGCAATTGTGTGGTACTTTGAGCATTCTTTGGCATTGCCTTTCTTTGGGATTGGAATGAAAACTGACCTTTTCCAGTCCTGTGGCCACTGCTGAGTTTTCCAAACTTGCTGGCATATTGAGTGCAGCACTTTCACAGCATCATCTTTCAGGATTTGAAATAGCTCAACTGGAATTCCATCACCTCCACTGGCTTTGTTCGTAGTGATGCTTTCCAAGGCCCACCTGGCTTCACTTTCCAAGATGTCTGGCTCTAGATTAGTGATCACACCATCATGATTATCTGGGTCATGAAGATCTTTTTTGTACAGTTCTTCTGTGTATTCTTGCCACCTCTTCTTAATATCTTCTGTTTCTGTTAGGTCCAGACCATTTCTGTCCTTTATCGAGCCCATGTTTGCATGAAATGTTACCTTGGTATCTCTAATTTTCTTAAAGAGATCTCTAGTCTTTCCCGTTCTGTTGTTTTCCTCGATTTCTTTGCATTGATCACTGAAGAAGGCTTTCTTATCTCTTCTTGCTAGTCTTTGGAACTCTGCATTCAGATGCTTATATCTTTCCTTTTCTCCTTTGCTTTTTGCTTCTCTTCTTTTCACAACTATTTTTAGGGCCTCCCCAGACAGCCATTTTGCTTTTTTGCATTTTTCCATGGTGATGGTCTTGATCCCTGTCTCCTGTACAATGTCACGAACCTCATTCCATAGTTCATCAGGCACTCTATCTATCAGATCCAGGCCCTTAAATCTATTTCTCACTTCCACTGTATAATCATAAGGGATTTGATTTAGGTCATACCTGAATGGTCTAGCGGTTTTCCCTACTTTCTTCAATTTGAATCTGAATTTGGCAATAAGGAGTTCATGATCTGAGCCACAGTCAGCTCCCGGTCTTGTTTTTGTTGACTGTATAGAGCTTCTCCATCTTTGGCTGCAGAGAATATAATCAATCTGATTTTGGTGTTGACCATCTGGTGATGTCCATGTGTAGAGTCTTCTCTTGTGTTGTTGGAAGAGGGTGTTTACTATGACCAGTGCATTTTCTTGGCAAAACTCTATTAGTCTTTGCCCTGCTTCATTCTGCATTCCAAGGCCAAATTTGCCTGTTACTCCAGGTGTTTCTTGACTTCCTACTTTTGCATTCCAGTTACCAGCAAACATACTGGAAATTTTGGCGGGAGTTGGGTGATCATTTTAACTAATGTCAACTTTAAAATAATGCTGGAAGATATAAATGGCTTATTTTTGACCCAGGCAGTTTCATAACCACCATATTTTTTTTTATTTTTGCCAATCATTTAAAAATCAGAACTAAAATTATTTTAGACACTATTATTAATCCAACTATATTATTAGATTGATAATTTCTTTTATGAAAACAACTGGAAAATGTTTCCTAAACTTAAGCTCTAAAAAACCTTCTAACTTCTGTTTTGGTCTTGATAGTTTATTTTTAAGAGCACATTATATGGACTTTACTCTGTGAGTCTTATGAAGGCTTCAGACCAAAAGCAATAAAATTCTGAACTGACCTAAATGCCTTCCTTCCCCATCTACCTCTCCAATTCCTTTCCATGCCAAATCCTCATAAATCCATGAAGCCAGCTCAACCAGTCTCATGTAAGGTTTGCTTCCTTAATAGGCTATCCCAACATGGGGACTTCATCTTACACATTGTGCCACTCTACTGTACCTAGCAGAATGCTTTGCCTCCAGGTACTATATAAATGCTTATCTTTTGAGCAGCAATATGTAAGGACTGATTGAGGTAAGCTTAGACAGAAGTCACAGTGCTATAGAAACTGTCTTTCCAAGTCCTTTGTTGGTAAATTCAGTGATACACCCTCTGATAACTGGAGTCTTAGGGACAAAGGGAATGACTGACCCCATCAAAAAGGGTAGCTTCCTGGTCAGACACTGAGTCTCTGTATGGTAATCTCTCTGCCTAGGAAGCCAAGTCATCTTTTATATACACAGATTGCTGCAAAGATGTTCAACTTTGCTTCTGGGAAATGAAGAGGGACTTGTCTAGGAAATGGAGTGATCATATCAATATCCTACCTCTAACACAGGATTCAGTGTATTCCTAACTCTTTGGAGCAGTGTCTAAGTTGACATGGGTATTTCATATAGAACTATCGTTCATCATGAATGGAGAAAACTTACCGTTTGATTAGACTGATGGAAGAGGGTACAGAGGTTGATGACAGAAGAAGTTTTGAGAGAATGAATTAGGTAATTGATAGACTATATGGATAAGGCATATGTTAACTGATATGCTTCTGTTGTGGGGCCTGGGAGAATGATGACATCTTCTTTTACCTTAAGCACTGCCATCAGTTGTCAACTTTAAAGCTAAAAGACCAGCCAAGCATGTGTCTCTTCTCAAGTTACTGCCATCACCACCAATGTTGGCCCCCAAGAAGACTGCATTTAATGACTTCTCTGCCATCCTCCTGTTTATTTGTTTGAAAGTTAAGCCTTGTTTAGGTATCATTGATTTATTGTGGGACTGTCAGGTGTGATTTATCAGTAGCTTGTTCATGGTGACCTTTAAAATACAACCATGTTACTGCAGCCATGATGTTTTCTCAGTATCAGAGAAATGATTCAGTTGACCTAGTCATGCTCTTATACTACTTACTAAATGCATGGGGGTTCTGTTTGGTCCTGTTTCATTAGAACTTGGTAACATATTAGCTAGACATTAATTAACATTTACTCTGAAAGTTAACATGAACATTTTAATTAGTCAAAATATCCCTAACCACATTTCTCCAACAGGGCTACAGTGAATGGAATGAGTATGCCTACTGGAATATTAGGCAAGTTGCTATTTGCAAGAATGATTTTCATTCTTTAGGCTAGTCTGCTTTATTCTCAAAGGCAACTGCTTCTTGAATGAGCAATCTAATTTGGTAATGTGATTTTCTTTTCTGATTTTTGAAACCATGTTAACCTTTTTTTTTTGTTTTTACTTAAGGGTGATAGGGTGTTTTTCTTCTGTGCAGGGAATTTTCTTGAGGGTATTTTGAAAAACAGGTCGATGAAGGGCCCACTGGGGCTCAACTGGTGAACCAGAAGAATGTCATAGTTTACTGATCCCTACCAGCAGACATGATTTTCACCTTTAGTGGATTCAAATTAGAATTTTCCCAATAAACTTCCAAAATGGATCCAGATGTTGATATCTTCCCAAATGATACTGGGAAGAATGTAAAATTGATGAAGTTTGTACAAAGAGAAAGCTGGTGACAATATGATATCTTTTTTTGATCTGTCATATTGGCAAAAATTTTAAAGACTGATAAAAGTCAGTGGTGTGGGATAACAGGCACTCACATACTCCACTGATGGGCGTATATATGCCTTTTGGAGAGTAATTTGATGATATGGATTGTGAATGCATGTATCATTTGATCCAGCAACTTCTTTTCTGACAGTTAGACTAAAGATATATTTACAAAATTTGGCAGAGGTATGGTACCACTATATTCACTGCAAAATTATTGTTTATCACTGAAAAAGCTGGAAGCAAATTAGTTTCCATTAACCAGTTGAATAAATGTTAGTATATCTGTAATACAGAATACCATACCACAGTTACAAATAATAGAGTAAATCTTTTTGACTGCTTTGAAACATGCACAAACATTGAGGGTAGGAGGAGAAGGGGGCAAGAGAGGATGAGATGGTTGGATGGCATCATTGACTCAATGGACATGAGTTTGAGCAAACTCTGGGAGATAGTGAAGGACAGGGAAGCCTGACATGCTACAGTCCATGGGATTGCAAAGAGTCAGACACAACTGAGCAACTAAACAACAATAACAACAAGGCATTTTTAAAAAGCAAGGTGCAATATAGTATGTGTGATAGTCAAGATTCTGCAGAGAAACAGAACAGGGTATATATGTATATACACACCAAACACACATATATAAAGAAATTTGTTTTAGGGAATTGACCTGATTGATTATAGAGCCTGAGAAATCCCAAGATCTGTGGACAGTAAGCTAGAGACCCAGAAGAGCCAATGGTGTAAGTTCCTGCCCCAAAACTGGAAAAGTTGAGATCCAAGAATAGCTGATGTTTCAGTTCAAGTCCAAAGGCAGGAAAAGAGTTCTGAGAATAGAATCTTGGGCAACAATGATATTAAATGATTTGGTTGAGGAAGAGGAGCCTGCAGAGAAGACTAAGAAAGAGTAATACTAACAATAGTGGGAAGAAAAATAACAAGAATACTACCACAGAAGTCAAGAAAGAAGAAAGTTTTAATTAAAAGGGAGCAGCCAACAGTATCAATGGCATAGAAAATGATATTGTGTGGTAACTGAGATGTGTAAATTGAATTTGACAATGAAGAAATGACCTCAAAGTAGTTTCAGCCAGATTGCAACAGGTTGTAATGGACTGAGGAGTTCATATGGCAGTGAGATAATAAATGCATATGATGATCAAAGACATGTTTTTTTTTTTGAGGATTTGTCATTGGCTTTTTAAAAAATTTTTCTGTTGTAATTAGAATGGGGCTTGGCCATCTTTAAATGGCAATTCCAGTATTCTTGCCTGGGATATTCCATGGACAGAGGAGCCTGGTCATGGGGGTCACAGTCCATGGGGTCACAAAAAAGTCAGACATGACTTAGCAACTAAACAACATCTTTAAATACTAAGGGTAAGGAACTAAGAGACTGGGAAAGATTAAAGGTAGATTGGAGGAAGCAGAAAATAAGTGACAATTTCGGAGCATATGTGAGGGGGTACGATGCAGATCACAGGTTGAAGGGAAGAAGACAAGGATAAGTCTAGATGTATGTCTGTCACCATGCCAAGGCAGAAAATTTGGGGTACTCCCTCTTCCATATGGCCTCTATTATTTTGGTGATAGAGGAAGCAAGCAATCTACTGTAAGAGTAAGGGGTTGATGAGGTAAAGAAGGCGTCTGAGAGGTTAAAGTTTGGAATAGGCATTAAAGGGATGGTAAATATTACTGACTGAGGCAGTATGGAGGGACTTCTGGATAGTGCTGTGGTTCTAGATTTTAAGATCAAGCTTTTATAGGAGCCCCAGTGTGGGTTTGTGATTATTTATTTCTAAGTTGAGCAACCTGGGCATAGAAGAAGAGATATGATGGCCTGAAATATTAATACAACTTTATTCAATGAATAAAATTTGATAGACTACTGGAGAAAAATGAAGTCTCATAACCCAACCTGTTATCTGATCACTAAAAATGATATGGTACACTGTAAGTTCCTGTTGTGTTTGACACATAGCTGCACCATTTTTGGCCAAGCGGGTCACATTCCAGCAACAGGATAGTGAAGGTGGGAATAAACAAATTTGGTTTTATAGGGTACCTTAAAATCTGCTGGCTGCTTTCATATGTGACAAAGTGGATATTGTAACTATTTATGACTACCTCAGCCATATCAATTGCACTTATGATTCTACCAAAGAAAAATTTAGCAGCACTGTCAAGGCTAATAACAAGAATCTTATCAATGATAAGAAGCTCATCTCCATCTTCTAGGAGTGAGATATTGCCAACATCTACTGAAATGATGCTGGTGTTCAATATGTTGGGAAGTCCACTACATATTCCTCTCTAGGAGAAGGCTGGAGCTTACTTGAGGGCTGGACATTTATCATTTCTTTCCCTTCTGCAGATATCCTCATGTTTATGAGGGAAGGGAACCATGAGAAGTATGATCACTGCCTAAATATTACCAACACTGCCTCCTGTACCACAAACTACTAGATACCCTGGTCAATGGTATTTACCCCTGACAATGTAGGGATCCTAAAGAAACTCATGATCATACCATTAATTCTACCTCGAAGGCCCCTTTGGAAAATCATGGCCTGTTGATCATGATGTTGCTCAGATAACCACCCCTACAAACATTGACACCACTAAGGTTGTGGGCAACGTTGTGAGCTGAATGGGAATCTCACTGGCTTCTGAGTCTCTGCCCCTAGCATAGTCTCTGCCCCTCTGTCTCTCATAGATCTGACCTGCATTCTGGGGAAAGCAGAAAAATATGATGACATCCAGAAGGTATTAAGTCAGGCATTGGACAGCCCCTTGAAGGACATGCTGACCTACACAGAGGACCAAGCTGTCTCTTGTGAGCTTAACAGTGATACCCAGGTGGTACAGTGGTAAAGAATACACTTGCCAATGCAGCAGATACAAGAGATACAGGTTTGATCCCTGAGTGGGGAAGATCCCCTGGAGGAGGGCATGGAAACCCACTCCAGTATTCTTGTCTGGAGAAATCTGTGGACAGAGGAGCCTAGCGGGCTAGAGTCCACAGGGCCACAGAGAATCAGACACGACTGAGCACAGCAGCACAGTACAGTACCTATTCCCCTATCTTGGTTGCCTGGGCCAGCGTTGCCCTTAACGACCATGTTGTCAAGCTCATTTACTGGTATGACAATAAATTTAGCTACAGGAACCACACTGTGGACCCTACCTTCACATGGGCTCAAAGGAGTAAGAGCCCTGAACCAAGTACTCCCAACAATAGCACAAGAGGAAGAGCAACACCCTGGGAAGTACTGTCGCAAATCTCGTCCTCAGTATATTGAGAAGCTTCATCCCCATCATGATTCCCATCCCATGTTCCCTAGAAGAAAAATACCATCAACATAATACCCTATACTCGTCCAAGGAAAAAAATAAGATGGTTTGTTATGAGTACAACTTTAAAGCCAACTGCCAGTCAAAGAGTATGAGGCATTGTAAACAATAGCTTTAGTGCAGACATCATCTGGATATGGAATAGAAATGGCCTTTAGCTCACAGCCTCCAGGCATGGCTGTTAAGGTCCTATGGGATACAGTGAGATACTTTCCCCTTTCCTTCTTTATGTCATTCTATCTCATATTTTTCCCTCTACTCACCTCCTTACGGGGGTTAAAGCTGGCCGTACGTGTCTCTTTAGCCACTAGAACCTCTGCAGCTGTCACCTGTCAACTGAGGAGTCCTTGATATATATCAAAAGGTGTAAAACCTAGTTACTCTAACAAACTTACTAGAGGCAATTGGCCCCTTCAGGCAGAAGGAGGCTATTTCCCATGTAAACTCTGAATGCTACAGGGGAGGCTTTTTTTGCATATACGTGCATAGAGGCAGGGGACTTCCTGTGGACTCCAAGGGTGGTCTTGAGGTCTGGGGACCCTCAGGCCATATTTCTGTCCATGCTTTTATTTGTGCATCCATTAAGAACAGATCTGAGTATGACCTAAGAGGCATTGGCTCCGTGGGAGGTCTATAACCAAGAACAAAAACTCCTTCCCAAGTTGGAGTTTAGGAGACCCCATGAGTATAACTTGGGAGGCCAAAGAAATGTGAGTCAGTCACCCAGGCTATGGGCTCTGGGGATCATGAAGATGATCCTTAAGTCCTCGAATATCTCCCCATTTGTCACTGGGCTCTATTCTTTGGGATTAAGCATGTGCCTGTCTATCTCTCTGTGTCTCTATCTCTGTCTGTCTGTCTGTCTGTGTCGCTTGTGTTGGGGGAAATGCTCTGTTCAAAAATATAGCTAGAATGGAAAGGAAGTAAGTGGGAGTGCTGGAAGCTTGGGAGAGAGCCAGAAAAATGTAAGTTTGGGCTGATGAGGTCAAAACTGTCAACTCTGGGAAGGGCTGGTTCCCAGTTTTCTTGCTTGCTTGCTCTCTGTACTCAGTGAGAGGGCTTAGGACAGAGAGCCTCTGTCAAACTCAAGAAGGCATAGAACCACAAATGCCCTTATACATGTCTCTTTCAGATGAAGTTGCATATTTGTTGAGCAGGAAGCAGCTTACATAGAGAGAAGTAATTTAGGATTCCTCTTAGAGAAGACAAGACTTGGGTAAGCTATGGGCTTCTGCTGGTCTGAACTGCAAATATCTTTGGGCTTTTAGCACTGTGAAAGGAGGGGAGCTCCTGACAGGGGAGTGGGGAAAAGGAGGGGAGATTGGATGTTGTTAATTAGAAAAGAAGGAATGACAAGAATGCCACGCTTTAGCTGCAGCTCTCCTTGTAGGTTGATGACAAGCCCCATGTAAAGTTTAACACGGGTATTTTCGAACTCATCCTTCTGCCCCACTGGAGCAGCTCCAGCTGTATGGGAAAGAAGCAGATGTGGCAAAAGAATAAGGTTTTTCAGGCTTTGAGTTTCAAAAGGCCAAACAAAAGTGGAGATCTGGTCCTTTGGTCTCCTGAACACTAAAGATTGAAGGGTTTGTGGCTCTCTGGGGCTATATATCTCAGCCCAAGTAAGGGCCCTGTTTTTTCAGGTGTGACTGTAGGACAAGGAAAAAAAAGAAAGAAATCAGGTTGAGTGGGCCCTGTGAGGGGAGAATATGGCCTTTCTCAGGTACAAAGGCAGAGATAAGTGGCCATTTTTGGGTCTAAGAATCCTCGGGTAGTTCACTGAAATTGTCGCTTAAGATTCTGAAATGGGACAATCTGCAAGTCTCCAAACAGAGAGAAGGTGTCTTCATGCATTGAAACCTGCTAGATTCCTAGATCTCCTCTGGACAGAGGGAAGAGGGAAGATGCTTGACTGGATATGCCTTTGCCTTGGGAGAATATAAGGAATTTTAATGACTTCCTGTGTAAAGACTTCAGGGGCCTTGTGTAGCCAGTATAAACAGGAGGGATTTCAGTTGATTGGATTTATGTTTCTAAAATCAGGAAACAGGCCAACATGGGCCTCTGTTTAACTCCACTCCATGGAATTTAAGTTGAAATGCAAAGAGATGCTGCCTCGGATTTCATCCTATATTCAGTGGCTACTCTTACTGGTTTTTATCTCAGCTACTTAAAAATAACTGTATGTGTGTGTATATATGTAAGTATATATATTTGTGTGTATGTGTATGTGTGCATGTGTTTGAAAGTGAAAGTGTGAGTTGCTCAGTTGTGTCTAACTCTTTGACACCCTATGGACTGTGGCCTGCCAG
The DNA here is from genome assembly GCF_023091745.1 of Budorcas taxicolor. NCBI lineage: Eukaryota > Metazoa > Chordata > Mammalia > Artiodactyla > Bovidae > Budorcas > Budorcas taxicolor. Next base: position 17,384,031 of record NC_068935.1, read on the forward strand.
GTTCCTCTGTCCATGGGATTCTCCAGGCAAGAATACTGGAGTGGGTAGCCATTCCCATTCTCCAGGGAATCTTCTTGACCCGGGGATAAAACCCAGGTCTCCTGCATTTCAGGCAGATTCTTCACCATCTGAGCCATCAGGGAAGCCCAATAAGTGTTTACAGCTATTTACCTACTTATCTATCTATCTAGTTGCCTCCATTCTCAGGGAGGTTGGAGACTGTAAGAGGGTCTGGCTTCCATGGTTGGAATGACCAAGTCATAGAAGGATCTCCTTCAAGCCTTAGACAATATTTCTGTAAGGTGCAGGGATTGGACCAAATGGTCTTTAACACCCATTTCAGAAGATCCCTTGTGTAAGAAATGCAAAGGTCATTCAGAAGCTTCTGTACTCCATTCATTAGCCAAATCTCTAGAGTTTAGGCCACTTTATCTCACACTCATTTCCACCTTGTCTTGTGCAAAGAATTTGACACTTAAAGTTAGCCCTGGATTCCACCTTGGGCTTTGCCACCAGCTACCTGTATAAACTAAACAATTCACTAAGTAAGAATAGCCACCGTTGATTGAATACCCCCTATGCTAAGTACCTTACATAGATGATAACCTTTCATCCTCACAATAACCCTGGGAGGTAGAAACTATTATTTTCCTCACTTGAGGAGGATATTGTTCCTCAGTTGAGAAAACTGAAGTTTAGTAATTGACTTAAGATTAATAGTTCATCAGTGGAAAGTCGAAATTGAAATCTAGAACCATCTCCAAAGCCCATGGTCCCAAATACTATGATAGACTGCTTCCACTCCCATATACACTGTACTCTTTGTGTCCTGGGTTCTTGTAAAATAGGAATAACATCTTGACTAATACCTTATCTGACTTCTTTACAAGGCATGTTTAAAGGATAAAGTGAAAGGATAGGTGAACATTTATTGAATGTTATGGGTGAGGCATTGTTCTAGGGTTTGAATATTCAAAACTAAATCAAATGGGGTTCCTTCATTCTATGAGATTACCATCTGATACAAAATTGCCTTGAAAAACATAAAGCATTATGTGTGTGTGTGTGTGTGTGTGTGTTTAGTTGCTAAGTTGTGTCCAACTGTTTGCGATCCCATGAACCATAGCCTGCCAGGTTCCTCTGTCCATGAGATTTCCCAGGGAAGAATACTGAAGTGGATTGCCATTTCCTTCTCCAGAGGATCTTCTTGTCCCAGGGACTGAACCCTCATCTCCTGCATTGTAGGAGGATTCTTTACCACTTGAGCCACATGGGCCTGAGGCATAGAGTATTATACAAGTGTGAATTTTGTATGATACAATTTTATTGCATGTACAGAAAAGGGAAACTAATAGCCATAGGTACAGAACAAGGTAGGGTAAAAATCCCACATGGCTTTCAGCTGCTCCCTACAAAACTTGGCAACTAGATGTTGCCAATCCCCCTTGAGAATGAGAGGGGAGGAAATAGGCAATAATTTGAAATATGACCATAATGTAATGTGACTGCTGCTTTTTCACAAGTATATTAGGACATGTACATCCAAGGAAATAGTGTCCCCTTTGGACTAGCACCTTGGGAGGCTAAATACCTGTACATTCGTTGCAATGATGTTGCCATTGCTCATAACATTTTTTGGAACTCCTCTTTAGTAATTGAATTCAGAGCCTATGGCACATTCTTTTGAATCTCCTCAGTGGTGATAAATCTTTGTCCTTTGAGGGTGGATTTTATTTTAGAAAACAGCTAAAAGTCACTCAGAGTCAAGTCTAGAGAATACGGTGGTGATCAAGCTCAGTGATAGTTTTTAACTAAAAAACAACCCACTCCCTCTCTTCTCCATTCCTTTCCCCACCCTACTTCATTCTACCTGCCCTTTCTCCCTCTCTCCTGCCCTTCCTTCCAAGTATAACTGTGAACCCATTAAGACCATTTTTTTTGCGTGGTTCATAACCTAGTGCAAACAGGGATTAAATGACGACTGCCAAGGTCGAAAGTTTAGGTAAGAGGTGAGTTAGGATTAGACCCCATGTCTCCTTCAAATCATAGCATGAAAAACTTCAGCTAACAGAGAAACTTAATGATGACAAAGGGGTCGAATCAACGGAAATAGATGAGCACAGGACGATAGGCTCTCCATTCCTATGTGCAAGTGTGTGTGCTAAGTCACTAACTCATATTTGACTCTGTGCAACACTATGGACTGTAGCCCACCAGGCACCCCCATCTATGGGATTCTCCAGGCAAGAATACTGGAGTGGGGGGCCATTTCCTTCTCCAGGCGATCTTCCTGACCCAGGGATTGAATCCACATCTCCTGCATCTCCTGCCTTGGCAGGCAGGTTCTTTACCACTAGCGCCACCTGGGAAGCCCCTCCATTCCTATAGGTCTTTCCAAAGCCCTCACAGAGAACATAAATAGAGTGCTGCCTGATGGAAGCAGGAGTGCTGTGTGATTTGGTGCTTCTCTTCATGCAAATCCACCTAAGGATGTGCCAACATCTCTGGACACTGACTTTCCAAATAAGGTATAATTTGAAGGAGGTAAGAACTCTCTGGGCTTCCCAGGCAGCACAGTGGTAAAGAATCCACCTACAGTGCAGGAGACACAAGAGATATGGGTTTGATCCCTAGGTCGGGAAGATCCTCTGGAGGAGGGCACTGCAACCCACTCCAGTACTCTTGCCTGGAGAGTCCCACAGACAGAGGAGCCTGGAGGGCTAGAGTCCATGAGGTCACAAAGAGTTGGACACAACTGAGCATGCACACACACAAACTCTCTCATAGGCTGCTTTCCCTCAAGTATTGACCACCATCTAAAGAGCTGAACCTTGAATCCCAGAATTTCAGAGCAGCCAAAGCCATTAAAGAGGAGCCTGCTCCCAGATCACACAAGGAATGTATGGCTTCATCGGGGCTAGAGCCCAGGTCCCTAGATCCCTACCACACCAGAGCTCTCTGCAATGAACACCTGCCCTTTCCCGGGCCTCCTCTGGCCAGTGGTTGTTGGCAGAAATGCCCAGCTTGTCATTCAGTGTCCCCTGGAGGCTTTTTGAAGTGGATCCCAGGCTAGTTTCCTCTTGCTCTTCACACAAGAAGCTCCTGTATTTCTCAGGGGAGGAGAGAGAAATGTCAGAATCCTGTGCCCTTTGCAGCTTCTCCTCTCAGAGAGGCAGTTTCTCCCCCTCAGAGGACAAGTGATCCCCTTGGGAACCCAGGGGCATTGCTTTTAAGCCCAGGCAGCCAGCATCCATTCCATACCACCTTGAGTTTGTATTTGCTTTTGAATCCCCAAGATGAACTATTAGAGAAAGTATTCCACCAATTATGTCTCCATGGGGCCCAGAGCACATGGTCTTGATTAGAAGGAGCCAGAGCACAACAGATTTTCCCCTGTGAAGGTCTGAATGCAACTTGAAATCCAGCCAATGTTGTTCTTGCAGCCAATGCCTGGCTTCCCGCTGCTGCTGGAATTCTCCAAGCTCAAGGAGATGATACCTGGAAGGGTAGCTGGAGATGTAGAAAGCCAGGCTAGGGAGGAAAAGAACCACAGGAGGACTGTAGTTAGAAGAGTTCTACATGATGGTTTCACCCCCACCCACCTCCCCCCATCCCAACTCCAAACCCCAACACATGTGATAACCAACGCATCTTAGTGGGTGGCTCCATGGTGAGCATCGCTGGATACTAGGTCAGTGCCCACCTTCTATACAAAGTCTTCCCAGACTCTTCTAGCTCACCTGGAAGCTTCCATGGCCTCTCAGCTCTTTCAGCAAGAATGAGGTTGCTTCCAATTCTCTCCACCACTATACCCAGCTTTTCCATCTCCCATGTGTCTGCTGCTTCCTCCTCAGTTCTATTGTGAGATTCTTGAGCTCAGAACCTATCTCCTCCTCTTTGCACCAGCCACCATGCCTCTTTCAGTGAAAGCCCGGTGGGTGATCGACCACAGAGGAGAGTCTAGACAAGGCACGGAAGCACAAACAGCCCTCCCAGCTTTTGCTGATGTTTTCCATCCAGGTTGGCACCCTGACCTGCACAGCTGCACCAAGGCAGGAGGGACTAGAGGAAAGGCCAGCCTTTGCAGGAACCACCAGAGAGAAAGCAGGTGGAGGACAGGTGATGGCTGTGGTGGGGTGTGGCAGTGAGGTCAGGCAAGTCAGGAGGTGAGGGAGAACATTAACAAGAGGAACTTAATACCCCAATTTTTATCTAGGGATTACCTTGCCTGGAAGAACATCTGTGTGAGAGCAGTGGAGTTAACAAGACTCTAGCTTCTTTAATGATGAGATTTGCTATTCCAGATGTGAGCCCAAGAGCTTTTATTTGGGTCCATCTTGGAGGCCAAGACAAGCTTTGCTGCTGTGGTTGTTTCTGTGTGTGTGTGGGGGGGGAGGGGTGCTAAGGAGGGGAGATTAGAAAAGCCCAGAACCTTATGGATCGGTGTGTGTGTGTGTGTGTGTGTGTGTGTGTGTGTCTAGATATTTGCACTTTCTTTTGCTTTCACAGTATGTCCCAGCTTGGATGCTGCTAGACAAACTAATGCTCCCATCACCCCTTCTCTGAAATGTTACTAGCAGGTCCCAATCCACACAGCTTCCACCATCAGTAAGATGGCATGAGAATCATAGGTTGACTGCCACATGCTAAGTGGAAACACATGGCATAACATTCAAACAAGAATCCACATTTTCTCTAAGATGCAGAGCATTTATAGAAAGGGAGCCCCAAGCCACATGCAGAGAACTGAAAACAAGCCACGAGGAAGCACAAGCTGGTATCAAGATTGCTGGGAGAAATATCAATAACCTCAGATATGCAGATGACACCACCCTGATGGCAGAAAGTGAAGAGGCACTAAAAGCCTCTTGATGAAAGTTAAAGACGAGAGTGAAAAAGTTGGCTTAAAGCTCAACATTCAGAAAATGAAGATCATGGCATCCGGTCCCATCACTTCATGGGAAATAGATGGGGAAATGGTGGAAACAGTGTCAGACTTTCTTCTGGGGGGGCTCCAAAATCACTGCAGATGGTGACTGCAGCCATAAAATTAAAAGACACTTACTCCTTGGAAAGAAAGTTATGACTAACCTAGATAGCATATTAAAAAATAGAGATATTACTTTGCCAACAAAGGTCCGTCTAGTCAAGGCTATGGTTTTTCCAGTGGTCATGTATGGATGTGAGAGTTGGACTATAAAGAAAGCTGAGTGCCGAAGAATTGATGCTTTTGAACCGTGGTGCTGGAGAAGACTCTTGAGAGTCCCTTGGACTGCAAGGAGATCCAACCAGTCCATCCTAAAGGAGATCAGTCCTGGGTGTTCACTGGAAGGACTGATGCTGAAGCTGAAACTCCAGTACTTTGGCCACCTCACGCGAAGAACTGACTCATTGGAAAAGACTCTGATGCTGGGAGGGATTGGGGGTAGGAGGAGAAGGGGACGGCAGAGGATGAGATGGCTGGATGGCATCACTGACTCGATGGACGTGAACCTGAGTGAACTCCGGGAGATGGTGATGGACAGGGAGGCCTGGCGTGCTGTGATTCATGAGGTCGCAAAGAGTCGGACATGACTGAGTGACTGAACTGAACTGAACAGACAAGCTGGAGAAAGTAGCCGCTTTCTGGTTTGGTTTTTTCTTTAGCGATGCCAGGAATCTCTGAAGTATCCAGGAAATGAAGAAATGCTCTGAATCTTGAAGCCTCCTGTAGGCCTACTCAGAAAAAGGGAGAGTGAAGATGGTTCTGAACACTCCCTGGGCATGTGTCACACACCTCAGGGGATCCCCTTCTTAGTTCTTATCAGCCTGGCCTGTCATTCCATCAGACTGGGGCTCTGAGCTGTCCAAAATGCACCCGGATTCTCCATCAAACAGAGAGGGTGACCACATCTCAGATGATTTCCTTTTTGTATACCCCATAGTGCCTCACCCAGGACAGCCCACTCATTATCAACTACATCATCACCCACAAACCAAAAGGTCATTAGCACAAGGAATAGAAGTCAACCAAAGAGGAGCACTTGCAAACAATAATGAAGGGCATTTCTCAAGACATTTTAAAAATAGGGGTGCTGTGACATCTGTCTGAGGTGGTTTAAATGCAACTCAGTTTTTCAAAGTCATTGCCCTCTTTCATTCATTCTGTTTTGCTCACTTGCTTATTTATTTCAGACACTTTCAGTCCTGGTGACTTTGTTGACAGTGCTTATAAAAGAAGAAAAGCAACATAAGGAGCAATTTCAAGTGTGTACTGTTCGCCCTGGCTTCAGGAATCCCTAGAGTTTGAGCCTATCTCAGTGAGTGGGTTGAAGGAGGTTGGGATGAGGGGGACCTTTAGGTGGGTCTCTATAAATCTTCATGTATCTTTTTTCTTTGGAAAGAAATAGAAAAAATTTATAAAGACATGCCCATGTGCAGGCACGCACACACACACACACACACACACACACACACACACACACACACACAGCCTTCTCAAACAGACTACTACAGGGAAGCTAAATAGTGGAAATATGCCATTATCATGCAGGGCACAAGGTTAAGGAATCCAAGTTTAAGTTTTTCTAAATAAAATAGTTTTTAAATGATAGTACTAATTATAGAATTTCAGAGCTGAAAGGGATCTAAGGGAAAAACCCACACCTGCTCCACCTCCCCTGCCCTCAGGTCTTCAGCAAATATGTTTATTTCATCTCTAACCATTGAAGATGTACCTGCTACTTCCTTTCAGTAACACAACCAACACAGTTCTTCACGTAGGCCTTAAAGTCTCCCCTGCTGTATTGTGTGTGGTGGATCCTGAGTTGCTGGAGTCTGATGTTTTTCCTGAAACCTTAATGAGGTATCAGAGTTCCACAAAGCTGCTCCAGAGTAAGAAGACTGTGGCTGGCCCCAAGGTGGAGCCCGATAGCAATTTGGGCCAATAGAAAGAACAGTGGGATTTGAAGAAATCCAGGGTTCCGTGCCTGGGTTGGGGTACTAACCTACAGGAAGGAAATTACCTAAGTCCTTCTGTACATCCACTTGGATTCTGTGACTTCATATCTGTTATGCTTCCTTGGAACTGTCCTAAAGTCCTTTTGTGTATGTTTAGATAGCAGGAAAATGCATACCAGGGTAGGGAGAACCTGCCTGGTTCTTAAGTTCCTGCCATAATTCCAAAGCTCCGAATTAACCATGTACACACATCCTGGTTGCCTAGCTATGTGCAGATATGGTCTCAACACGGCCCATTGTCATGGCCCAGAAACATTCAGAGGCAAGGTTTGCTCCCTTTTATTTCATTTCGCCTTCCCTAGCTGCTACTCTCTCTTGTCTCTCTCTGCCCATCTCCCTCTCTCATTTTTTCACTCTATTTAATTTCAGTACCTCTTTTAGGATGTGAAACTGAAGGCAATTCTTGGAAGGCCACACTGCATTCAGCATGGCTGCGTGGAAATTAGCGAACTCTCTTGGCTGCAGTGATTCCTGCGTGGCACAGAGTTGCCTGGCCTGAGGCCTGGTCACCTGACTTGTTGGGTCAGGGAAGCGCTGTCGTTCCATTGCACTGTGCCCTCCATTGCTCTGGCTCTGCTGGTGGCAGAGCTCAGTGGCTGGCCTTGTGTACTTTGGCAAGGCAGTGTGGTTGTAGTAGGCCACAATGAGGTTTTCCTCAAGCCACTGTACAGTCCCCTGGGAGACTGTGGATAGCCGACCCTAGCTGAGAATTCACTTCCTCTTCAGATTTCATCAAGAAGTTGTAAAATGTTCAATGACTTCCTTAGACATTGGAAGGAATACAGCTGTTGTCAGGCTCAGAATACTCACCAAGGGAGGCTTTCCAAAAAGGGAAGTTTTCCTAGGTTACTGAAAGGCAGTAAACTGAGCAGTCTAGGGAAGAAGCAAAGCTGGGTGGAGGCAATTAGCCAGAATGGGTTATAGGCATTCCCCATTTCTACTGACCACAGCACAAAAGGAAATGCTCTTAAACGGCAGCATATGGGCTTTAGGGGAACTTTAAAGGGACAGCCTGGATTGTTGGCAGACAATGGCCCAGGCTGAGAGGAAACACAGACAGCTGCTCCAGAGTAGATCTTTGGCAGTTTGAAGGTTAGATGTGCATACCTGGCGTGGCATGTAGAAACCACTTTCTGATATAACATTTGGGACCTCTGATCAAGACAACAAGCTGAATGAGTTAGTTCATGGTGCCCAGCCAGATGAGACTTCTTTTTGTCTGTTCTTAGGTATGGATCTAACAGAAGCAGAAGATATTGAGAAGAGGTGGCAAGAATACACAGAAGAACTGTACAAAAAAGATCTTCATGATAATCACGATGGTGTGATCACTCACCTAGAGCCAGACACCCTGGAATGTGAAGTCAAGTGGGCCTTAGGAAGCATCACTATGGACAAAGCTAGTGGAGATGATGGAATTCCAGTTGAGCTATTTCAAATCCTAAAGGATGATGCTGTGAAAGTGCTGCACTCAATATGCCAGCAAATTTGGAAAATTCAGCAGCGGCCACAGGACTGGAAAAGATCAGTTTTCATTCCAACCCCAAAGAAAGGCAATGCCAAAGAATGTTCAAACTGCCACACAATTGCACTCATCTCACACGCTAGTAAAGTGATGCTCAAAATTCTCTAAGCCAGGCTTCAGCAATACGTGAACCATGAAATTCCAGATGTCCAAGCCGGTTTTAGAAAAGGTAGAGGAACCAGAGATTAAATCGCCAACATCCGCTGGATCATGGAAAAAGCAAGAGAGTTCCAGGAAAACATCTATTTCTGCCTTATTGACTATGCCAAACCCTTTGACTGTGTGGATCACAATAAACTGTGGAAAATCCTGAAAGAGAGAGGAATGCCAGATCACCTGACCTGTCTCTTGAGAAACCTGTATGCAGGTCAGGAAGCAACATTTAGAACTGGACATGGAACAGACTGGTTCCAGATAGGAAAAGGAGTACGTCAGGGCTGTATATTGTCACCCTGCTTATTTAACTTATATGCAGAGTACACCATACAAAATGCCATGCTGGATGAAGCACAAGCTGGAATCAAGATTGCCGGGAGAAATATCAACAACCTCAGATATGCAGATGACACCACCTTTATGGCAGAAAGTGAAGAACTAAAAAGCCTCTTGATGAAAGTGAAAGAGGAGAGTGAATAAGTTGGCTTAAAACTCAACATTCAGAAAATTAATATCATGGCATCCGGTCCCATCACTTCATGGGAAATAGATGGGGAAATAGTGGCTGACTTTATTCTTTTGGGCTCCAAAATCACTGCAGATGGTGACTGCAGCCATGAAATTAAAAGACACTTATTCCTTGGAAGGAAAGTTATGACCAACCTAGACAGCATATTAAAAAGCAGAGACATTACTTTGCCAACAAAGATCCATCTAGTCAAGGCTATGGTTTTTCCAGTGGTCATGTATGGATGTGAGAGTTGGACTATAAAGAAAGCTGAGCACCGAAGAATTGATGCTTTTGAACTGTGGTCTTTGAGAAGACTATTGAGAGTCCTGTGGACTGCAAGGAGATCCCACCAGTCCATTCTAAAGGAAATAAGTCCTGAATATTCATTGGAAGGATTAATGCTAAAGCTGAAGCTCCAATACTTTGGCCACCTGATGCAAAGAACTGACTCATTGGAAAAGACCCTGATGATGGGAAAGATTGAAGGAGGGTGGAGAAGGGGATGAGAGAGGATGAGGTGGTTGGATGGCGTCCCCAACTTGATGGACATGAGTTTGAGTAAGCTCTGGGAGTTGGTGATGGACAAGGAAGCCTGGCATGCTGCAGTCCATGGGGTCGCAAAGTGTCAGACACAACTTAGTGACTGAATTGAACTGAGGACATAAAACTGAAAAAAATCACTGCAGGTGGTGACTGCAGCCATGAAATTAAAAGACGCTTACTCCTTGGAAGGAAAGTTATGACCAACGTAGATAGCATATTCAAAAGCAGAGACATTACTTTGCCGACTAAGGTCCATCTAGTCAAGGCTATGGTTTTTCCTGTGGTCATGTATGGATGTGAGAGTTGGACTGTGAAGAAGGCTGAGTGCTGAAGAATTGATGCTTTTGAACTGTGGTGTTGGAGAAGACTCTTGAGAGTCCCTTGGACTGCAAGATCCAACCAGTCCATTCTGAAGGAGATCAGCTCTGGGATTTCTTTGGAAGGAAAAGCTGAAGCTCCAGTACTTTGGCCACCTCATGGGAAGAGTTGACTCACTGGAAAAGACTCTGATGCTGGGAGGGATTGGGGGCAGGAGGAGAAGGGGACGACCGAGGATGAGATGGCTGGATGGCATCACCGACTCAATGGACGTAAGTCTGAGTGAACTCTGGTAGCTGGTGATAGACAGGGAGGCCTGGCGTGCTGCGATTCATGGGGTCGCAAAGAGTCGGACACGACTGAGTGACTGAACTGAACTGAAGGAAGATTTAGAGGCAAATACACTAAATGATCTGCAAAATGGCTTTTAGCTCCAGGGGTCCCCAATATCAGCATCTGCTCAACTAGAATGCATTTAAGACATAAGCCTAATCTAAAGAATTGGAAATGTTCTCTCCCAGCATTGCTCTGTTTTTCTGGATGGGGGAGCAGCTTCAGCAAGAGCTAAAGATGAGGTTTCTTCTTACCTGAAACCGGAATCTTAGCAGGTCAGGTGTGCTCAGGTTGTTGTGATCTTCACAAACCCTGGGCACTTGCTCCCCAACCTGTATTACGTGTCTCATCCATGTTGTCATTCATCTATTCCCCCACATGTGACTATTCCCCCACAGGCCAGACTATTTCCCCTGTCACCTCTTTCTTTACCTACCCTTTAGAGCATGTATGTATTTCTAACTATATATGATTGATATACACATTAGTCAGGATAAGATCAGCTATGAGACAATAACAAATAGACTCTGGCATCTCAATGACTTGGCACAACTAAAGTTCATATCATATGGCCATAAAATCTGATGAGAGTCATCAGGCATTCTTCTCCAACTTGGGCAACTTGAGAATCCAATCTCTTTTCATTTTGTGATGGCAACATCTCAACATGAGTCTCCAAGCTCTCTACGACAGGGGAGGAGAGGGCTGGAGATTCCCGTGAACTATTTTAAGGACCAGTCTAGTGAACAGTTTCCATCATTTCTTCTATATCCATTGACAAAAAAGCAGTCACATGGGTCCCATCTAACTGCAGGAAGGGTGGGAGATGTAACCTTCCTGTGAGCCCAAAAAGAGGAAAATTAAACAGGATTTGGTAAATACAGAACACTGTCTGTACCAGTGTTTATGTCTGTAGTTTTGTGCCTCTTTATTCTTGGGGCTTCTTTGATAGCTCATCTGGTAAAGAATCTGCCTGCGATGCAGCAGACCCCAATTTGATTCCTGGGTCAGGAAGATCCACTGGAAAAGGGATAGGCTACCCAATTCAGTATTCTTGGGCTTCCCTGTTGGCTCAGAAGGTAAAGAATCCACCTGCAATGTGGGAGACCTGGGTTTGATCCCTGGGTTAGGAAGATCCCCTGGAGGAGGGCATGGCAACCCAGTCCAGTTTGCTTGCCTGGAGAATCCCCATGGACAGAGGAGCCTGGTGGGCTACAGTCCATGGGGTTACAAAGAGTCAAACACGACTGAGTGACTAAGCACAGCACAGCAAAGCAAAGCATTCATCTTGGAGTTTGGCGCATAGAGAAGTACCTTACCTCCTGATCCCCACACACAGAAGGGTGGATATAACTAGATACAGTAGACATGAACCTTACTGCAAAGCTAATGTAATAGGTAGAGCATGGCATCAATAAGGTCACAGTAGCATATGAAACTAATCTGTGCCTCTTTCTCTAATGGTAAACTGGGGATGGAATGCTTATCTTACAGTACTGTCAGGATTAAAAAGATGTCATATTTGAAAGTTGCTAAGAGAGTAGACCTTAAAAGTTCTCATCACAAGAAAAAATTCTGTGAGTACATCAAGGCTGTATATTGTCACCCTGCTTATTTAATTTATATGCAGAGTACATCATGAGAAATGCTGGGCTGGAAGAAGCACAAGCTGGAATCAAGATTGCCAGGAGAAATATCAATAACCTCAGATATGCAGATGACACCACCCTTATGGTAGAAAGTGAAGAGGAACTAAAAAACCTCTTGATGAAAGTGAAAGAGGAGAGTGAAAAAGTTGGCTTAAAGCTCAACATTCAGAAAACAAAGATCATGGCATCTGGTCCCATCACTTCATGGCAAATAGATGGGGAAACAGTGGAAACAGTGTCAGACTTTATTTTGGGGGTCTCCAAAATCACTGCAGATGGTGACTGCAGCCATGAAATTAAAAGACGCTTACTCCTTGGAAGGAAAGTTATGACCAACCTGGATAGTATATTCAAAAGCAGAGACATTACTTTGCCAACAAAGGTCCATCTAGTCAAGGCTCTGGTTTTTCCAGTAGTCATGTATGGATGTGAGAGTTGGACTGTGAAGAAAGCTGAGCGCTGAAGAATTGATGCTTTTGAACTGTGGTGTTGGAGAAGTCCCTTGGACTGCAAGGAGATCCAACCAGTCCATTCTGAAGGAGATCAGCCCTGGGATTTCCTTGGAGGGAATGATGCTAAAGCTGAAATTCCAGTACTTTGGCCACCTCATGTGAAGAGTTGACTCACTGGAAAAGACTCTGATGCTGGGAGGGATTGGGGGCAGGAGGAGAAGGGGACAACAGAAGGTGAGATGGCTGGATGGCATCACCGACTCAATGGACATGAGTTTGAGTGAACTCCAGGAGTTGGTGATGGACAGGGAGGCCTGGCGAGCTGTGATTCATGGGGTCACAAAGAGTAGGACATGACTGAGCAACTGAACTGACTGGCTCACTAACTGACTGTGTATGGTGATGGATGTTAACTAGATTTATTGTGGTGATCACTTCATAATACATGCAAATATTGATCATTATGTTGTATACCTGAAACTAATATAATGTATGACAATTATACCCCGATATAAAAATAATTATTTTTTAAAATACCATATGCCAGACATAAGTAGGAAACAGATACGCTTGTGATCTTCGCTTTGCTCTAGTGAAGATGCGTGTTCCCCAAAGTGGTTCCAGAAGCTTTCAGCCTGGCTTCCCCAGGATGCAGTGTGGCCTAGAGCATCTTACAGTGAGCTCTTCTCTATGTAGGCTGAAGATGGCTGCCTGCCTGTCATTGGCAGCCTGGATACATATATATTTCACCTCCCTAAAGAGACTGGCTTGTTTTCTGATAGGCATGCCTAGCTAAGAAGATTATCCAACTGTGCCCAACAGGGCAGTAAGGGTTTCATTAAATAGCAATAGAGAGCTCAACAGAGTTACTTTAAGGAACTGCAATACGTTTGTGCATGCTCAGTTGCTTCAGCCGTGTCCAGCTCTTTGCGACCCTATGGACTGCAGCCTGGCAGTCCATGGGGATCTCCTCTGTCCATGGGGATTCTCCAGGCAAGAATACTGGAGTGGGTTGCCGTGTCCTCTTCCCCGACCCAGGGATCAAACCCGTGCCTCCTGCATTGCAGACGAATTCTTTACCACTGAGCTACCAGGGAAACCCAAGGGATTGCAGTAATTACCACTTATTGAATGCTACTTTATATGTATATTCTCGTCTAATGTACATAAGCATCCTCCCAAATTTAAAACTGTGGGAAACCAAAGTTCAGAAGGGTTAAGAAAATTGCTCAAAGGTCATGCAACTAATAAGTGACAGATATGGGCTGTGAATTCAGGTCTGTCTAGCCTACAGTGCCGCTTGGTGGGGGTACAGAATGAGGGGGAAAGAATGCTTGGAAAAGTGGGCCCTTCTGCATCAACCACGTTTTTTCCTTCCTATGCTCTGGCTCTTTCCTCTGTTTGAACTCCCCCTTTCTCTCGTCCTTTTGGCCTTGATACCTCAGCTACAGCAATATCTAATGGAGGACAGCAATTATGTTCAGAAGCAGCCTCCAGACCATAGATACATCCACTCTGAAAGGGTTTCTGATCAAGGGCAATCTTGTTGATGACAAATGGACAAATTGGTCTATTAGAGAAAAAGCATATAGTTAGAGAGCCATGGACAATCAGTGAAATGACCTAGGGTTCTTGCTAACAGACGCCAGCATGAAGCACTCTTTGGAGATATTAATGTAATATAATGCACAGCTGTAGGGAAAACGCAGTCCTGAGCTAATCTTGCCGAACCAGTGACCAGACAGGGAAGAGGGAACAGGATGAACCGGAACAGGGTGAGAAGATCTCCACCACCAATAAACTTGCTGGTCAAAGAGGAATGAGCTACCAGAAAAGACTTCATCAACCTCAGATGAAGCAGCAGCCATAGAGTAAACAGAGACCCTCTTGGGTGTGGGGTGAGGTTGTGCGGGGAGGATGGCAGAGTTACATGGGCCTATAGACATGCCTGGGCTTCCTAGGTGGTGCTACTGGTAAAGAATCTGCCTGCCAATGTAGGCGACAGGTTCAATCCATGAGTCGGGAAGATATCCTGGAGGAGGGCATGGCAACCCATTTTAATATTCTTGCCTTGAGAATTCCCATGGACAGAGGAGCCTGGGGGGTTACAGTCCATAGGATCACAGAGAATCAGACACAACTGAGTGAGCACACATGCACGCATGCCCCATAAAGATACTGAAAGATGCCATCCTTCTGGGACTTCTCTGTGATCCAGTGGCTAAGACTCTGCACTCCCAATGCAGGGGGCCTGGTTTCATCCCTGGTGGGGGAACTCGATCCCGCATACCACAACTAAGATCTTGCATAGCTAAATATGATAAAATAAAAATAAATATTAAAAGAAAAGAATCATCCTTCCATCTTCCTACTTATTTGGCCCAGAACTTTGCTACCCTTCCTCATATCTGTCTGTTCTTCTGGAAAATTAACTGGTGTCTCTCCACACTGGCAGGTAGGTGCCTCCATAAGGCTGAGATTGTTAGCTTTCACACGGATGAGAATTTTCCAAAAGCCAATGTGCAGACCACTTCCAGACCATGTTTCTACTAGGCTGTGTTGAAGTGAGAGGAATCAAGGCAATGCAGTGAGTTCTTCATGAATTGAATTTAGTCTACATGTATTCTGTTCTTCCTACCTTTTTGGAGTTAAAGTGTCACTGTTTGATGAAGTGGTAGAGATTTTTGCATGTAGAGGTGTTGTTTGTTTTTTTAACAAAATAAAAGCTGACCATCCTATGCCATTTGCAAATTAAATAATTTGTACTTTTCTATGAAATTATAAATTCTGGACAGCACTGATATAAGCAACTCAAACTGTTTCTAATAATACATCTAGCCCCTCTCTGGGCCTGATTATCTCTACTTGTTGCATATTTTCTTAACTTTGCTTCCTGCCCTGAAAGGTAAATCTTCAGATGCCAGGAACACAGCCAGTGTCAGGTATTAATAATATTAATGCTAATCACAGCTCTATCAAATGCTTAATGAGATGCCTAGAGGAAGGCACACACACCAGGCCTGTTTGTTAATGGCACAGAAGGTAGCCACAGTGTTATTAATAAATTAATCGCCTCATGATGTGAACCTTACACACACTCAGGCTCATCTTCTTAGCAATTAACAAGATTAAAATAATTTGTTCCACTGGGGACATATCAAAAGGGAATTTGATGATGGCAAAGGGTGCAGTTAGAATGTTGCTCAGGTTTTCTACTCCCACCTCAATGTTGTAGTCTGAATAAAAGTACTTTCTTCTCAGGATAGAACTGGGAAGCAAGACAAATACAAAACTCCCAGAGGAATGAAAACTTGAAAGCTGCAAGGCAAGAGAAGGACCTTTTCTAATGACTCAAAGTCTTCTGATCTCTGATAGGCCAGTGGTAGCCACAGGAGCTAAAGAACCTCTTGATTGAGGATGAGAGAAGAGAGTAAAGAAGCTGGCTTGAAAATCAACATTAAAAAAAATAACATCAATTGCATCCAGTCCCATCACATCATGGCAAATAGAAGAGGAAAAAGTGGAAGCAGTGATAGATATTATTTTCTTGGACTCCAAAACTCACCGTGGATGGTGAATACAGCCAGGAACTTAAAAGACACTTGCTCCTTGAAAGGAAAGCTATGACAAACCTAGACAGCATATTAAAAAGCAGAGATATCACTTTGATAGTCAAAGCTATAATTTTTCCAGTAGTATTGTACAAATGTGAGAGTTGGTCCATAAAGAAGACTGAGCACTGAAGAACTGATGCTCTCAAACTGTGATGCTTGAGAAGACTCTCAAGAGTCCCTTGGACTGCAAGCAGATCAAACCAGTCAATCCTAAAGAAAATCAACCCTGAATGTTCACTGGAAAGACTGATGCTAAATCTGAAGCTCCAATACTTTGGCCACCTAATTGGAAAAACCCTTGATGCTGGGAAAGATCGAAGGCAGGAGGAGAAGGGGGTGACAGAGGGTGAGATGGTTGGATGGCATCACTGATTCAATGGAAATGAGTTTGAACAAGCTCCAGGAGATGGTGAAGGACAGGGAAGCCTACCTAGAGTGCTGCAGTTCATGGGGTCACAAAGAGTTGGACACGACTGAGTGACTGAACAACAAGCCACAGGAGGAGATGGATGACATGCCCATGGTCTGATGAGACCATGTGCTTTGGTGTTCTCAGGTCTAGGGTAAAATTAGGGATATTATATTATTTTGGCTCCTTCCAGCTCTGCCAGTCAGTGGATCTATACATTATCAGCTGAAACCTGCAGTGATCTTTAGACCTTCTGATTAGACTAGGACTTCCAGGAACAATGGAAAATTCGCACTACTGGGAAAATGATAGCTTTGACTATATGGACCTTTGCTGGCAGTGATGTCTCTGCTTTGAATCTGTTTGCAGGTCAAGAAACAACAGTTAGAACTGGACATGGAACAACAGACTGGTTCCAAATTGGGAAAGGGTACGTCAAGGCTGTATATTGTCACCCTGCTTATTTAACTTGTATGCAGTGCACATCATGTGAAACGCTGGGCTGGAAGAAGCACAAGCCAGAATCAAGATTGCTGGCAGAAATATCAATACCTCAGATGTGCAGACGACACCACCCTTATCACAGAAAGCAAAGAGGAACTAAAGAGCCTCTTGATAAAGTGAAAGAGGAGAGTGAAAAGGCTGGCTTAAAACTCAACATTCAAAAAACTAAGATCATGGCATCTGGTCCCATCACTTCACTGCAAATAGATGGGGAAACAATGGAAACAGTGACAGACTTTATTTGCTTGGGCTCCAAAATCACTGTAGATGGTGACTGCAGCCATGAAATTAAAAGACGCTTGCTCCTTAGAAGAAAAGCTATAACCAACCTATACAGCATAGTAAAAAGCAGAGACATTACTTTGCCAACAAAGGTCCATCTAGTCAAAGCTATGCTTTTTCCAGTAGTCATGTATGGATGTGAGAGTTGGACCATAAAGAAAGCTGAGCACTGAAGAATTGATGCTTTTGAACTGCGGTGTTGGGGAAGACTCCTGAGAGTCCCTTGGACTGCAAGGAGATCAAACCAGTCAATCCTAGAGATAGGTCCTGAATGTTCATTCGAAGGACTGATGCTGAAGCTGAAACTCCAATACTTTGCCCACCTGATGCAAAGAACCGACTCATTAGAAAAAACCCTGTTGCTAGGAGAGATTAAAGGCAGGAGGAGAAGGGGATGACAGAGAACGAGATGGCTGGATGGCATGGAAGCCTGGAGTGCTGCAGTCCATGGTATCACAAAGAGTCGGATATGACTGCACGATTGAACTAACTGAACTCCCTGAACAAGGCAACATACTTCTTAAAGCAGTGAGTTTTCTAACCTCCTGAGTTTTACAAACCCTAAGCCCAACCCTACCGGGCTACTTGGTGGTTATTCAGATTGGAGAAAGAGGTGTCACTTCCCATTGTGCAGAATTTTTAAGATAGAACAGTTGTCATCATTAACTTCCTCAGGTCCTTGGTAAAATGAAGTGGGGAGTGAACAAGCAAATGCTGGGAAGCAAGCTAAAAGTCTGACTCTACTGAACACAGTTCTGAGAAGCATACATCAGGGTGTACAACTCTTGGCTTCCACTATTTCTTTCTCCCATTGCTGAGGCTTCCACAGTCTTTATCACAGGCTAAGTACCTGACCTCTACCCTTTCTCTGCTTCTTCACTGGTGACTCAAAGAGGACAACAACTTGTGACATCTGTGAGGAGGTGGCAAGGCAAAGAGCTTAATGGTGAAAGGCTGTAGGATGCTCTGGATGAATGACTGAGTATAAAGATCTTAGGCATTCCAAAAATCTCTGACTCACGTATCTTCATCCCTTCTACAGCAAAAACTTAGTTAACCCTTAACCATGAACCCATTATGTAGGCATGTCACTTTTCTTGGTTGCATCTGAGGCTCATCTACTAAGAGCTTTCTCTTGACTAAGTTGACTAACTTGACTAAGGCTTTTTATTTCTGGGAGAGGAGCCAAAGTAGAGTAAGTAGCAGTGTAGGAGGCACCCATTTAAAAAGTCAATATTTCACTAAAGAGATTGGCCTTTTACATTTACCAAGACATCTTCTCTCTCAGGCTGGCATGGATATGGCTTCAGCCGCAATCCAGAGTTTGCCAAGTAAGCTAAGAATACTCAGCCTAAGCTCTAGGCTGCTTCAGGACAGCTTACTGAGGTATAGGTGCCATATATGTCTCAGTGTGTGTGTGTGCTCAGTTGCGTTCAACACTTTGTGACCCCCATGGACTGTAGCCTGCTAGGCTCCTCTGTCCATAGAATATTCCTGGCAAGAATACTGCAGCAGGTTACCATTTCCTACTCCAGGGGATCTTCCTGACCCAGGGATCGAACCCATGTCTCTTGCATCTTGTGCACTGACAGGTGGATTCTTTACCACTGTGCCACTTGGGAAGCTCTTATGTCTCAGTAACAACCTCATTCATGAACAAACAACTAACTATCCAACACATGCATTGCCACCCACCAGGAGGGGTCTCAAAGCCATGCCATGCCATGCCATCCAGGACTTTTTCACCTCCCCTAATTATCCTGTGGTCTGTAGCGTCTGACATTACCAGAATTCAAAATTGAATTTCCCCGGAAATTTTTAATGATCTGGTTGAATTGCTTGGACATTGAGTACATAGAAAATTGTCTGGAACTAAACATACCAAACCACTTATGGCATTAAACCCTGAAGTGGTGACCGGGGAATTAAAGGGAACATTTTCCATTCTAGATTATACACTGTCAGTATTGGTTGACAATTTGTCAACAGGCAAGCTTGTCTCTTGTAATTTAAAATATTTAAAGCAACCTAATCTGTGAATGTAAATTTGGTGCCAATTTAAACTGGGATTGAAGGAGGAGGGCAGGCTTAGGCCAAAAGTATTTAGATCCCTGAGCCAGGCATGAGTGTGGTAAGCCAGAAGCAGAGCAATAAGGGCCCCTCCCAGGCTTAGCAGGGGCTAAAAGTTGCAGTTGACTCCTAGGAACAGTAATGGACTTCTTTCACCATCGCCACCTTAATCCCACCATCTCCAGAAACAAAAGATCAAAGGGATGAATGGTTGAGGCAGGGCTGGAATGGAGTGGGCTGTAAGCAGAGAAAATGAAGAGCTCTATTTCCTGTCCCCTGTCCCCTATCTCAGAATTTACCCTTAAATTATCACAGAGGCCTCAGGGATTAGAAAACTCTTTAGATGTTCTTTTTTCTCTTTTATTTAGAAGGCAGCCTCAGCTTTTACTCACCCTGTCCACCCTCACTGCCTTTAAAATCTCTTGCAGCATGAAGTTTTAAGTCTCATTTGGGGCATTAGCCAATGGCTGTGCAGTCGATTCATTTGAAACTTTGGAAGAAAGCAGATTTGTTTTCCTACTTCATCAAAGTAGCCATTGCCAGGCTGCAGTCCCTAAAGGCATGCCCAGGTGATGGATGGAAAATGAATAAGAATCTTTGTATGTACAGACTATAGCACCTTTCACATGAATTTAATTCAGAGACTTCATCAACAGCTTGTTGTTTAGCTGTACTGGATTTGGGTTTGGAGCTGGCGAATACCTGCCAGGACACCAAGATATCCGGTGACTTCTGATGACTTGTTCAGTGTATGTCCATGGCAAGCCAGAGGAAGGCAGAACAGGATGCCAGGAAAGAGGTCAACTGCTTACTTCATTAGGTCTGGTTGTCACAGGCCTTTTGAGAGACTGATAATTGCCTAAATCTGGAAGGATTAAGGGGCCTCCAGCCTGGTCCACAAGCTGGCTGAACCAAATAGGTCATTGCTCTGAGTCCCTGTTTCAAATGTGCAGCTCATTTCCAGGACGAGTGCAAGTTTTGGCAGAGAGAACCCATTTGGATTCTGACTTCAGCTAGACTGGATTTTAGGCACACTCTGCCAAGGAGTAAGCCTGGCCAGGCCCATTGACTAGAAAGTTATTTTCTTTTTGTCCGCTGGAACTTAGTTCAGCAATATAAGAAGACAGCATGACAACTGCAAGAAGTTAAACAAGAGATCAAATTGCCAACATCCGCTGGATCATAGAAAAAGGAAGAGAGTTCCAGAAAAACATCTATTTCTGCTTTATTGACTATGCCTTTGACTGTGTGGATCACAATAAATGTGGAAAATTCGTCAAGAGATGGGAATACCAGACCGCCTGACCTGCCTCTTGAGGTCAGAAAGCAACAGTTAGAACTGGACATGGAACAAGAGACTGTTTCCAAATAGGGAGAAGGGTACGTCAAGGTTGTATACTGTCACCCTGCTTATTTAACTTCTATGCAGAGTACATCATGAGAAACGCTGGGCTGGAGGAAGCATAAGCTGGAATCAAGATTGCCGGGAGAAATATCAATAACCTCAGATATGCAGATGACACCACCCTTATGGCAGAAAGTGAAGAGGAACTAAAGAGCCTCTTGATGAAAGTGAAAGAGGAGAGTGAAAAAGTTGGCTTAAAGCTCAACATTCAGAAAACGAAGATCATAGCATCTGGTCCCATCACTTCATGGGAAATCGATGGGGAAACAGTGGAAACAGTGTCAGACTTTATTTTTTTGGGCTCCAAAATCACTGCAGATGGTGACTGCAGCCACAAAATTAAAAGACGCTTACTCCTTGGAAGGAAAGTTATGACCAACTTAGATAGTATATTCAAAAGCAGAGACATTACTTTGCTGACTAAGGTCCGTCTAGTCAAGGCTATGGTTTTTCCTGTGGTCATGTATAGATGTGAGAGTTGGACTGTGAAGAAAGCTGAGTGCCGAAGCATTGATGCTTTTGAACTGTGGTGTTGGAGAAGTCCCTTGGACTGCAAGGAGATCCAATCAGTCCATTCTGAAGGAGACCAGCCCTGGGTGGTCTTTGGAAGGAATGATGGTAAAGCTGAAGCTCCAGTACTTTGGCCACCTCATGTGAAGAGTTGACTCACTGGAAAAGACTCTGATGCTGGGAGGGATTGGGGGCAGGAGGAGAAGGGGACGACCGAGGATGAGATGCCTGGATGGCATCACGGACTCGATGGACATGAGTCTGAGTGAACTCCAGGAGACAGTGATGGACAGGGAGGCCTGGCGTGCTGCAATTCATGAGGTCGCAAAGAGTCAGACACGACTGAGTGACTGAACTGAACTGAACTGAACTGAAGGGAATTCCCTGGCGGTCTAGTTCATTTGTATCATTTTTCTTAGATGCCACATCAGTTCAGTTTGAATATGCTATCTAGGTTGGTCATAACTTTCCTTCCAAGGAGTAAGCGTCTTTTAATTTTGTGGCTGCAGTCACCATCTGCAGTGATTTTGGAGACCCCCAAAATAAAGTCTGACACTGTTTCCACTGTTTCCCCATCTATTTCCCATGAAGTGATGGGACCAGATGCCATGATATTTGTTTTCTGAAAGTTGAGCTTTAAGCCAACTTTTTCACTCTCCTCTTTCACTTTCATCAAGAGGCTTTTTAGCTCCTCTTCACTTTCTGCCATAAGGGTGGTATCATTTGCATATCTGAGGTTATTGATATTTCTCCCGGCAATCTTGATTCCAATTAAGTTAGGCTTAACAGTAAGATTATATATTTTGAAGTTTGGTGTTAGTTTGGGTTCAATCATTTCAGAAAATATACAACATTGGTTTCAGTTTGAATCAATTCACTGTTTAAAGAGAAAAAAACAATAACAACAAATTTTGGTTCAGGTCACAGTTCAGTGAGAATATTTGGCTTTATTTGGTGAAATATGGCTTAGCAAATGAATATGGCCAATCTTGGTATTTGGCTCTTGGTTTGGTTCATCCAAATTTCAGTATTCAACATCCATCAGATGGCCCTTCTATAAGCAAAGGTCTTGAAGCATTGATGGTTTCAGTGATATGAAACTTTTTTTCTTAAAATTTGATTCAGTAGATAGTTTTTCCTCTGACCAATGTTTTAAAACAAAACCTCTCTAACGGTGAAATTTCAGTTAAGAACAAAGTGATTTAATGGTTTGTATTTGCTTATTTTGTTTCACATTTTGAAGGAAGTCATTTCTACCTACCCAGCCAGGCAAAACACAAGGAGCACACACTCTGAATACGCTTGTCCCCCACCTTTGCGTGTTCTCCAGTAGCTGCCTCATCCATCAAGTGTCTGTTGAACCAAGCCTCAACGTTAGGAAACTGTTCCCTCAAGTGGGAAATAAATTTCTAGAACTCAGAATTCTAAATAGTCCACTGCCTTGCAAAGTCTGCAGTGAAAATGTTATTTGGTCTCCTTGGATAATTTTGCATTGTTTGAGTACAGTAGAATGTGAATCTGGTTTTGATTCCACTTGCCACATAGTCTTGGGCAATTTGTTTACCCCCTCTGAGCTTCAGTTTCTTCATTTCAAAATTGGATTCAATAATAGTGCCTGCCTCCCAAGACTGATGTGAGGATCAGAAAAGATCATGTATGCACAGTTTCTGCCACATAGTAGGTACACAATAATAGTGCTTATGATGATGATGAGATTTTCTGCCAAAAGGAATAGATGAGCAATTTTCTGATCTGAACATGACATGTTATCTGGCTCATCAGAAATCTAATGATGCCTAGAATTAATAGCCACATTTGACGTTTACTCCAAGGTTGATGAGCTAAAGCTTTGAAAATTCTTCAGTTATTTGATTTCTCATAGACAACTGAGATCATTTCATCACCCCTACCACAAACAAAACTCCACTTTGGGGATCTAGTTTCGCTATTTCTGCAGACTTGATGAATAGGGAAGTTGCCCAGATCTCTTTGCCATATGTGTCATTCTTGCATTGATTCCTTGGTTCAGAGATGAGATTGGAAAAAGAAGTGGCAAAGAAACTCCAACTATTGCCCATTTGCCAGTACCTCTTTGACACTATGATTCAAAAATGACTGAAGAAACTTCCAAGCATATACTCAAGATTGCCAGGCTGTATGAATATCCAGTTGATCTCACAGGATGCGGATTAACCAATGAATTAGTTACTTTATTGAGTAATGCCTTGGACAGAAGCTAGACAACAGCCTATCCCAAATTGTTCTGTTGCAGTAGGGTAAGTGAATGGTGTATTAGACCTCCGAGTAATAATACTAGCCTATTTACTGGTTCATATTCAATATATTAAATCATCCTTCTGGAAGCTAAGTTTATATTTATAAAGGACAAGAAGGACAGGTCAGAACTACAGTTCCATTGAAGTTGTGTCCCCACTGCGTACAACTGACTTTGAATAAATTCAATTCTCTCTTAAGATAGATAATACCACCCTGGTGAGTGCCTTAATTAAGTGAATTAGAACTCACTGGCATAAATACAAGATGGAATCTTAATATCAGTTAATGTAATATCATGAAAGCATTATTTTAACTAGTCTGAAAAACTGTTATGTGGGAGATCTGGCAGCTCTTAACATATTCTTGTTCTAGTTGTAATCTTTCACAGTCAGATTTGGGTTAGTGGATTTGGAAACTAATTGGTTGATATGTGATCCTAAACTGATCCATAGATTGGTAAATTCAAGCCTCTTTCCCATGGCAGGGGGCGGGGTGGGGAGAGCACTGACTAAATACATTACTCACATAAGCATGATTTACTTCCTTGTAAGGTCTAAAGACTAAGTCCATTTAGAAAGTATAAGTCAGGAAATTCTTAAGAGTGTAGACTAAATAATCAAAAGTTGAGGTCTTTCCTTTCTACTGATGTGGTGTACATAACTAACTGAGCTCATCCAAAAAAATAATTTGTGTAGCTTTTTCAATTGGTGCCAAAGATGCAGGGAGAAAATGCAAGATCATGGAGCAGGTTAGAAATGATAGTGCCACATGAAGATCTAATTAATTACTAAGGCTTCATCAGCTTCATAATGGAAAGGGGTCAGAATATATTGAAGGACAGGAATTATGGAGGACACTTGGTGCCTTTTCAATAGCGGATACTCTGCCAGTAGCCAGTGTTTGAATTTAACAGTAACCATGCACCTGAAACAAGGAAAAAGGAAGTACTAGTCCCAGTTCTGACACTAACCAGCTGTGCAAACTTAGAGAGGGTACTTTCTTCTCTAGGAATAGTTTCCCAGTCTATCAAATAAGAAGTTGAACTAATTGATCTTTGAGGTCCCTTCCAGCTTTGAAATTCTATGAATCTACTTGCTGACACTATAAAAAAAAAAAAAAAGCAACAAGGTATGAAAACTGTATATGGAGGGGTCTGTAAGTGAGATATTTGGGTAGATGATTAAGGATGAATATCCTTTTCATCACCATTAAGCTTGACCTGCTTTTTCATTAATACATGCCAGAGCCTTTGCTAAGTGCTTTAGACATCATGCCAACACTGGTATGAATCATTGAGTTATTCTCATTTATATGTTTATGCAAACTACTATTTCCCAGATCTATAATCAGAAGGCATATCTCATCTGCTATTGGCATCCCATGACTTACATGAAATAGTAAGGTTAGAAGGACCACAAAAATGATTTACAGTCTTAATCTGGGTGGGATCTTGAAGAAATCTAGACATCCTGTATACTTCCTGGGTCCTTCTAAAATACACAGAAGTTGACATTTCTTTAACTCTGTAGCCAGTGTTTTAGAGCCATAAATGAGAGGATGAAGGTGTTTTCTCCACACCATTAAGGGGCTTTCAACTCAGTTTCTGTCTTTTAACCAGAATCTTTGCCAATAGATAAGAATGAATGGTGTGATCAGTTACCAAAATATTTACATTTGGCTTTAGAATTTGGGGTTGCCAATAGATAAGAATGAATGGTGTGATCAGTTACCAAAATATTTACATTTGGCTTTAGAATTTGGGGTTGGGTTTTTGTTTGAAGAGGTATTCCTAAAGCTTGGGAATTTCATACCACAAGCCAAATATTGAGATGCTGCATCACAAAGGGAAGACATAGGAAGCACTGGGAGGTTTAGTCCACTCTTCCTTGTTCCTTCTGCACACAAAAGATCATCTTTTAGAATGATGTATACAACTAGTCCAGGAGGAACCCCTGCCTTTCCACCAGGCTTTTACCTTTTCTCACCACATCCACAAGGAGGTTTTGTGATAATTATCTATTGTTTCCAAGGGTCTTTGTTTCCAACTCTTGCGGGAAAATCTGTTCAATAAGTTGGAGTGAAAAACAAGAGAAATTGAGTTAATAACAAAAGAGTGAAAGTGAGTTATTCTGATGATCCATCTGTCTATAATGAAGAATTGACTAAATTTCCACGTTGTGGTATGTAAATGGGGTGAAAATTATTCATGTGTATATGTTAACAATCTTCTCCCTCTCCCAGTGCAGCAAGGAGAAGTTGAGGTTTATTTTCTCAGATTCTCAACATTACAATATCTCTCTCCTATGTTTGACAAAACTAATTTTTGGCCTTTTGTGATACACAACCAAGAAGAGAGAGCAAGAATACATGAGAAGCAGAGGGAAAGGATTTAGGCTGCCTTCTAAGCCAATACACATAATGAAGTACTTGGAGAGAGGGAAATATTGAGAAAAGAGAGCTGTTCTGCCTGGAAGTCCTGGAAAAGTTGGAAGTGTGGGGGACAAATTAAGGAGAGAGACACTGGAGACCTGTGGAATGTGATGCAAAAAAACCACAGGAGACAAAGGGGTATTTAATGAGTTGTTCTGAATCCCCTTCATGGTTTTTGATTAGTGTGAGAATTTGAATTATTTTGAAATTACTTTTGATTGCTAGCCTATGTCTTTGACTAAGACCTACTTTGATACTGGACAATGAGAGTCCTTACTCTATCAATGCTTCATTAATTTCTCAAAACCATCTTTCCATGAGGTTGGATGCCTTGCCCCTGTAGATGTGCAATGACACTTCATAGCAAACCTGACCAAGTGACTTTTCCCAGTTGCTAACCTCCAAAGCCCCACCAGAGGCTTAGGCCCTGGTGAGATTCAGTCTGGTGGCAATAACACTATATCTCTCACCCTTGACATATGGTTCAGATATTGTAACTTTCTCTTACAGTGCTTTGACATGTATTTTCTCTTCTTCCATCCTCAGGGCATCTCTACTGGAGAGGTAGGACCAGGATGCATATCTCTAGTGTCCTATTCAAAGGTTGCTGCTTGGCAAAACTATGAGACATAAATGACGCCAGGATTCTATCTGGGGCCAGTGATGAGGCTTGATTGCTCAGAGCTTTTATGCAATAAAGTTCCATTAAAGTATAAAAGAGATAGAGAAAGCTTCTGACATAGACATAGAGGGGGCTGAAAGAGTGCCCCCTTGCTAGTATTTAGCAAGAAGTTAATTAGCAAGCTGCTAATTAGAGAAAGGAAATGTCTCAAAACTCAGAGTGGCACCAGGCCCCTCACCCACAACATGCATTTTGAGATAGCATTGGCACAAGGTGAGTCATCCCGGGCCAT
This sequence comes from Budorcas taxicolor, assembly GCF_023091745.1. Classification (NCBI taxonomy): domain Eukaryota; kingdom Metazoa; phylum Chordata; class Mammalia; order Artiodactyla; family Bovidae; genus Budorcas; species Budorcas taxicolor. Next base: position 17,410,932 of record NC_068935.1, read on the forward strand.
AAAACAATTGACGTGAATCTTGAAGAAAGGCTGATTTCCAAGTAAATACATAGTTTCATAAACATAGATTAAGAGAACATTTCCATGAGTAGAACATACTGGTTTGTTGAGCCATTATCGCTTCTCAGTCTTAGGCTGAACCAACTTGAAGAAAGACAGTTTAAGGTAAATACATAGTTCATTAACATAGCTTAAGGAAAACATTTCCATAAGAAAAACACATTGGTTAGCTCAAGGTTTGAGGAAAGTTAAGTTCAGGTGGAAACAGGTGTCATCATGATAACAGAATTGTAAAAGAAACCTCCTTTTAATTTTGTATAGAGAAGGAAAAAGAACGTCGTCTGACACTTGCAGTCTATTTCCTCCTCTTCTGCTTCTTATCCTCTCACTTTGCCAGCAAGTAATTAGCAAGGAACATTTCATAAAAAGATGGGCACAATAAAGGACAGAAATGGTACGGACCTAACAGAAGCAGAAGATATTAAGAAGAGGTGACAAGAATACACTGAAAAACTATACAAAAAAGATCTTCATGACCCAGATAATCACGATGGTGTGATCACTCATCTAGAGCCAGACATCTTGGAATGTGAAGTCAAGTGGGCCTTAGGAAGCATCACTATGAACAAAGCTAGTGGAGGTGATGGAATTCCAGTTGAGCTATTTCAAATCCCAAAAGATGATGCTGTGCAAGTGCTGCACTCAATATGCCAGCAAATTTGGAAAACTCAGCAGTGGCCACAGGACTGGAAAAGGTCAGTTTTCTTTCCAATCCCAAAGAAAGGCAAATGCCAAAGAATGCTCAAACTACCACACAATTGCACTCATCTCACACGCTAGTAAATTAATGCTCAAAATTCTCCAAGTCAGGCCTCAACAGTACGTGAACCATGAACTTCCAGATGTTTAGGCTGGATCTAGAAAAGGCAGAGGAACAAGAGATCAAATTGCCAACATCCATTGGATCATCAAGAAAGCAAGAGAATTCGAGAAAAACATATACTTTTACTTTATTGACTATGCCAAAGCCTTTGACTGTGTGCATCACAACAAACTGCAGAAACTTCTTAAAGACATGGGAATACCAGACCACCTGACCTGCCTCCTGAGAAATCTGTATGCAAGTCAAGAAGCAACAGATAGAACCAGACATGGAACAAAAGACTGGTTCGAAATCTGGAAAGGAGTACGTCAAGGCTGTATATAGTTACCCTGCTTATTTAACTTATATGCAGAGTACATCATGCAAAATGCCAGGCTGGATGAAGCACAAGCTGGAATCAAGATTACTGGGAGAAATATCAATAACCTCAGATACACAGAAGATACCACCCTTATGGCAGAAAGTGAAGAAGAACTAAAGAGCCTCTTGATGAAAGTGAAAGAGGAGAGTGAAAAAGTTGGCTTAAAACTCAACATTCAGAAAACTAAGATCATGGCATCTGGTCCCATCATTTAATAGCAAATAGATGGGAACAGTAAATAGATGGCAAATAAATGGAAAGAGTGACGGACTTTATTTTGGGGAGCTCCCAAATCACTGCAGATGGTAACTGCAACCATAAAATTAAAAGACACTTGCTCTTTTGAAGAAGAGCTATGACCAAACTAGACATCATAGTAAAAAGCACAGACTGCTTTGCCGACAGAGGGAAAGCTATGGTTTTTACAGTAGTCATGTATGGATGTGAGAGTTGGACTATAAAGAAAGCTGAGCACCGAAGAATTGATGCTTTTGAACTGTGGTGTTGGAGAAGACTCTTGACAGTCCCTTGGACTGCAAGAAGATCAAACCAGTCAATCCTAAAGGAAATCAGTCCTGAATGTACATTGGAAGGACTGATGTTGAAGCTGAAACTCCAATACTTTGGTCACCTGGTGTGAAGAACTGACTCATTGGAAAAGACCCTGATTCTGGGCAAGATTGAAGGCAGGAGGAGAAAGGGATGACAGAGGATGAGATGGTTTGAAGGCATCACCAATTCAATGGACATGACTTTGAGCAGGCTCTGGGAGTTGATGATAAACAGGGAAGCCTGGCGTGCTACAGTCCATGGGGTCACAAAGAGTTGGACATGACTGAGTGACTGAACTGAACTGAATTAGCAGAGGGGTCTCCCAGGTGGCCCTAGTGGTCAAGAACCTGTTTGCCAATACAGGAGATGTAAGAGACACATATTTGAACCCTGGGTCAGGAAGACCATATGTGCACATTCATTTGTGCATGCAGGATGGCATGGCAACCTACTCCAGAGATTCTTGCCTGGAGAATCCCATGGACAGATGAGCCTGGCAGGCTATAGTCCATAGGGCTGCAAAGAGTCGGACACGACTGAAGTAATTTAGCACACACACAAGATTGGCAGAGACCACACATCCTTAGGCTGTTAATCAATTTTCCTTAAGCGACCTCTCAGAGAATTTAACAATGAATTGTCTGTGATCCAAAGGATCACTTGATACAGGATATACTTGAGAGCAGATAAGGGTCATGTTAACTATTCATTCTGGTAGTTTCTCTGTACTGGGTCTCCATATTGAGGCAGATCAACAGAAAGCAACTTAACCATAATATCTTAGCTTTCTGAGAGAAAAAGAGTCTTACTGGCTTAAAATTTGACTTTTTACACACATTTCCTTTTTTAAGGGGAAGAAAAGACTTTTCCATTTAAAGAGTATATCTGTATCTTTTGTAAAACCACACTGTCCATTATAATAAATACTACATATTATACAAAGAATTGCATTTTAAATTCCTCCTAGAATTCAGTGGCAGGAAAAAATATCAGTCTAGGCAGATGAACTCACAGGCATCTTTTTTTTTTTAACTTGACAGAGAACCATGTGACTCAATTTTGTTGATTTCTTCCATTTTTACTTTACCAAGAAACTCAGAGTAAAATTAAGTGGTCAAAGACAATAATTTATCATAATGCTGTCTGAACTTTCTAGTTCTGTTTCCTATAAACTTTTATTCTGTTTTCAATATGAATTAATCTGTTCTTATATGTTCTTAAAACTTGAAAACTGCTTAGGTCTATTTTAAGGAGGCATGTTAGGGAATCATAAACCCAAATACTCTCAGAGTGGGAAGAGATCTTAAAGATCATTTATAGCCACCCCCATACAATCCTAGAAACATCACCTACTTTCTCCCCATCACACAGTCATCCAGCCTCTATCTGCATACCCCTCATAACAGAGAACTATTTCTGATGCCCAAACATTCATTTTTAGACTGCTCTGATTTCCAGAAAATTCTTCCTTGTGTTGACCTTATGTCTCTAGCTTTTGTCATTTGATGGCAGAAAGTGAAGAGGAACTAAAAAGCCTCTTGATGAAAGTGAAAGAGGAGAGTGAAAAAGTTGGTTTAAAGCTCAACATTCAGAAAACGAAGATCATGGCATCTGGTCCCATCACTTCATGGGAAATGGATGCGGAAAGAGTGGAAACAGTGGCTGACTTTATTTTGGGGGGCTCCAAAATCACTGCAGATGGTGACTGCAGCCATGAAATTAAAAGACACTTGCTCCTTGGAAGAAAAGCTACGACCAACTTAGCATATTGAAAAGCAGAGACATTACTTTGCTGACTAAGGTCCGTCTAGTCAAGGCTATGGTTTTTCCAGTAGTCATGTATGGATGTGAGAGTTGGACTGTTAAGAAAGCTGAGCACCAAATAATTGATGTTTTTGAACTGTGGTTTTGGAGAAGACTCTTGAGAGTCCCTTGGACTGCAAGGAGATCCAACCAGTCCATTCTGAAGGAGATCAACCCTGGGATTTCTTTGGAGGGAATGATGCTGAAGCTGAAACTCCAGTACTTTGGCCACCTCATGCAAAGAGTTGACTCATTGGAAAAGACTCTGATGCTGGGAGGGATTGGGGTCAGGAGGAGAAGGGGACGACAGAGGATGAGATGGCTGGATGGCATCACTGACTCGACAGACGTGAGTCTGAGTGAACTCCGGGAGTTGGTGATGAACAGGGAGGCCTGACATGCTGTGATTCATGGGGTCGCAAAGAGTCGGACATGACTGAGCGACTGAACTGAACTGAACAGATTCTATCTCCTGAGACCTCATAAAGCAAAGTGAAGCTTTGCTCTCCATTGTATCCTTTCACATATATCAAGAGAGCTATCATGACCCCCATTTAGTTCTTTAGTCTTCTTGGCTAAGTATTATAATTCCTAAAACTGGCCCTTCTCAGGGCCTTAAGAGAAAACTGTAGTAAACAATAATTAGATTATTAGATTTCAATGCATGAATGGGAAACATTTTTGCTACCAAAGGTCAGTGGCCATCAAGAAAAAATAGTTAACCAACAATGGCATAATAAAAATGTGACTTAATTTATCTCTTGTAAATTTTATGATGGGAATATGAAAACACTACTACTTTTTAAATGAAAAGCAAGGTATTTAACCTCAACTTTAACACAACAAATACAAAATACATTTTGTTTTTTTATAATGGTTAATTAAATTATACATATATATATTTATATAGAGATACAGAGAAGGGTGGTAGGAGACAAAAAGATGGATGGGAATACCAGAAAAACATTAAGTAAAAAAGGAAAAGAGATGAAAATGCATAGAGGGAAGGTACACAGAGAGGCATAGGAACATTCATTTATTCATTAAACAAATATTTATTGAGTGCCTTTTATATATGTCAAGCACTGTGCAGAGTACAAAGATGAATTGAACATGGTTCCTGTCATCAAGAAGCTTGTAACATTTATTTTTTTTCTCTTGAGATCAAGTAGAGACAATAAGTATACAAATAGCTATAAAACAAGTTAATATTATATAGCCATTAAAGAAGTATAGGTAAAATTATTATAGGAATTGAGAAATAGGGGCATATCACTATTGGGAACAAGGAAGACTTTTAGGAGGAAGTGTGGTGGTAGAAGGCCAGAGGAAATTTCAGGTAGAGGAAAAATCATTAATAAAGTCAAGGAATCAGAATAGGTCAGGGGAAAGACAAGCAATAGGTTTGGGCTAGAGCATAAACTGTAGAAGGAAGTTAAAGGAAATTATAAGATCTAAACTTTAATCCCAAAAAGTGCACTGAAATTTAGATGGAGATATACACAGAGAGGGAAAAAATTTACTTCTCTAGGGTAACATGACCATCATATGACACTGTTTTGGAATACTGTCACAACAAACCATTAGTTTTGCACTTTATAGACATAAATAAAGATATTTCTTGTTAACGTTTGTCCTTTGGGGTCAGTGACCAAGTCAACTCAAATCTGACCAATGAGACAGATTCTGCAGACTCACAACCATCCCAGTGAATTTAATCTGACCCTAGATTGCTCCGGGACCAACGGATACCAAAAAGAACAAGCAGGTCTTGCTTCTTAATCACACCAAATATGTCCCAGTTAAGTTAATATACTGCCATTTATAATCTACCTCCATCAGCTAGTTCCCTATTGGATTCCAAGCAATTGCTCAGGGTAATTGCTTTTCCTTTGATCTCTCGGTCCAGAAAATCATGATCATGAGAAATTTACCTGGGACTACTGCCCATGATGGGGTCAATCTCCCTGAAGCAGCTGGAGCCAGTAAGTGCAGGGTCAAAGTCCCTCCCTGGCCAGTCTATTCTTACAACGCAGATTTCACAACTCTGGAGGAGAAAGGTGGTGTCAATAGTGAGGTGAGGTGAAGTCGCTCAGTCGTGTCCGACTCTTTTGTGACCCTGTGGACTGTAACCTACTAGGCTTCTCCGTCCATGGGATTCTCCAGGCAAGAATACTGGAGTGGATTGCCGTTTCCTCCTCCAGGGGATCTTCCCGACCCAGGGATCGAACCCGGGTCTCCCGCATTGGAGGCAGACGCTTTAACCTCTGAGCCACCAACAGTAGTAATCAGAATTGGATCTTATCTCACTTTGAAGTTTGCAGGCTTGATTCTCCTCTGACTTCCCTCATTATATACTGCAGCTCTTAGTTGGATGATCAGCACAGTGAAAATGTCGCTAAGATGTCCTCTGAAGTCATGCTTCTTCTCAGGTATTTCTGAGACTTTAATTCTATAAATAGAACTAAGACCATGTGCTATCAACTACAAATAAATCCATGAGGCTGGACAGAATTGGAGGTTTGTTTTTTATCCACTCAGACCAAATCAACTTAGGAACATGTATGGCTCTGGATGAGATCCTATCTGTGTGATACAGGTGATTTAGTGACCAAGGAATCTGCTATTCTCTCTGTCTGGACTTTAATGTCAATGCAGTCAACTAGCTCAAAAACACCTCAAACCAAAGTATTACTACCAAGCTTATGTCCATTTATACAGTTAAGGGTCTTATCCCAGGAATTCTAAGAGGTGTTCCTAAGGGTCAGGGCTTGTCCTTGATAACTCAGATCTCTTTTTGACTTTGTAAGAATAGCCCCTCTTTTCCTAACTAGATGGAGAATTTAGGAAGATGGCTTCTCCTCTCTGGACCCTAATATACTCTTCCACATTTCAACAGGGTTGATGGTCTCCAAGGCCCTCCAGCTCTATAACTCTATGTGCACATTCGTTTGTTTGGAATTAGGTCACCTTTGAAAAATCTTTAGTGGCATCTAATTTGCAGTGAGCCAAAGTCAGAATATAGATTAGTGGTCACCTCTGCTCTCAGTGCCTCTTTGAAAGAGATTTACTATTGCTTGGCCAGGAGCAAATCCAAACTGGAAAAGAGGTAAGATAGCAGGGTTTTTACAAACCACTCCAGAGAAACCCAAACAATTCACAAATAACAGATCTATGTTTTTAAAAGTTACCTTGTATCTATGTCTGTGATCTACCTATCAATCATCTTGACCTGAGAAGATGACATGGACCAGAGAAAGGGTAAGAGAGAATCATATTGCAGATTCCATTATTTTAATGGGCTAGAAATAACCAGCCAGGTGGGAAATGTGCTTGGTTAGGTCAGCCAGCTTTGGCTACAGAGGAGGCTAAAATAAAAAGACAAATCCATTGTGGCCTTTTGTATAATTAATGCTTACTGAGTTTTCAAGTTACATTCAATGCTTGATGTCACATAGATGTGACCACCCAGTGTACGAAGTATTACCATTTGGCTGTTTGCCACCTCCCACTTCTTGCAAGTAGATTCCACTTGGATTAAGGACAAGAATGTGATGAGATGAGTAGCCAGGTAATAAAATCGTTTATACTAAGACATTGTAGGCAGAATGGGAGTCCTTGGAACAACACTTTTTGGTTGAGTAGCTTTGTGTAGTAAACCGAGTTACAGATAGGGTAGATAGCCATCTGCTATCTCCTCCTGCTTAGCTGCTGCTGCTGCTAAATCATTTCAGTGGTGTCCGACTCTGTGCGACCCCATAGACAGCAGCCCACCAGGCTCCCCCGTCCCTGGGATTCTCCAGGCAAGAACACTGGAGTGGGTTGCCATTTCCTTCTCCAATGCATGAAAGTGAAAAGTGAAAGGGAAGTTGCTCAGTTGTGTCTGTCTCTTAGCGACCCCATGGACTGCAGCCTACCAGGCTCTTCCGTCCATGGGATTTTTGAGGCAAGAGTACTGGAGTGGGGTGCCATTGCCTTCTCTGCCTGCTTAGCTACATCAAGTGAAATAAGAAACAAGTGGATCACTGAAAGCTGCCCACAATTTAAACAGATTCACTTCTACTGTCGAAAATAAGAGTAACACTGCCAGCAATAAAAGTATCACGGACAAATTTGAGAATCAGACTGACTTCAGGTATTCTTTGGATGGATGAATGTTATAATAACATGTAATAATCTATGAAGTGAGCCCACACAAGAATGATAAAATAGAATAAAGGATCTAAAGGGATTTTGAATAATTTTCATTTCCTTTGTGCCTTTCTGTGTTTTCTAAATTTTCTACAATGAACACGTATTGCTGTTGAGATCAGTAAGGAAAAGAAAAAAACCTGAATGGATTTAAATAATCCCCCTGGGATGACCATTTTGTTACGTTACATTTGTAGAGTACAGTAAAACTTCAAGTAAGCAGAGCCCAACTTGTAGTTCATCAGCATTTGGCTTTCTTTTTTAAATAATCCATCTTGAGAAGAAGCAAATCACAAGAAAACAGGCAGATATAAGAGATGTGATAAAAAACTAATTTAAATATCTATTTTAAAATCTTGTCTAAATTGTTTTCCAAGTTGTTTTGTACAAATGAATATAGGTTACTTAGAAAAACATCATTTTCAAAAAATCATTTTGGTCCCTCTTAACCACCAACTCAACCTCCTGTGTTATTAGCAACAGACGAATCGGGAAATAATTGGTTGTCTACAAGAATCAGGCTATACTCCACTAAATAAATCAAATGGTACCTGAAAGTAGAATGTTTTTCTTTTCCATGAATAATTAAAAACATGAAGGCAAATTGAAGAAAGCTTAGTTTTGGTCAATGCAGAAGGCTTTAATGAAAAAGAATCCAAGTAAGGAGGGAGTGATTTTAGATAGAGGTTCGTGATAGAATCAAGCAAAGGAAGATGTGATCACAACCAAGACAGGACTAGCAAGCTAGACAAGGTAGGCTTGGCTGGTATGCTGGATGGACTACAGAAATACCAAGGAGGGAACTAGAGGGTAGGTAGGATTAGATCCAGAGCTAGCAATCACACTCTTAATCTTATGGCTTACTAAACACCATGGCTGGTCAGTCCTCACTTTACATGTTCAGCCCAGGGACTAGACAGTTCCTAGGGTTAAAGCACTAGACCATGTCTAGGAGAATCCTCATCCATAGTGCCTACAGGTGCAGCCTCATTGCTCCTCCCTTGCCCCCCAATCTTTCCATATTCATAGAAGAGGGCAGTGCCACCTCCTCTAGAAGTCAAGTCATGTATTGAGTTGATACTTTTCTTTGAAACTTCCCTCAGGCTCTGCCTCTTTCTAGAAGCCTTAAAAGTTCAGCTTTGGACTGACCCTTCTCACCGGTAGAGGATGATATGTCATGTCTCCTCCTCCTCTGCCATGTCTAGAAAAGGGGATTAGAAACTCAGTTCAAGGAGATTGAAAGGCAACTTGAGCCTTTTCTGCATCCTCTTGAAGAGCTTTAGCATAGTAAATAGACCACCCCGAGGCTGGGAGAAGTGAGCTTCTGTGAAGAGAGAAATAGTCCAAGGGTGCTTTGACTGAAGACTAAGGGAAAACTGCTGGGAAGAGCTTTTGACTCTAACCTCAGATTCAGGGTGAGTTGATAATGGAAAAATTAAATATTAGTGAGAAAGGTATCAAATTATACCTTAGGCATTTCTTTCTTTGAAAAGGCTTGTTCTAAAAGAATTAACTGCTTTACTAGCTGATATGTTTGGGTTCAGCTGTTTTAATAAAGAGATTATTTTTTATAATAAAAGAGAGGAAAAGCTTGCTTAACTATTTTAAACATGCCTGTGACTTAAGCCTTATTGCTTCAATCCACGTGACTGTGGCAAGCCACTGCCAACAACCCCTTGAAAGTAGACTCTGGAAAACTAAAAGCAGAAAGTAAAAACAAATGTTCAGAGGGATTTATTTTAAGGGCAGGGTGGGCAGGAAAAGGAAAGGGAAGTACCACACTTTAAGGGGAATTGCTCAAGTCAGTCTATGACTTCTATATCTTTTACCCTGACAGTATCTCTTACATCTCTCTTGCTCTGTCAATGTTCAGAATGTGACCATGAGACCCAGTGAGCTACTCATCTAGCAAGGACAATTCAGTTATGTTACCTAAATTCTCCTTACTTAGACAACAAAAGAGACCATGACAGTTTTGGAAAGATTTTGAGTAATAAGGGATCAGAAAACAAAGGAACTTCTTTTTAGCCCTCAGTTATCCAAACAACACAATTAACCAGACCCTTCTCCCCACTCCTCCTGCCTATGCATTCCAGAAAACTGAGGTCACAGTGCACTGGGATTCAGATGTATGTATGTTTGCTGGAAGATTTTTTTTCCTGGCACTAATCGCATAGTATCTGAGTTATAAATTATGCTCATTAAATACTTTCTAGAGATTCAAATGAAATGAAAAAGAAAACAAAGTGCCTCCTACTTTTTTCTGTGAAAACAGAGTCCTTCTTATCTTAGTCCAAGTAGGGCCTGCTATTTTGGAATGACTAAACTTGGAGGTGGTTCTCTGCCCTTCTTTAGGGTTCATACTCATTGTATACATTCAAATGGCCTTTTGGGAATAGATGTATAGTGAGCAAAGCTTATTAATGTTATTTCCCAGGGGCCCCCTTTCAGGAGAATTAGGCTTGAGTAACCCTAGAGATTGGTCATCCTCAGAGGTAACATCGTTCACTAATTTCTTGCCCAGACAGGTCAATTTGTTGAACTGGAGCAAGCTTTTCCATTGCCTCACCAAGAGAAGATTCCAGTCATGGAGCCCTTCACTCCTGGGTGGGAGAAAGAGGAAACAGTAAGTATACCTTCCCCATCCTAGGCCTTTCATAGGATTTCAACATGAATGATTCCAACCCTGCAATACCATGCTACTCCACCAGCAGCTTGCAAATTGCTGAACTTGCCTGGATCATTGAACAAATAAACATCATTACATTTGTCAGGATTGCATAATTACAGTTGCATAATGTTGCTATTAACAAGGTTTTTTTTAATCAATTTTAACACAAAAGAGGAGGCATATTAATATATAGGTAATTCTTAATTAACTAATGAGATGTGTCCTAAACATTTATAAGTCAATGATTTGGAGTTTGGAATGCCTTGCTGCATGGAAGCTGTTACATATGTGGTGGTCAGGTTTCTAGGCCAGTCCACAAAGGCCGATTTAACCCACATGAAGCAGAGTTGTATTAGCTCTCTGGCGGAGGTCCTAGGTCTTGAGAGCAGAAGGAAAAGCATGCTTTCTTCCCACTCTTTGGGTCCAAGGAAAACCCAAAGCATAAGTTTTGAAAGTAGGGTAATCTAAACAGACTTTCCCACCCTCATACTTGTTTTCACCCTTCTTCTATCTCCTAGGGATTCACTGCTTTTGTCTCGTCCCAAGGCCTCCACTATGATCCTTCATTCTTCAAAACTGCCATCTTCTTCATTTCTCCTAGTCCACATGAAAATGAAAGTTCCCAGTCCTCCTGAGCATGAGACTCAGTTCAACTTCATTATAATATTAGATGAATTGCCCCTTCCTCTCCAAAAGGTATATCTATGGTTTATCTGGGCTTCCCTGGTGGCTCAAACGGTAAAGAATCTGCCAGCAATGCAGGAGACCCGGGTTTGATCCCTGGGTTAGGAAGATCCCCTGGAGGAGGGGCTGACTCCCCACTCCAGTATTCTTGCCTGGAGAATCCCATGGACAGAGCAGCCTGGCAGGCTGCAGTCCATGGCGTTGCAAAGAGTTTGACAAGAATGAGCAACACTTAACTAATGGTATATCTAAGAGGAGGCTTGTCAATCCCACATTAACCACAGTTGATGAAATTTAAGGGAAAGTAAACAGATAAAGTAATAACCTCGAGGAAGTTTTAGGAAATGGTAGATATTGGAGGACAAGAGGAAGGAGCTATAGTAGAGAGCAGGGCACAGACTGAAAGGCAAGTCCTGTAGTCAGTTCACCAAAGTTATACCCCCTTTCTCAGGATCTTCCTTCCCTCTCTATCTGACACCACAGTGCTCTCTAAAGGTTTTCAAGTTTCTCCTCAATGGCTCCCATTGTCTTGCAGGTCTTTAATAAGCTGGGGCTATCTCACTAAGGGTCAACCTGAAAAGTCAGAAAAAGTTGGAAACATTCTGGAATAGGGGGTGTTACTGGGTGACAGCAACATAGAATATTTAAAGAGAGGTAAGTGAAATGTCTGGGAAATCTTGGATTTAGGTCAAGCGTTCTAAAATTTATTGGGGGTGCTCTTTTTGAGGATTTTTGAGATTTGCACAACCTGCCAAGGCCATTGTGGTCAATTAACATGCTAATTAAAGCCCAAGTGCTAATGAGTGTGTGCCTGCTCAGTCACTAAGTCGTGTCCCACTCTTTGCAACCCTGTGGACTGTAGCCCACCAGGCTCCTCTGTCCATGGGATTCTCCAAGCAAGAATACTGGAGTGGGTAGCCATACCCTTCTCCAGGGGATCTTCCCAACCCAGGGATCGAACTTGTATCTCCTGCATTGCAGGCTGATTCTTAACCACTGAGCCACCCGGGAAGCCCATGCTAACGAGGCCAGTGGTCAAATTCACTTCTGAGCCAATTGGCTTCAATCTGTCCCATAGACTCACAGCCCACAGCATCTTCCCCTCTAGCAAGGCGACCCAGATGAGTGAGTGTAAATGGCCTCAGTCACACCCAGCTGCAATGCTGGGAAAGCACTACCCAGCACACAGCCAATGACGGTAAGCCTGCTGCAGTGTTTTCTGCTGCCAACTCCAACACAGTCTTAGGAATGCATAGGTTCTTGTACAGTACCTCCAATGCCCATGCCACCCTACCAAAGGGAAAACCCTTCAAGAGTTTCCAAACCCCTTTCTGCTGTGAGAGAGAGAGTAAGAGAGACAAAGACCAGTTCCTTATCTGCTTATACTGGTCAACAGAAAAGAACAGAGCCCAGGCCCAGGTAGCAGGGTGGCAGAGGGTGGTGCGGGCTGCAGGGCAGCCATGTGCTCAGTACAGAAGGTTTCTGAAGCATAAATGTTATAACTCAGAGAGGGTACCTGTGATCATCACAGAAATGAGGATACCTTGGCTTTCTTAGGAGAAAAGCAGTTATAATAGCAGACAAAGTCAACAGAGGCCACTGGGAATAGAGGAAGTATATGGCCTTTGGTCATTGTGTAGCAGCTCGAACTGTGATTATTCTGGAACATGTTAAAAAGACAAGGAAACAGGAGTGTGTGGAGACACCGTAAAATTTACTTTAGAATCTTGTGATTTCCAAGGCTATGTGGAGGAAGCGATGGTCTGAGGGTCAGTGTCTCCATGAAAGAAGGAATAAGAAAGCAAGATAAGAGAAGAGACACTGACAGGAGCCCAATAAGGCACTGGCGTCCTCTGAGAGAGATACATGGGGGAGAATCCTTGATAACTGGTCTGTTGTTTTTGCTTGGGAATGATACCCTTCTTGTCAGGGAGGAGAGACGAAGGAAACTGTCCTGAATTCAAGCCAGGCAGTTGAGAAGTTGCCAGTCTTATTTTGGTTGGTAAGACCAACCTCAGAAGCAATCGGGCAGGGCTGCCAGAGGAAAAGACATAAGCATCTTGTCGTGTGGCTTAGATAGAAGAGGATCTCTAAAGGCCTAAGGTGGCTCACCATGTGGCCCAGGTGCTGGACAGTGAAAGAGATGGGTGCACCTGCCTGAGAACTGGATAACAAGGCCAGCCTTGTTAACATTCAAACACGTTATCAGTGCAGGAGGCAAGGATCTCTCTCAGGCTGGGGCAGCCAACCTCCCTCTGAGGCAGTTCGCTCTGCAATTGGCCTCCTCACAAGGTTTTTGCACAACTCAGGGAAGCTTGGAATTTCGCCAGCTCCATCACACTCTGCCCACAGAGTGTAGGCTGACACTGGCACCCATGCCAAAGGGAGCCCCAGCTTTGAAAGTCTGGCCAGCTCCTGGGCTCTGTTTCCCTGCTGGCCATTACCTTATGGCTTGTTTCTCACCAGCTGCTTTTCTGCTTTTCTTCTTTGGAAGGCTGCAATCTCTGCTGGTTGAAGGCCATGGCCCACTTGCCTGTGGGGCAGGAGCAACACAAAAATAGTTAGCGAAGAGTATGTGGCAGAGAGGGGCATGGGAAGATGCTAATTAAGTGTGATCTCCACTTACCCATCTTTGCCCACTGGTGGGGGCACAGGAAGGGGCTTCGTGAAGCCCTTTTTCCCAACCAGCCAGAAGGTCTCTTCTGTGCCTTTGCCCTTATTAGAGAAAAGATGGAAAATCTTAAAGGTACTATAACCAATTTTTCTAAAGAAGTCTTTCTGGTCAATAGGAACGGAATGTCTACAAACATTCCATTTGGCTCAGAAACTGCCTCTGCTTTCCCCTTGTCCCCACTCCCTGGCATCTTCCTTCCAATATGGCTTCTTTGTCATATATACCCAAGGCTCAGACATGGAAATGGCAACTCAGTGTTCTTGCCTAGAGAATCCCATGGACGGGGGCAGGGGGTCCTGGTGGGCTGCCATCTATGAGGTTGCAAAGAGTTGAACATGACTGAGCAACTAACACACACACACACACACACACACACACACACACACACACACACAAGCTCCATAAGCTGCCACCGCAGCTAGATAAAAAGCAAACAGCATTTCAAGTTGTCATCCAGATGTTTCGCCTACCCGCCACCACACAGCTCCATCTTTGGGAATATGTGGCTGTTTCACTTCACAGCTGCCAAAGAGCTGTATGTTCAATTGAAGATTTTGTCTGTCATTTTTGCCCTCATCTTTTGGCATTAGTCAACCTATTGTTTTGGTACCCAGAGTACATACATTCAGAGTCCACCTCCCCCCAACCCTCCACCATCCAGTGTCTCTCACAAAAACCAAAAAGAGAATAAAAATGGAAAGCACACCATGCAACTTGGTTCTTAAGCCCAGGGCACCCTGGCTGCTTTGAGAAGTCACCATTTCTGCAGTGTTTCTTTTCTTCCTGCCAAGGGAGTCTTACAGGCAGAGAGAGACCCCAAGGGAGGCCTCCACCTACAGCCCCACTAGTCGATTATCAAGAACCACAGGTCCAAGAAGAGAAAGCAAATGTAAACTCAAGTTCATTGCCCCAGAGCCTGAGAGATGACTTCAAAAGAGCCACATTTTCTGCCCCTGCCCTACCATCCCCTCTTCTTCAATCAGTCCTCCTCAACAACATGGTTCTCTCTCCTCCTTTCAATTCTGTTTTGTCTGTCCTCTGATTTCCCCCAATCCATAAGGGGAAAATGTGTTTACTAAGACTGAAAAAAGTAATGGGATGTGTTTCCAATTCATTAATCTGAAATATGGTCTTACTCTCAGCAGATCTTATTTGGAACAGTTCTAAATTGCTTAACTTAGAAATTCCAATTAGGTTTGCCCCTTTAAATATCAAATCCATTATTCTCTATTTTATATCACATGTATTCATCCCTTAACAATCATGACAACAACCATAATAATTATTTAATAATTATTTAAATAATTAATATTTAATTGGAGAATCTCAAAACTTTTCACAAATATTTGGTTCAAGACTCTGAGCAAGCCCTCTAGGAGGAAGAGAACACCACAACAGCCCAACCTCCCTGAACAGACAGCCAGCCCACCCTAAGCCCACATAAGTGAACTATTTGGGACCAGAAGAAGTGAGCAGCTTGAAAATATGCTCATATCACTCATTCTTAAATTTGTTTCACCCTCATTGTGCCTGGGCTGAAAATACAGAGAGGGATCTGTCCTCAAGGAGCTCATAGTATAGTTAAATAAAAACAACTATCAGGCCATGTCTTGGGCCCTAAACAGAAGCTCAACTCTTCTGCCTCTTAAGCAGTTTCTTTTCCTCACAGAATCTAGTTCAGCATCTCATATAGAATAGGTGCTCAATAAACAGAGACTATTCCATTGCCTGGCATTCTAATCCCTTGAGTATTCTAATCCCCATGGTGTCACTGGACCTCGCTTTGGTACAACATACTCTCAAAACTTGATCCCAAGCCCCAGCCATAGTCGACTGTTTTTCTTGAGCTCTAGAAGCTATCAGGGCAGCATGCCAATACCCAAGGGAACTTTTGCAGATGCCAGGACTGTCCAGATATTTGGGTGAGTCCTGGGACATGCTGGGATGCCAAAACTAATGGTTGCAAAATAGAATGGGAGTGTTATGGACTCAGGCAAGCTTCCAAATCAAAGAATATGCTGGGGAGCTCCAGGGGTGCTCTGAGGTTTTGGAGCCCATCCAGGAGAATTCTTAGAATCCTAGCTCTCTGTTTACCCACCCTACTCCAAAATTCTGCTGAAAGAGAGAGTGGGGAAACAAGTAAGCAACAACTAAAGCTAAAGTGAACTCTTTGACTCAGCATCAATCCCTAGGCAGTCCCAGACACCTCCCAAATAATAGCACCTTCCTTTGGCCCGACACTTTTAAGACATCTCCTGTCTTGTTTAATCCTCATAAAAACTCTGGAAAACAGGTTTATTATTAACTTCATTCTGCAAATGGGGCCCTTGTTTATGATTATAAAATGACTTGGCATAGGTAGGACTTTGATCCCAACTCTGCTAGACTATAAACTTTATTTTTTACTATGATTTTCTATATTTTATTGAGGTGGAATTGACATATAACATAGTGAAGGACAGGGAAGCCAAGTGTGCTGCAGTCCATGGGGTCGCAAAGAGCGACTGAGCGACTGAACATCAAGCAAACAATTATGTTAGTTTCAGGATCACAACAATAAGTCTAGTTAACATGTAGTTAAACTCCGAAGTTTAAATGTTCGTCCCTCTCCATTGTATAGCTTTTCCCACACACTGGAGTCAAGGGGCAGGTCTAGTGACCAAAAAGCAACTGTTGGTAATTTTAAAGCTTGCGATTAATGAGCTTCCTGATAATCACAGGTCAGAAGAGGCCTCTATGTTGAGGAATGGAAGCACAAGGAAGATGAAGTTACTTGTCCAATGTCACACGTTGAGTCATCTATGGGACAAGAATTACAGACCAGACCTTCTGACCTTCATGACTCTGTCAATACAACTTCATTACTTCTTAGCTCAATTGCTGGTATGTAAATATCCACCTCTGGCAAAGACAACAGAAACCACCTGAGAACAACCATTTGGGAAAATCTTTTTAGAATGTAAATCCACCTGAGAGGCCCTGGCAAAAGCATGTGATAAGCCTGCTGCTGCTGCTGCTGCTGCTGCTGCTGCTGCTAAGTTGCTTCAGTCATGTCCAACTCTGTGTGACCCCATAGACACCAGCCCCCTAGGCTCCCCCGTCCCTGGGATTCTCCAGGCAAGAACACTGGGGTGGGTTGCCATTTCTTTCTCCAATGCATGAAAGTGAAAAGTGAAAGGGAAGAAGCCGAGACATATACAAAGTCTCAGCAAGGAGCTTCAAACTTGTCAGGAAAATGATAAGTGAAGCAGGACTCATTCATGTAAGAGAAGAGGTAATAAGATGATTTATCACCAGGCTACTTGGAAAAAAATACTGCAAAAAACAGAAATAGCCAGTTAAGCACTGATGATTTTTGTGCCAGTGTGGTAGCTCAGCTGGAAAAGAATCTGCCTGCAATGCAGGAGACCCTGGTTTGATTCCTGGGTCAGAAATGTCCCCTAGAGAAGTGATAGGCTACCCACTCCAGTATTCCTGGGCTTCCCTGGTAGCTCAGACAGTTAAGAATCTTCCTGCAACGCAGGAGAGCTGGGTTCGATCCCTGAGTTGGGAGGATCCCCTGGGAGGAGGGCATGGCAATCCACTCCAGTATTCTTGCCTGGAGAATCCCCATGGACAGAGGATCCTGGTAGGCTATAGTTCATGGGGTCGCAAAGAGTTGGACACAACTGAGCGACTAAGCACAATACAAGAGGGGGTTGGAGTGGACAGTGGGACAACTTCCTAGAGACCATGAGCTTCTCATCTCTCAATGTGTCTTCTTCTAACCTTCCTTATTTTGGTGTCTCTCTTTGTACCCCTCACCCACCCAATTACTCAACTGCTCTGTGTTTTCTTCTCTCAGCCAATCCAACCCACATCTTTGATCCCACTAAGAGAAACAACTTAAAGCGTCATCACTCCAATGGAGAGGGGATAGGGTTGGTGGGGGAGAGTGTTGTTGATGATGGATCCAAGCCTTGAGCTTAAGAGAAGAGGCTCAGATGGAGGAATTTTAAGCATCAGCCAGCTGGAAGGAGAGGATGTTTTTGGCCATCAACTTTGAAATCACACCTGGCTCCCCATCAAATGTGGTCCTTCTGAGCCATGTACTAGAGCAAATCCTCAAGGGACAAGGAATCCTCTGTCCCCCTACTAGGTGATAGTCAATACCTTTCCCTGGTTGGGAGGAGGAGGCTCAGAGACAGAAAAAGATCTCCCCTCTTCTTCCTTCCTTCCTTTGGGTCTTACTTCTCATCCTTATCTTTCTTCTCACTGGCCCTTCCTTTCCCCTCGGGCACTCTCACTTTTTCTCTCTCAGTATCTCCCTCTCAATCTCTCTTCCTCAGGAAGCCCCTGATAACCCGATAACCAAGGCCTGATGTGGCTGGCCTTAGGGGGCAGCCTCTCGCTGCCTCTTCCTCCAGATTCCCTGGGATAGGGGAAACTGTGAAGTTGCAAAGGGCCCTTTTGAAGCAGTCCTACTTTTGTCTGTGAACCACCCAAAGTTGTGATTACTCCTAACCAGTATGGGGGCAGGCAATAAAAATCAGTGGGGGGGGGGCGGGGAGGCGGTGAAGGCATATTTTTCCTTTTCAGTTGCATAAAGTGGCACCTCTTCAGTCCTTAAGTTCTCTCTTAAATGAAGGAATTTGTGTCTAGTAACATTAGGGAGGCAAGCACTTCAGGAAACCAAGCCACCTTTGTCCTCCTCTGCCAAGAAATGACCAAATATATAGAGGGATCACAAAAGCCTTGGGTGACTTGATTCACTGTCCATGTAATATCACCACCCCATCATATCTTTGTGTTCTCTGCAGAGGTGGGAAAGAAACCTCTGTCCCCTAATAAGTGATCCATTCCCCCTGCTAGAAGACATTAAGGATCTATTGGAAGGGACAATCTAGGATTAGCCATAGAAGGAATTAACTGATCAACTATAATCAGGCCTTTCAATCTTTGACTTCTGAAACTCCTTTATATGTAAATTGCAACCATCTGGGGAAGGCATACCAGTGACAGAAATAAATTATGCATCACTCAGTGCCCAGATTTTGCTTTGCTGGAGATTTTGGCTTCCTTGATGGCTCAGACAGTAAAGAATCCGCCTGCAATGAGGGAGAACTGGGTTCGATCCCTGGGTTGGGAAGATGCCCTGGAGGAAGGAATGGCAACCCATTACAGTATTCTTGCCTGGAGAATCCCCATGGACAGAGGAGCCTGGTAGGCTACAGTCCATGGGGTCACAAAGAGTCAGACATGACTGAGCAACTAAACACAGAGAATAATCACTGAGAAAACAATTTTCATGCACAATGGTAACATAGAAAGACTACTAGGGCTTCCCTGGTAGCTCAGTGGAAAAGAATTTGCCTGCCAATGCAGGAGACATGGGTTCGATCTCTGGTCTGGGAAGATCCCACAAGCAGAAGGGCAACTAAGCCCATGTCCCACAACTATTGAGCCTGTGTTCTAGAGCTGGGGAGCCTCAACTACTGAGCCCACATGCCCTAGATTCCATGCTACACAAGAGAAGCGACCGAAATGAAAAGCCCACATGCTGCAATGAAGAGTAGCCCCAACTCGCGACAACTAGAGAAAGTGACAAAGACCTAGCACAGCCAAAACTAAATAAATGAACATTATTATTAATGAAGGAGAAGTCAGGCTTCCTGGGTTATGGCTTGACTCTGCTATCAATTGACTATGTAACCCTGATCAAATTACTTCACTATTTTGGGCCTTGGCTCTTTATCTGAAATTTGACGGAGTTAAATGATCAAATCTCTAGAGTCTTTTACAGTTGGGACCACCAGGGGCCCTAGGGCCATCCAGAGGAAGATAAAAAGAATCCAGTGGAAATGGTGAAAAAGAAAGAGATATTAGTCTAATCCTGAATCCTAGATCAAGTGATAGTCCTCACAAAGAAAAGGTGCTATGTTTGTCTTTCATCAGAACTGACTTCATTCTTCCTGGTCCTTGGGGAAATAGATAAAGCTTCTCTGTACACAGGGGATCAATGTTGGGAATGAAAAATGCGAAAGGAGGGCCACCAAGCCAATGGACAGAAAATCCAAACTCTCCAGTAGCGTAGTTTAATGAACAACACCTGGCACTGCCAGATATTAAATGAGATGGAAGTTAGACAATGTAAATAATAATGCAAAATTCTGGGCAATTTTTTAAGAGAGAAAAATGCAACTCACAGTCTGAAAAATGCAGAGGGACTTTTAACGATCCTTCTCAAAGCAGCCATATTTTAAAGAGATGAAAATTGAGGCAAAGGGAATGATCTTTGCAGAACCACACATGGAATTGAGAATTCTGCCTGAATTACAGCTCTGAGTCTCAGACACCCAGGTAAACTCTTTCAGCAGACCATGACCTCTCCAGTAGCAGGTGTGTTCAAGTGGTTTGACTCAAAAAACAAAAGGACATTATACCTTGAGCTCTGTTCTTCCTCGAAGCTCCACTTCATAGCCTTCACCCAGGGTTCGAAGAATTGTCACTGTGCTATGACTGACGTGGATGCGATAAGCTGTAAAAGCAAGAAAGGCATGACTTTGGGTCCTTCAGGTAAAATCAGTGAGAGAATATTAATGTCGTAAATGCTCCCACTTCTAAATGGACAAGACCCTAAACAAATTCCCTGAGAGAGAGAGTACACTTTAGTTAGGGTTTCACAGGAGGAGGTAAGGGGAAGGAATGGTCTTCCTCACCAGGCCCAAATAAAGCATTAACTGTAGCACCTATCAGCCTCCTAGACACTATCTCAGATTAAAGGCCATGCAATAGAAATGATTGAGATGAAGAAAACAGCAACCACTACTTGCCCTCAGCTGAAACGTGATCTCCTCTGAGGGAAGTTACAGTCTCACAGGCTGCTGCTGGGGCTGAACCCTCAAGGTTGGCATATCCTACTTAAGAGACAAAAGGGTATCTTTTCCACACACATCCATCCAACTACCTTTCAACACTGCCGTACTTAAAATAAGACATCAATGAGAAATGTCCCAACACCTCTGCCAACATTGTGTGGTGACTACATCTATAGCTGTCTTTTCGGCAGATGCCTCTAGCTGTGTACACACATGAATGAATGATTTTCCAACTAATACCAACTTAGGATAAGAGACTGGGGAACTATGACTAAAACATCTATTCAGAAATGAAGTGTAATTCTTTGGTGAAGAGCAATCATTTAACTGAGGTAGGATCCTTAACTGTCCTGAAAACTGTCTTCCTGTGAAGTAAGATCTTGTTCAGGCTGAGCAGTAAATAAAAGTCCAAGACAGTTCCACACACACTTTGAGAAAGTATTGAGGCTGGCCAAAAAGTTCGTTCGGGTTTTTGCATACGCTCTAGTAGAAAACTTATTGGCTAACCCAATAATTATTTTTCTTTCATTTATTATTTTTTGTTGGAATATAATTGCTTTACAGTGTTCCCAATAATTCTTTTAGAATCTGAGTACAATCCGAGTAGCATGGCATGAGTGAAAAGAACGGCAAGAAATTTCTGCTGTCTTCTACAAGGACTTGCCTTCTCTTGACAGCTCAGTATTGTCATTTGTGTCTTCCTCACTACTTCACTCCAAATGCTTCTTAAAAGTCACCTAGTGTGTCCCTAGCTAGCACTATGTGTGACATTCCACTAGCATCTAGTCATGAGGGAATATCTCAATAGAATAATCCTACTGATGGGGAACGCACAGTTCAACACAGAAAGATAGCTGATTCCAACCACCATCCAGTCATGTGGCAAGGAAGATCACTCCAGGGCTGGGTCACTAGTCACTTCCATTTTAGAATCAGTAGATTCAACTGAGCATAAAAGAGGTGTTGATTAAACTGATTTTTTAAAAATAGACCAATGATGCATCCTAATCTCATATCCAACACGAACTTAGAAGCTACCTCCTTATAGGTCTTCAGTCAGGAGCAGCACTTAATATCACGTTTCAGTCACCGTCATTAGCTTCCAGAAAAGCACTCTAACCAGCTTCTGTAGTACAGAGACTACATATGTACACTTCTCCATATCCCTCACAATGCCTTCCTTACAGAGTCAGTGCTTCACATACATCTGCTGTGCATGACTCACTCATGATCCACTTTCCGCTCTCAGCTCTGTATTTCCAACATGAAATGTGTGGAGTTTCCCTAGTGCGGACCAGAATATGACTGCACTGTTCTACGGGCTTACATCAGTCCAGAGAACTGTGCCAGTTTCACTTCCTCCTGGGTTGCGCTTCTAGAGCAAAGTTACGCGCATGCCGCAGTTCCTGGATGACTACTCCCATGGCCTCTGCCATGTCTGCGGCATTTGAAGACTTTGCCAGATGTCAGAAAATTTATTCTGACAACAGCTTCTAAGTTCCGTGCTGCCTCCTTTATCATGGCTGCATGGGCTAGACTGACTAAGACTGGGCCTATTGTACAAGTCTGTTTCGGCACATGAGTGATGAGACGTGGGGTCAGACAGGGTACCACCCACTGTGATAGAGACCACCATATCATCAGGGACTAGGTTGCATACGCTGCTGAAGTTTAAGAAGAGCTTGTCCTGCTTAGTAGCTGTCAGAGCCAGGGCTGCTAAGGGCTTAAGTGATTTTTTCTAATATTTAATCCATGAAAACTGTATATAAAATCTATTGTTGTCTCTGTTTTTTTATACTAGCTTGAACAAATCACTTTGCCTATGATACAGGTAAAGCACATTGTGATTCTGACATTGCCTTAGGAGTGATAGGAAATAAACAAGAAAGTGTTGCCAGGCACAGACAAATGGCATAATGGTTTGTATGGTTTTCTTCTCAAAGCAATAGGGGAGAAATGGCATCTTTGATACCATACCTGGTTTGATAGAAGCTAAGAGTTTTATATACAGGCACGTTGAAATTATTTCAGAATTCCAAGCTCCTCAGATTGAAGCATTATTGCTAGCTAAATTTGAGGGTGCTTTGATGAAGCCAGAACTCCTGGGGTCCTAACTAGTTCAAAAAAGGACTAAAGCAGGAAACATCAGCTGGTTGGGAGAGAGTTGACTCTGGGTGTGTCTCTACAAACTAGTTGAAAAAACAATGTCAGTGCCTTTCCTGTTTCTTTTTTCAATATGATGCCCACACACCCATCAAGCAAGCCAATTTTTTCCTTTACCCGAAGGATTTTGTTGTTGTTGTTGTTGTTGTTTTGATCAAATTGCTGGCTGTTTCAGTGTCACCTAGCTACAGCTTCATTTCTAAAACAAGAAAGGTACATGTTCAGTCCAACATCACCCCCTACTGGTTTACCATTAGAGACAAAAACCTGTGTGTTACATCCCCTTAAGATTCTCAAATTATCTTTTAATAATTCTTTGAAACATTCAAACATCTCTCTGCTCTCTTTCCCCTCTCTTGAGGAAGAATCACTTTCCCAGTAGCAGGAGATTACCATCCCATTCATCCCTCTAGAGATACTCACGTAACCCTGTTGATTCCATCCGAGAAGCTGTGTTCACAGTGTCTCCAAACAAGCAGTATCTGGGCATGGTGAGGCCCACCACTCCAGCAACAACCGGCCCTATAGAGGAGCACAGGTAATCAGGATTATAGTCATCAGGTATGAATCCAATGCTAATAGAGGGACACTGCCAAGGGAAGGAATGTAGCTGCATGAAAGAATAAAGTTGCCACTACATAGCTCTGGGACTCTGAAGGAAATCTTATGGTGAGTAATGCATTCTTTGCCCTATAAAAAAACAAATTTATGACAATGCAGAAATGATTACCCTTCTGATTGATGTCTTTGTTCCAAGTAACAGTAACACCCAAGATGCTTATATCTGTCAATAGGGACAACCAAGCATTAAACCCAATAAGGAAAGCCTGGGCAGGGATTCAGGATCCAAGCATGTTTGTTTCAAGGGAAAAATGTGAGTCTTTCTTGTGCCTTAGGGTTGGAAGGAGGTATCCATGGGGCTATCTGTCTCCCAAATTGTGTCTATAAAGAGAATTATTGCTACGACAGTTGGAAAATCTGAAAAGAAGTATAGTTGACATTCAATCATCTGTGTAGTATATAAAGATGATCTGAGAATATTTTCTATTTGCCCTTAGAATGGTTTTTGCTTTTACATTTTAATACAACCATGCTAAATGTTCAGAGAATGAACATTACTTGAAAGAAATTTCAGCAACCATACTGAAAATCTAGTTCAAAAATATCTAGAAATGTCTCAACTTCACCTTTCTGGTCTCTAAGTGAAAATTGTTCAGCATTATCTTTTTGCTGTTTCCTGAGTTAGAGAAGGGCTTCCCTAGTTGCTCAGATGGTAAAGAATCCGCCTGCAATGCAAGAGACCTGGGTTGGGAAGATCCCCTGGAGGAGCGCATGGCAACTCACGCCAGTATTCTTGCCTGGAGAATCCCCATGGACAGAGGAGCCTGGCAGGCTACAGTCCATGGGGTCACATAGAGTCGGACACGACTGAGCAACTAAGCATGCACACACAAAATAATTTTGCTCTAAAAAATTCCTTCTGGACATTCATTTGTAAGAATAAAAGTTAAAAATTGAAACATGTATACTATCATGTAAGAATCGAATCACCAGTCTACGTCCGATGCAGGATACAGCATGCTTGGGGCTGGTGCACGGGGATGACCCAGAGGGATGTTGTGGGGAGGGAGGTGGGAGTGGGGTTCATGTTTGGGATCGCATGTACACCCGTGGTGGATTCATGTCAATGTATGGCAAAACCAATACAGTATTGTAAAGTAAAATAAAGTAAAAATAAAAATTTAAAAAAAAACTACAAAAGTTATGTTTCTCATTATAATTCATGTCTCACCCATTAAGAAGCATTCACTGAGCACTGAACTAGACACCAAGGGGAATAAAAAAGAAATGTATCATATAGCCTCAGTTCTGTAGGAATTTAGAGCTTAACTGAAGAGAGGAGACTACCAAACCAGAAGCAATTAAGCAACAATCCAAGACAATGTATGGTTGAGGCAAGATAAATGGTACAGGCAGAAGTGCTCTAATAGTTTAGAAAATGGGAGAGGGGTTGCTTATTAAGGCTTGGTTCAGTCCAAAAAGATCCAATGGAGAAGGCAGGATTTGATTTAGATCTTGATGAGTGAGTTGGATTTGAGTAGGAGAAAAGGGACAAAAATCAAAGGTTTGTGGTTGGGCTCGAGTTTGGAATTTTGGGAAACTCTTATAGAGCGCAGTCTGCTTAGTTCAGGTGCCTGGGGAGAAACTAGAGACAAGATTGGCTATTGGGTTGTACAAGATGGTGGACCTTGAACCACTAGAGAATTTTGAGCAGGGGATTACATAATGAAATTTCTTTTTCTTTTTTTCTCACATCAGTGTATAGAATGCACTGAAAGGGGAGAAAAGTAAAACCAGGGAAAACAGTTAAGAGACTATTACAGTAACTCAAGCACAAAGTTGTAAGTACTGGAAAGGAGGTGATGATAGAGGGCAAAAAGGAGGGATAAAAGAGAGACATTAGGGAAGGAGAACCAACAGACATGTTGAGTGTCTGAAAACCATGAGAAAATTAGCATGTGGGCCTGGGAACTTATGCTGGTTTGTGGGAAAAGATGACTTAAAGTTTTAGAAATGCAAGGTTTGAAGTAATGGTAAATCATCCAAGAAGAGTTGTGCTGAGGGGAGTTGTTGATGTGAAACTGAAGCAGCAATGAGATGAAGGCTCCTGTTTAAAAGAAAAGTAATGAAAATCACCTATGTGGCTAAGCATTCGGGATATAAACATGAGTAAGATCTGGTTCCTGCCATCAAGGAGCTTATAGTCTAATGGACAGACAGGCAAGCAAAGATAGATTATGATGATAACTATGAGAAGGATGGATAGAAAGAAGCAAGAGTGGAAGCAAGAAGATGCTATGGCAGTGATCCAGGCAAGAGATGCTGGTGGCCTAGACTTGAGTAGTGAGAGTCAAGAAGAGACAAGACAGAATCAAGAAATATTGAAAAGGTAAGACTTAGTTGAATGGTGAAGGTCAGGGTGAGGGCAGAGTCAAGGAGGATGACTCTCAAGACTAACTGGAATAACTAGGTGAATGGTAGTGACACCAACTGAAATAGAAAATAAATACAGGAAGGGGAGATCATTTATATAGGTAGAAAGTCATTCTGTTTTGGATGTGTTGGTCTGATGTCTGTGTGGAACATTCAAATGGAAATGCCAGCAGTAAGTCTGATATACAGGGCTAAAGCTTAAGGGAAAAGACAGGTGTTAAAGTTGAAGAGTTGGAAGTCATCAGTACATAAGTGGTAGTTAAACCACAGACATGGATGAGATCACCCAGAAGAGCATAGTAGGGGAGAGAAACAGTGGATGAAGGATAGAACCATGCCAGAAGGCTTTCCAGGTGACACACTGGTAAAGAATCTGCCTGCCAATGCAGAAGGTACAAAGGATGCAGGTTCGATCCCTGGATGCAGAAGATCCCCTGGAGAAGGAAATGGCAACCCAGTCCAGTATTCTTGCCTGGAATATTCCATGGACAGAAGAGCCTGGCGGGCTACAGTCCCTGGGGTTGCAAAGAGTCGGACACAACTGAGCATGCACACAGACAAAGACAGATGAGATTATCAGACAATGGTAGAAAATGAAAGCCAGTTTGGCATGAGTTGAGAAATGAATTCAAGGTCAGGACATACAGAGAGCAAGGAGATCACAGCTCGGAGTTTTGCAGAAAATGTGGGAGCAGTTAGACAGCAGGGATTGCTAAGGGAGCCAGTAAATGAAATGGACCAGAAGCATTCAGAGAGTGAGGAGCAGGTCATAAAAGCCAATTGGGGGGGAATTGTCAAGACTACCAAGTGCTGCAGAGATAGGGGTAGACTAGGACTGGGAAAAGTGATGAGGGCTGAAGCCAGATGGCAAAGGGTCTAAAGAGGGAGTGGATAGTGAAGAAATGGTGTGATAAATGTCAATCATCCTTCTACAAAATTTGGTAGGAAAGGGATGAAAATGATGGGAGAAGAAAAGGGGCCTAGAAGAGCAAAGATAAACAGGAGGCAAATAGAAGCTAGAAGATGAAAGGCCTGAGAAGATACCTGGGAATGTATAAAGACAGATGGAAAGGGTACAATGAGGGGGCATCCTGAAGATGTTCAAGCAAGTGAGGAGGGAGGTGGGAGAATGAATACTCCAGGAGTTGAGACTTCAACGAATTAAAGGAATGATCCTTTAAATACTACACATGCAGGCTGGTCTTGTATCATAAACACGGAGATGCTGGCTCTAACCAGAAAGGTGGACTGGAAGGGTTTGGTACTTAGAACAAGAGCTGCTGCCCACTGGGGTAGGGCAGGTGCTGGAAGGAGAGGAAACTTGGGGAGACGAAAAGGAATGAGGCAGCACTAGACACCTGGATAATCCAGCTGCCGATAATCAGGGAAGAGCTACCCTCTTCCTCCTGTTTCCAGCCTTCCCTTGAAGTGCATAATGTTTTCTCCCACTTTAGCTGCTGGTTTGTTACCTGAGTGCAGGCCTATTCGAATCCGGACTGGCACCTCTGGCATGTGCCGCATCTTGAAGGTACCCACAGAGCTGAGGATGTCTAGGGACATGTTTGCAATCTCGGCTGCATGCCTCATGCCATTCCTCTTTGGGAGGCCTGAGGCCACCATGTAAGCATCTCCAATGGTCTCTACCTGGAAATCACGGGAAATAGAATGAGCAAGTAAATACTTTGTGTGTGTGTGCGTGTGTGAGAGCATGCATACATGAGTGCACGTGTGACCTTTCATACAGGTAAAGGGTATGATGGACGCTAAGTGTTCTTGTAAAGTGAAGAAGTCAGAAAGAGGCTCTCAGTGCTTCACAGGCCTGGCTGCACAGTAGAATCACTTAAGAAACTTCATTTAAAAAATACTGATGTTTAAGTCTTACACCTATAGATTTTACAGTTACTTCTCAGGTTCCTGTCTGGCCCTAATGAACTCTCTGGCTCCAAATAATTCCTGGGGAAGGGAAAGGGGAGATTTCTGGGACTGTCCATGGATATTCATTGGGGAGCACCCTTGGAGAAGGTGCTTTCCCAGCAAGCATTTCTCTAGACCATTTGGGTCAAAGAGCTAGGGTAGCTTTAAGGCAAATATAGGGAAAAGGAAAGGAAGGAAGTGAAACAGTCTGTTCCTTCTGCTTTGCCTTGCTAATATGACAGTTTTGCAGCTTCCCCAGGTGTGAGAACTGTCTTTTCCCACCAGCTCCCCGTCCTAACACTACCTCTCTAAGGAGCAGCAGTACTAGCCCTCCACTCCTTGCAGGCGGCACTTAGAACTGGACGCCTGTGAATTAAGGTGACTCTGTGCTCCTCATCTTCCCCACAGAAGTGTATCCACTCTTTCTAGTGACTAGTAAGGTGAAGCTTTGCAAGTAAATCCAAAAGATAAGTAAGCTGAAGGGATGTCTATGAAATGGGCCAATCAGACTCTGCTAGTACAAGTTCCACTCAGTTAAAACTCTATGTTCTCCTAGATTCCCTTAAAAACTAGGAATAAAACTACCATATGACCCAGCAATCCCACTACTAAGCATATACCCTGAAGGTGAAGGTGAAGGTGAAGTCGCTCAGTCGTGTCCGGCTCTTTGCAGCCCCATGGACTGCAGCCTATCAGGCTCCTCCAGAAAACAAAACTGAAAAAGACACATGTACCCCAATGTTCACTGCAGCCCTATTTACAATAGCTAGAACATGGAAGCAACCTAGATGTCCATCGACAGATGGATGGATAAAGAAGCTGTGGTACACATAGTCATTTGAGTCAGTTCTAGTAAGGAGGATCAACCTAGAGCCTATTACACAGAGTGAAGTAAGTCAGAAAGAAAAACAAATATCATATTTTGACATATATATCTATGGAATCTAGAAAGAAGGCACTGATGAGCCTATTTGTAGGGCAGCAATGGAGACGCAGGCATAGAGAACAGACTTGTGGACACACGGTGGACAGGAGAGGGTGGGTCAAATGGAGCCAATGGGAATTTGCTGTATGACTCGGGGAACTTAACCCGGGATTCTTTAACAACCTAGAGGGGTGGGATGGGGTGGGAGATGCGAGGCAGTTTCAAGAGGGAGGGGACACAAGTATACTTATGGCTGATTCATGTTGATGTGTGGCAGAAACCAACACAATATTGTAAAGCAATTATCCTTTAATTAAAATGAATAAATGTTTTAAATGGCCCCAAAAATCTATGTTCTCCTAAATAACTGCACTCACAGGGCGCCATGGTTAAGAGCATGAAACTCTGAAGTCACACAGCCTTGTTTAGAATCCCAGATGCACCTTTTACAAATTGTGTGGCCTTAGTCACATGACTTTTCCCCTCTGTGCTTCAGTATCCTTATCTGTAAAATAGGGATAATGAGAGCACCCACCTCATACAGCGTTTTAAGGACAAAATAACTTAATAAATGTCAAAGCAATTAAAACCTGCCTGGGGGATAAGTGCCAGCCATTACCATCATCATCATCACCATCATCATCATAGCCAAACTGCCGTGTCTTGAAATAAACCATAGGACTGTGCCTATGACTCAGTTCCAGATAAAATTTAGTACTTGGCAATCGGCTCCACATTATGACTTTCTATAGTGATCCTTCACACCTATGGGGCTTTGTACCTCAGGATGCTTCCATTCAGGGCCTCTCTTACCTAATACAATTTGAGAAAAGGATTCCTGCTCTC
This sequence comes from Budorcas taxicolor, assembly GCF_023091745.1. NCBI lineage: Eukaryota > Metazoa > Chordata > Mammalia > Artiodactyla > Bovidae > Budorcas > Budorcas taxicolor. Next base: position 17,440,450 of record NC_068935.1, read on the forward strand.
AGATAAATAAGCATACCTGCTCACACAGAAGACGGCAATGGTACAATGCAAATACTATATGCACGGGAGGGAGAAACTCACTGGCTGGCTATTATCATTGACTGGTGGTTGATCCTTCAGCTTTACCGAGTCAGTCACCCAGGAGACCCCAGGGATATGGGTGAGAAAATTAGAAGGACAGGGAACATGGGTGCTTCTTGGCCTTGGTGTGACACTGGTGTGGGGAATATGGGTTGCATAAATCAGAACAAGGGCACAGAAAGGGTAGATAAGGCATAGAAAAGGTCTGGTTAAGATGGAGTGGTAGTAGGAAAACTGAAACTGAAAACAAGTCACCAACTTCATAATTCTGCAGCAGCCTTCTTACTTCCACTTCAGATTATCAAGTGCCAGGGGAGGCGATTCCAATTTTATAGGTAAAGAAAATGAAAACACAAACGGATTTGGTGATCCGCCACTGGTTCAATTTTTATTTCCTCTGTACTGTGTTGTTTTTATTAAAAAGGACTGACTACTTAGATGTAATTTTTGGATTCATATAGCCCTACTCTGTCCTGAAAACAGCCCGCTAGCTTCCTACTGCAGCCATGAAGTATCAAAATACCTAACAGCCTCATTCCCAAGACCCCCAACAATTGTCTGAACAGTATCAGCTGGATTGATTAAACTCGTGGCTGTGTTACCGCCCACACTGAATCATCTTTGATTTTAATTTCAACTGAATTAGCTTTCAGTGATTTGTTTTTCTCTTCAGGCTGCTTGAATTCAACAAGTTAAGACAGGTAGTCTGATTCCATGGATTTTTCCTGCACCATGGTTTCCACGTGTGCTTCTTGATTAGTTTGCAGCTCCTGCTGATTGACAGGCATGATGCCTGTTTCTGAGCCCTATTTAGGCAGCTTGGCCTAGCCCTGAGGCTCTCTACTTGACCTGAAAGAGCCCTGTCTAATCTGAGATAGACACACTGCCCTGTGTGTGATTTGAGAGTTGGAACCTTTCAGGCTACTGTGAAGGATCCAATGAATGGAGCTACTCATTCTCCAGCTCCAGCTGGGTTCCTGGGACAGAGGAGCTGTCTAAAGTGTGGGATGCCTGGGGCATCTTTTTCCATCACTAAAACAAGTTTCGATGTTGCAGACAACATGGACATGTTCCTGCGCAGCTATGAGATTTTTAGTCATTTTTCTGCCTAGAGACAGGGCAACACATACAATCAAGAGGAAAAAAGCATGGCACCAAAATGAGTGAATATAGTCATCTGTTCTCCACTCATCTTCTGCCACCTTTGACAGAAATAGTGGAAAGTGACACGCTGGAGGGATCAGGGGAAGTGGGAGCAGCAGGTTGCTGCTGCTGCTAAGTCGCTTCAGTCGTGTCCGACTCTGTGCGACCCCATAGACGGCAGCCCACCAGGCTCCCCTGTCCCTGGGATTCTCCAGGCAAGAACACTGGAGTGGGTTGCCATTTCCTTCTCCAATGCATGAAAGTGAAAAGTGAAAGTGAAGCCGCTCAGTCGTGTCCGACTCTTCGAGATCCCATGGACTGTAGCCCACCAGGCTCCTCCGACCATGGGATTTTCCAGGCAAGAGTACTGGAGTGGGGTGCCATTGCCTTCTCCGGGGAGCAGCAGGTTACAACCTCACAATTAATCACTTCTTGAGACCTCAGACCACTAGGTGGGCTTTAGGTTACCCTGTAGCAATCCCAGAGAGCCTCAGGTCCAAAGTTGAGTTTCCTCCTGTATAAAAACAGTACCTAAAGGAGGGAACCAAATTTTAATAGCATGTATTATATATACACAAAATTTCCCAAGATGAACTTAGTCATCAACTATGGGCCAAACACTAACACTTCTGTATGCCCTTCCATGCCTGCCCTGTGGGTACTTGGAAACTGAAGAACAACAATACTTATTGGTCTCAACCTCTTTTTAGTCCCAGTTCTAGAAAACAGCTCAAAAGAAATCTGACCAGCAATCTCTTGCTGTGTTGAGCTTGTTATTTTGAAAAATGTGACATTATATGCATTTTATTTGGCCTTCGTTTTCAATGGAGACCAATGGAAGTGGTATACTATTTAAATTTTAATTCCTAAATAACAGCATTCGATAAAATTGCATCCCTCCTTCAATTTTGGAGTACACACAGGTGGGCCTCATATCAAAATTGCTCTCTGGAACATATTGTCCTGCTAAGTAATGTACCTTGTAGACATCATGACTGCCAATGATGGCATCAAAGAGGGTGTACAGGTCATTGAGAAGATCCACCACCTCAATGGGCTCACTCATGGCTGAGATGGTTGTGAAGCCCACAATGTCGCTGAAGTACAAGGTGACCAAGTCAAAGCCCTCCGGTTCAACTGTGCAGCCCTTTTTGAGAGATTCAGCAACTGATCTGAAAAGCAGACACAGACATTCCTCAGAGGACACAGGCCTCCCTCCAGGCCACATCTGCTAGAACACAATTTCTCCAAAATTCACTGCCAAGTAGGTAAGAAGGAAGAAAATGTCACTGGGATGCAAACACTCTTTCTTTCATTTATTTCACAAACAGATATTGAGTGCTTACAATGTGCCAGGCAATGTGCCAGGTGCTGGAATACGTCATTGAGCAGAGAGTCCTGGTTTGTTCCTTTGTGGACTTTTTCCAACTCTCTATCCTTCTTTCTCTGCTTCCCCCAACCCACCCACTCCACCCCACCTGGGGGCACGAAATGTTCCCAGGAGGTTGCCTTTGCAGGAGACTAACTTCCCTGATTATCTCCTAGCAGATCATGATAAGGTGACTTGAAAAATTTGGAAATGGTAGCAACACATAAGGCTCCCACTCTAAGGAAGGAAAAGCCTAGAAAAACAACCCAGCTACTTCCCTCTAGGAGCTCAAAAAACTGTCTCCTTTTAATTGGTCAACTTCCAGGCAAAGTCATGAAATGACAAATAGAAAAACCAAGGCATCAAAAATGTAAATGACTAGCATGATCCACAAGAAGTGGAAAATTAGGAAGTGTGCTCTGCTCCCTGGGTTTTCCAATTCTTTGATTTGAAGGTGTGACTCAAACCTACTGGGAATAGAGAGGGTACAGGACATGGGGAGGGAGCAGTTAGCTGATTGGCACTTTTTTTTTTCTATTTTTAATAGAACACACTGCTACAAGCATTCACACTCCTCAGGTTTCACACATACGGTGGTAGCATCTGTGTCAGGAGCTTTTCCGTTTTCTGCTTTTCAATTTCCAGCTCTTCAGTTCGCTCCTGGATCAAATCTTCCAAGTTGCTAGAATATTGCTCCAGCATCCGAAGCATAGAGTCAATAATATTAGTCTTCTTCCCTTTATTGAAAGTTTTAAACTGGAAGTAAAGCAGAAAGAGAGCCAGAGAATTCTTACTCCTTAAACTTAGAGGTGATGGAGCAAGACCCTTTATCACACATCCCTTCCTCTAAAATGCCAAGGCAAGAGAGGTAAAGCCATGTATAAATAAGAAAAGTCACTTCTCACTCTTTTGTCACCCTGGCCCATTCACAGAGCTCTTTTTCCCTGAGTAGTTCTTCCCCTACCCTTCTGGTTCTTTCAAGTCTAAGCAAAGGTGCTCTCTGGTCAGTATCCCTCAGTTCTGAGATGCTAACACATAAGCAGTGAAGTGAAGTCGCTCAGTCGTGTCTGACTCTTTGCGACCCCATGGGGTGTAGCCTATCAGGCTCCTCCATCCATGGGATTTTCCAGGCAAGAGTGCTGGAGGAGATTGCCATTTCCTTTTCCAGGGGACCTTCCCAACCGAGGAATCGAACCCAGGTCTCCCGCATTGTGGGCAGACGCTTTACCATCTGAGCCACCAGGGGCCACTTCAAAGGCAAGAAGATTTGGTCTGGAGCTCAGGCCAGTCGTGAAGTGGGATAAGGGAAAGAGGAGGGCTCTTTTACTCTTCTAGATCATCAACCTACAAAACTATACTTATCTTCTAATGCCACCATGTTACCAGTACTTGGACAGCTGGAGGTTCCTTGACCTCTTAAATGTGACCCAAGATCTACATTTTTTTTTTAAATGTTTGTTAGTCACCCAGTCATGTCTGACTCTTTGTGATCCCATGGATTGTAGCCCGGCAGGCTCCTCTGTCTACGGAATTCTCCAGGCAAGGAGGCTGGAGTGGGTTGCCAGGGGATCTTCCCAACCCAGGGATCGAGCCCAGGGCTCCTGCATTGCAGGCAGATTCCTTACCATCTGAGCCACCAGGAAAGCCTGGTAAGATCTACATGGTAAGATCTATCTTTATTTCTTACCATGGGGCCCAAGAGTAATGGTGTCTCCTAAGACTTGGCCTTCATGTCAGGGTCATGTAGAAATTCCACTGGTCTTGCCCCTGATCCTTTAGACGTGGCTGCATGCCACAGATTTGCAATGTGCCCTCCTGGGACCCTGTTCATCTACAGGGACAAGGAGTTTGTCATAACATTGGTTCAGTTCAGCCACTCAATCGTGTCCGACTCTTTGCAACCCCATGGACTGCAGCACACCAGGCTTCCCTGTCCATCACCAACTCCTGGAACTTGCTTAAATTCATGTCCATTGAGTCAGTGAGGCCATCCAACCATCTCATCCTCTGTCATCCCCTTCTCCTGCCTTCAATCTTCATGAAGGGTAGCCCCTCCTTACTGCTGTATTCAGCAGGCAAAAGGCTGGGTTGACACCAAGAGACGACTGGTGGTAATTTTGCTCAACAAACACCTAGGAATCTGTCCCAGTGAACCCTTTTATACACATAAGGGTTCACATGTGTTCTACATAGCACTCAATGCCCCAAGGCTAAGCTTCCTTCTGAGCCTGGTCTGCATCTGCCTGTCCACCGAGGTCCTGTTGGTAATCACAAGAGCAAACTCAGATGCTTTGGTGCTCAGATGTTCAGTTGTGTCTGACTCCGTGCAACCCCATGGACTGTAGTGTACCAGGCTCCTCTGTCCATGGGATTCTCCAGGCAAGAAGACTGGAGTGGGTGGCTGTGCCCCGCTACAGGGGATCTTTCCAATTCCCCTATTGCCTAACCCAGGGAGCCTCCTCCTCTCCCCATTTCAGTTGGATTAGCTGCAGGGATTGGGGTGGCATTTCAGTGAGGGCAGCCCCAAGCCATCCTGTTTGAAAGTCATTTACATTTTTGATGCCTTGGTTTTACTATTTGTCATTTCATGACTTTGCCTGGAAGTTGACCAATTAAAAGGAGACAGTTTTTTGAGCTCCTAGATGTGCACTCCTTCTATCTTTCACCAGCTTCTCTGCTGCCTTCTGAAATAACATCTCTAGCATCAACACCAGGGTGAATGCTTTTCTTCCTGCCTCATGGTAAGTTTTCAGAAATTTGACCTCCATAATTCTGTGCCTTTCCCCTGCTACTATTGAACACCTGTCTGAGTGTCCTCAAGAAACTCAGCCAGGCTAATGGAGGCATTCTGAGCTGGGGACATGGATGACTTAATATTCAGGGCCCCCCAGGCTTTCAATCCAACTCTTTCTGTTTTCCACCTCAGATACCTGCCACTCACTGAGCATCTCAGTGCGGTACACCAGCCAGGTTCAAAAGCCTCTCCGCCACCGCTGACAGAGCACTCCCTCAGTTTCGGTATCCTGTCATTTGAACAAAGCCCTCAAGTGCATGCTCTGACATAGGAACTGCACCTTAGCAGGGCTCTCTCTCCGCTCCTCATATTCCCTGTGGAATCCCGACTTCTAGGGCAAGAGTCAAGCTCTTTAGAAACTCAGTATCTTAAGGAGGGAACTTATCACTTTTCATGTACTTTATTGCCTCAAGTAGGGCTTCCCAGGTGGCTAAATGGTAAAGAATTTGCCTGCCAATGCAGGAGACACAGGCTTGATCCCTGGGTAGGTCCCCTGGAGAAGCAAATGGCAACCCACTCCAGTATTCTTGCCTTGGAGATTCCATACACAGAGGAGCCTGGCAGGTGACAGTCCATGGGGTCAAAAGAGTCAGACATGACTGAGCACATGGGGCTTATTGCCTCAAGCAGTTTCCTAGGAACCAAAGGAATCTCCTGCTTTTGTACTCCATGTTTGCACTTCCTTCCATCCTGAAAACCCTTTCAAACTCCTCATATTTTTCCATACCCTCCCAAAACAATCTGGCTTCACTTAAATGAGATACGCATCAGAGTTCTCTGGAGTTTCCAAAGCATCTACTCCAGGATCCACCTACTCCTTCTACTAATGGTCTCAATGACAGTGCCTTGCAAATGCTTGGTGGTTCAAGTTCATCTTTGAAAGGTCAGTTAGGTCAGATTGTGGATGGTATGGAGCAGAGGTTCAGATACAGGAGAGACCAAAATGAATCCTAATGCACTTGGGGGATGTACTGGAGATGATCCAGCACCAAAGGGCCTTCAAATAGCCAGTTCCATGCTTCATCCCCATGATGAATGCCTTCTTCTCTTGCAAGAGGGTCCTTCCACAGTATGATGAGAACCGAAGGAGTTCGTCTTGGTAGGCTGGCTTCAAGATGGCTTCTGGGCAGTGCTAAGCTTCACAGAGTCCTTACCTGGTTAAATATTTCATCAAATGTTGGTCGTTGTTCTGCAGCCTCAGCCCAGCACTGCTTCATCAGCTGGAGACATTCTGGGGGTGCATGCTCAGGAGGAACCACTGGTCTGTACACTGGAGGAGGCTTCTTAAGTCTTTCTATGATTTCTGTCAGGAAGCAAAAAAACAAAAAAGGTCTACAAATTGTGGGGAAAGCACCAAGATTTGGTAAAGATAATTGAGTTTTAAACAAGAACGACGTCGGGCAAGAGAAATCACAAAAAGGCCATCTATTTCACTTTCTCCTTAGGTGGCCTGAATATAAATTATATCTGAGCAAAGGCTCTATCAATCAGTCAAGAAAGGGAGTGAGAAACTATTAATAATTAACTGAGGTATTTGGTATCATTTAAGCAGGCTTCCCTGGTGGCTCAATGCCTGCCAATACAGGAGATGCAGGTTTCATCCCTGGGTCGGGAAGATCCCTTGGAGGAGGAAATGGCAACCCATTCCAGCATTTTTGCCTGGGATAGCCCATGGACATAGGGCCCTGGTGGCCTACATTCCATAGGGTCGCAAAGACATGACTTAATGACAAAACAACAAAAATCATTTAAGCACAGCTTTGTTCTGCTTCTGCTACATATTATTTATGTTTTGATATACAGTTGATTTACAATGTTGTGTTAATTTCTGGTATCAGTTCAGTTCAGTTCAGTCGCTCAGTCGTGTCCGACTCTTTGCGACCCCATGAATCGCAGCACGCCAGGCCTCCCTATCCATCACCAACTCCCAGAGTTCACTCAGACTCACAGCCATCGAGTCGGTGATGCCATCCAGCCATCTCATCCTCTGTTGTCCCCTTCTCCTCCTGCCCCCAATCCCTCCCAGCATCAGTCTTTTCCAATGAGTCAACTCTTCGCATGAGGTGGCCAAAGTACCGGACTTTCAGCTTTAGCATCATTCTTTCCAAAGAACACCTAGGACTGATCTCCTTCAGAATGGACTGGTTGGATCTCCTTGCAGTCCAAGGGACTCTCAAGAGTCTTCTCTAACACCACAGTTCAAAAGCATTTAGTTCTTTGGTGCTCAGCTTTCTTCACAGTCCAACTCTCACATCCATACATGACTACTGGAAAAACCATAGCCTTGACTAGATGGACCTTTGTTGAAAAGTAATGTCTCTGCTTTTCAATATGGTATCTAGGTCGGTCATAACTTTTCTTCCTAGGGGTAAGTGTCTTTTAATTTCATGGCTGCAGTCACCATCTGCAGTGATTTTGGAGCCCCCAAAATAAAGTCAGCCACTGTTTCCACTGTTTCCCCATCTATTTCCCATGAAGTGATGGGACCAGATGCCATGATCTTCATTTTCTGAATGTTGAGCTTTAAGCCAACTTTTTCACTCTCCTCTTTCACTTTCATCAGGAAGCTTTTTAGTTCCTCTCCACTTTCTGCCATAAGGGTGGTGTCATCTGCATATCTGAGGTTATTGATATTTCCCCCGGCAATCTTGATTCCAGCTTGTGCATTAGTCCCTCAGTTGTGTCTGACTCTTTGTGACCTCATGGACTGGAGCCCACCAGACTCCTCTGTCCATGGAATTCTTCAGGCAAGAATATTGGAGAGGGTTGTCATTCCCTTCTCCAGGGGATCTTCCTGACCCAGGGATCAAATCCATGGAGATCAAATCTCCTGCATTGGCAAGCGGATTCTTTACCACTAAGCCACCAGGGAAGCCTGTGCTATACAGTAGGACCTTGTTATTTATCCATTGCTTCAATGATCTAGCTCCTTTCACCCATCCCCAAATATCTAAGCCTTTCAATCCCCACAGTAGACCCGATTAGCCCCCACTGAAGGCCCAGGTTATGGGCCCTGCCTGGTCTCTAGGGGAAGGGAATTAAGAACACCATTAAATCATTCAGGGGCTCATTGGGATCCTCCTGGCTGCTAGTACTTGACTTCCACTCTGAGTGCAACATTTACTATGTATCAGACTTTGCATGGTCTCTCTGCTTCCACCTCAGCCTTCTCCAAACCATTCTGAAAACATGAATTTGGCCATGTCGCTTTTTTGCTTGAAATCTCTTTATGGATTTTTATCACCCACAGGATAAACATCCAAGCCCTGACTATCTCTTCAGCTCATTGCTTATCCCTAGTCCCCTCTTCACACCCTTGACTCTCACATCCTCATCATGAACCAAACCTTGCTGGCACCACCAGTGTGTCTTTCCTACCTTTGCCTTGGCTATAACCCTCCAGCAGTATGGCTTTATACCACATAAGAAATATCACCTAGCCTCCATTAAAGAATTTCAGTTGTTGCCTCTGCTCCTTGTGACATGACACTTTCTGCTCTGCTAACTCAGGCTGGCCCATACAGTGATGGTTTCTCCATCACATCTCTTACCCTGGCCCCAGTGCAATAGATTCCATGGAAATTGACCCTATGGAGTGCAACTGCCCCACCCAACTCACTAGTACAGGAGTCTCTTTCTCAGAATACCATCAAGTTCCCTTGTCCCTGTGTCAGAACACTGACAAGTGAACTAGGTCACCTCTGTCCTTAGGCCCAGCATGGTTCATGTCCTTGAGGAGCTCACAGTTCAATTGGAAAGATAAAGAAGGACCAGCGATATAAGTGCTCTAGCAGGCATACGCACAGGAGAGCACAGAGGGGACATCCATCCCACACTTAAAAGGTCAGAGAAGGTTTCCCAGTGAAGGTGACGTGAGTTGGATGAGGCAAACAGGCAACACATGTGGAGGCACCAAGGTGGGAGAGAGAGTGATTTCAAGGCACTGCCAGTCACATAGCTTAGCTGGAGTATGAGGAATGATAGAAGATAAGCCTAGAGATGCAGCTAGGGACCAGATTGTGTGTGTTACGTGAGGAGACTGGGCTTCATTTAACTTGTGATGAGGAACTGTTGGGGAGGGAGTTTAGGTAGAAATAAAGCTTTGAGTGGGGCAAAATACTACTAAGTATTTTAGGTTTGGTTTGATTTTGCATTTTTAAAATCTTGTATTTTGAAATACATTTAGACTTCCAGAAAAGTTGTAAAAAACTAAAAGTACAATAATTGCCTATATCTCCTTTACTCAGCTTCCCCCTAATGTTAGCAACTTATAAAATCACAGTACAGAGGAAGTTAATATCAGTACAATGCTTATTACTAATCTAGAGTCTTTATTTGAATTTCATTATTTTCCCCCTAATATCCTTTTGTGTTTGTTTCACAACCCAATTCAACATCCATATCATATTTCATTGTTCTGTCTCAGTCTCCTCCAGTTTGTGATGGTGCCTCATTCTCTCCCTGTCTTTCATGACTTTGATACTTCTGATGAGTACTGGCCAGTCAGAATGCCTCTCAGTTGGGCTATGTCTGATGTTTTCTCATGGTAAGATTGAGCTTATGCATTTGGGGGCAAGAAGACCACAAGGGTGGTACTGTGCCCTTCTCAGTGCATTATGGCAGGGGAGACACGATGTTCCTCGATCACTTTAAAGCAATGTCGTCAGGGTCCTCCACTAATAAACTTACTATTTTTCCATTCCTAATTATTTAATATCTAGTGAGCTCATACTTTTAGAATATGTCAGCATCCTGCTTCCCCTCAAACTTTTGCCTGGTAGCCAAAGATTCTGATGGGAGATAAGGATGAAAGACTACAGCAGGTCACAAGGAAAAGGGAGGATTCTGACATCCAGGAGCATCATGGAGGGGGCACTGAAATCTCTGGCAGGGGGTATCTGAAAGGAATGGTAGGGGGCTGCTAAAAAAAAAAAAAAAGCTAACATAAAAGTCCTTTAGGCTCTTGGCTTATGTCAGTTCGGAAAAGGACCAGCTTCTTGGGTGGGGGGAATTCCTTCCAAATGCCTAAAGCGTTCTGGCTCCAAGTGCCACCTGCACACAACACAGGCTGCTTGCAGACCAGCAGGCAGTTAGCACAAACACAGGACCGTGTTCACGCTTTTGGCAAATCACAACAGCCTAGGTTGCCCTGACGACCTGGATCATGGTGGGGTCCTGGTACCTTTTTCACATCTCCTGCTTACCTTTGGCAGGCAGATCCATCATGCAGAATGGAGTGCCCCGGACCATCACTTCCTGCATGATGATGGCAAAGCTATAGACGTCTCCTGCAAAAGAACGTAACCTGCTGCCCCTTGGGGCTCTCAACAGTTCAGGGGCTGTCCACAGCAACTCTGAAAAGAAAGCGTTGTGTAATGAATCTAGGGAGAATTAACTGACAGCATTTGCAATGCCCTCGAGGGCTCCAAGGGTGCTGTTTTATTGACTGCTTTATATTTTTATGAAGACAGACTGGCATGCTAGTGCTGCCCTCCCGCCCCCAGGGTCTAAATGTATGAATCTAGGAATTACTCACAGCAAAAGCATACTACTTTCCCCACCCCCAGGAGCATACAGGCAGACACAGCAGAGGTGTGGGGAAGGGCACAGACGCTCGAAATAGAAAAACTATCTGGTGCTGGCTTTCTTGCTCTGTTGAGCCTGCAAGTAGCAGTTGGCCAGCTTCCAGGGAAAGGCGAATGCACTGCCAGACTGGTTGCCATGGATTTGCTGTGTGCTGAGATCTACATGTGTCTGGTAATTTGAATGTGCTGGGGCTCAGGGATTCACAAGTTGATTTCTCCAGGTCTTAACTGAGGATTAGAGGATCCCCAAGCCTCCTCTGTTCCTTGCAGAGCAAAAGGGTGCAGCAATTCCTTCAACTCAGTTCCACAATTATTTACTGAGGATTTACTATGTACGAGGCACCGTGCTAGGGATGGGGCAGTGGCAGAGATGAATTAGACTTTGCCTTTGCCCTTGCAGAGTTCACAGACCAGTTGGCAAGACACACATGTGTACCCCTAATTGCAATACAACAGCGATGGTGATGTGGGCCACTGTAGTGTATGCATAGTCACTCAGTCATATCTGACTCTTTGTGACCCCATGGGCTGTAGCCCATCAGGCTCAGCTGTCCACGGGATTTCCCAGGCAAGAATACTGGAGTTGGTCACCATTTCCTTTTCCAAGGGATCTTCCTAACCCAGGGATCGAACCCACATCTCCTGTGGCTCCTGCATTGGCAGGCAGATTCTTTACCACTGAGCCACCTGGGAACCTCTATAGTGTAAGGAAGGAAATCTATTAAAAGCCAATATTAAGCACACATTAAAAAAATATAATCTCTGCAGGTGATGCTAGTGGTAAAGAACCTGACTACCAATGCAGGAGTTATGAGACTCAGGTTTGATCCCCGGGTCAGAAAGATCCCTTGGAGGGCATGGCAATCCACCTCCTGTATGCTTGCCTGGAGAATCCCATGGACCGAGGAGCCTGGCAAGCTACAGTCCATAGGGTTGCACAGAGTCGGACATGACTGAAGAGACTTAGCATACACATGCATGGGAATCAGAGACTCAGAAATTTGGGGGCAAGTTTCCTTAAGCAACATATAAAGAAATACCGATTAATAATGGGAATGTTTTACATTGAACGATATGAAATTGCTGTTTCTGTAGCTCAAAAAATGGTTCAATATTGGCAAGTCCATGAGATTCGAGCTAATAAAAAAAAAAAAAAACTGAGCTGATCAAATTATTCCAGGAAGGCTTCCTGGAAAAGTTAAATCTTAAAGGAGCTTGTTAAGAAGGTCAAGGATGCAGTTTCCTAGAGCTGAGAGGGTAAGGGCTTTGCAGGGAGAAAGAACAGTGCGTGCAAAAGAACAAGAGGTAGAAAGGAGCAAATTGTGGATGGGAGTGATGATAAGCAGATTAGCTTGGCTGAAGAGAAGGGCTCTGTTAAGGAATAATGAGAAATGAGAAATGAGGTTGATGAAGTGGGGGAGGGAGGGTGGCTGGAAGAATGAGGGCAGGAGGTGAGAGGCCCCGAGAGCCAAATGAAGGCATCTGGAGTGAATACAAAAGGCAGTAGGGGTGCTGGAGCTGGAGAGGGATTTGATGAAAGTTGTGTTTGGGAAGATTAATCTGGCAACCTGCACAAACTGGATTGAAGGAGGAGAGAGGCTGGAATCAGGGAAACCAGCTAGAAATTATTACAGCAAGAGCCAGAGGTGAGGTGCAAGGGGTGACAGCAGCAGGATGAGGACCGAGATATATACGAAGGTTAAAATGGACAAGGAAGGGACAGGGCGCTCCTCCACGGGAGAGAAGTGGAATAAACAACAGGCTGACAACCAGACAGGGAGGCTGGAGAAGACTGTCTGTTGAGGGTGGGGGTGGCGGGGAAAAACACTGGCTAACTTTTCAGCTTGTCAAATTTGGGGCATTGGGAAGAGAGTCCAAAGGACAAGGCCCTAGGAAGCAAGGAGGAGGATAAAAGGTCAGATTATTTTGGTTTGTTGCTGAAACCCAGGAAAGAGAAACTCACCCTGGAAATTCTTATTTGGAGCCCATTCTGATCTAAATGGTGGTCCAGGAAATTCTAGCCTCACCCCAAGCACATACTCATCTCATTTTGTCTTCCAGGTGTCCCCAGCCATTGTCCCCCAACTCCCCCGCCCAAAATCGGAGAGTTTTGCCCATCAGTCACCTTGCCTAGGTGAACTGATGCTTGCAAATAAAACGGAAAAAACCGAATAATACTTTAGTCAAAGGAATACATTACTGACCGTAGGGTTTCAGGCATATGTTTGTTGGGGGGGGGCAGGGAAAATGGTATGCAGCTGCTTGTTCCTGGCATCCTCTCCCTCTGCACACTTAACAGCACAAGAAGGGAAAAGAGGACACAACTCTCGGTTAAAAAGCTGGGTGATTAAATACAATCATTACCAAACAGTATTTTCAGAGAGCACTTACATGTATGTTGTTAATGGCTAAAATGATTTTTTTGCACTATACTTATGTAATTGAGAGTAGGCAGTAATGAATCCACTTACAACATGCCCCCATCTCCCCCTTCCCACTCTAGAGCCCAGTAAGAGCCACTGCCTATCATTAGACTTGAACTCTCAGAAAAAAAAAAAAAAATCACTTTGGCTTGTTTTGTGTTTACTGGAACCAGGGCTAACTCATAGCCCTGCTATGGTGATAAAATCAACCTTGGAGAGCCAGTGATACGATACAAGAGAACACAGAGCAAAAGTTAAGAATCCTGGGTTCACAATCTCATCTGGGTCACTAATCAGCTCACCTTCCTAAACCTTGGCTTCCCCATCTGTAAAATACAGATTGAGCCAGACGATCTACAAGGCCTTCCAACTGTAAGATTCGATTAGCCCTGTCGTCTAAGGTAGGGAGCAGCAAGTTTCTTTATTTCTTCCATTCATTGATTCAACAAACATTTATTCCACCAGGTATGGTGAAAGGCACTGTGGGAGGCAAACTTATTTCTTACCTTCACAAGACTTATAGTTTAGGGAGGGAGAGAAGACAGCTAATTAAACATGTATTACCAACAAAATGTGGTATTAAAACAAAGTTCAAAGCCTTAAAGGATCATAAAGAGGATAATTTCACCAAGCCTAAGGAAGCCTCTTGAATCATTTGAGCCTATTGGAAGGAGTAGAATTTAGCCAGACTCAGAAGAGTGGGTAAAAGTGGGAAGGGAAGAGTGTTCCAAGCAATGAACAAGGTATATGTAAAGTTCTGGAAGTAAGAGAGAACCTAGTGCAAATAAACAACTGGAAGGCGGTCAGCACTGCTGGAATATAGAGACAGTGGTTAAGCATGAGAGGTCCTCACGCCAAACCACGACAGACTTGTAAGCCATGTCAAGGAGTTTGAACTTTATCCTAAGAGCAATGGGAAGCCATTCAATGAGTTTTGGCACAGCTGTAACATGATCAGATTTGCAGTTCAGGAAACTCCCTCTGGCTTCGGTGTGTGAAGAAGGGATTGAGCATCCAGATTGCCCTTGCAATTTGGAGAATGGAATGAAAGTGTAAGAGGGAGAAACAGGTAAAGAGACAGACACAGTACACCAAAAAAAAAAAAACAAACAAACAAACAAAAAACCACTGCAGGTACCCTGTCCTTACTCTAAAACTAGAGTTTCGTAAGTTTGAAAGTTGCCAATCTGTGAGTTAAATGGAATTCTAGGAAGCTGGACATTGTGTTTTATTTAATAGGTGAGTAATTCTGATAGGAAGATAAGTACTTCCCACTCGGCAGCTGTCATCCAAACATCCTAGTCCTAACACCGGGCAACTACTCCAAGATTTCAAATTGGGATTAGCCAGATAATAACCACATGATTCAGTTGTCAACAAGAACAGGTCCACAGAGAGAAACAGAGGGAACAAGAGACAGAGACAGAGAGAGACATAAAGAAAGACAATAGCACGTGTTTCTATTGTGATTACCAAGAGCTTCAAGTCCTTTAAAGTACTGATGGTCAGAGAAAGAGGAAATTGTTATTAAATGTTTTCATTTAGCTGGGTACAGGAGCTAGTCTTCAGAAGATCTGAACTGATGCTGCTAAGTAGGTGCACGATTTGTGCAAATCTTGAGACTCAGTTATCTCATTTGTAAAATGGGCGAGTTGGACCAGATGACTCCCTAAAGGCTCATATTCCACTGGCTTTATTAGGCGCAAAAATGACATCACTGATGACTGGACTGCGTCTCTATCTGTGCATGTGTCACTGTGTGTCCTTCAGTCTTCATTTCTCCTATAAAGTCAGCAATTTTAAAAGTTTTAACACCAAAGATTCTTTTAAGAGTATGAGTATATGTTGTCATTTTGCATCTCTTTCTGTCTCTTTTGGGTTGTCTGCTTTTCCATTTTTGTGTTATCATTTCCCCTCTTCCCCTTTGCAATACTGCTTAAAACATTGAATGTGCTACTTTCCTATATTTATTTAACCCTATTCATTTTCTTTCCTTACGTCTTTCTCTTCCTTCCTTCTTCCTTTCCATCAGTTCATTCCCTCCTAGCTCTCACTCACTCACTCCTAAGCCCTGAAGTCTCAGATTTCTCCTGTTTCTTTGATCTGTTATGACCCCTACAGGCATTGTCTGGTGCTGCTAAGGGTGCACCAAATAGAAGACAAAAACACAATATGGGCATTACAGCCAAGCCTACTGATTTCCTAGAAGGCCATAGTTCGGTCTGACGCCATCCCACACAAGCCCTGGAGCATTTACTTGCTGGGGGGCCCCCTCTTTGCTTCTTCTCTCTAGAGAGAGACAGTGAGGGTAGGCTTTAGTGACATCCCATTCCAGAATGGGCTTTGTGGGAGTCCAACTACCAAATTACCATCCATTCAATCTGACAAGTATTTATTGAGCACCTACTGTGTGCCTAGCACTCAGCAAGTTCCTCCAGGGACACCTAGGGTCTCCAGACAATATAACCTAATCCTGCCACAGCAGGAATTCAACATTATTGCACTGGCTTTGTTCAGAAGGCTGGGCTGTGTGGAGATTACGGCCTGCAGATTTCATTCAACTCCTTTGGCTTGGAAATGAGGCTGATTTTCAACAAAAGTGAGGAGTTGAATCAGCCTGAGGCTTTAATCCAAGGCATGCTCTCATGTGAACTTCGGAGTACCTTGTGTGCGTCACAAGGGCACAATACATTGCGTACCTTCTGCGGAAGGTTCCTCTTGGGAGAGTCTTAGGGTTTCCAAGATGTCATTAAAGCCATAATCTGTCACTTTGAGTACAAAACGCCCATCCACCACACAGTTCCGAGACTTCAGCCTCCCATGAGCAAACTCTCTGTGGTGTAAGTACTTCATGCCCTGCAGATTATACAAACAAGATTTATTTAGCAATTTATTTAACTGTTTTGTGCTTCTAGAGCCACTTTCTGAGATTGTTCACAGCTACTATGTTCTAGAATTCAGCTCTTTTCTCTTATATGCAGGCAAAGCCAAACTTTTGACAACAAGAATTGTTTCCAGGTCCCTTTTATCGCTAAAATTTTACACTTTGATGAAGAATCATATTTTGTGGAAGTAAAGAACTGTACATTATGGCAAGATTTATTGGCATTTCAAACACAGGATGGATCTATACACATATAATTGCCAAGAAATTAAAGATTCTGATCTTCCCCCCAAAGGTCTAGCCCAACTCTCATCCACTACTGGCAGGAATGGAAACTGACACAGCCTTTTGGGTGGGTAATTTGGAAACAGCAATCAAAATTGAAAGTATGCACACATACCCTGTGACCTGGGAATTTTACTTCTCCAAATGCTTGCGCATGTACACAAGGAGACACACACAAGAACGTTCTTTGCATCTCTGTTTTATATTATATAATTGGATATATAATAAATAGCTATCAAGAAGGGATGTCCAAATTGTGGTACATCCAAACTATGAAATATTTTGCAACAGCTAAAAAAATAACAAGATAAACCTGTATGTACTAATAGGGAACCATATCTAAGCCACAAAGTAAGTGAAAAAGAGGAAGTTGCAGAACTATGTGACAGTATGTATTTTAAAGAGCAAACAAAATCTATAATGATGTAAATACACACAAAATGAATTGCAAGGCTCATCACCAAACTGCGATTAGCAGTGATGAAGTTGGAGGGAGGATATGAAAGAGGGTTGAGTAATTGTCAATACTTTTCCCATATATATTTATATCATTTGACTTTCCAATTTAATTGAATATGTTTTTTATAAATAGACTTGTTTTATGTTCATAATTTATATAAAATATATAACTTTCATAAAATATGTAAGCATATAAAATATATGCAATTTATTTTATGTGTCTTTATAATTTAAAATAGACAATAAATAAGAAAGCCGAATACTACGCAGTTTGTTCAGCAATCTTATATGACATTCAAATGTGATGTACTGGGACTTTTTCAGATGACTTTAATCATTCAAATACAAATTCACCCATATTCTAGTGCAGTAATCTCAGAATTGTTTATGCTGAGTCCTTTTCAGTATCTGGCTCTATTTTGCAACTTGACACTCCTTTGTATGTATACATTTTACATCTTGCACCCTGGAAATTCTGTAGTCCCCAGTACTTCCAAGCAGAGTCTACAGTGGGTGAGATTTCTCCCAAGATGCTTGGGTTTCATTCATCATGGGCCTCAGAGGACTCATTCAGAGAACTCTCCCTTAACTCATGGGATTTTGCTTACGGAGTGAGTGGACAAAGTATTAGAATAGGAATTAGGAGATTTAAATTATATTATCAGCTCTGCCACTTAATAGCTGGTTGATAAATATTTATTGAGCACTATGTATGGTAGATACTATATTTTTTTAAAAAAAAAAACCTCATTTTGCTTCTCAGAGCCTCCATAAAAGGAGGCTAATCACAATTCTTTTATGCAAAATCGGAACAAAATAATGTCTATAAAGCTACCTTAAAAAGGGTTAGGCCACAATACAAGGGTCAAGACTTTGGTTAACATACAGAAAGCTCAACCAATCATTGATTATCCAGATCAGCTCACTACAGGTGCACATAGACACAATTTTCATATCATTCCAGGGATTTCATGGATTCCACTGAATTGCACACATGGACCCATTTGTGAACCCCACTGGCTGTTAACAGTCCTGGCCTCTGAGAATGGAAGTGCTGCCTGAGAGAATCAATGGTCTTTTTGGCTCTTGGTCATGCTGAGTTCCACATCTGTAACTATGGCATAGACCTATGTAAAGACCTATCACCTATTTCTAAACTGAACCACCTTCTAGAAGGTGAAAGCCAGGAGATGGGGCTAAGTAGAACTAAAGAGCCCAGGAATGAGCCCACCCCCACATCCAGAAAGCAGAGGAATGGGAAGGAAGAGGAGTGCTTAAGGCAGAAGAGTGCTCAATGGCTATAGGCGTGCGTGCTCAGTCACTTCAGTCATATCTGACTCTTTGCGACCTCATGGACTCTAACCCACCAGGCTCCTCTGTCCGGGTCTCCCAGTAAGAATACTGAAATGGAGTGCTTCTCCAGGGGATATTCTCCACCCATGGATCAAACCCACATCTCTTGCGTCCCCTACACTGGAGGCAGATTCTTTACCCACTGAGAAGCCCAATGGCTATAGAAGTACAGATAAATCTGGCCCTCAAATTGGTAGTGGGGGGAACAAACAAATTTTTTCTTTATCAGGACCTTATAATAGATATATAAAACAAATAACAAAGGTGCTGTGAGAAGAGGTGGGGGCCAACACAGGGAAGGAAGGTGGAGGGGTGATCCAAGGAAAATGACCAAAGGAAAATAAAACATCCCAAAATATTGAAGCTTTAATCTATGGGGAAAATCTTGGATTTTCAGTCTTTCCATTAACCTTGATGAGATCCAGCAGGAGTGATGATTTAAACATCCAATCTAGTTTCACATCCTGATTCATCAGTATGTCTTCCAGGCTCCTTCGGGAACAGAATTCTGTCACAATGGCAAACATCCCCGAATCATAGAAGAAGCCCACCAAAGGGTTAATATTCTCATGACGCAGGTCCTTCATCTGGAAACAGAGGGAGAGAAGAGAGTCACAGCTGTTCTGTCTCAGTTGGAGTTGGGGCCTTCTTCCTGTTTCTTTAGGGACTCTTGACAGAGTGCAGTTCAGTGACCTAGAAATACTAAAAAAGGTTAGAACAGTAAGAGGTGGAATAGATTGCTTTTCTGTGAATATTCATCCAGTCAGCATCTATTAAAATAAATAGCTTCTATAAACATCAGGCCAAAGCTTATAAAATTTGTTTCAGAAGAAATATTTAGAATTTGGACAACATTTTGCCTTTGTATCCATTCATTTTTTTCACTAACATGAGAAACATTTAGGGTGTCCTAACAATGTCCAAGGCATAGAATGCATGCTAGTGATACAAAGATAAACAAACTGAAATCAATGCCCTGAAAGGGGTCATATTCAAAGAGAGGTGATAGACACACAAACTGACTGACGCATTTCCATGTGAAATGACTTTTATCGAAGGGAGAGCAGGATGCTAGTGGAGCTCAGATGGGAAGTGTTTAATTCAGCCTTGGAGGTCAGAGAAGACTTGCCTGAGGAGGTAATGTCTGAACCATCATGAAGGGCAAGTAAGAGCTGACCACACGAAGGTAACGTGGTGGCAGGGGGCGGGGCACCCAAGAGGAAGAGCATGTTATGCTGAGGAAACTGCAACAGGTTTAGGGTGGCCAGAACACAGTGTACAGGAAAGAATATGAGGCATGAGGCTGGAGAGAGAGACAGGAGCCACATCCTGTGCAGCTTTGAGAACTCTACTATAGAATTCAAAATTAATATTATGGGCACTAAACGATTAGTATCTATTATTATTAATATTTAATGGGGGATGAGACAGAAAAGCGCTCCATGATTACTTCTAGATTTCTTCTTGGATTCCTGGATAGATGGCTGTGATATACCTCAATATAAGGAATTCAGGAGGTTTCATAGTGAATATGTTGGTACCCCACCCATATTCCCTTTACCGTGCATCTCCCAGCTGCTGTAAATGTTAGCTGATCATTCACAGTTGCTCCATTCTCTTGAAAATTGTCCTAGAGCCCAACACAAAGGGGAGCTATCTTACTTGAAATGTTAGAGCCCACCCACAGATCCCAGGTAATGACTGACTGACTGGGAGTGGTACAAAAGTTCAACTCCCTAGCCTCAAAGGGGAACTCATGGTATAACTTGTGTGGCAGTATTTCTCCCATAGGATCATAGTGAAGCTAGTCTCAAGCTGAGATCACATACTTGCTGAGCTTTTACTTCTGCCTTATCCTGCATTCCTCTCCCTTTAACTGCCTTACTCTGCATTCCACTCCCTTTCTCTTGAGAGCATTCTTTCAATGAGTAATTTGAACAAGAATTCCCATCTCAGGCTCAGCTTTTAGAGAATCTGACCTAAGAGAGTGGGAAACAAATTTTGGGTGATGAGAAGACTGATTAATTCAGTTTGAGACATGTTAAGAATGAAGGGCCTGTGGAACATCAAGTTGGAAACATTTCAAAGATGGCTAGAGATAATCAGAGTTTGAAGCTCAGGAGAAAAGTGTATTCTGGATAAATAGACCTGGGAATTGTAAACATGTAAATGGTAGATGAAATTAATGGGAGTGAATGAGATAACCCAAGGAAGTATATAGAATAAAAAGAAAAGGGAGGAATTTCAACATTTAAAGGATGAGGAAAGGAAGAACATCCCACATAAACACTTAGAAATGGGACTAAAGAGAAAGGCTTATTTAGAACATTATGAACACCACAAGAAGAGTTTCAGGAAGGTGAGATAAATGCTGGAAGGAATTTCAGGAAAATGTGATAAATACCAGAGAGGTCAAGTAAGATGAGAACAACTACACCTAGACACATCATCAGAGAAGGCAATGGCACCCCACTCCAGTACTCTTGCCTGGAAAATCCCATGGATGGAGGAGCCTGGAAGGCTGCAGTCCATGGGGTCGCTAAGAGACACACACAACCGAGCGACTTCCCTTTCACTTTTCACTTTCATGCACTGGAGAAGGAAATGGCAACTCACTCCAGTGTTCTTGCCTGGAGAATCTGAGGGACGGGGGAGCCTGGTGGGCTGCCGTCTATGGGGTCGCACAGAGTCGGACACGACTGAAGCGACTTAGCAGCAGCAGCAGAAGAAACATCATAATCAAACTCCTAAAATCTAAAGATAAATTTTTGCAGGCAGTCAGAGAATATACAAAAACCTCTTCATCATTAAAAAAAAAAAAGTTAGAGTCAAAAGGACATGTGTGAAAAAACCTTCAGGTAATATGAAATCCAATAGTAAAACATTTAATTCTTTCCCTTTAGAGTCAAAAGTAAGACAAGGATGTCTTCCTTCACCATTTCTACTCAATATTGTATAATAGTATCAAAACATTGGTGAGAAAATTTAAAGAAAACTTAAACAAAGATCTGTACCACATTAATGGACTGGAAGACTCAATATTGTTAAGATATCCATTTTCCCTAAATTGATTTATAAATTCATATAATCCCCCATGAAAAATTCCAGAAGCGTTTATTAAAGTAATAGACTAGTAGATTTAAGAACTTATTGAAAATTAAAATGAACTACCCTAACAAAAACAATCTTGCAAAAGAACAATTTGCAGAGCTTACACAACCTAACTACAGGACTTACTCTAGAGCTATGATAATCAAGACAGTGTGATATTGGCAGTAGGATACACTGATGAGTTAATGAAACAGAGTAGAAAGTCCAAAAACATACCCACACATATATAGTCAGTTAATTTTTCATCAAGTTGAAAAGTTAATTAAATGGAGACAGGAAAGCCTTTTGTAAACAATTGTTACTGGAACACTGGATATCTCTATGGAAAAAAAATTAACTGTGACCACTACTCTCAGTCCATATACAAAACGAATTCAAAATGAATCATAACTCTATATCTAAAATCTTGGAATAGGCAAAGATTTCTGAGCCACAAAATACAATAAAATAATAACTTGGATTTCCTCAAAATTAAAGTTTGCTCATCAACAGATACCATTAAATGAATAGGTCACAGATTGAGAAAAAATATTGTAAAACATATATCTGACCAAAAGCAGGATATATAAAAGAATATCTACATGTCAACAATTAAAAGACAAAACTCTCAATTTTTTAAAAATGGGCAAAAACATAAAAAGACAAGTAACAAAAGAAGATATAGAAATGAATTATAAGCACTTGAAAGGGTGCTCAATAACTTTAGTTATCATGAAAATGCAAATTAAAATCACAACAATAAAACATTTTCTACACACTGGAAAGTTTTGCAGTATCAGAAATCTGTATCAAAAAGACAAATGTTACTGAGAATTTAAAGCAACTGGAACATTTGTACATTTCTAACAGGAGAGTAAAATTTTATAACCAATTTGGAGAACTGTTTGTGCATTTCATGTAAGTTATACTTACATCTACTCTATGACTCAGACTATTAAGTATTTACCCAAGAGAAGTGAAAATATATGTTCACAAAAATACTTGCACAAAAATGTTTATAGTTGCTTATGAAAAGACAACCCAACACACGAATCATCAGAAAAATGCAAATCTAAATTAAAATGCAGTATCATCTCCCACCCACTAGGATGGCTACTATACAATTTTTAAAAAATAGTTAATAAGTGTCAGCAAGGAAATTAGAACTCATGTGCACTGTTGGTAGGACTGTAAAATGGTGCAACTGCTATGGAAAACAGTATGGAGGTTACTCAAAAAATTAAAATTAGAACTACAATATGATCCAGAAATTCCACTCCCTGGTATGTATACAAAGAATTGAAAGGTGGATTTCAGAGAGATATTTGCATATACATATTCATAGCAACCCAAATGTCCATCAAGAAATGAATGAACAACATAAAATGGAATATTATTCAGCCTTTAAAAGGAAAACTATTCACAAGTTACCACATGGACGAATCTTGAAGACATTATCCTAAGTGAAATACACCAGTCACAGAAAGACAAATACCATATTATTCCACTTATATAAGGTGTCTAAAGTAGTCAAATCCATGGAAATAGAAAGTAGAATAATGGCTATCCAGAAATACAAGGAGGGGAAAAAGGTGAGTTGCTATATAATGGGAACAGAGTTTTATGTTTGCAAGATGAAAAAGTTCTAGAGATGTGTTTCACAGCAATTCGAGTATATTTAACACTGCCAAACTGTACATTTAAAAATTGTTAAGATGGTAAAATTTACATAATGTGTTTTTCATAATTAAACAAATATATGTGGTTGCCTTAATCATAATGCCAGAAAAAACGAGAAACAAGCCAAATTTTCATCAAGAAAATTATAAACAAACTGTGATACATTCATAAAATGAAATACTACTCAGCCTTTTTTTAAAATGAACTGATACCGATACATGTAAAAACATGCATTTATCTTAAAACGTGCTGTATTGAGAGAAAAAAGGAGTGTACATTCTATCATTCCACTTACATGAAATTCAACAACAGAAATAAAACACTAAGTCATGGTGATAGATATCAGAAAAATTGTTGCCTCTGGACCAAAAAAAAATTGACTGATAAGGGAAATGGGATTTTCTGGGGTGATGAACATATTCTGTATCTTGTTTTGAGGAATGGTTGCATAGATAAATGCAGTTATCAAAATTCATTGCACAGACCATCTAATTATTCCTAAATAAAAAATATATTGGAAAAGACCCTGATGCTGGGAAAAATTAAAGGCAAAAGGAGAAGGGGGCGGCAGAGGATGAGACTGTTAGATGGTATCACCAACTGACTCAATGGACATGAATTTGAGCAAACTCCAGGAGATAGTGGAGAACAGGAAAGCCTGGCATGCTGCAGTTCATGGAGTCACAGAGTCGGGCATACTTTAGCAACTGAACAACGACAAAAAAATGTATTTTCAAAACACAATGAGACATTCAGTTCAGTTCAGTTCAGTCGCTCATTCGCGTCCAACTCTTTGCGACCCAATGAATCACAGCACGCCAGGCCTCCCTGTCCATCACCATCTCCTGGAGTTCACTCAGACTCAACGTTCCTCGAGTCCGTGATGCCATCCATCCATCTCATCCTCTGTCGTCCCCTTCCCCTCCTGCCCCCAATACTTCCCAGCATCAGAGTCTTTTCTAATGAGTCAACTCTTCGTATGAGGTGGCCAAAGTACTGGAGCTTCAGCTTTACCATCATCCCTTCCAAAGTAATCCCAGGGTTGATCTCCTTCAGAATGGACTGGTTGGATCTCCTTGCAGTCCAAGGGACTCTCAAGAGTCTTCTCCAACACCACAGTTCAAAAGCATCAATTCTTCAGCACTCAACCTTCTTCACAGTCCAACTCTCACATCCATACATGACCACTGGAAAAACCATAGCCTTGACTAGACGGACCTTAGTCGGCAAAGTAATGTCTCTGCTTTTGAATATACTATCTAGGTTGGTCATAACTTTTCTTCCAAGGAGTAAGCGTCTTTTAATTTCATGGCTGCAGTCACCATCTGCAGTGATTTTGGAGCCCCCCAAAATAAAGTCTGACACTGTTTCCACTGTTTCCCCACCTATTTCCCATGAAGTGATGGGACCAGATGCCATGATCTTCGTTTTCTGAATGTTGAGCTTTAAGCCAACTTTTTCACTCTCCTCTTTCACTTTTATCAAGAGGCTTTTTAGTCCTCTTCACTTTCTGCAATAACGGTGGTGTCATCTGCATATCTGAGGTTATTGATATTTCTCCCAGCAATCTTGATTCCAGCTCGTGTTTCTTCCAGTCCAGCGTTTCTCATGATGTACTCTCCATATAAGTTAAATAAGCAGGGTGACAATATACAGCCTTGACACACTCCTTTTCCTATTTGGAACCAGTCTGTTGTTCCATGTCCAGTTCTAACTGTTGGTTCCTGACCTGCATACAGATTTCTCAAGAGGCAGGTTAGGTGGTCTTGTATTCCCATCTCTTTCAGAATTTTCCACAGTTTATTGTGATCCACACAGTCAAAGGCTTTGGCATAGTCAATAAAGCAGAAATAGATGTTTTTCTGGAACTCTCTACAAGACCTTTTAGAACTAACACCCAAAAAAGATGTCCTTTTCATTACAGGGGACTGGAATGCTAAAGTAGGAAGTCAAGAAACACCTGGAGTAACAGGCTAATTTGGCCTTGGAAGGTGGAATGAAGCAGGGCAAAGACTAATAGAGTTTTGCCAAGAAAATGCACTGGTCAGAGCAAACACCCCCTTCCAACAACACAAGAGAAGACTCTACACATGGACATCACCAGATGGTCAACACCGAAATCAGATTGATTATATTCTTTGCAGCCAAAGATGGAGAAGCTCTATAGAGTCAATAAAAACAAGACCAGGAGCTGACTGTGGCTCAGATCATGAACTCCTTATTACCAAATTCAGACTCAAATTGAAGAAAGTAGGGAAAACCGCTAGACCATTCAAGTATGACCTAAATCAAATCCCTTATGATTATACAGTGGAAGTGAGAAATAGATTTAAGTGTCTAGATCTGATAGATAGAGTGCCTGATGAACTATGGAATGAGGTTCATGACATTGTACAGGAGACAGGGATCAAGACCATCCCCATGGAAAAGAAATGCAAAAAAGCAAAATGGCTGTCTGGGGAGGCCTTACAAATAGCTGTGAAAAGAAGAGAGGCGAAAAGCAAAGGAGAAAAGGAAAGATATAAGCATCTGAATGCAGACTTCCAAAGAATAGCAAGAAGAGATAAGAAAGCCTTCTTCAGCGATCAACGCAAAGAAATAGAGGAAAACAACAGAATGGGAAAGACTAGAGATCTCTTCAAGAAAATTAGAGATACCAAGAGAACATTTCATGCAATGAGACATTACAGGGAATGAAATAAGCCAGTGACACAAAGACAACTACTGTATGATTCTGCTTCTGTATAGTATCTAAAGTAGTCATATTCATAGAGACAGAATATAGACTGGTGGCTACCAGGTATTGACGGTGAGTAGGGAAAAGAAAAGTTTTGTTTAGTGGGTACAGAGTTTCAGTTTTACAACATGTAAAGCTGTGATGATCTGTTGTAAAATAATGTGAATATACTTAACACCTAGAGATGGTAATTTTTGTTGTTTCTATCTAATTAAAATAAAAATTTTGAAAACCACAATGAGATACCCATAGAAACCAATTATGCCTAAAACCAGATAAACTGACAATATGAAACATTGGTGATGAGGCAGAGTAAAAGGGAGCTCTCATAACTTGTGTGCAAGAAATGAAAATAGTAAAGGTTTGGTAGTGCCTTATAAAGTTAAACATGTACTATATTATAACATCCCTAGAGGAGGGCACGGCAACCCACTCCATTATTCTTGCCTAGAGAATCCCATGGACAGAGGAGCCTGGCAGTTTACCGTTCATAGGGTTACAAAGAGTCAGACACGACTGAAGCAACTTAGCACACACACACATATTTTAACATAGAAATTCCACTCCTAGGTATTTACCCAAGAGAAATTAAAATATGTGTCCATAAAACGACTTATCAAAAGCACATTCATATCAGTTTTATTCACAATAGCCCAAATTGGAACCAGCCTAAATGCCCATCAGTAGGAAAAATACATGGAGAAGGCAATGGCACCCCACTCCAGTACTATTGCCTGGAAAATCCCATGGACGGAGGAGCCTGGTGGGCTGCAGTCCATGGGGTCGCTAAGAGTCAGATACAACTGAGCGACTTCCCTTTCACTTTTCACTTTCATGCATTGGAGAAGGAAATGGCAACCCACACCAGTGTTCTTGCCTGGAGAATCCCAGAGACGGGGGAGCCTGGTGGGCTGCCGTCTATGGGGTCGCACAGAGTTGGACACGACTGAAGTGACTTAGCAGTAGCAGTAGCAGCAGGAAAAATACATACATTGTGTTATATCCATACAATTGACTACTACTCAGCAATGATGAGAACAAGCTATTTATACATGTAACATGAATGAATCAGTTAGTATGCTGTATGATTCCACTTACATAAGGTTATAGGATAAGCAAAATTAATTCAAGATAGGCCAAAAACCCAGAACAGTGGTTTCCTTTGTGGTATGGCAAGCGTGGGAGGGAGCATGAAATAATTTATTGATGAACACAAGGGAACTTTATTGAGAAAAAGAAATGTTTTCTATCAGAGGTCAGTGATCTTCTTCTGTCAATGTAAATATAGTAAATATTTTAGGCTTTGCAGATTATATATGATTTCTGCTGCAATAATCTTTGTTTTCATTTTTTACAACCTTAAAAAATGTAAAACACATTCTTAGCTCCCAGGATGTAAAAAACAGGCCAGGGACCCTATTCTATATCATAACAGAAGTCTAGATTATATGGGCATATCCTTTCATCAAAATTATATATCTATGATATGAGCATTTCAATGTATGTAATTTTACCTCAAAGATACAGAACTAAAAAATAACAACAATAATAATAACCAAGTAAGAGATGTGGGAAGTGAGTGGAGGTATAGATGAAATAATAATTGTAGTGTTGATAATTGTTGAAGTTGGGTGCTGGGCATATGGAGTTTAGTTAATCTGTTTACTTTGTATGTGTTTGTTATTTTCCATAATAAACATCTTTAAAAAGAAACACTTCTAGGATGTAGCTGAAGCAGTACTTAAATGGAAATTTCTAGCTTTAAGTGACTGTATTAGAAATTAAGAATCAATTATAAAAACTTCCAGCTCAAAAAAAAATTAGAAAAAAACAGCAAATTAAAAACAAAGAAACTAAGGGAAAGAAATAATCAGAATACAAATCAATGAAATAGAAAGCAGACATACAAAAGAGAAAAATCAACAAAGCCAAGTTTATTTCTGGGAAAGATTAATAAAATTGATAATCTTCTAGCAAAACTGATCAAGAAAGAGAAAATACAAATTATCAGTATCAGAAATGAAAATGGGAGCATCACTACAGATCCTAAAGCTATTTAAAAGATTGGATAAACATATTATATACAATTTTATGCCAGTAAAATTGACAAAATATATGAAATGGACAGCTTCCTTGTAAGCTGTAACTTACTAAAACAGGTACAGGAATAAATAGAAAGTTTGAATAGTCCAATATCTATTCAAGAAATTGAACCTGTAATTTAAAATCTCCACACAAAAAGAAGAACAACAGCAATATATTTAAAGAGATTTAAACAGAGAACTGACAAAATCAGGTTCGATTTTGATTCAGACTGCAGTGTGGAGAAAAGATATCACCAGTGGTGAAAATGGATGTGCATAGCATTAAAAAAAAAAAACTGCCAGTGGTTGCCAGTGGTTAGGGGGAGAAAGATGTGAATAGACAGAACATAGAGGATTTTTAGGGCACTGAAACTATCCTATATGTTACTGTCAATATAATGGTAGATATGTCATTATGCCTTTGTCAAAACTCACAGGATATACTACCTTATATGAACCCTAATGTAAGCTATGGACTTGGAGTGATAATGATGTGTCAATGCATGCTCATGGGTTATAATAAATGTACCATTCTGGTTCAGGATGTTGAATAGTGTGGGAGGCTGTGTACATGAGTGGGGGCAGGGGGTGATAGAAACTCTCTCTACTCTGCTCAGTTTTGTTGTGAACCTAAAACTGTTCCCCCAAAATTCTCTCTTTAAAAAGAAAGACAGTAGCAGTAGCTCTAGTGGGTGATGAAGGGGGCTTGGACCAGGATGATAACAGTAAAAATAAAGGAAGAGAGGAACATAGGAGGTTTAAGGAAAATGGAGAAGCTTTGAAAGATGGGTTGTAGAAACCAATAAAGTACTGTAATGGACTTAAAGGACAATGTTAAGGTGCATTTTAAGATGAGAGACATGAATTTATAGTGGAAACAATATACTTTGCATGACTTTCTGCCATAATGCTTGGTTGTTCAAGTGTAGGCACAAAGAAAGTCAAGAGTTAGGGTCATCCAGAATATGAGTTTTACAAATTTACCTGACCAAAAAGACAGATATAATGTTTTCAAATGATCAATTATGTAATCTAAGGTGGACCTGGAAGAAGATGAAAGAAGGGCTTATGCAGTGGGTGACAGTAGAGGTCTGGAAGACCCAATGAAAGTATAGGTACAGTTCAAAGAAGAGAAGGCTATAGTCAGAGAGTGTGATGTTTGAATCTATGATTTTGGAAGTAAAGCATTTTCAGTAGCAATTATAGATAACGACAAAGCCCAAGGTATAATGATAGCAGTGGGTAGCTAAAGTGAAATGGAAGAGAAGATGATCAGAGATGTAATCTCTGGAACTAAGGCAAGGAACTAAGTAGCCAGGGTATTAGATGATACAGGGAGTATGCTGCTCAGTTCCACATAATGGGAAAGAACATGAGACTGAGAGACAGATAGGGCTTGATTTTCCTACATACACCTTTGCAGAAGTTGGGACCCTAAAAGATGTTGGAAGTCATCAGTCCTTTGGCTTCTGACTCCAGCTATTTCTCTTTCAGGAACATCGATCTGACTGTATAGGACTCCCTTCTGTAGCTGGCTCACCAAGATGTGTTTTCCAGTCTGGCGCCTGGCACCCAGACCTCAACATTTCAAGGTCATGAAAGCACAGAAGTAGTCAAAGCAGTGTTGGACTCACAATGATAGCATCGTCAGAACACCTTCCTGTTTCACAGAAGTACTGCTGCTGCTCTTAAGTCATTTCAGTCATCTCCGACTCCGTGCGACCCCATAGACGGCAGCCCACCAGACTCCTCCATCCCTGGGATTCTCCAGGCAAGAATATTGGAGTGGGTTGCCATTTACTCCTCCAATGCATGCATGCGACCCCATAGATGGCAGCCCACCAGGCTCCTCCATCCACGGGATTCTCCAGGCAAAAATACTGGAGTGGGTTGCCATTTCCTTCTCCACATAGAAGTACTACAAAGGAATTAAGACTTTTTACAAGGTAAATTCTGAAAAACTGTTCTGTACCCTCAGTTCAGTTCAGTCGCTCAGTCGTGTCCGACTCTTTGCGACCCCATGAATCACTGCACGCCAGGCCTCCCTGTCCATCACCAACTCCCGGAGTTCACTCAAACTCACGTCCATTGAGTCGGTGATGCCATCCAGCCATCTCATCCTCTGTCGTCCCCTTCTCCTCCTGCCCCCAGTCCCTCCCAGCATCAGAGTCTTTTCCAATCAGTCAACTCTTTGCATGAGGTGGCCAAAGTACTGGACTTTCAGCTGTAGCATCATTCCTTCCAAAGAACACCCAGGGCTGATCTCCTTCAGAATGGACTGGTTGGATCTCCTTGCAGTCCAAGGGACTCTCAAGAGTCTTCTCCAACACCACAGTTCAAAAGCATCAATTCTTCAGTGCTCAGCTTTCTTCACAGTCCAACTCTCACATCCATACATGACCACTGGAAAAACCACAGCCTTGACTAGATGGACCTTAGTCGGCAAAGTAATGTCTCTGCTTTTGAATATGCTATCTAGGTTGGTGACAACTTTCCTTCCAAGGAGCAAGTGTCTTTTAATTTCATGGCTGCAGTCACCATCTGCAGTGATTTTGGAGCCCCCCAAAATAAAGTCTGACACTGTTTCCACTGTTTCCCCATCTATTTCCCATGAAGTGATGGGACCAGATGCCATGATCTTCGTTTTCTGAATGTAGAGCTTTAAGCCAACTTTTTCACTCTCCTCTTTCACTCTCATCAAGAGGCTTTTTAGTTCCTCTTCACTTTCTGCCATAAGGGTGATGTCATCTGAATATCTGAGTTTATGATAATTTTCCCGGCAATCTTGATTCCAGCTTGTGCTTCTTCCAGCCCAGTGTTTCTCATGATGTACTCTGCATAAAAGTTAAATACACCCTTCTGCTGCTGCTAAGTCACTTCAGTCATGTCCAACTCTGTGCGACCTCATAGATGGCAGCCCACCAGGCTCCCCTGTCCCTGGGATTCTCTAGGCAAGAACACTGGAGTGGGTTGCCATTTCCTTCTCCAGTACACGAAAGGGAAAAGAGAAGGGGAAGTCGCTCAGTCGTATCCGACTCTGTGCAACCCCATGGACTGCAGCCTACCAGGCTCCTCTGCCCGTGGGATTTCCCAGGCAAGAATACTGGAGTGGGGTGCCATTGCCTTCTCTAGGACTGAGTTAATACCTGCACTGACATGGCAACACAAGTCAGTAAGGGAGCACAAAAAGATGTCATAAGGATAATTGAGCTGTTTCAAACCCTGAAAGATGATGCTGTGAAAGTGCTGCACTCAATATGCCACCAAATTTGGAAAACTCAGCAGTGGCCACAGGACTGGAAAAGGTCAGCTTTCATTCCAATCCCAAAGAAAGGCAATGCCGAAGAATGCTCAAACTACCACACAACTGCACTCATCTCACATGCTAGTAAAGTAATGCTCAAAATTCTCCAAGCCAGGCTTCAGCATTACATGAACCATGAACTTCCTGATGTTCCAGCTGGTTTTAGAAAAGGCAGAGGAACCAGAGATCAAACTGCCAACATCCATTGGATCATGGAAAAAGCAAGAGAGTTCCAGAAAAACATCTATTTCTGCTTTATTGATAATGCCAAAGCCTTTGACTGTGTGGATCACAATAAACTGTGGAAAATCCTGAAAGACATGGGAATACCAGACCACCTGACCTGCCTCTTGAGAAATCTGTATGCAGGTCAGGAACCAACAGTTAGACCTGGACATGAAACAATAGACCGGTTCCAAACAGGAAAAGCAGTGCGTCAAGGCTGTATACTGTCACCCTGCTTATTTAACTTATATGGAGAGTACATCATGAGAAACGCTGGGCTGGAAGAAGCACAAGCTGGAATCAAGATTGCTGGGAGAAATATCAATAACTTCAGATATGCAGATGACACCACCCTTATGGCAGAAAGTGAAGAGGAACTAAAAAGCCTCTTGATGAGAGTGAAAGAGGAGAGTGAAAAAGTTGGCTTAAAGCTCAACATTCAGAAAACGAAGATCATGGCATCTGGTCCCATCACTTCATGGGAAATAGATGGGGAAACAGTGGAAACAGTGTCAGACTTTATTTTGGGGGGCTCCAAAATCACTGCAGATGGTGACTGCAGCCATGAAATTAAAAGACACTTGCTCCTTGGAAGGAAAGTTGTCACCAACCTAGATAGCATATTCAAAAGCAGAGACATTACTTTGCCGACTAAGGTCCATCTAGTCAAGGCTATGGTTTTTCCTGTGGTCATGTATGGATGTGAGAGTTGGACTGTGAAGAAAGCTGAGCACTGAAGAATTGATGCTTTTGAACTGTGGTGTTGGAGAAGACTCTTGAGAGTCCCTTGGACTGCAAGGAGATCCAACCAGTCCATTCTAAAGGAGATCAGCCCTGGGATTTCTTTGGAAGGAATGATGCTACAGCTGAAAGTCCAGTACTTTGGCCACCTCATGCGAAGAGTTGACTCATTGGAAAAGACTCTGATGCTGGGAGGGATTGAGGGCAGGAGGAGAAGGCGATGACAGAGGATGAGATGGCTGGATGGCATCACCGACTCGATGGATGTGAGTTTGAGTGAACTCCGGGAGTTGGTGATGGACAGGGAGGCCTGGTGTGCTGCAACTCATGAGGTCACAAAGAGTCAGACAAGACTGAGCAACTGAACTGAACTGAAGGATAATAGGAGCCAGTTTTCTAACTGTTGGATAATGGAGTTACAAATATGAAAAGGAAAAGAAAAGAATGAACTCTGTGGCATTCATTTATAATGCGAAGTATTAGATATAATAGACACATAGATATATACATAGATAAATAGATATATAGATAGACTGAATGAAACTAAAACCACTGATTTAAATGTATGAATAAATGGTAAAGAAGGTAAGGCTCTTTCTTACTGTACAATCCCAACAAATAAACATAGAAAGAATGCTAGAGTTAGAGGGTCATTAATGGATGATAAAATTAGTAGTAAAAATTTGATGAAAAACAGGATATTTATACAGACTCAAAGTATTAATTACAATGGAGAAAAATAACAGTAGCCTTACAGTGGCAAAATCTGATAGACACCACCTAAACCAAGTGATCACAATGAATATCATGCACATCCAAATAAGAATGTCTTTGTTTTCAGGAAATAAACACTGATGTATTTAGAGGTAAAAGGGTGTGATGTCTACACCTCACACTCAAATGGTTCAGAAAAGAAGAATATATAGTCATCCCTCGGTATCCACTGGGGATTGATTCCAGGACCTGTGATGATACCAAAACCCATGGATGTTGAAGTCCCTTATATAAAATAGTATGATGGACCCTCCATATCCTTGTGTTTTACACCTGCATATTCAATCAGTTCAAGGTTGGTTAAATTGGGGTAGTGGAACCTGTGGATTCTGAAGGCCAACTGTACATAAATTTATAAACAGAGAATCAAAAGCACTAGGTAAAATATAAACAACCTGGGTGGGGTGTACAGGAGTTCCTTGAGTTATTTTTGTAGCTTCTCTGTAAGTTTGAAATTATATCAAAATTTTAAATTACCCAAAAAAGATATCATGGATGCACTCTACCTTGGACCTTCTTATTTCCACATTTCTAGCGTAGTAGTTCCCCTAGGTCTGGCTGTTTTGGCTCCATACTTTGGATCTAGCTCTTTGTTTGGCATTCCAGATCATCAAGCCAGTGTGCAACTACCTATTCTAGCTCTGATCTTGGTCTCCCTTCTGGATTCATCCTCATTATTTTTCCTTCAGCTCCAGGTATCAGAACCACATGCAGGGCTTCCCTGGTGGCTCAGTGGTAAAGAATCCACCTGCCAATGCAGGAGACACAGTTTCGATCCCTGATCCCAGAAGATCCCACATGCTGAGGAGCAACTAAGCCCATACACCACAACTATTGCGCCTGTGCTGTAGAGCCCACAAGGCACAAGTATTGAAGCCCACATACCCTAGAGTCCATACTCCATGACGGGAGAAGCCACTGTAATGAGAAGCCTGAGCACTGCAACTAGAGAAAAGCCCAAGCAGCAACAAAGACCCAGAACAGTGAAAAATGAATAAACAATTTCTTAAAAAACAACTACATGTAAGGGAAACACCAAATCATAACATCTCATTGGGATCCATGGGTCATAGCTGGTCTCCCATAGGCCACACCTCTTCCATGTCCCCATGTCCTTTGTTTTCTCACTAGTTCTGAATATAGCATGTGCCTCATTCAAACCTAATGGATTGATTTGAACTTGCCTGATTCAGAAATGTGAAGGAATCCATCATTATCTTCTAGGAATCCCATTTTCATGAGTCTGATGGAACCAGACGGTCTCCACAAATCTTTTATGAACTCAAAGTTCAAGGAGCTGATCTTAAATGGTTTGAGAGGGAGCATCATCATCTCTGCCTCATCTATAGGCTGCTTCTTTAAACAACCCATCCAAGGACTTTCTGAATATAATTGGTGGGATTGGGAAGTCACCATTTGTCTTATATAAATAGAAATTACCAGATGACTTTTCTAGGTATAGCAGCTAGAGATTATGAAAGATTATGGGATATGTACTTAATAATAATCATAATAGCTACCATTTTACAAAGAAGCTGTATGTCAGGAAATGTGCAAGACACTATATATGTATCATCTTAACCCTGGGAAGCAGACATTAATATACTCCTTTCACAACTAAGGAAAGTAAAGCTCAGTGTTTAGGTGATTTGCTCAAGTTAATATGCCTCTTAAGTGGCAGAGCTGGGATTGAATCCTTCACATCTTCTTGACTCCGGACCCCATACTTTTGCCATTCCATCATATTGTCATAACAAGTCAGTCACCTCCCTGTAGTTTCCCTGTACTGATTTGTTAAAAGATCTTCCTAACAGTTGGTATTTGTTACTTTGGAGAAATGATTGGTTTCAGCGGGAATATGTTTAAGAGAGCGTTTTTCATACCATTTCAAATATGTCACTTGCACTTGATTCGACAGATTTAATGTCTCCGAAATTTCCAGAGGGGAATTTTTTCAGCCATACCCAATCACCCTAGAAAGAAAAGATAAAGAGTGTTGAGGAGCCTTAGTTGCCAACAGCTTTAGAGCAACTCTTCCCTTCCACACTAAGAGTTTATAGTTAGACCATCAACACACACAAGCTCTGTTCCTCTTTCTCACCCTCCACCCCATGGATATTCTGCGTTCCAAGCTAAAAAGGATGCCATACAGAGAAGTTACGTTTAAAATTCCAGTTAATTAAAGACAAGGAAACAATTGCAGGAATGCAGACCCCAGAAAAGGAATGCTACAACAGCCTGAATTCACTGCAGGAAGTGCTGGGTCATTTTGCTCATTCATGGCTAAGTGATGTAGCACCAGGTTTCCTGCAATGAATGGATATGGTTAGTGGTGCAATTCTGACTGCCTCAAGGCGTCTGTGGTGAGAGATGTAGGGCAGGAGATGCAGTGCAGCAAATGTTGCCTGCATTTACTTTGATCCATTTTTCTCTCATGGGACAGGCCATTTGGGGGCCTTTTATGCTTTAATCATAAACCAATTGGCTTCAACACCAATTAAACATTTTTTACCTGGATGTACAAGTGTACGACCACAGTAATATGAGTAATCTAGACTCTTTCAGAAGTCTATTTCTGAATTTTTAAGCACAAAACAGTGATTTTCTAAGGCTGCCTGTCAAGCCAAAAACAACAGTTATTTTATTGTCTTCACTTTAACACAGGTGCCTGCTAGATAATTTTCTCCTACATGCACAGCCTCGAGGATTCATCAGTTACCAAGCCCTATTTAGTTTCTGTCCAACCTAAATTTGAAAAGAAGCAATACATATATAGATATCTTTTTCTCTGTAATAATAATAATGCCTGACATTTGCACAGCGCTCTCTCCTCTTCCAAGTGCTTTCACATCTATTACCTATAGCCTGGAGATTCCATTTCAGGCTGCACCAATTTGTCATCAAGTAGAGATAATAAAGCAGAGAGCTCTATACAGTCAAATTCCAAGAATAAGAGAGTGTAGCCAGTCTCTTATTAAGGAATATATCCAGCTGTGGCATTGCATCTGGAGATGAGCCGGAGGCAAAGGCTAATAACAGGAGCTGCGGGCATCTGAGTTACTTGCCTCTACTGTGTGTCAGAGGGCACCTTCTAGCCAAGGAACTCAAAACTCTTTTAACTAGGAACTTGCTTTCAGGGGCCTTCAGCAGCTGAATAGAACTAGGCCAATCAGGCTCATGCTCACAAAGTTCAGAAAGGTAGTCTAGGAATAGTGCCTGTCTGCACTAGAATGGTGAAAGTACCAATTCCTGGTCTCTTGCCTAGCAACTCCCTGTATGTGGCCCCATACCAGCTACATCACAGTCACCAAGGAACTGATTATACAAAGATATAGACTGGCTGGCCAGATGAAAACATATGCATGTATGCACTTACCACATCGCTCTACTTAACCCCCCCAAATTGTATGCAATTATTTTATATTGTTAGGTTAATCATGCTTCCATTATGGCTTACAATTATAAAGGTATTTTATTTAAAAAAATAAAAGGTACTGGTTACAAAGGCCCATTCTCAGGCCCCACACTTACTCACTTAGTCATGGGAGTCATGAGGGCCTGACACCTCAAAGCTTTAGCCTTCAGAGGACTTTGTATTTTGTGCATTTGTGCTCAGTCGATCAGTTCTGCTCAACACTTTGCGGCCCTGTGGACTGTAGCCCTCAGTGTTCTTGCCTGGAGAATCCCAGGGACGGGGGAGCCTGGTGGGCTGCTGTCTATGGGGTCGCACAGAGTCGGACACGACTGAAGGGACTTAGCAGCAGCAGCAGCAGCAGCAGCAGCAGCAGGCTCCTCTGTCCATGGGATCTTCCAGGAAAGAATACTGGTCTGGGGTGCCATTTCTTCCTCCAGGGGATCTTCCTGGCCCAGGGATCAAACCCATGTCTTCTGTGTCTCCTGCATTGGCAGAAGGATTCTTTACCACTGAGCTACCTGCTCCTTTTCAGAGGACTCTGCCCAGGATCAAAGGCTGAAGTTTAAGCTGAAAGCATAAACTCTAACGAGAATTTACAAACTCAGCCCATGTGTGGGTTAAACACTGATGGTCATTAATGCCTTCCAGCACCTTTGCCATTCTATTACTTGCATCATGGTCACTGCTAGCTTCTATGGCACCTTTGTGTTAACTAGCAAAGGGTGCTTTCCTCAAGTTAAAATAGTAATTGTGAGGCTTCCCTGGTGGCTCAGAGGTTAAAGCGTCTGCCTCCAATGTGGGAGACCCGGGTTCGATCCCTGGGTCGGGAAGATCCCCTGGAGAAGGAAATGGCAACCCACTCCAGTATTCTTGCCTGGAGAATCCCATGGATGGAGGACCCTGGTAGGCTACAGTCCACAGGGTTGCAAAGAGTCAGACACGACTGAGCAACTTCACCTCACCTTGAGACTATTTATTACTTTGCAGCCTACGGAACCCCAGTGATGCTGGGCAGCAGCCCCAGCTGTATGTATCTATGCATATACCACATTCTCATTGACTCATACATCCTCCAGATGCCAGAAAACACACTCCCCCAGCAGCTTCAATACTCTGGCTACCACCAAACACTGCCTGCCAGGTAAGGCCTCTTTGCAGGTTTGGAGTCAGGCTGTAGAGGTGCTGGTGAGAAGCTGAAATTTGGCCTATAAAAATATTAGGCAGGAGAAAGAAGTACTCTC